>NC_138992.1:24654006-25854006 GCF_964341445.2 Mesoplodon mirus | reverse complement strand
GTTATGCAGCTGCTTCCCACTAGCTATCGGTTTTACATTTGGTAGTGTATATATGTACATGCCACTCTCTCACTTTGTCCAAACTTACCTTTCCCTTTCCCCATGTCCTCAAATCCATTCTCTAGTAGACCTGCATCTTTATTCCCATCCTGCCCCTAGGTTCTTCATGACCATTTTTTTTTTTTTAGATTCCATGTATATGTGTTAGCATACAGTATTTGTTTTTCTCTCTCTGACTGACTTCACTCTGTAAGACAGACTCTAGGTCCATCGACCTCACTACAACTAACTCAAATGTGTTTCTTTTCATGGCTGAGTAATATTCCATTGTATATATGTGCCACATCTTCTTTATCCATTCATCTGTTGATGGACACTTAGGTTGCTTCCATATCCTGGCTATTGTAAATAGAGCTGCAATGAACATTGTGGTACATGACTCTTTTTATTTTTATTATTATTTTTTTGTGGTATGTGGGCCTCTCACTGTTGTGGCCTCTCACATTGTGGAGCACAGGCTCTGGACGTGCAGGCTCAGCAGCCATGACTCACGGGCCCAGCCACTCCACGGCATGTGGCATCCTCCTGGACTGGGGCACAAACCCATGTCCCCTGCATCAGCAGGCGGACTCTCAACCACTGTGCCACCAGGGAAGCCCTACATGACTCTTTTTGAATTATGGTTTTCTCAGGATATATGTCCAGTAGTGGGATTGCAGGGTCATATGGTAGTTCTATTTTTAGTTTTATAAGGAACCTCCATAATGTTCTCCATAGTAGCTGTATCAATTTACATTCCCATCAACAGTGCAAAGGGTTCCCTTCACTCCAAACCCTCTCCAGCATTTATTATTTGTAGATTTTTCAATGATGGCCATGCCAACTGGTGTGAGGTGATATCTCATTGCAGTTTTGATTTGCATTTCTCTAATGATTAGTGATGTTGAGCATTCTTTCATGTGTTTGTTGGCAGTCTGTATATCTTCTGTGGAGAAATGTCTATTTAGGTCTCCTGCCCATTTTTGAATCGGATTGTTTGTTTTTTTGATATTCAGCTGCATGAGCTTTTTGTAAATTTGGGAGATTAATCCTTTGTCAGTTGCTTCATTTGCAAATATTTTCTCCCATTCTGAGGGTTGTTTTTTCATCTTGTTTATGGTTTCCTTTGCTGTGCAAAAGCTTTTAAGTTTCATTAGGTCTCATTTGTTTATTTTTGCTTTTATTTCCATTTCTCTAGGACGTGGGTCAAAAAGGATCTTGCTGTGATTTATGTCATAGAGTGTTCTGCTTATGTTTTCCTCTAAGAGTTTGATAGTGTCTGGCCTTACATTTAGGTCTTTAATCCATTTGAGTTTATTTTTGTGTATGGTGTTAGGGAGTGTTCTAATTCCATTCTTTCATATGTAGATGTCCAGTTTTCCCAGCACCACTTATTGAAGAGGTTATCTTTTCTCCATTGTATATTATTGTCTCCTTTATCAAAAATGAGGTGACCATATGTGTGTGGGTTCATCTCTGGGCTTTCTGTCCTTTTCCACTGACCTATATTTCTGTTTTTGTGCCAGTACCATACTGTCTTGATTTCTGTAACTTTGTAGTATAGTCTGAAATCAGGGAACCTGATTCCTCCAGTTCCGTTTTTTTTTCTCAAGATTGCTTTGGCTATTCGGGGTCTTTTGTGTTTCCATACAAATTGTGAAAAATTTTTCCAGTTCTGTGAAAAAATGCCATTGGTAGTTTGCTAGGGATTGCATTGAATCTGCAGATTGCTTTGGATAGTATAGTAATTTTCACAATGTTGATTCTTCCAATCCAAGAACATGGTATATCTCTCCATGTGTTTGTATCATGTTTAATTTCTTTCATCAGTGTCTTATAGTTTTCTGCATACAGGCCATTTGTCTCCTTAGGTAAGTTTATTCCTAGATATTTTATTCTTTTTCTTGCAGTGGTAAATGGGACTGTTTCCTTAATATCACTTTCAGATTTTTCTTCATTAGTGTATAGGAATGCAAGAGATTTCTTTGCCTTAATTTTGTATCCTGCTACTTTATCAAAATAATTGATTGGCTCTAGTAGTTTTCTGGTAGCATCTTTAGGATTCTCTATGTATAGTATCATGTCATCTGCAAACAGTGATAGCTTTACTTCTTCCTTTCTGATTTGTATTCCTTTCATTTATTTTTCTTCTTTGATTGCTGTGGCTATAACATCCAGAACAATGTTGAATAATAATGGTGACACAGGGCAACCTTGTCTTGTTCCTGATCTTAGTGGAAATTCTTTCAGGTTTTCACCATTGAGAATGATGTTTGCCATGGGTTTGTCATATATGGCCTTTATTATGTTGAGGTAGGTTCCCTCTATGCCCACTGTCTGGAGAGTTTTATCATAAATCGGTGTTGAACTATGTAAAAAGCTTTTTATGCATCTATTGAGATGATCATATAGTTTTTATTCTTCAAGCTGTTAATATGGTATCTCACATTGAGTGATTTGCATATATTGAAGAATTATTGCATCCCTGGGACAAATCCCACTTGATTATTGTGTATGATCCTTTTAATGTGTTGTTGGATTCTGTTTGCTAGTATTTTGTTGAGGATTTTGCATCTATATTCATCAGTGCTATTGGTCTTTAATTTTCTTTTTTTGTAGTATCTTTATCTGGTTTTGGTATCAGGGTGACGTTGGCCTCATAGAATGGTTTGGGAGTGTTCCTTCCCCTGCAGGTTTTTGGAGGAGTTTGAGATAGATGCGTGTTAGCTCTTCTCTAAATGTTTGATAGAATTCACCTGTGAAGCCATCTGGTCCTGGGCTTTTGATTGTTGTAAGATTTTTCATCACAGTGTCAATTTCATTACTTGTTATTGATCTGTTCTTATTTTCTATTTCTTCCTGGTTCACTCTTGGAAGCTTATACGTTTCTAAGATTGTCCATTTCTTCCGAGTTGTCCATTTTATTGGCTTAGAGTTGCTGGTAGTAGCCTCTTATGATGCTTTGTATTTCTGCTGTGTCTGTTGTAACTTCTCTTTTTTTTTATTTCTAGTTTTATTGATTCAAATCCTCTCCCTCTTTTTCTTGATGAGTCTTGCTAATGGTTTATCAATTTTGTTTATCTTCTCAAAGAACCTGCTTTTAGTTTTATTGATCTTTGCTATTCTTTTCTTTGTTTGTATTTCATTTATTTCTACTCTGATCTTTATGATTTCTTTCCTTCTGCTATCTTTGGGTTTTCTTTGTTCCTCTTTCTCTAGTTCTTTTGGTGTAAGGTTAGATTGTTTATTTGAGATTTTTCTTGTTTCTTGAGGTAGGCTTGTATTGCTGTAAACTTCCCTCTTAGCAATGCTTTTGCTGCATCCCATTGGTTTTGGACTGTTGTGTTTTCATTGTTATTTGTCCCTAGGTGTTTTTTAATATCTTCTTTGATTTCTTCAGTGATCTCTTGTTTATTTAGTAATGTAATGTTTCACCTCCACGTGTTTGTGTTTTTTACATTTTTTCCCCTGTAATTCATTTCTAATCTCATATCATTGTGGTCAGAAAAGATGGTTGACGTGATTTCAATTTTCTCAAATTTACTGAGGCTTGATTTGTGACCCAAAATGTGATCTATCCTGGAGAATGTTCCATACACACTTGAGAAAAAAGTGTAATCTGCTGTTTTTGGATGGAATGTCCTATAAATATCAGTTAAATCTGTCTAGCTTATTGTGTCTTTTAAAGCTTCTGTTTCCTTATTTATTTTCATTTTGGATTACCTGTCCATTGGTGTAAGTGAGGTGTTAAAGTCCCCCATTATTTTTGTGTTACTGTTGGTTTCCTCTTTTACAGCTGTTAGCAGTTGCCTTATGTATTGTTGTGCTTCTGTGTTAGGTACATATATATTTATATTTGTTATATCTTCTTCTTGGATTGATCCCTTGATCATTATGTAGTGTCCTTCCTTGTCTCTTGTAACATTCTTTATTATAAAGTGTATTTTATCTGATATGAGTAATGCTACTCCAGCTTTCTTTTGATTTCCATTTGCATGGAATATCATTTTCCATCCCCTCACTTTCATTCTGTATGTGTCTGAAGTGGGTCTCTTTTAGACTGCATATATATGGGTCTTATTTTTGTATCCATTCAGCAAGCCCGTGTCTTTTGGTTGGAGCATTTAATCCATTCACGTTTAAGGTAATTATCGATATGTATGTTTCTGTGACCATTTTCTTAATTGTTTTGCGTTTGTTTTTGTAGGTCCTTTTCTTCTCTTGTGTTTCCCACTTAGAGAAGTTCCTTTAGCATTTGTTGTAAAGCTGGTTTGGTGGTGCTGAATTCTCTTTTCTCTTGCTTGTCTGTAAAGCTTTTGATTTCTCCATCAAATCTGAATGAGATCCTTGCCATGTAGAGTAATATTGGTTGTACGTTCTTCCCTTTCATCACTTTAAGTATATCATGCCACTCCCTTCTGGCTTGTAGAGTTTCTACTGAAAAATCAGCTGTTAACCTTATGGGAGTTCCCTTGTAGGGTATTTGTCATTTTTCCCTTGCTGCTTTCAGTAATTTTTCTTTGTCTTTAATTTTTGCCAATTTGATTACTATGTGTCTTGGCGTGTTACTCCTTGGGTTTATCCTGTATTGGGCTCACTGCGTTTCCTGGACTTGGGTGGCTATTTCCTTTCCAATGTTAGGCAAGTTTTTGACTATAATCTCTGCAAATATTTTCTCTGGTCCTTTCTCTCTCTCTTCTTCTGGGACCCCCATAATGCAAATATTGTTGCGTTAATGTTATCCCAGAGGTCTCTTAGGCTGTCTTCATTTCTTTTCATTCTTTTTTCTTTATTCTGTTCCACAGCAGTGAATTCCACCATTCTGTCTTCCAGGTCACTTATCCGTTCTTCTGCCTCAGTTATTCTGCTATTGATTCTTTCTAGTGTAGTTTTCATTTCAATTATTGTATTGTTCATCTCTGTGTGTTTGTTCTTTAATTCTTCTAGGTCTTTGTTAAACATTTCTTGTATCTTCTCGATCTTTGTCTCCATTCTTTTTCCGAGGTCCTCGATCATCTTCACTATCATTATTCTGTATTCTTTTTCTGGAATGTTGCTTGTCTCCACTTCATTTAGTTGTTTTTCTGGCGTTTTATCTTGTTCCTTTATCTGGTACATAGCCTTCTGCCTTTTCATCTTGTCTGTCTTTCTGTGAATGTGTTTTTTCCCCCACAGGCTGCAGGATTGTAATTCTTCTTGTTTCTGCTCTCTGACCTTTAGTAGCTTCTGCTTTCACCACAGCCTTCCAATTCCTAAAGAAAAAGAAATAAGGGGATATTATCTCACAGGAGACCACTTTATTCTAGATCACACATTGTATCATGAAGGGCCCAAGTACCCATTATCCTCCTAGTGATCTTTGGAGTAAAATCACCCTGACTGTCATCCTTTTTATTCTCATTTTTTCCTCAAAATTTGTATGTCTCTGGTTGTTTGTTCTCTCCAGAACTGTTGTTGCTTGTAATTTCCCCTGTCATGATGCTCTCCCACACTCCTCTGTCTTTCAAACTCTGTTATTATGTCATTTCTTCCATGAATACAATGTTCACTTCCCAGCTTCAAATAAAACTCTCTCCTTAAGGATATCTCTTCCCATCCATTTGAAAGCCAGAGCTTATTTTTTCACAAAGCACATTAAAAGATAAGCTTAATACCTTCCTTGATCAGCAAACACATTTCCAGAACATACATTTTTTCCTGGTGTCACAAGCTTTCCCAATACTCATTATATTATTTGTCACCCTTGTTGATGCTCTTCCTCATTCACTTGCATTATATTGAGTTTAACTACATTTGTTTTCTATTTGTTGGCATGTTGATAATCCAATCATCATACTTATCTTAAGTAATTAATTTTTATAAATGTTTAGGGAAGTGGTGTTGCACCATGTACACAGGGTGCAAATGGAAATGGCATAAAGAGATCAACAGTATTTTCAGATGGAGTATTTGGTTTGAACCTATGGCTGTGATTTTTATGGCTTTGACCACTTTCTGACACTGATAGTATCTTTTCAGGCTACTGGATGCATTTGCTTGAAAAGAGTCATAGCTGATGAGTAGGCATTAGGCTGATCTGTGCCTCTGTGACACCACAGCATTCTCTTTACTCACCTATTTCTCATTGTTGAAAATTGTCTTTCTTGGCTGTTTTAAAGAACATCTTTTTCCATACCTCTTTGAAGTTTATTGAAGTCTTTGTATGTTAGATAAGACTCCTGAAAGCACCTTAATTTATAAAATTGAACCTTACACTTATCTATGTAAAGGACAATTTCAACAGCATTTATACAATGCATTTATTTTTAAAAAGTATTAAAATATGCTAGTTTAAATAAAGTGGAAAACCAACGTTAAGATTGTGTTTACAAATCTGAGTACTATAATATGCTGTAAATATTTATAGAACAAAGAATTATATTAGAATATTTACAAAATAAAAGGCAAAATAGGAGGTAGGTAGTGCAGGAAATAATTAAATATTTCAATTGTTAAATTCCTTTAAAACTGGAAAACTAATGGATTCATATAAAAGTAAAATTACTAAGTCCACTCAAATTATACCAACTGAACACTACTTTTTCACATACACTTCTAAATATTTTTTCCATATCCAAAATTTTTTCATCTTGAATAGGCTTCACAACTTAAAGAACCTGAAACAAACAGCTGAATAAAATCTGTGCATATTTTATGTGCTTAAAATATTTGTTGTTTTATATATTAGAGTGTTTTCCATCCTGTGAACAACGACCCACTAATAAGTTTAGAAATCAATTTAGTGCATCATAATCAAAGGTTAAAAATGAAATAGAAGAGAAGAAAATGGATAAAAGAAAATACATCCAAGTGGTAATGGTGTTTAGTGAAACTTTTGTACAAAGGTCCTGTATTAATATGTGAAGGACGTCTTTTAAATGTTGCTCTTTTGGGGTCAACATGCATTAAAAGCATTACTTTTATGTATATTTTAAAATTTTACCCAATGGAGTCTAGATACATAGAAGTAGAAATTACCACTTTAGATCTTGGTTAAGATATTTACAAGACCAGTGGCAGTATACAAGTTTCTGTTTGTTATTAAGAAACAGTATAAATGCCCCTAGTCTAGTAATTATATTTATTCATTTCTTAATTACTTTCTATTAACTCATCATTGTGTAACCTATTGGTACTTATTGTGTAAACTTTTCTACATAGGAAGACTTTCATATTCTACACACAAAGTATATTCGTTGACAAAAGTAAACCCTATATACACTTTATTGTGTATACCTATGCTAAAATTTCCCCTTGATTTAAATCATATACGCCCAGCATAGTAAATAGAATACTTGTATGATATATATTTTTGTATAAAATAATTCAACTTATTCTTCATCTACTATGGGCATACAATCATGAATAAGCTACAATCTTTGCTCTCAACAGGCTTACCATAGACTGACTCACTTGTGTTCTCAACTTCCCAAAATACAAAGTATGAAAAACTTAATCTTCTGATGAAAGTTCAGTCAGAATAATATGTGAATGTAGAAGAGAAATCAATTAATACTGAATATAGAAGATCCATGATCATTGTGCCATTTAGCTTGGTTCACTAGCAAACTGAATTAAAGCATTTACAATCACCTAATGAACCTAAACAAATCAAAACCATTTCCTTGATTAAGGACTATTTAATAACTGTAATGCTATTTGGAGACCTTCATTTAGCCAATACTAATAGGGCATCATTTTAATCATGATAATACCACAAGCATGTAGTAAATAAATTCAAAGAATGGATTAGGATCCAAGCCATGCTAATACTTATCTCTATGTCCTGGGGCAAATAAGCTTGACTTTTTCCAGATTTCATCTTCAGTATATAGGACTGTTATTAGTAAATTTTGCTTTGTTTTGTATTTATGCCTTCTAAGAAAAGTCTTTCACACTGTACAATTTTGAATTTTACATTGACTTTTATGATTTTTTTTAACTTAAATGTTTATTTGCAATGTCTTTTGTTCTGAGAATTAAATTTGAACTCCAGATTTGCTATTTTTTAAATGGTTCTTTCATACTCCAATGCCTACAGAAAATCCACCAATTTTTCAGGAAGTTTTTTGATGATATACTGAATGCTTTTGAATAAAATCCTGTTTTTCCATTTACATATTCTAACTTTGATCACTATAACTTAAAATAATTGATAAATTAGCAACCTTCCCCTGTCTTACATATATATGTATGTGTATATAAATATATATATATATATATTCTGACTATTATTATATATTTATAATATATATGTCAATATTATTTGCCAAGTTTACTCTAAATAGGCTGCTGGCATTTATTATTATATCTTTAATTTTATAGAATATTCAAAGAAGAATTAACATATGAAAAATACTTTATCTCTTATCCATGAAAAGCAAAATAACATTATTTTATATCCTTCCCATTTTATACATTTCTTCATATTTTATACATTTGATTTTTCATTAGAATGTTATTGTTTATGTTTGTATCATAAATTGTATGTTTTTCTCCTTTCTAGTTTCTGAATATTTTTGTTTTTGTATGGGGGGATGGGAATCTATTCTATTGATTGTTTTTTCTTAATATCAATAAAATAATTTCCTTTGTCTAAAGGCATGTTGACCTAAAGCAAATAGACTACCAGATATTCCTCCAGCAAAGATGAATTCACTGGGGATCAGCAGAGAATTACAATTCAGGGTCTGCAACCATGATGAATCAGGTGCAAGTCTTCTGCACAGCAAGGGAAGGAGAATAGTTTTATAGAGGGGAAAAGGGAGTTGGAAGGACTATAATAAACAGAGTCCATACCTTTTCATTGGCTGAGTCCTTGTCAGGTGAAAGGAGGAGTCTTCTTCTTCCTGTTGTTCTGCTATCTTTGCAGAGTGACAGAGCTCCCTGCTCAGCTCTCCTGACTCTGTTTAGTCAAGGTTTCTGTTCATTAAGTTTTTTACAGGTGGCAACTAAAAAATAAAGAGTATAAATGTTTATATTATTTATGACTATAAATACTTTTGCACAGTCAGGCACATTTTATGAGAAAAATAGTCCCACCTTCCAGGTTCCAGATGTGCCAAGAAGAAGTTAGTCTGAATGATCCTAGGTTCATGGAGGATAACTTGCTCTTTTCCTGCTGAGATTTTTTTTCTCCTTAGACTTGACATTCAGAATTTTAAATATATATTTGTCATATGTCTTTATTCATCAGTTCTTCATAGAAAGGGGTATTCTCTTCTCTTTTGAAGAATTAAGTCATTCTTCAACTCAGAAAACATTCCTTCTATTATTAGTTTATTTCTATCCTTTTGGCCTTATTTTCTCTTTCTGAAAATTTTAATATTTGCTTTTTAGATACCTTGTCTTTAGCTTAACATTTGATTTGTATTTTGAGATAGTTCTTCCTTTGGATCTTTGATAAAACAAATTTAGATCACAGCAGTGACTATCATAATTTCAGCTACCCATATATTATTCTTTGAAAATATTGGGTTTTGGTCAGAAGAATCTTTATTGTGCTATCTTAATTTTTCCTGAAGTTATTATTATTTTTGTTGATGTTTTTATTGTAATTATTTTCATTTTTATCATTATTATTATTATAGTTGTAAAATAAATATTTGTACATCATAGTCATAATTCTGATTACATGTGGTATGAATCATTTCAATTGTTATTTTCATGTTTTTTTCTTGTTCTCTTTGAATATTTATTTTTCCATGTAAAATTTGAATCAAAAAATTTAATTTCAGGCTTAAAAACCATATTTTATAAAGATAGCATGAAATTAATAAGTAGAATTAATATTTCTTGAGGTTATTTGTATCAATGTATAAAGGGTGTGTTAGTCTACTTTTGTACCTGTAAAGATTGATTCAAAGTTTTCTCCAATAGTTTTTTTCCACATTTCTTAAGTTTATTTCTTAGGAGTTTATCTTTTGTTACTATTACAAATTTAATTTTATCATACATTAATTATATTGATTCTCATTTGCATTAATAACAGTAATTGATTTTTTATATGCCTTATAATCTGCTATAGTATTCACTTACATTATTGATCTCAAATTTTCTAGATAAACTATAATATGATAGGCAAATAGAGATAATTTTACTTCTACTTTTCAAATATTATGCTTATAATAGTTTTCTCATAGAAGATTGCCTTTTTGTTTTCAATCCACATTCTAAGAGGCTACTATATAAGAGATCTATCATGTAAGGTTTTTAATTGCTGTGAGTCTCTATTTGCCTAATGATAAGAATTTGAGTTACTGAAAGCTGTTCTTTCAATTCCAGAAAGATGTTTTGTTTCATGGAATTTTTGAGTCTGAGATGGGGCTTTAAAAATCACCTTTTATCTCAGTCTTTTTTCTATGCATTTTTCTGGAAATAATTTCAGAATCAATATCACCAGTGAATTTTAACAAGATTGATTTTGCCTTTTATTCCTTCCTTTTCCTGCCCTCTTAATATCTTACCCCAAGTCCAGTGGTAATCTCTGATTCATCATAATCTTCTGAGTGCCAGCCTTATCTCTTCATATGATTTTTCAGTCATGGCCATTGTCTGAAAATGATTTGGCTCAAGTTTTGGGGGATGGTACAGTTGGTTGTGCAAATTTGCATGCCATGTAAACTCTAAAGTACCTCAAGTAGTCTTCTTTCATTTAACTGCCATAAGTGACTATCATTCTACAACCATGAGCATTTAAAAAATAATGTTCATTTTTATTTATTGTAAAGTTAATACAATGAAATATTTAACCTGTCTTTTCTAATTATTCAACTTTTTAATTCTACTCCATAGAATTTTCTCATACTTCCAAAATATTTCACAGTAAACATATAGAGAAAAAGATTAATATTTATATGTTATCTACATTCAAAGAATTATTTTTCTAGTTTCATGAATCATATGCATATACATATTTTCCAATCATCAATTTAATGTGGGAGTACAATCCAGTATTTTGTTTTTGAAATTAGAGAAATAATCCTCCATTTGATGATACCTATTTGCAAAGTTTTATACAAATGTGTTACAGAATTAAGTATTAATAATATAGGATATTTATGTTCACAAACCAGTATCAGAGCTGGTACATTAAATGCATGTTAATGGAGTTTAAACAACAAATGTTCAGAGTGCACTACCACAGGGATCACACTATGAATGTGCTGGCTGCCTCATGTTGGGCTCTAAACTTCAATACCATGAATCTTTAAAAATGTAGTTTTGGGGTAGAGTTTAAAGAAAAGCATGTTTCATAATTCTTAAAAATTTATTTCATGGGCCTCCCTGGTGGCGCAGTGGTTGAGAGTCCGCCTGCTGATGCAGGGGACACAGGTTCATGCCCCGGTCCAGAAAGATCCCTCATGCTGTGGAGCGGCTGGGCCCGTGAGCCATGGCAGCTGAGCCTGCACGTTCAGAGCCTGTGCTCCGCAATGGGAGAGGCCACAACAGTGAGAGGCCCGCAAACCGCAAAAAAAAAAAAAAAAAAAAAAAAAAATTATTTCATGACAATTCAATTTTCTAAAACTGCATTACAGTACTTTAAAGCCCCACTGTTGTTTTATTGAAGAAAAGTGAAATGGAAATTTGGAAATGGTTTCTCCATAGCTTCAGGCTCCATATCTTCTTCACAGTGAATGCAGCACATAAGTGTCACAGGAACTCTGCAGGCAGGCAAATAACCACAGCAGGAAATCTCTACCGTTAAAAACAATTGTTCCCTTACAAGAAAATTGCAAACGCCTGTTGTTGTTTTTTTTCCTGAAATATTTTCCTGAAATAATCCCACTTATTTCAATTGTAAAGATCTAATTGAAAAACAATTCCTTGTGCCTGTCATTTCTCAACCTAGTTACTGCATAGAAGGGGAAAAGCTACAGGTAAACATGCATTCATTGTTTAAAGACATCGTTGTTCAATATTTTGTTCATAGTTACTTGGAAGTATAAGAAATATGATTTTTCTCTAAGACATTAATCACGTTATTAAACATTGGGCCATAATAAATGATCAGTTCCTTCTTTTTATTCAGGATAATGTTGAGTATCTATAGCTACTCGGGTAGCCCTGGCAATATAATATTGATCACTCCAGATAAGGCCACCTGCCTCATAATATCATGACAAACCAAGAAGTAAGCCATCAAACTAGTGAGTAGAAAAGACATAAACATCATATTGTGATCTAATACTACCATATTTAAAAACTTAAATGTATTAAAAATCTAAATTAAATTTAAAATATTTAGAATACTTTGTACAACAAAAGTTTAAGAAATATTATGCAATATAGAAATAGGGTAGGAAATAGCAGGTTTAATTTAATAACAATATGTTATTTCTTTTTTCCAAAAAAAAAAAAACAAAAACAAAAAACCAGAATAACAGAGTAGAAAAACAAATGTTAGGATGGAAAATAAACATAACACCTATAACAGGGTAAGGGCTAATAACACTAACTGCTAATGACTAAATATAAATCATTTACAATTTGATAGGAAAAATTCAACCAAAAAAATTACATATATGCCACTACCCAGATAACTCCAGAGTGTTCCATGCTACTTCCTAATTAATGAACATACCCTCCCCAGAAATAACTATTCTTCTTAATTTTATCACCATAGATTACATGTCCACTACTGAAATTCATGTAAATGGAATCATAGTTATGTACTCTTTTGTTTCTCACTTCTTTCATTCAGTATAGTGCTCTAAAATCCATCCATGTTAGCATGTATGTCAGCAGTTCATTGTTTTTATTTATTGCTCTGAACCAATTCATGATATGAATATCACACAATTTTGTTTACTGAGAGACATTCAGACTGTTTCCCGTCTTAAGCTATTATGAATAAAGCTGCTGTGAACATTATTTTTTAAATCATTTTGTGGACATGTATTCAATTATCTTGAGTATACACATAGGAGTAGAATTTCTGGGTGATGTGATAGGTCTGTGTTTGAAGTGTTTAGAAACTGCCTACAGGTTTACAAAATGATTGTACTGCATTTTATATTGAGTTATTTTAATTGCATTTTAATTGAGTTACTTGCTCTATATAATTTAATTTGGTTTTTGATATGTTTAGATTTTAATGTACCATCTTGCTATTTTTTTCTTTTTTGCTCAAATTAGTTTATTTCCCTGTTCCACATTATTTTTATTATTTTTATTTTATTCCATTTCATTTTCTAAATTGGCTTTTTCTTCCATTTTATAACCACAATTGGATTTTTAGCTAAATTTCCTTTTAATTTCATTTTTTTGGGGTTGAAATAGGTATTAAAGTGTTCATTCTTAGGAATTAGAATTACTTTGTTACTAGTTCACACTCTTCTTCACAAGTCACACCACAAATATGAGTATTACAAGAATGTAATTTCATTTTTTCTGCTATCATTTAACATTATTAACATATATTTTACTAGTCTATACTTATAAATCACATATTATAATTTTTACTTTAATCAGGTATTGATATTTGAGCAAATTAAGGGGAAATTCAGTCTTTTATATTTACCCACCTATTTGTAGTTTCTAATACTCTTTGTTATTTCTTTTAGAGTAAGTTTTTTATCGAAAACATTTTCATTAGTGTTCAGCCTCAGGAAATTTTATTAGTGTTCACTTTTTATTTATCTGAAAATGGCTTTATTTTCATTCTCACTCTTGGAGGAAATTTTTCCTGGGTATAGGATCCTGGGTTGGCCTTCCTTCCTTCCTTCCATCCTTCCTCTCTTTTTTCTTTTTCTTTTTTTGGATTGTCTATTTTTGTTTCATCATGCTGGGCTTATTTGAATTTACTGAGCTTCTGCTATCTGTATGTTGGTTTTCTTCATAAGAGGAGAATTTTTCAGCAATTATGTCTTCATATATTTCTCTTCCCGTTTTTTCCATCCTCTTATTTTCAGGCAAGCACATCAGATCACTCAACATATTCCTACATATCACTGAAACTGTGTTCATTAATTTTTAAAATTACATCAGAAAGATTTATTTAAATTTATTTAAATTTCTCTTTTTAAAATTCCAATCTGATTATATTAGGGGTCTGGACTATGTTATCTTTCTTTTAATAACGTTGACTTTTTTCTTGCAAGCTTTTAATTTACAGACAGTTTTTCTTCTTTCCATGTCTTGATTTAGTTTTTTCTTTTTATTATTTTTCTTTTTTTTAAATAGTATTCTTATTCCTAAGGTGTGGTATTTCTGGTGTCTCTTCTTAGTGTCTTGGAGATGAATAAGTTTCTCCACTCTGGTTGGGCCAGAATTCCAGCACTATGTGATATTAAGTATGCATTTCCATGCCCATCATTTTAGAAGCCTAATGGAGTTTTACCCTGCTTATGGTGCAATTCAAATCTCAACCAAAATCATTGGAAACCTGCCCCCCAAACTGAACTCCTCTTCTGAGCTGCTCTCTTTTCTTTGGAATGCTACCCTGCAAGTTTCAGTTGCTTCAGCAAATCCATGATTGTTGCCTCCTTCACTCAGTGTTCAGATTGGGATCTACCTCCATTTAACACTGTCAGGAAATGTTTGTAGACAAAGGGTCAGTGTGAATTTAGCGTACTTCTCTCTTTCATTTCTCTCAGTTACTGGAAATTTTCTTGGTTGAAGGCAACCACTTTGCCCAAGTCATGCCCCTCTAGAGACTTCGAATTATGTGTCCCTATGGGGGTACAAAGACCCCACACTCCCTCATCCAAAGGAGACAATTTTGAAATACCATTGCAACATTAGAGCTCTCCAGAGAAAATACTGAGCACCTCAGCTCAATCTCCCTTTACTCATTCCCACTTCCTTCCTGTCCTCCTACAGGTGTTTTTTCCCAAGAGAACTTCCTACATGCTGTTGTCCTGGGAAACACATCTGTGACAAACACTTACCTCAAAGAATTGTAAAGAATAATGCATGTTAATTACATATACTACCTTAGCTCGTAAAATACTCTCAATCATTACCTCTCCCAATTGTTATTGTATTTTTAGTAACCAAAAAGTAACTCATAGCTTTTGTTTAAGGAATATGTTATTTTTAAGTATAGAGAAACTGGCTGTATCTTTAGTCAGTTATTATTTGATTTAGATGCTTTCCTATTCTAAATTTAAATTTTCTGATTGAATTTTGGTATTTTCATAAGAAATGAAAGCAAGTGAATAATATAGTAGGGGTTATTCTCAAGAAAGAAAAGTAAGTAAATTGTGCTGTGAATGAAATATTGTCAACTCATTAGTAAATTAATAATTCTATCAAGAAAAATTTCTGTCTTGACATTAGAGTTTTATATTTTTATTCCAGTGAGGTAAAGAACTTTGTCAATTTTTGTATAAAATACTCCCCTCTACTTTCTTAATGTTTTTATCATATTTATCCCATAGAAGGTGGTCAATAAATGTAAATTTATTTCCCCCTAACCATCAGTCATGCTATATGACTTTGAGGCTGCTTTGAAAAATCCTCCTTACCTCTTACTGCCAAATCTATTATTTATAGTTTTCAGGATTCCACATAAGTCTCATTTTTTCCCCAAGGGAAAAAAATTAGACTAATCCCCATTTAGGTAGATCTTTATTTTATAATCACATCAGTGTTTTACTTCATTCCTTCTTTTACATACTTAATCTATAGGAGTCTCAGTTTCTTTCTCAATCAAATGAATAATATGACTCCATGTAGTATCTTCCATCTATAAAAACTGAGAGTTCTAGTTCTCCAATAATAAGAACTTATATTGTGAATACCTTTTGGCTGAAGTTTGTATCATCTTGTTGGCTGTGAGTTGTTTGGTGAATGACAGTGCAGTGGTAATGAGGTTGGTTTAAAATGTGTTCAAGCTTTAGTCAAATGCTTTTTGCCATAGCCACAGACATCACCATCAACACCAGCTAAGACAATGGCAGGATAAATGTTTTAGTTTATTTTTTAAAATGTGGGAGAGAGAGAGAGAGGAGAACTTACCAAGAAAATCTATACTATGGAAAACAAATGCAAAGATATAGAGTGCAAATTCTTGGTGCGTGGGAAAGATTGTTTATAGTTTCTTGTTTTTTTTGATCACTTTTGATTATCTTTTTTGATCACTAGCAATCTTTGTCTGTTTCTTTCTAATATAAATCTGTTTGGAACAATAATCATATTTTTTTTCTATTTAATATGCATATATTTTATTCAGTTGAACAGTTCTATTTCAGTTAAAATTTGGGGGGGACTATAAGAATACAATGTCCTTTTCAGAGTTAAAGGAAAATTTATGTAGCTTTATTCCTTCACTACTTTTAGAGAAGAATACAACAAAATGAGCTGTTTGTATTCATAATTTGATATTTATAACATAATTCACTTGTCCCCTTTTGGGAGGATCTTGGGAAAAGCCCTTGGATGCTCCATTATCTGGAGGGAGAGAGGGTCATAAAGATATCTTCTTGAGGAGTCAAACTGAAGAGTCCAGGGAATCAGTTCTGTATTGAAAATCTTCAGTGACCTATGAGCAGGCTGAAGTTCAAGGATTCCAATAAGATTGTTTTAGTAAATGTGTATATCTATTTGTTAGTTTGAGCCAACCACCATTTTTTCCTTCATATCCTTGATAAAACCAGTATGGCATTATAATGACATAAGGGCATTCTGCTTTCCAGGATGTTTCCCCAAATGAGAATGTAAGTAATTATATTGCTTAAGGAAAAAAGAAAGAAATGTCACATAACCTTTCTTTTGGATAAACATTATTTTTATTGTGATAAGACTTAAAAGAATAGATTTTATAAATCCTAAGTGCAAGCGGAAAATTTTTACATATGTATGTACATGTGCAACTACCACCCAGATAAGATATAGAGTCATTCCAGCACCAGAAGCCTACCAAATGGTAAATCCCACAAGGGTAATCATTTTTCTGGCTTCTACCACAGGTTACTTTAGTCTGTTTTTGAAATTAATATAATTGAAATTACATATTACAAAATCTTTTATGAATTTTTTCCTTAAAAGTTATGTCTAGGGCTTCCCTGGTGGCGCAGTGGTTGAGAGTCTGCCTGCCGATGCAGGGGACACGGGTTCGTGCCCCGATCCTGGAGGATCCCACATGCCGCGGAGCGGCTGGGCCCGCGAGCCATGGCCGCGGAGCCTGTGTGTCCGGAGCCTGTGCTCCGCAACGGGAGAGGCCGCAGCAGTGAGAGGCCCGCGTACAGCAAAAAAAAAAAACAAAAAAACAAAAAAACAAAACAAAACAAAACAAAAAAGTTATGTCTATGAGATTTATCCAAGCAATATGTCAGGATTTCATTATTTTCCACTGTTCTATAATAGTCCTGTGTACAAACATTTCACAGTGTATTTATCTCTTCTCTTATTGATGAGTAGTTTTTCTAAACTGTGACTGTTACAAATAAAGCCATTATAAATAGTCTTGAGCATTTTTGGTGGACATAAGTACTCATTTGTGATTCAGATAAGGAAATGCTGAGTCACTGTATATACATATACTTAGTTTTAATAAAGTCAATCAATATTCCAAAGCAATTATACCATTTTAGACTTCCATCAGAAACATAAGAGAATTCCAATTGCTGTACATCATCATCAACACTTGGCTTTGAAATTCTTCTTAATTTTAGCCATTCTGGTGAGGGTTTAATTGTTTCTTATTAGATTTTAATGTGCATTTCTCTGAAGTTTTTAAAAAAATTATTTTCCATTTATTTATTGCTAGTATATGTAATGTACAATTGATTTTTGCATATTTACTTTTATTGCAATAACCTTGATAAATTCACTTATTATTTCTGATAATTTGTAAAACTTTGGTATTTTCTAGCTATATAGTCATTACCTGCAAATAACGAATATTTTATTTCTTCTTCTCTAAACTTATTCCACCTATTTCTCTTTATTATGCTATTCCTCTGTCTTGAATCAGCCAGGATGTTAAATAAATAAATGTTAAATACAGTGATAGTAGATATTATTTCTGTTTCTGATTTGCTGTCTTTG
Source organism: Mesoplodon mirus (assembly GCF_964341445.2). Lineage (NCBI taxonomy): Eukaryota > Metazoa > Chordata > Mammalia > Artiodactyla > Ziphiidae > Mesoplodon > Mesoplodon mirus. Next base: position 25,835,934 of record NC_138992.1, on the reverse strand, counting down.
GGGGATTTCTTGTTGTCTCAGTGAGCTTTTTTTTCTTGTTGTCTCTTGGAGCTTACCTATCTGTGTTTTTTTCCTCTCTGGGAGTTTGCTCTCAAATTCAAGTCACTTTGTATCAAGCTCCAACCTCTGTTTTCATTACATAATGTTTTGGACCTGAATTTTTCAAATCTGAAAGATGGGATTAATAACAGTACCTACTTCACAGGTTTGTTGTTTGGATTAAATGTGTAAATATATATGAAGTACTTAGAATATTGCAAGGCATATAGCAAATGACATGCTATTAATAATAAATAACTCCACCACCTCCCAAGTTGGAGAGGATTATAAAAATAATTTGGAAATGTTAGAAATATATTTTATTCCCTTCACTCAGTAGAAAATAATAGATAGGGTACTTTTTTTTTTCAATTTACATTAAAGTTCAAAGAGTATGAGTGTAAAAGAATTCCCATCCCTTCACACTTAATAGTTTTCAGCACAGGTCTGACTGTCTTCACTTCAACCACAGATAACGACTTGCTAAGGCATTTGTTTTAATAAATGAAGATGCCACATCTCAAGCAATATTTGCAGTCCTTTGGGGAACACCTTAATAGGGAAAAAATAGGTCTCTAATAGCGATACTTTGATAAACATTCCCTGGATTGTTATGGAGCGACAAGAAGATGTGCCTAAATAACATTACCTGAAAGAGAAGACAGAAATGATTATTGTGTGCCTTGTGCATGGAAACACTGGGTTAGAATCATGACATATTCAATCCATTGCTTTACCAATTCATGAGATTGTTATATAACTTTATGGAGTTGGCAGTGAGGATTTGAGTCAATAGTTAACGTTTTTTAATGAAACTGATTTATTAGAATTATTTTATATACTCAAGTTTGAAGTTATGCATTTGGTGTATTAAAAAAGTCACAGTATAACACAGACAATCACATTTTCACTTCTCCCTCCAAAAGTGACACATCAAAGATTCATTGTAAATTAAACATGAGGGAAGTAAACATAAATCACAGTTAAAAACTATTTGCCACAATTATGAAAGCAAGAAGATTGAAACTGTCCCTATAAAAAGATAAGAAAAAGAAAAGAGAGATGAGCAAAAACATAAGTGGACAATTTAAAATATATGAAAGGAGCACCATTAATAAATATATGAGTGGTAATATATAAATATTTTCCACCTTACTAGGAATCAAAGAAAGGCAAATCAATGTACTTCAATCATAGATTCTATTTTTAACCTATCAAATTATTAGTCCATGTTAAGGTAATATTGAATTCTGGTAAATATGCTGAGTGTGGCACCTTCCTGACTGACTGATGAGAACAAAAATCGTCATAAAATTTCTTGGAATCAATTTGAAAATATGAATCAAAAGTCTAAATTTATTCATATTGTGTAAGCTATAAATTCAATTTCTAGGACTTCTTATTTAAGAAAAAAGTTCAGAAATAGGGGAAATATTTATGTAATACGATTTCATAGTGGTGATATTCATAATGTTGAAAATAAAAGCAAAGTAAACAACAGAGAAATTATTGACAAAATTATGATACATCCCCAAATTCCAATTATACAAAGTGATGTACATCCACTGTTTTTATTTGATTAGTATCACTTCCCCAATTTTATTATTGTGAACATATTCTTATTCATCTCTGGGATTTCCCCTTGTCCAGGAGAAACTCTCATCTACTTAAATGTCTCTCTCTTTCTAAACACAGTACTGTGTAGAGCAATGGAAAAGGACTCAGTGTGGGCCTATAGAGTCCTCAATATATCTTGAACTGGCACTAGTGGTAGGCAAAAGAGGAAGAGGAAACACCTTTCTTGGGAGTAGTTAAATTGTGTATAAAGAGTTCAAAGCTTATTGGACTATGGCCTCTACCCAAGACCAGCTACATAATGTTGAGGGCCTAGGGCATGATGAAAATGGAGGGCTCATTTTTCAAATTTCAAGACAGCAGCAGGAAGGTATTAAACTAAACAAGCGCCCTTCTGAGCAAAGAGCCCTGTGCACAGCTTTTATGCCCATGGAGCTGACCCTGTTTCTCCCATTTGGAGATAGACTCTGACAATGGGAAAGAATGTAACTAATCTACAAAGAGCAGTAGAGAGTCTTGGTGGTTCAGAGTCCCTGACTATGGATGACCTAATTATAGAACCCTTGGTTTTTCAAGTTATTTAAGGAAATACATTTGTTTTTACCTAAGATAGTGTAAATTGGACTTCTGTTAATTGCCACCAAAATAATTTGAATATCACTTGCTGTCATTACACATTATGTCTGGGAAGAATTTACAGTAATCTGGGGAATTGCTCATGATTTAATCTTCAGTGAAATTAGTAAGTAAGTTAATATATTTCATTCAGTAAATATTATTGAGTACTTTTTATGTGCCCAGCTCTGTTCTAGGTGTTGATATAAAAATAAACCAAATTCCAGCCCTTCACGTTCTGCTAGGGGAAGTTAGATAATACACAAAATGAATAAATGAGTATTGTAGTATGTTAGATGGTAAGCTTTATGGAGAAATATAAATTAGAAATGAAATAGAAGAAGACGTTGAGAGTTTTAATTTTAAATAGAGTAAACCACAGTAACAACAAAAACATCATTGAAAAACAATTTTTGAAAATGATTTAATAGATATGGGCAAGTGAGCCACACAGATCAGGGGGAGAGTGTTTCAGGAAGATAGAGCTGCCTGTACACTCATCCTGAATTAAAATCATGCCTTGTATATGCAAGTAACAATAAGGAAGGTCAGTATAGGTTTAGTAGGAACAGAGTGAGAGAGAGAGAGAATATGATACTAGATGAGATGGGAAGTCATGGGAATGTTAGTGTTTTCAGTAAGGTAGTTACATATTTATTAATTTTAACAGAATCATTCTTGCAATTGTTTGAAAAAAGACTGAAAGACAGTAAATATAACAAATGTGAGATTAGGTTAGAGACAACTACTTTAATCCAGATGAAAGATGATGACATCTTGGCTTGGACTAATGTGGTAGCAATGGAGATGGTGATTAGTGACCAGATTCTGGACATATTTTCAAATTAGAGAAAGCAAGGAGGCAAAGATGACACCAAAATTTTGGCCTTAATTTGGTACAAGTTAAAATAGGAATGCATAATAAACAGTTAATATGTACTAGGCATGGTGTCAAGAATTTTATATAATGTTCTAATTTTTACTCTTTCAGTTCATTTAAGAAGTATTTAACAAGTGACAAGATAATATATACAAACATAGAAACATAAAACAGCAAACGTATTAAAGAAATTACAGGTAGTTTAATAATGACTCCATCATAGTTGCAATTTCGACATTGGACTTTTGAGGTGGACACTAGTAGGTGATTGATGGTATTTGCATTTTATAAAAAGGCTTATGGATTTATTTATTTATTGGCTGCTTTGGGTTTTTGTTGCTGCGCACAGGCTTTTCTCTAGTTGCGGCGAGTGGGGGCTACTCTTCTTTGCGGTGCATGGGCTTCTCATTGTAGTGGCTTCTCTTTGTTGTGGAGCATGGGCTCTAGGTGTGCAGGCTTCAGTAGTTGTGGCATGCAGGCTCAGTAGTTGTGGTGCATGGGCTTAGTTGCTCTGCGGCATGTGGGATCTTCCGGACCAGGGCTCAAACCTGCATCCCCTGTATTGACAGATGAATTCTTAACCACTGTGCCACAAGGGAAGTCCCAGGAATATGAATTTTAATTAAAGGAAATATAGAACGCAAAAGGGGAAAAGTCAGAAGCTAACATACTGAAAACAGTGGAACATTAACAAGTTACTTAAATGTATGGACAAAATGAAACTAAAAGTTCCATGGATACTCACCCTATTTCTTAGCATTTAAAACTCCTTGAGTAAGATCCCAACTCTGCCACTTCTAAGTGACTTTCAGAATATATTTATGCCTAAGTATGGTAAGTGGAATATATGCCCTATCTAAAATTCGAATATAAAGTTTACAGAGATGGAAACTGGAGAGGATGTATTTTATGGGCATGGCAACCTATCAACTTTATTTGATTGATTCAGGCATGACTTTGTATCCTAGCTTCACTTTTTTATCTAGTTAGTGTAACTTTAAACTTATGCAAGTTTTTTTTTTTTTTTTTTTTAGTTGTTGAGGGTAGGAGTTTATTAATTAATTTATTTATTTTTGCTGTGTTGGGTCTTCGTTTCTGTGTGAGGGCTTTCTCTAGTTGTGGCAAGCGGGAGCCACTCTTCATCGCAGTGCGCGGGCCTCTCACTATCATGGCCTCTCATTGTGGAGCACAGGCTCCAGACACGCAGGCTCAGTAGTTGTGGCTCACGGGCCCAGTTGCTCCGCAGCATGTGGGATCCTCCCAGCCCAGGGCTTGAACCCGTGTCCCCTGCATTAGCAGGCAGTTTCTCAACAACTGCGCCACCAGGCAAGCCCCCTATGTAAGTTTTTAAGCCTCAATTTCCTCATCCGTGATGTGAAAACTTAAATAATACTTTCAACATAGAGTTGTTTCAAGAAAATTTTGACAAAATGTATATAAAAAAGGTTTTGTCGTTACTGACACATAAATGCTCCATAAATATTATCAATTGTACCACTAATATTATCATCCTCAATCACTTACAGTCTCTCAGGCTCTGTGATCTCTTTTATAACTGTCACTACTAATTTTCAAAATGACCTTGTGAGACATGTAGCTTATCTTTATTTTACAAATGAGGAGACTAGAATAAAAAAATAACTTGCAAGAGGTCTAGTAATTAGAAAGCAGTGGAACCAGGTTTTGAATTGACTTACAAACCACCCCGTTTTAAAATATTTTCTGCTGTACTAGAAATATACCTAGAGGTTAGCTGAGATGGTCCTAATTTCAAACTTTTTTTCAATAACCTCCCCAAGTTTGACTTAAACACTTTATGTTTTGCTTAGCAAGTATTAGTTTAGAAATACATTTACCAAGCCCATAATTCACAGGAAAAATGGGTTAAATATTGTATATGTAGGATTACTAATTTCTATGTTAGAATAAATCTTGTATACATACACTATAATACATGTATTTTTCTTTGGCTACCACAAATTGTTGGGTTTATTTTCTGTAAAATGTATAAATACAAATTATAATTATTTTCACATTCAAGCTATGCATACTAGATCACAATTAACCAATTTAACAAAGTTAGCTCTGTGACAGACTAATGCACTTTCTATATATAATGTAGCAGTAGGAATAATAATTTTTGAAACACCCATAAAATCAGTGCTTTCAGTATCTGTAAAAACTGATGTAAAATAAAGAGCTCATTAAAAAGTTCTATCTGAACAGCACAATACCATATTTTTCTCAGTAAAATATCCTTAAGAACTGAGTAATGCACTCCAAACCTGAAATTTGTTTTGTTTTGAGAATTATCATCTAATAAACTGCTAAATGGCAGCAATAATAACATACTTCATAAAACTGTCTTATGTCTCACCAAACCTTTCTGCAACTTTTATTTTTAATAAAATAAATGTTTCCCAAGTTTTAAAAATCAAAGGCAAAACTTTAGTCAATTAAAAAATGATCTAGTCTCTTCTGAATATACATACAAATTTTTCATTATTGATAATTATATTCCAGATGACTGGAAATGTAACACATAGCAGCTTCACAGCTCTCATAATTTTATGTCCATATGAAATTTTTTTACCACGTACTATCAGTTCTTTACAATATTTTTCTAGTGATTTCTCTTTCCATTCCCACCACAACCAAATTAATTTATTTCATACATAGGCTATCTGCAGCTTCCATCCTGCTATTGGTCTCTTCCCCCTTCAATCCATTCTATATATCACTGTCAGTTTGAACTTTCTGAAATCGATGCTTTTGTCAGATGATTCCCAATTTAAAACTTACACACTATCTAAAAGATGAAGCTGGAATTGTTGAACCTAGCATTTAAGATCAAAATATTCTTTATCCTGACAATACCCTCCTTACTTTGAGTTTATTTATTTGTTTTATTTATTTATTTTTTTTGCGGTACGCGGGGCTCTCACTGCTGTGGCCTCTCATGCTCAGGCTCAGCGGCCATGGCTCACGGGCCCAGCAGCTCCACGGCATGTGGGATCTTCCCGGACCGGGGCACGAACCCGTGTCCCCTGCATCAGCAGGCGGACTCTCAACCACTGCGCCACCAGGGAAGCCCACTTTGAGTTCACTTTAAAAAATCTAATATTAAGAAAAACTATTTAGTGATGGCTTTCTTAAATATATATTAAAATTATTCTCAATCCTGTTCTCTTTCGCCATTTATAAAGGAGAAGAACAAAAATGGTTCATTTACCACTCTCTACCCATCACCTAACATCATGTGAGGCACAATATAGGTCTTCAAAAATATCTCTAGAATGGAAGAAAGGGTAGAACTAACTCTGTCATGAAGAAAGACTTCCTTCCAATAGCGAGGGTCAAGTTGAAATCTAACAACCCTGGATTTTCCTGGCAAGATTCTCCTATCCTCTTCCACACCAATAATCACAGGCTCCCCTGTACTAGATCTGCCTTGTGAGCCTCTGTTTGAATCTATGACATACATTTCTTTTTTTTTTATTCCATACATTTCTTTCAAATAAATCATAAGAAAACTTCCAGAACTCCCAAGGCATCTCTCTTTACCCAACTCTAATATTTACACATTTTTTTTAACATTTACTTTTGTCAGCACTCCTTAAATTTCCTCACTTTACCCTCCAGAACTAAGATTTCAGTCTTCAACAAATCCTTATATTCTTTAATTCTTGTCTGAATGCTGAGTTCTCTTTGTTATTCTAAATTAAATCCACTTTATCGTAATGAGACTAAGTCCTCTTTGGAGACTTTTAAGTAAGTCTTTTTTTTTTTTTTTTTTCCTGTCCTGCCATAATATTCATGCAATCAGCATGGAGAAGGTCAAACATACTCTTTGTCTTCATTGCTGCTTCCATTCTATTTCCATTTCTCCCAGATTTTTATCCCATAAAATCAGATTATATCATGCAATATGCCTTTTTACAGTTATCCATCTCTCCTTAAGACACACTCTCATCCCTTGAAACTTGAAGTTTTTAGCTGTTGAACTACTGCCGTTCTTGTCCATGTTACTCCTGGCGTTATACTTTGTGGTTCAACACCCATGAGAATGATCCTTCCAGAACCTGGCCTCTCACTTCCATCACCTCCTCTTCTCCTGTGATTCTTTTATCTGACCTGAGGCCCCCTGCTTGTGGTCAAATACTCAGATTTGCCATTATCATAATGTCCAATGCCTTCAACAATCTTAATTTCAAACACTCCTCTCTGACCACCGTCAACTTTCTTTCCATCCTAACTTCAATAAACATTGGACTTTAGTGGAAGTCCAGTATATTTACCTACCATATTTCATCTGGTCCTCAGCTCTGACATTTTCTTTTGAGGGAAATGAAGAAAGTACATGTGTACATGTTAGTGATTCATGTAATTAATGTTTTGCAGAGCAGAAAAAAAAAACAGCAAAATTCAGATCCCAGAATGCAGTCAACATTGTATTAATTCTATTTCTCTCCTCCCATCTGTAAGCATGTATATAAAATATATAGTAATATACAAGTATATATATTTCATATGCTCCACACCTCCATGGAGAGTGCATGATTTTCCCCAATTCCCTACTCCCATTATTATTTTTGTTCTATATAGTAGATACAGAAAAGATGCCTCTTCTCAAACTAACCTGCAATGGACCTGAATTGAGAGGAAGAAACAAAACTTTCCTTTTATTAGACACTACAATTTTAATGTTGTTTTCATGGCAGTTTTACCTTGATTATCTTAACTGAGTTTATCCATCTCTTTCTTTAACCTCATTATTTTGCCATTTATTGTTTAGTCTAATCTCTACTTATTTTTAAAAATCTTTTAAAACTTGTTTCCCATAGATTATGCTTTTCTATGTCTTACTGAGGATGCCATCATTTCTTGGAATTTTCTTTTGTGTCCCATTGCAGATATTAAGAGGTATTTCCTTTCTCTGGATTTTACAAGTGTGACGTTCTTTTCCCAGACAAGTATTTTCATATAGATGTATTAAATTTTTCTCTATTCTAAATCATCATTAAAACTCATTAACAAATATGCCATAATAGTTGTCTTTGAAGCAAAACAAACTAACCCAAACTCAAGCACTTAAAACAAGTATTTATTACATCAGGTAGCAATTGTAACAAACCATCCCATCCCAGAACTTAGTGATGTAGAATCATATGTTATGTATATCTGGGTCAGTGGTTTAGGCTGTTCTCTTGGGGTGGTTCTTCTGGTTTCATCTGGGCTTCTGCAGGAGTCTGAGGTTGAATGCATGGATGTTGGGCTTTCTTATATCTCTAGGGCCTGTGCTGCAAAGAATCCACTAACTATATTTAGGAGCATATGGTTTCTTTTGCTCTAGCAGGCTATCTTTTGCTTGCCGCATAATGTGGCACGATTCCAAGAGAATAAAAAGTGGCCTAGGGGTTTCCCTTGTGGCGCAGTGGTTGAGAGTCTGCCTGCCGATGCAGGGGACATGGGTTCGTGCCCCAGTCTGGGAAGATCTCACATGCCGCGGAGCGGCTGGGCCCGTGAGCCATGGCCGCTGAGCCTGAGCGTCCGGAGCCTGTGCTCTGCAACGGGAGAGGCCACAACAGTGAGAGGCCAGCATACTGGGGAAAAAAAAAAGTGCCCTAGGCAAATAACAGGTACAAGTTTCCACCACCACATACTGTTACTCAAAGCAAATGCTTAAAGAGTTTGGAAATACAGCTCTTCTTAATAAAAGGAGTTGCAAACACATCACAAAGAATTGCAGAACAAAGAATGGGATAATTTAATTATTCTAAATAATATTCCAAATTTGTCATCATAGTTTATGCATTTATGAGTTGGCTGGTTGTCAGCTGATGTAGGCTGGACTTGGTGATTTTGGCTCTTCTTTCTCATGCATATGACCGGAAGCTAAGAGTTCTTCTGTATGTATTTCTCATCCTCCTTTTGAGAGCAGTGAAATTTATCTCAGGTATATCCTCCCTCTCTCCCTCTCTCCCTCTCTCCATCTCTCCCTCTCCCCCTCCCTCCCTCCTTCACTCCCTTCTTTCCTTCCTTCCTTCCTTCCTCTCTATGTCTCTTTCTTTCTTTCAATATTTTCATTAAAATCTTTTCAGAACAGTTTAAGATTCACAGCAAATATGACGGGAAGGTACATAGATTTCTCATATACCCCTTGTCACCACACATGCATAGGCTCCCCTATTATCAACATCTTCCACCAGAGTAGTACATTTGTTTCAATGGGTGAACCTACATTGACACATTTTGATCATCCAAAGTCCATAGTTTACATTATGACTCACTCTTGGTATTGTACATTCTATGGGTTTAGACAAATGCATCATAACCTGCGTTTATCATTATGGTATCATACAGAGTATTTTCACTGCCCTAAAAATCCTCTGTGTGCTGCCTGTTCATCCTTTTCTCTATTCAGGCATATATCTTCAATATGGTGATGGCAAAAGTACAAGTAAAATTATGCAAAGTGACTAGAGGGTCTTGGATGGTAGTGGAGAAATTAGGGTACAGTCTTTGACAGTGATCCCTGTGTATTAGCTGACTTCCATCTTTTTTATCTTGCCCTGGCCCTAGTCTCATGAATCAATACATTGCTTGAGTTTTGTTGCCTCACTCTCCTCCACTCTAACACTGAAGCTATGCTAAAGATAGTAAGATATTTGGTAGCCAGCTCTTCATACTATCTCCATTTTCATTTCACATAAAATATGTGGAAAACAAGACTTAAAACACAAACAACTAACTTGTAAATAAGTAAACATGTCAGTTTCTTAATGACATTTAGTCCTGATTCCCAATTAGATTCCCAGAGGAAATTTATGTGACCTGACTTCTTTTAATATAACATGAATAAATATTTTTGCCAAGCAGGAAAAATTGATTACTTTAGAAATGTAATTATTGGTAATTTTATTTGATATGTCAGTTAGATTAGGGATTGATAATTGAGTTTATGACAAGTTTTATAAAACTGATCTTAGATTTTCTAGATGGAAAGCATGTTTTAATATTTTGCATTTGTCACATTTGACAGCATTGAACCTTCCCTTTACTCTGCTTTGTCAGAGATGAACAGAATGTTTTGAAAATTTTGAAAAATTTAATTTAAATTTTATTCCCAAATAGTTTAGGTATATAAAAATAATATTTTTGTTTGTTTATGTGGACCTCTGTATGGGTATCTGGTCCACAGAAAAGCAACAATATTTTATTCACTGTGATCCACTTAGTCTTGTTTCAAAACAGAATGGAATTAATTCCATTCAATTTTGTTACTCTTTCTTAAGAGAGGTAATTGTTTTTGAGTCCCTGACCTTCTCATTTAGCCTCCCCACTCCCACCCCACCTTCCCCACCGAGAAATTGATTATGCAAACTAAGACAATTGCTATGGCAATATTTCTTTATCATGGTTTCTTTCTTTGGTTCCTTCCCTCCTTCTGTTGTGTGGTTTTAAAGATGAGTGGAATAAAAGAATATTAGATCATCAATAGAATATGTTGGGGTGAAGTAGCCACAGGCCTAAAGTATGGTTGAGGCCAGTAATTTTAGGTATTTTATTCAGTTCTGACTTACTTTGTCTCTCAATGTTACAAAAATGATATAGTGGATAATATAGTAGTCAACAAGGCAAGAACCATAAGTTCTTCTAAGAACATAGGAATTGACATGATATGTCAACCTACACAAACAAACTAACCTTTCTGATCCAAGTTTCTCCATCTGTGAAATGGAGGCTAAAACATTTGTCACTAAGGTCACCAAAAAGTTTCACAGATTAATGAGATAATATTCTCGGGATCTTTTGAGACTTGAGATTCTTAGGAAGAAAAAAAAAAAAAAAAAAAGCCAAAGCAGCAGAGAAAATTTAAGGGTATACTTTCCTAGTAAATTAAAAATTTTACATATCATTTAAGAAATTTGTTTAAAAAATTCTAAATATTTAAGTTATATATTTATATGCATATTTACTGCTTACAAGTGTTTATTCATTTATTTCAAAATAAGCAGAATAAATATGAAAAATTTTATAAAAACCTTGAAAATATTCCAAGTTCTACCCAACACAATTTTTGAAAAGTTTTGACATCATGACTAAGTCTAAGCATAGGTGTAAGATTCATTGACATACTTCATGTTAAGTATCTTGCACACAATAAAAACCCAATAAATATCAGTTATACTACCATTATTTTTTTTCACATTTATACAAATTCAGTCTCCATAAATTTCACTAAGATTTCAGTGGAATTTAAAAAAATAATCCTTCTTTTTTTATATTATATACTCACCAGTTAGTTCTTTAATATTGCTTTCAACCATTTCATGAAAATTTTGCCAAGCACCATCTGTTTAAATTCAAAAGTATCTTAAATTTTTGTGTCAAGATAACCAAACTCCATGGGATTAATAGAAATAAGCAAGATTTATGTAATAATCATTACAGTGGCAGCTTTTGGGGGTTGTCCAGTTAGTTATGTGATGAATAGAGACTTACCTAAATGCCTATAAAGAAACGTGTTTATTTTCAACATATACAAAATCATTTCCCAAAGTGTTGCATCAGAAGTAGGAATTTTTTAAATAACCTGAAATGCATGAAAAGAGGTTATTAATTTTGATCCTTACATAAATGATTCATAATGATAGAACAAACAGTATGATCATGAATTATGATATCTGACTTCAAGTGATCAGGTGATCATCTTTTTTTCTTAAATTAGACACATTTCTTTTTTTTCCTCCCTGGGTTTATAGGTTTTTAAGGCAATTTCTTCTAAAATTAGACTAAAATCTATTATTTTTATATGATTCTCCACTGTGAGAACACTACTATATAGTAATTTAGACACCTTCCTCTCCAGTTAATATACAGTTATAAAGAGAAGACTTTTAAAAAATATTTCAAGCAATATTTGCTTTTTTTGAAGTTTAGATTGTTGATCAAATTAGCTTTCCTACAATCTGTTAATTCATAGAAAGTTTCCATCAAGAACAATGTATCTCCTGAGAATTTTTTTTCTCCCGAAGTTAAGTGCACTTGTGCATAACTCTTATTAACTTAATTCTTATTCAAATGCTATTCTTACTGAGTGAGGGATTTATGCATTGACAAGAATACTGAGTGTAATAGTTTCATAATTCCTTTTTTAAAAAATCTGTAAAGACATACAGTCATTTGTTCACAACAATATCCATGCAACTACTAAATTGGATAGTCACCTATTTATATAATCCTGCCCTTAATTTATGGGCAAAAAATTATTAACACTGGGCTCTTCGTTTCATCATCAGTTTCATCAGCCAAACAAATAGTTGATTTCTTTTCAGGGTAATTTTATTTTTTGAAAGAAACATTTTTATGACTTTCTAAAATTGCTGGAAGTGCAGCAGACTAACAAAGCCTCATTGCAGTGCAAATGTTGAATAGCTTGTTAGGCTCAATCACTACATGACAAACTTTCCAACTTCTAAGTATGTGAACTGGATTTTCTTCTTCAGCAAATGTAAAACTCTTTTGCTATGAAACTTTAATGGAATTATAGATTGGTTAAAATCTTTGATGTTAAATATGCTATGACTATGGTCTCTTGCATAGGAAAACTGAAGATGTAAATAATAAATATAGAAGTAAACTAACTCCATGAGGCATATTCTAAATTTAAAGATAAGGAAACATATGAGAGATAACTATTTTATTCTTAAAGTTTCTAACACTTGGTTTTGAAATTTGATAGAGTCAAGAAGTCCTTTTTTGTTGACTTAAAACCATAATGCTGAATTTTTAATTTTTTTCTTTTCATCACTGGAAACTTCTATCATAAAGAGTGCTTCAATACTCAAACATATACCCAAACATACCTATATAACATGTGAGACAACTCAACACTACCTCAACATGTCTGTATGATATACAAAATATCTCAACACATGTGTTTTACAGATATATTAATAAACATATCAAATAGAGCATGTATATTTCTGTATTTTACATGTTCTTGATTCATGGATTCAATTAAAATTATTGACCCAGTATCATCAAATGAAGCCCAGAGAGAGGTAAAAATATTCAATTGTTCATGATAGGGTTACTTTCATAATCATAAATACATGTAACATTTATTAAGATTATACTAAGAAATAAAACATTATTACAGTTTCAAAATTACCTTAAAAATAAGCTACTGTGTGTAAGTAGAAAAAAGAAAAAGTTTTAAGTATCTGACTATAATTCAGAAGAATGAATTTGAAAATAACCTTATTAACATTATGGAAGTGCTATAATATTTTAAATCTACTTGATATAACATTAATATTTGTCTTTATGTGGTATAAGCTCCATCTAATATGATTAAACATATTCATCGTAGTTACAGGCAAACAGTGATACACGAATAATAGTAGCCTCTGACACTAATAGAATTACCAAGAAAAGTGGCAACCTAAGGAGAAATTACTAACGTGGTCTGATTGGATTTCTTTCTTTTTCTCTTGTTCTTTTTCTCTTTACTCAAGGCAATGTAATAGATGCCACCAAGGATATCAGTTATAACTCAAAGCGTTAACACTTACTTTGTGATTGAATGTTCAGTCTGTTTAAGCAGATAATCTTTCATAGAAATAGCCATCCTTTAATTTTTAAATTTGTCAACAGAATTCTATTTATTTCATGCTCATGGAAGATGCTTACAAATGATGAACTACTGATTTCCCACCTAGTTATCATATTATCCTTCTTGGTTGATAAATGTTATAACAGCTGTGGCATTGTTTATTCAAAGGATTTGACACTGTTTATTATGTATATAAATTAGTTTATTCATGTAAAGGTTTCAATATAATCTTAAAATTCTGGAAAATTAAAGAACATTTAAGAGTGATTTTGAACACAATATAGAACAGAGGTACAGCCGAAAAATCATTTATGTTGAATGTAAAAAGAACTAGGGATGACCTTGGTCTCCGGTTATGATAGGAAATGCACAAATGGATATCAATTAAAATTACATGAATAATATTTTTAATTTGTTTTTTGTATATGTCTAAGGGTCTTAAGAACATACTGTGTCAACATAATTACTTAGTGCCTAGGTCCTCATATAATAATGATAATTATATTTAGGAGTCAAATACAACTTCAGATCTAATATGGTCCAGTCAAATAATTGTCTATCTTTTCTTCTCTTGGTCATTTTCTTCCTTCTGCCTGCCTTTCGGAGAAGTCCCACCCACAAAGGCCAATCCTCCCTTGCTATGTGCTACATTGTTGTGCTACATACTTCTTAAAGTCAGCACATCAAAAAAATAACAGAATTCACACAAACTGCACACAAATGTATATCATTATTCACATTCATATCCTTGTCTTTCTTAACTCACAATAAAGCAGAGCAACATAGCACAGTACATCTTCAAATTCAGACTATGTGAATAATGTTTCTTCATCTCAGATCTCCTATTCCTATCCACAGTAAGAGAGGTGCAATATTACACTGGGTCTTATGTTATAGGTAAATTTTTTAAACTTCCAAGCTGTGAATTGTTTTATATAGTGTAGTTTCACCATTTTTTAAAGCTATTCTCAAAACAACATGCCAAAATTCACAATCTAAACTTAAATGTATAAAATTGATCACCCAGAAAAATAGCACATTTAATTATTTCAGCCTCTTCTCAAAATATATCTCAATGCCACTGCCAACACAGCAATGACAAAATAAACCTAGAATATATATTGAGGTTGCTATTTAAGGTATAACTACCAGGACTTCCACTTTCCCTTGACATCATGATATGATGAACATTTGATGTCCTGGAAACTACACTATGCATTATATCCTTCTAACATACTGTTGAGATGGTTTGAGAACTTTATTCTCTTGGAATATCATTTTCTTCATCTGTTAAAAAAGGAATAAAATAATTTATATTCTATTTCTCCAGTATAGTACTTGAAATGTTCAGTTATGGAAGATTTTTTTTTATCTCATTAAACGGATGTGAAAGAGTTATTTATTTTTGTGGGTTATTCCTTATTAGTCTAAAGAATCAAAAAATATATTCTGCCTATTCATAAGTCTGATATTATAACAAATATTCATTTGAAATTTTGTTTTTCCAATCATAGAATCTGACTATGCTCTGTCTGCCATTCTCTTACTATTATTCATGACAAGATAACATGATTTGACCTAATGATCATATGACTTTGTATCCTTAAATAGCTTAGGAATTTAAAACTGTATCTAGAAAAATATTCCCATACCCACAACTTCATAGTATGTTGTAAAATTACTGGATATGGTGGAAGGATATGTTTGTTCAATTCAACAGTGAATTCAGAGCTTTACCATTTCGACAAGGTTGCAATTGTTTTGCTTTGCTTAACTTCAGTTCCTATATATAAAATTGAGATGATATTGACCTAATACTTTACATATAATTGTCCTAAGACAAATGTAGCAGCATATGGTACAGCATTATACAGAAAGATTGCTTATTTATAGCCTATTCTACATAATGAAGGGAAAATTTATTTTAAAACCATTTAAGTATTATCAAATAACTTATTTTAACATATGGAATACCCACATATATATAAATATTGTAATACCCCAATCAATATTATATTTTGTTTTGATTTTTGAATTGTATAATCTGCAATTAGATAAGCAAATTTACATAACTTTTTAAAAAATTTATACACTATTCTTGTGTAGAATATAGTATAGTCTTATAGTATAGATATTTTTCCTTACTAATTTTTTCCATACCTAAATGCTTTCTACTACAATTTTATTATTACATTCTTTTTTCTTCCAGTTTATTGACATATAATTGACATACAGCACTGTATAAGTTTAAGGTATACAGCATTATGATTTGACTTACATATATTATGAAATGATTATCACAATAAGTTTAATGACCATCCATTATCTCACATAGATACAAAACTAAAGAAACAGAAATTTTGTGTGTGTGTGTATGATGAGAACTGGTAGGATTTATTCTCATAAAAACTTTCATCTATAATATACAACAGTGTTAATTGTATTTATCATGCTGTACATTACATCCCTAGAACTTATTTATCTTATAACTGGAAGTTAGTACCATTTTACTGTCTTCATCAAATTCCCCCTCCCCCCCACCCCCCGACTCTGGTAACCACAAATCTGATCTCCTTTTCTATGAGTTTGTTTGTTTTTTGTTTTTGAAGTATATTTGACCTAGAATATGTTAGTTCCTGTTACACAACATAGTGACTTGGTATTTCTATGCATTTCAAAATGATCACCATGATAAAAGTCTGTCATCTGTCACTGTACAAAGATATTACATAGTTATTAACAGTTATTGACTATATTCCCCACACTGTACATTTCATACCCTGACTCATTTATTTTGCAATTAAAAGTTTATAGCTCTTAATCTCCCTTACCTATTTCTTTCCTCCCCCTGCCCCTCTCCCATGTTTCTTCTCTGTGTCTGTAACTGTATCTGTTTTGTTATGTTTGTTCATTTGTTTTTTTTTTTAAGATTCCACATATGAGTGAAATCATGCAGTATTTGTCTTTCTCTTTTCTGACTTATTTCAGTTAGCATAATACTCTCTAGGTCTATCCATGTTGTTGCAAAAGGCAAGATTTCATTCTTTTTTTATGACCGAGTGATATTCCATTGTATATATTAACCACATCTTCTTTAGCCATTCGTCTACTGATGGGCACTTAGGTTGCTTCCATATCCGAGCTATTGTAGATAATGCTGCAATGAACATAGGGGTGCATATATCTTTTCTAATTAGTGGTTTTGTTTTCTTTGGGTAAATTCCCAGAGGTAATATTGCTAGATCATATGGTAGTTCTATTTTTAAATTTTTGAGGAATCTCCATACTGTTTGCCATAGTGGTTATACCAATTTACATTCCAACCAAGTGTTCACTTTTCTCCATATCCTCACCAAAACTTGTTATTTGTTGTTTTTCTGATAATAGCCATTCTGACAGGTGTAAAGTGATATCTCACTGTGTTTTTTATTTGAGTTTTCCTGATGATTAGTGTTGTTGAGTGCTTTTTCATATACCTAGTGTCCATTTGTATGACTTTGGAAAAATGTCTATTCCATTCCTCTGCCTATTTTTTAATTGGGTTGTTTGGTTTTTCTTGATGCTGAGTTGTATGAATTATTTGTGTATTTTGAATATTATCCCTTATCAGATATGTGGTTTGCAAATATATTCTCTCATGCAGTAGTTGGCCTTTTTGTTTTATTGATAGTTGCTTTGACTTTGTAAAAGCTTTTTAGTTTGATGTAGTCACACTTGTTTATTTTTGCTTTTGTTTTCCTTGCTTGAGGAGACATATAAAAATAATAATTATGAAGAACAGTGTCAAAGAGCTTACTGCCTTTGTTTTCTTCAAGATGTTTTATGGTTTCAGGTGTTACATTGCAGTCCTTTTTTTGGGGGGGGTACGCGGGCCTCTCACTGCTGTGGCCTCTCCCGTTGTGGAGCACAGGCCCAGGATGCATAGGCTCAGCGGTCACGGCCCATGGGCGCAGCTGCTCCATGGCATGTGGCATCCTCCCGGACCAGGGCATGAACCCGTGTCCCCTGCATTGGCAGGTGGACTCTCAGCCACTGCGCCACCAGGGAAGCCCACATTGCAGTCTTGAATCCATTTTTAATTTACTTTTTATCCATGTTGTGACAGAATAGTCAAGATTGATTCTTTTGCATGTAACTATCCAGTTTTTCCAACACCATTTATTGAAAGGGCTGTCTTTTCCTTATTGTATATTCTTACCTCCCTTGCTGTAGATTAATTGACCATGTAAGTGTGGGTTCATTTCTGGGCTCTCTATTTGTTCCATTGATCAGTGTGTCTGTTTTTTGTGCCAGTACCATACTGTTTTGATTACTGTCACTTTGTCTAACAGTTTGAAATCAGAGAGTGTGATACCTCCAGCTTTGTTCTTTCTCAAGATTGTTTTGGCTATCAGGGTATTTTGTGTATCCATATCTATTTTAGAATTATTTGTTCTAGTTCTGTGAAAAATGCTATTGGTATTTTGATAGGGATTACACTGAATCTGTAGATTGCCTCGGGTATTATGATCATTCTAAAAATATTAATTCTTCCAATCTTGAACATGGTATATCTTTCCATCTCTTGCGTCATCTTCAATTTCTTTCATCAGTGTCTGGTAGTTTTCCAAGTACAGGACTTTTACCTCCTTAGGTAGGTTTATTCCTAGGGATTTTATTCTTTTTGATGTGATTGTAAGTGTGAATGTTTTCTTAATTTCTCTTTCTGATAGTTTGTTGTGAGTGTGCATAAATTCAACAGATTCATTGGTGAATTCTAGTAGTTTTTTGTGGCATCCTTAGGATATTCTATGTATAGAATCATGTCATCTGCAAACAATGACAGTTTTACTTCTTCCTTTCAATTTGGATTCCTTTTATTTCTTTTTCTCATCTCAGTTTTGTAACTAGGAGTATGTAGAATAAAACTGTTGATAGTGAGCATCCTTGTCTTGTTCCTGATCTTAGAACAAGGTATGTTCCCCCTATACCTACTTTAGGAGAGTTTTTAATCATAAATGCAGGTTGAATTTTGTCAAAAGCTTTTCTGATCATTGAGATGATCATATGATTTTTGAACTTCAATTAGTGAATGTGGTGTATCACCTTAATTAATTTGCAGATATTGAACCATCTTTGCATTCCTGGGATAAGTGACAGTTGATTATTGTGTATGATCCTTTAAAAATGTTGTTGAATTTCATTTGCTAATATTTTGTTGAGAATTTTTCAGTTTTATTCATCAGTGATCTTGGCCTGTAATTTTCTTTTTTGTGATATCTTTGTCTGGTATTGGTATCAGGGTGATGCTGGCCTCCTAGGATGAGTCCAGAAGTGTTCCTCTTCTCTAATTCTTGGAACAATTATAGAAGGATAGGTATTAACTCTTCTTCAAATATTTGGTAAAATTTACTTGTGAAGTCATCTGGTCCTGGACTTTGGTTTTGTTGGGAATTGTTTTATTATTTATTCAATTCCAGTACTGGTAATTGGCTTGTTTATATTTTCAATTTCTTCCTGGTTCAGTCTTGGTAGATTGTCCATTTCTTCAAAATTATCCATTTTATTGGTACATAATTGTTCATAGTAATCTCTTATGATCCTTAGTAATCTCTTATGATCCTTTGTGTCTTTTATGATCCTTTGTGGTGTTGGTTGTAAATATTCCTTTTACATTTCGGACTTTATTGATTTGTGCTCTCTTTTCTTCATGAGTCTGGCTAAAGGTTTATCCATTTTTTTTATCTTTGCAAAGAACCAGCTCTTAGTTTCATTGAACTTTTGTATTGTTTTTTTTTTTTTGTCTCTATTTCATTTATTTCTGGTCTGATCTTTATGGCTTATTTATATTTACTAACTTTGGGTTTTGTTTGTTATTTTTCTGATTCCTTTAGGTTTAAGGTTGGTTGTTTATTTGAGATTTTTCTTGTTTCCTGTGGGAGGTTTGTATTGCTATAAACTACCCTCTTAGAACTGCTTTTGCTGCTTTCCATAGATTTTGGATCATTGTGTTTTCATTTTTATTTGTCTCCAGGTATTTTTTGATTTCTTCTTTGATTTCTTCAGTGATCCATTGGTTGCTCAGTAACATATTGTTAAGCCTCCACATGTTTATGCTTTTTATAGTTTGTTTCTTGTGTTTGATTTCTATTTTCATAACATTGTGGTTGGCAAAGATGCTTTAAATGATTTCAGTATTTTTAAATGTACTGAGACTTGTTTTGTGGCCTAGAATGTGATCTGTCCTGGAGAAGGTTCCATACACACTTGAAAAGAATGGGCATTTTGCTGCTACTTTTGGATGGAGTGTTTTATATATATATATATATATATATATATATATATATATATATATATATATATATATATTTATATTTATATATTTATATATTTATATATAAATATATAAATTACCTCTGGTGTAATGTATCATTTAAGAGCAGTGTTTCTTTTCTTTTTTTTAACTATTTTTAAAAATTTTACGATTTTAAAAGGTTATATTCCATTTAGAGTTGTTACAAAATTTTGGCTATATTCCCTCACATCCTTGTAGTCTATATTACACTCAGTAATTTATACATCCCACTCCCCACCCCTTTATTGCCCCTCCCTCCCCACTGGTAACCACTACTTTGTTCTCTGTATCTGTGAGTCTGCTTCTTTTTCATTATATTCACTAGTTTGTTGTAGTTTTTATGTTCCACATATAAGTGATATTGTACAGTATTTGTCTTTCTCTGTCTGACTTATTTCACTTAGCATAATATTAAGGAAAGTGTTTCTTTATTGATTTTCTGTATGGCTGATTTGTCCATTGATGTAAGTGGGGTGATAATGTCCTCTGCTATTATGTCTTCAAATATCTTCTCTGCTCCATTCTTTCTCTTTTTTCTGTGACCCATATACTATGAGTATTGCTATGCTTGATATTATCTCAGAGTTCCCTTTAACTGTCCTCATTTCTTTTTATTCTTTTTTCTTTTGCTGTTTATCTTCAGTGATTTCCACTACTCTTTCTTCTGGTTTGCTGACTCAGTACTCTGTATCATTTAATCTAGTATTGATTCCTTCTAGTGTATTTTTCATTTTCAGTTACTGTACTCTTCATCTCTGTTTCATTCTTCTTTATATTTTCTAATTGTATTTTAAAAAATTCTAACTTCTTATTCTGCTTATCTAATCTCCTCTTGAGTCCTTTGAACATCTTTATAATCATTACCTTGAACTCTTTAAGAGTAGATTGCTTATTTCCACTCCAATTAGTTCTTCTGGGGTATTATCTTGATCCTTCTTTTGGAACATATTCCTTTTTTGCCTAATTTTGCCTAATTTTCTGTTTTTATTTTTATGTATTTAATAAGTTGGTTACATTTTCCAACCTTGAAGAAGACGTCTTTTGTAGAAGATGTGTCCCAGTAGTACTCTCCTTTCTGGTCACCAGAGCTATATACTTTAGGGCTGCCCCCTATTTGGACGGTGTACTCCTTCTATTGTGGCAGGCTGACTACTGTGGGATTTCTGGTAGGCATGGCTAACCCCCATTCTTGTTGGTTGCAAAGCCCTGCTGGTGGGTGAGACCATGTTATGAGGTAGCTCTGTGCAGAGCCCTGGGGAATTCTGGGAATAGTGTTGACCCATGGAGTTGTGGGCCCTGTTCTAGGTAGGATGAGTGGTTGTGAGGCCAGGGAGTCCCATATCTTTATCAGCCTGCTGTTGTATAGGGTCAGTTTTTGCACAGTTCTGCACAGTTTGATGTGTCCCAAAGCTGGTGTTGGTCCACTAGCCAGGGCGCTGTTTGAGGTGTCCAAGGTGTCTTAGAGCATGTGTCAGCCTGCTGGTGGATAGGGCCAGGGCCCAGAAGTTCCTTGCATTAGTGTTGGCCAACCAATGGGTGAAGCCAGATCTGGTGTCTCTGGCTGCAGGACCTTGGGGGTCCCAGAACCAGGGTCAGCCTGTTGGTGGACAGGTCCGTTTCATGTCATGGCTGGCTGTGGAGTCCGGGGTGTCCTATAGCTGGTGTCAGCCCACTGGTACATGGGACCAAATACCAGGTCAGCTGGGTGAGGGGTTCAAAGTGTCCCAGAGCTCGTGTTGGCCTGCTTGTGGGCAGGGCTAGAGCCCATTTGGTCTTGGGGCTGGTGAAGGCCTGGTGGGTGGACTGTGTCCTGACATGGCAGGCTCCAGGGCAGTTGTGGCCATCAGGCTGGTGTTCACCTGTTGGTGGGTGGCCCCAGGGCCCAGGGGGTCCTGGGGCTGGTTGCCTACCCACTGGTGTGAGGCAGGTCCCTCAGCTAGTGCCTGCCCACTGGTGAGTAAAGCTGGGTACTGGGGGTTCTGATTGCAGGGCTTGTGGGTCTTGGAGTTGGTATCAGCCTGCTGGTTGGTGGGGCCTTTTCCTGATGCTTGCCTGTGGGACACAGAAGTCCTGGGGCTAGTGCTGGCACTCTGGTGGACAGAGCCCAGTCCCAGGGTAGCTCTGGGCTCAGGGTGTCTTAAGGTAGCTGGCCTGCTGGTCAGTAGGAATGTGTCCCATCTCTGTAAGCTCCTTGGCCTGAGTTGTCACGATACTGGTGCCCAGAGTTGTAGGCAGCACTGAGTTATTGTACTAATATGCTGGAAGGAGGATGCCACAATCGTGCTGCCAGCACCAGTGTCTTCATGGTAGAATGAGCTCCCCAAAATTGCTGCTGCCAGTGTCTATGTCCCAGGGTGAGCTCCATTTCCTCCTGCCTCTGTGCGAGTTTCTCCATGATCAGCGGGTAGGTCTGACCCAGGCTCCTTTCAAATTACCACTTGTGACCTGGGTCCCAAGAATGTGAGATTTTGTGTGCACCCTTCAAGTGTGGAGTCTCTATTTCCCACAGCCTCTGACTCTCCCCCAAATAAACCTTACTGGCCTTCAAAGGCAAAACATTCTGGGTGATCATCTTTCTGGTGCAGGACCTCTGGGCTGGACACCCCATGTGAGGCTCTGACCTTTCACTCCTTGGGGAGAACCTCTGCAATTGTAATTATCCTTCCATTTGTGGGTCATCCACCCTGGGTGTGTGTCTTGACTATAACCACATTTCTCCCCTTCTACATGTCTCATTGTGGTTCCTTCTTTATATCTTTAACTGTAGAAGATCTTTTCTACTGGTCTTCTGGTTTTTCTCAACCATAGTCACTCTGTAAATAGTCATAATTTTGGTGTGCCCATGGAAGGAGGAGAGCTCAGGGTATTTCTACTCTGCTATCTTGGCCACTCTCTGTTATTACATTCTTATATTTTCTAGCAAATATACACAATCATAAAATGTCTATTTTCTCTCTTTTTACTCTTCTGGCATAGTTTTCTCCATTAAAGACATGATCCAATTCTATTATATAAGATTTAAGAAGTAATATTTTCCATGACCCATATTTTGCATTTTATTAAAATTAACATCTCAATGTATATTGTTTTATACTTGCTTTTTTTTCTATTAACATAAAACTTATAAAGCTTCGTCTTTACTATTTTACTTCAATGTCACTCTTATCATACATAGTATCTGTTGCTTTAGGTTTATTTAAGTGTCTACTCCTATAATTCATGGCTTCATGCAAAATGACATTGAGCATGTTGAATAGGCCATAACAAGCATTTCAGATAAGGGATCAGTTATTTTATAAGGATATTTATATTAAATAGTATGAGTAATTACATATATAATATTAAATAGCTATGTACATATATATGTTCACTCAGAGAGAGAGAGAGAGAGAGAGAGAGAGAGGAGACATTTAATGTTTAATCAGCCTACCCATGTTGCTATATTTCCCTCTATATCACTGTATTACTTACTGTTTCCCTCTGTATTTCTCATTCTCATTAAACCAGTACTTGAATTAAATGAACCTACTTTGCTTAACTCCAGACAATGACTATCAAAGCTTTTAATAAAACTATCTTTCTATGTCTTTCTTAGTGTTAGATTTTCATGTTTATTTGTGTAGTTACTAAAGTCGGAGGGAGAGAAAAAAATGTGAATGTGCTTTATAAAAAGGAGAAAGTTGGAACATTATTAACATATTTAGTTCAGCTAAACTTTCAGCAGTGACATCTGGACTCTCCCCCAAGTTGCAATGAAAATAAATATAAGATAAAATTAAATCAGTTAATACAAGTTATCAGAAATAAACATGTATTGCAATCAAACTTTCAAGTAATTCAAATTGAAGTTATTATTAGTACATGTATGTAGTCCAATGTATCTCTTTCCAGAGTACCAGCTGGCTTTTGCTTCATGACAAACCACCCTAAATCTTGTTGATTAAACAACCAACAGTTATTATGCCTTGCTATTCTACTGATTCCCTGGTTGATTCATTCAGTTGGGGCTGGATTAACTGCAGCTCTGTGGTCTAGGATAGCCTAATTCACATGTCTCAAACCTCAACTCTGATAACAGTATGGTTTGTACTATTGAGGTCTCTCTACACATGACCTCTGATTCTAACAAGATAAATCCAGACTTGTTCACGTGATGGCACCAGAGATCTAAGCAAGAGAGGACCAACCCAATGCACAAGCAGTATTAAACTTCTGCTCATATTACCTTTAGTTCCATTGGCTGAAGCTAGCCATATGGCCAAGCTCAGCGGCCTTGTGGGTATGGATATATGGAAGAATAAATCACTGGGGATCAGTTCTGCAAAAATCTAGGCCACATAAAAATAGAAAGGCAAAATTAAAACATAAACTGAAATCATTTACTTTTTTAAAAATTTTGTCACATTAGTTGTAACATCATGATTCCTTTCCTTTACATTCATATATCTCTCGATCTCACTATCAGAAACTTTCTGGCTATACTTAGAAAAATGTCAGAATCTTTCCTAACAGTTACATAAAATAAGTGACTTTAAAGAATGCAATCACCTGCCATTTTTTTTGTTAAATTCCATTGCAGTATGGTTACAAGGGTCCAGTTTATTTGCTGGGATTAAAGCATCCATTTTGCATTTCAATTTTACATTTTATAATACCCTGCCTCAACTTATAACTTATCTTCATCTTTCAAATTATTAACTTAAGTAACATCCATCCAAATGAAGAGCACAAGTAAATTAATATTAAAATTTAGGCTTGCATTCAAATTGTAATTATATCAATATAGTTTTATTGTTTTCTTTTAATGACAATATATCAGGAAAACTGCACAAATAAATGAAGAGTTTACAAGAGCAAGAGTAGCTTTTTCTTGGAAGTACAATAGTAGCTTTCAGTGTCTTCCTTCTATATTTCCTTTGGTTGTGGGGTATTGTTTAAGAAATGGAAAATTAACCCAATAAAGGGTCACATTTCTTAATTTATGAGAGCTCAGTCACCCCAACATACATGATTAAACTCCACTATGAAAATCCCATTTCATTGTGACATGAAGGTAACTATGTAAATTATTGCTGAACCAGTAGCATATGTTGCCAATTTTTATTTTGTCCACGTTTTAAGTTAATTCTATGGCTTCAATTCTAATAGAACACTTAAAAAGCATAGAACCTTTATTACAGTTAAACTGGAACTACACTTATAATTAATTATTGTACTGTAAGTCAGAATATTGGTGTTTTGATGTATTATAGTAATACAATAGTAGTGTAACAGCAGCCTTATGATGTATTGCTATAATATATCATCAAAGTGATTTTATCAGAGTATTAAGGAGAACGATGGTATTTATAAAACTTTTGGGTAAAAATATAATTTTATGAATGATTTGTAACAGAAAGAAAGAAATGAAAAAGGAAAAAGAAATGCACATAAATTATGCAAAGATCCAAAATGTATGACATAGTAAATCATAAGGGGAGAAAGATATTTAGGGAATAAATATGAAAGAACAAGAAGATAGTTTTGCTCAATAGTTTTCTCATATTATTATATTTTGGCAGAAATCTATGAACAACATGAGAAAAAAATGTGTGTGTGTGTATATATTTTGAGATAAGATTTTAGAGCTTGTGTGTATATATCTATCTTTCTATCTAATATAATGATCCAAATCTTGACATCAATAAATTATGTTTACAGGAAATGTAAAATGGATGTTAATTCTCTTCATATATTTTGTCCTATTATTTAGCAGTACTACTTTAACTTAGAAATTGAACTGTATTTATTACCACATTTGTTCCATTATTATAATTAATGTTTATGCGGTTTTAGTTTTATGCCATTTTATTTTTTTTAAGTAAACTAATTTTTTGGGTACAATTATAGTGAAATATTCATATTATAAAATAGGTGATCCAATAATTACTAATTATTTTACAGCACAGTATTAAAATGAGAAAATATGAACTCTGATGTGAAATGTTTATATTAATAAATTTTTCATAATCATGAATGCATTTTGACAAAAGTTTATAGCTCCTGTATGACAGATCTTTAAATCAGTCTTGTTAACTCATCCTTGGAGGAAGGTCATTGAGATCACAATCCTTCAATCTAGACAAATAATATAGGCAAAGTATTTATAATCTACTGACAGTAGCTTTAGAAGTAAAACAGGGGTAATGTTAAAAAGTTCAACTAAAAATTCATTGACTCTGATGTCCCCATTTTGTAGTGGAAATCTCAATTTATAAATCTTTTACTTTTGTTTGATTAGTAAAAATGTGCCTATTGCCTGATTCTAGTAAGAGTCAGTGAAAATTTGTATAAATGTTAATGACTAAATATAGACTAATAAATGGAAACAGTTCAACACCATCAACTGTCTCAACAGTATGAGCAGAATATAAAGTGTCACTTTGATTAATGTTCATAAGTATTCTTAAAATAAGAGGTCATATAAGCTAATTATTATTTAATATAAATTATTTATAATTTATATCTTTGATATAGAATACATCTTACTACTACTCCTTATGTTTATTTTAATAAACTAAATGTTATTTCATGATGTTCACTATCAGTGACATTCAGGAACAAAACAAAATGGAACACTGAAGGAATTCCATATCATATGTCTTCCTTCACTGCTATCTCATCCCTCTCCTCTGTTTTAAAGTCATCTGTGCTTTTCTACACTTTCCCATTTACTCCTCACTCTTCTGAATATGATATAATTGCTTTCACAAGTCTGCAATTACCTGCCTGTTGCTAAACACTAGACACAGAATTTAATGCTTATCTCACATGACCTCTTAATAGTATTTGTCAAAGTTCTTCCATGGCAAAGTAATGTTCTTGTTTACTTCCTATACCTCTCATTTACCTCTCTTTCTCAGACTCCCTTTTAATGCCCTTAAAAAAATATTGATATTCATTAGAGCTCCATCCTAGGCTTTCTTCCCTTTCCAGTGCATGTATGCTCACTCTTGGACAATTCTCTCTCAACATTCCTGTTGAAACCCATCCATAATGCTGTAAGAAGCCCAAATGGAGGAAATCTGATCAACATTGACAGCTGAGCTCAAAGCCCTCAGCTAACATTAAATATAAACATGTGGATGAACTAGTCATCTATTTCTATAGAATCCTAAGATGAATGCATCTTTAGCTGGCAGCAAATTGCAACCTTATGAAAAACCCCAAGCAACAAGCACATAGATGAGCCCAGTTACTCACTGAAGTAAGTTTGGGGTTTGGTTTGTATGCAGTGATAACCAAAACTATCACCAAGAAAATGTTGACATGGCCCCATACTAATACAAACCATGGATTTTATTATGTATTGGAGAATTAGGAAGTTATATTATTTATATAAACTAATTTTATTTTCAGTGGAAAAGTCCAAAATGACTGTTAGTTCCCCCAAAATAATTAATAATTAAAGTGTGAATGCTTCTTTCAAGCATTTACTATGTGCCCGATAGTACTTTTAAAATAATTTAAAATATATTCAATATTTCAGTTATCAGCACTTCTGATCTTTCCTATCACTATTACTAAGTGGATAACTTTTCATGGTTTCTTTATTTCTCAGCTATTTTAACAACAACCATAGCAAGGATTCAGCTACATCCTAGATATATAATGCATAGAAAAGGGATTTTTGAGTGACAAAGTTGAAAGTAACTATAAAATACCAGGAATTATATCTTATTTTAATTTTGAGCAAATAAATCTATCTTCTCAGTATACTTGAGAAATCATAAATCGGTAATAAAAAGCATAACATCTGACAAACACTCTCATATCTCTTTATAATCTTATTTATTGAAAATAATATTGACTAAGAGTTTTCACAGCTCCATTAGGAAACTCCAGAAGTTAGTTTTCTTTTATAATCCTTAAAACTGTCTTTGTAAGGTTACAATACATTGTCTTTTTCTAGGAGGGTATATTAAGCAATAAAACAAAAAGTGAATATGTTTGACAGATTTATTCTTTTCTATTTTCTTTTTTTCATTTCCCCAATCACTTCATAAACCTGCATCTTGTCTCATGTAATGTGTGAATAACAATTATGGAAACCTGGTCATAAGGCATATTTTACATTGAATGGCAGCTCAGCTCTCCTCCCAGCTTTTAGTGTGTTATTCTAATGAAAGTTATTGCTGAAAACACCAGGCCTGAAAGATGTTGAAATTACATAAGCTCAGCTTCAGAGCAAAGTAGGCGATTTTATTTTATCACATTTTAAGTTGATGTTCTCAGTCAGAGAGTCAAAGAGAAAGCAGTATGTACTTTGTGTTGCAACTGTATTTATTATTCAAGCATATTTCTCCCAAGATACTTGTTACATTTCTCATACTAGAGTTAAAGGCAGTGAATAATTTGCAGGATGCTTTCTTTAGATTACTTTAATGTGTGTGTGTGTATACACAAATAAACTCTCTTAAGTAGCGTGGTGTTTCTTTTCAGCACATACTTGATACCAACAAAAATGAAATATGTAATAGGTGACTAAGGGTTAAAATGGCTTCTTTATACGTTCCATTGTTATGAATCCTTCTTTAGCTACTATGTTTCAAAAAAGAGTAGCTATTTTCCAAAAGGAATTCTTGTAGTGATGGAAATGTTCTGTAGTTGTCTGTGGTGGTGGATACACAAATCTACACATGTGATAAAATTGTATAGAACTAAATATACGCAGTCACACGCAAATTATTACGAGTAAGACTAGAGAAATCTGCTTAAGGTCAGTGTATTGTATAAATGTCAAATCTGGTGTGATACTGTTCTATGGTTTTACAAGGAATTGTCATTGAGGGAAATTGGGTAAGGGCCATATAGACTCTCTTCATATTTTGCTTTACAATTACATGTAAATCTACAATTATTGCTATAAAGATTTCAATTAAAATGTAGTTATTTTCTACTCATAAATTCTCTTTATTCACATTGAAGAAAAAATGACTTGTAAAGAGAAACAATTCTTAATTTGCTACTGCTCAGGTGCTCTCATCCAAGCCTACTATTTTTATAACATGATTTTAATTTTTAATGAAGTTACAATAAATCCTGATTAGACAATGTTTCTCATGAAATAATTTCTTTCCTCTGCCGTTTCACAAACGTTCATAGATTGATTACTAAGTGCCAGGCAATATGGTAAGTTAACCCAGTTCTGTGTATGTAGAAAAATAATACATAGCCCATATCATGAGGGGCTTACAATCTAGACTTAGAATGCTTAAAATATATGTGTATGTATTAAATGAGAGTGAAAGGAGAGAGCACAGTTTTGCTTCAGATAATGGAGGAAGTCTTCACAAATAATATAAAACAAAGAGCAATGGATGAAAAATATTTAAGTGGTTGTGGGGAAGACTTGTTTAACAGTATGCCTGTAATCTATTTCCTTCTGTTACCAGGGGCACCTAAAAAAGAAAGGGAAAAAGGAGGATATTATCAGGCCAAATACCCTTGTAAACCTGGTGCTTTGAAAGGCTTACTGACAAAAACACTAATGACATTTATTAGGTGGAGAGCCCTGTGTAGAGAATGCATTTACAAAGGTGTGTTTAGTCTGATTGGGGGACTCATTATAAATAAATCTGCAATTTATATAGTTATGGAGTAGGGATCATTGAGAAACATGAAAACCATGTAATTAATGTGGTATACGAAGATATCTGATAACAAAAATGTCTCTTTATGTAAGTGAAGATTTCATGTATCTCTTAGCTTGTCACATGTTAACTCTGAACCACAGTGCTCTTAGAACCAGAGTCAAACATAAAACTGACAAGACTTTGTAAAGATAGAAATCAGATAAGAGTGTACATGGAAGATAAGGCTGAGTTTCTATTTTAAAATCTCTGGATTGTGCCCCTAAATGAACCCAAGAATACAGTAGCAGAAATGATTTGGATAAGATAATGAGTTCAACTTTTGGATGTGCTAAGCTTGGGGCTCTGTGAGATGCAATACTTTTTATTTATTCAAACAACATGCTATTCTCTATGGATTGACTGTGTGTACCCACTTATTTACATGTTCAAACCATATGTACAAGACTGGTCCAGTGCAAAATCCAAAATACCTTCTCAATTGTTCTGTCATACCACATGATCTGATTGTTTTTTTTCTTTTATTACTTATAACATTCTTTTAGGAAATTTCTCTCTTCATAAACTGTCTTCTTTACTAGATGTTACACATTTTTTAAGAATGCAAAATCTGTGATTTTTTGTTTTTGGTAAGACATAGTTGTATTTATGATGGTAAAATAAACATAAAATTAAACCTTTTAACCATTTTAAAGTGTATAATTCTATGGCATTTAGTATATTCACAGTATTGTGTAATCGCCACCACTTTATAATTCCAGAACATTTTCATTACCACAAAAGGAAACCCTGTACCCATTAACCTATTTTCTGTTTCTATGTATTTTCCTATTGTGTAAATACCATATAAAAGTAATCATACAATATGTGCCCTTTTACGTCTGTTTTTTTTTTTTTCCTGTTTTTCAAAGTTCATCAATGCTGGGCATGTGTGAGTACTTAATTCCTTTTTGGCTGAAAAATATTTAATTGTATGTGTATACCACATTTTATTTATCTATTCATCAGTTGATGGATGCTTGAGTTGGTTATAGCTTTTATGATTAGTGTTGCCATGAACATTTACATGCACATTTTTGTTTAAACTCCTGTCTTCAAATATCTTATGTATATACCTACAAGTGTAATTGCTGAGACATATGGCAATTCTGGTTTTAATTTACTGTGAAGCTGCCAAACTGTTCTCACAGTGGCTGGACCATTTTACATTTCCTAGCAATGTACAAGGGCTTCTATTTCTTCATATCTTCACCAACACTCGTTACATTGGTTATAGCTATCCTAGTGGTTGTGAAGTGTATCTCATTATGATTTGATTTATAGTTCACAAATAACCAATTGTGTTGAGTATATTTGCAGGTGTCTTTTGACCATTTGTTTATATTCTTTGGGGAAAAGCATCCTTTGTTCATTTTTTGATTGGGTAGTTTGTCTTTGTGTTGTTAAACTGCATGAGTTCTATGTATATTCTAGATATTAGACCCTTATCACATACATGATTTACAAATATTTGTCTCATTTGTAGGTTATTTTTTTACTCTACCGATTGTGTCATTTGATGCACATACATCTTTAATTTGTATAAAGTCCACTTTATGTATTTGTTGTTCTTGATTGTGTTTTTGGTATCATAATCTAAAAAAACATTTCCAAATCCAAGGTCATGAAGGTTTATGTTTTCTTCTAATACTTTTATGCTTTTAACTATTACATTTAGGCCTTTGGTCAATTTTGGGTTAACTTCTGTAGATGGTGTAAGTTAAAGTTCAACTTCATTCTTTTGCAAATCGATATTCAGGTGTTCCAGAACCACTTGTTGAAGAGACTATTCTTTCCATCACAGAATGGTATTGGTTCCACTGTAGAAAGCCAATTGCTCATAGATCTATCGGTTTACTTCTAGACTCTCAATTATATTCCATTAATCTATTTATGTCTATCTTTATGACAGTACCACACTCTTTTGATTACTGCAGCTTTGTAGTAAATTTTGAAATTGGGAAGTGTGAGCTTTCTGACTTCGTTCTTTTTTTCAAGGATATTTTTGCTATTTGGTGTCACTTGCAACTCTATATGAATATCAGAATCAGCTTTCCATTTCTACAAAAAAGGCCGTTGGGATTTTGATAGATTACAATGAATTTGTAGATTTCTCTGGGAAATACTGTTACCTTAACATCTTGGTACACAAATATCTCTCCATTTACTTAGGGCTTTACTAAATACTTTAGGTACTTGCAGCAGTAAGTGCACGTCTTGCATCTCCTTGGTTATATTTATTGCTACATATCATTCTTTTTATAGCTACTGTGAATGGAATTGTTTTCTTAATTTTCTTTTCAGATTATTTATTGCAAGGACATTGAAATACAGCTCACTGTATATTGATCTCATATCTTACAACCTTGCTGAATTAGTTTTTTAACTGCAATACATTTGTGGATTTTTAAAGGATTTTCTATCTATCTACCTACCTACATACCTACCTACCTACCTACCTATCTATCTACATTTTCTTTATCATTCATCTATCAACAGACATTAGGTTGTTTGGTTGTTTCCATATCTCACCTATTGTGAGTAAAGCTGCAATGAACACAGGAGTACAGCTATCTCTTTGAGATCCAGGCCTGCATTAAAAGAAGAATGAAAGATATGAGATGGATGGGAACAGGGGATGATTGTGTAGGATAGCTGTGAGTTAGGGGATGAGAAATATCATTTCTCTTATGAGGATTTGAAAGGCATTCTTTTCCCTTCCAAGAAGAAACAGGTTCCTGTTGTCTGTGAGAGCTGTGAGATGGAGCTTGGGCTAGAGCTCCCTGAGTTTTTATAATGGTGTATGCACCCTCATTTAAGGCCTCTCACAGTTTACTCTTCCTGGCGCATAGTGAACACTTAATAGCAATTGGGAGACTGAATGAATGAATAGATTAATGGGGATTAGTTTATTTTGCTGTATAACTATGTAATTATGGGTGTGATATCCTTTTCCCTTTGCCATATTCTATTGGTTAGAAGCAAGTTGCAAGTGCCACTCATACACTCAACAGAAGGTATTATATAGGGTATAGCACTAGGGTACAGAGATCAAAAGGCCATCAAATATATTTGCCTACTAGTCCCTGTCTCATTTTCCATAAAACCTCTTTTTATATTTCCTGGGAAGACTTCCCAGATAAACTTCTATATTTACATCCTTGTGTCAGAGTCTGCTTTTCAGGAAATTCAAAGTAAGACAATATATTCAATTTTGAGTATAGTAACTTTGTGCTATTCTCATTTATTATTTTTCCAGGAAAGTTTCTAACTATATATTAATTTCTTTGTTCAATCATTTCATTAATTTTACCAATATTTGTTGTAGACCTATTTTATGCTAGACTTGTTTTAGGCTCTGAGACTTCATCAGTGAACCAGACAAACTTGCTGCCACTAGATCTACCATCTTAACCTTATATACATCTCGGTCACTTCCATACAGCACCCAGTACATTTTATAGATCCTTCATATTTGACAAATAAAATGTTCATATATTACTCACATCTTAACAGGTTATATAATATTTGCAATTATTACTGTGCTTTCTTTAATTTTATAATATCCACTTTCTCCTGGTGCTTTTCCATCATAGAGATAACGTTTTCTTTGATTTTTAATATTATTTTAGTATATTTTGATAGTAAAATCTATACATATTCTTGTAGAAATAAATTAAAAATAAAGTATGAAAAAGAAAATATTTTCACTACCTATACATTTATTAGGACCAAAATGTCCATATTGTTTTGCTTTTTTTCCTCTTAACAATATATCATGAATTTTTTACTCCCAATAAAGCATTATATATTTACCGTATTCTCTGCATAATATTACATTTTATGAATAGACTATAATTTAGTTGCTCCGCAGCATGTGGGATCTTCCCAGACAAGGGATTGAACCCATGTTCCCTGCACTGAATATACTATAATTTAAATGCTCTCAATACTGGTCATTTATGTTTCCAGAGTTTATTTTATTGTAATAATGAAATGGTGTCATTGTATCTAAAGATTTATAAGCATCTTATTGCTATTCTAATATTTATTTAAATTATTGGTGAGAGTCAATTATTTTTTACATCTGTGGTATTCATTTATTTTTCTTAATACATATAAATTTCCTATTAGAATGTCAGTCTTTTTCTTATTTCTTTTATCGATTACTAAATTCTGTTAATCATTATTTCATTTATTTTTAACCAGGCCCATATTTCATTTTAAATTTTGTTTATGATGATTTTGATCTCTAGAATTTTCTTTAATGTATAAAAACATTTTATGACTTACTCTTTTGTTTGTAGGATTAAATAAGCTCCAAAAGTAGAAAGTCACCTATACCACCATTATTATCTCTAGTTTTTTTTTTTTAATTACATTTTTCTGTTAAGGTAAAATTCCAAATCATTTAAAAAATAACTTTTCCAAATAATCTTCTTATTGAAAAATTTATTATTTTTCTAATATTTTGAACTATAAAATATATTTTAAAGTTATATTGTTTGTGTAAATCAATCTGTTTCTAGACTTTCTACTATTCTCATAGGACTTGAAACTGACTTTGAATTAGAGGCAGGGATATGGCTTGAAGGAAGCTTGAAACAATTTCTACACTGATTGTAGTATTTCTGCAGTCACCTATATGATTATGACTTTCATTTGTATATTTCTAAACTAGACTACCCCTAACTCCAACTCCATAAATTTCATTACCTAAAGTGCATTCAAATCCCTGATGACACTAACAAAGGATAAATTAAATATGTTCAAATATACCATCTTCTTTTTGCAAAATTGCTTTTCTGTATTTTCTATGATAGTGAAAGGCACTACCAAAAGATTCTTGCATATGGTACTGTATTCCTTATTTCCAAGATACGACTGATTCTTAACTCATTTTAATTTAGATTTTGAATATATTTTATATTCATCCCTTCCAGTATACCCACACACACAGCTGTTGTCTTACAATCACCTTCCTCAACTAAATGATGACCTTTTTATTCTCATCGCATCTAGTCCCAGCTCCTTTCCTCTGATTAACACACTGTTGTCAGAAGGATAGTTTTAGATATAGTCAGTGTCTGTAAATAGGGAATAAAATGTAAAGATCTGTATGTGGCTGTCTGCATATTCCTCATCACCTACAAAATAAAATTTACATATCTCTGCATCATTTTCTAGAACCTTCATGATTTAGACCTTTTGTTATACTTCAACAATAAGAAACTGCTAGTGGTCTTAAGAACATTATTCTTTTTTTGCCTTGTTGCTTTATGTTATTTAATCTATCAGAAAAAGTCTCCAGTTGATTGCTGGCTTAGCAAGTTCATGTTTGTTGTTTAAGTCTCAGAAAAATGTTAACTCCTCTAAACAAACTCACTTATTCTTTCTCTTATGCTCCCACTGCAGTTTTTAGAAACATCTGTTAAACAATTCTTTTATTGTGTTTGAATTTTTAATTTTGTTTTCTTAGGAATGCAAACTTGGTGAGCATAAGAATAATGAATTTTCATCTTTAAATCTCGAACCCCTACAATAGTACGTGGTCATAGGAGGTACTCCACATATACATTTTAAAATGAATAGCTGTGGATACTTAAATCAAATTACAATTTCCCCAATCAGTGAAAAGAGCTACAATTTCATGCTTCTAAATTGTGTTCTCGTATTTCACACTCAAATTCACTGACTCTACAAGTCAAGTAATTCTGCTTAGTTACAAACCCTGGTAACTATAACTTTCCCAAAGATCGAAGCATAATGGGATTTAATGACTACTTGATACATTATCAGCTAATTTGTTCCATCATGAGCTATTAAAAGAGACAAACATTCTGAAATGAAAATACGTGCCCACACAAGAATTTGTACATAAATGCTTATAGCAGCATTATTCATAACAGCCAAAAGTTGGAAAGATTTTTAGTTTTTGCAGCAATGTTTTACACAACATGAAGCTTTAATTTTTATAAATTCCAATTTACCAATTTTTTAGAGTCTATGATTTTTTTTGTTTTTCTAAGAAATCTTTTAGTCAACTTTGTGTGTGGTATGTGATTGAAGTTGATATTCTTTATTTTTTCCATCTGGAAATTAAATTTTCAAAAAGACTTTCTTTTACCCCATTGAATTGTCTTGGATTAATTGCATAATCTGATAATAGGGACAGTTTTAGATTTTAGTTTCTAATCTTAATTTTTTTTCTTTCCTTTTTGCAGTGACCAAAACTTTGAGTATAATGTAGAACAACAGTTGTGAGAGTGGCCATCCTTATCAGGAAATTTATGTCTTTCATCATTATGTGTGATTTAACTACAACAGATTGAGGATAGTCCATTATATCTCTACTTTGCTGGGAGGATAGGGGTGGGAAGAGGGATTAATAATCGATTAATGTTAAATTTTGTCAAATACTTTTACTGCCTCTATTGAAATGATCTCTTTATTTTCCTTCATGTGTAATAATGAATTTTACTAGCCTTTGCCCCCAATTTCTGCGAGGTAACTTCCAAATTCTTAGAATTTCCCAAAATGATTTGGAACCCGCCCAGAGCTCAGTGTATGTATCTCTCCATTTGGCTGCCTTTAGTTTGTATTCTTTTGCTGTAATAAAACTAGTCAAAATCTGGCACTTTCCTGAGTTCTGTAAGTAATTGTAGTGATTTATCAGACCTGAGGGCGTGGTGAGAAGTATCAAATTTGTAGTTAGCTAGTCAGAAGTGAGGGTAGCCTGGGACCCCCAAACTTGCAGCTGCTATTTGGAGTGAAGTCTTGTGGGGAACTGTGTCCTTAACCTGTGCAGTTTTCCTAGCTCTGGATTCTCCTTTAATATGTTAATGTGACAAATTACCTTGATTGATTTTCAAATGCAAATTCACTCTTTTGTTCTTTTATTTCTGAAATAAACCTACTTCTTCATGAGTTATTACCACTTTCAATATATTTTTGTACTAGATTTTTTTGTTTTCTAAGATGTTCCTTAAGTTCTGTTTACTTTCTTCACTTCCCCTTGTTTTCATTTGTTAATTTATACCAATAAATGTTCATTTCCTTAATATTTGCTTCTTTAAATTCAATCTGTGACTAAACCTCTCCACTGTTTTTTTTTTCCCTATCAGTTTGTTTTATATCAGTCCTAAAATTTCAATTTGATTTATTTTTATATCTTCACGTTCTTTGGTGATATTTCCTGTTTTCATTTATTTTAAATGCATTGTCATTTACATCATGAAGTATAATCATTGCTTTAAAGTTCTTTAATTTCAACATCTAAGTTACTTTGGTGTTGGCATCTGTTGATGAATTTTTTTCAATGAAAACAGCTTATGTTTCTTAGTTCTTTGAATGCTGAATGAAGTTGGGTTGTTCCCTGGATGTTGGAATATTATATTGTATAGACTCTGGGTCCTGTTATATTTCTCAGAAAAATGTTAATATTTTCATTTTGAATAAGCAATTAATCTGGTTAGATTCAGACTATAAGCTCTCTCACATTGTGTATGTGCATGCTGAAATATTAGTATAATTCCTTAGGAATTTACTGTGCTGCTTTAGGTTTCTCCTATGAATTCATAGTTCATCAGTCTGCCAGAGATTTAAGTAAAACTTATACACAGAATTAAGAACACCCCTACTCTCATCTCTGCCCTGTGTAATGCCTCCTTCTGTCTCTGTAATTGGACTTATACAGACTCCTTCCCCTGATTCCTCTAACCAGATAGATGGCAAGTGTTCAGAGTTTTAGCCACTTGCAACTTGCTGACTTGAGGCTCTGAATGATCATTAGGAAAAAACCATGAAAAGATGAAAAATTCCAAGTTTTGACTCACTCCAACAATCTGCCTATATTTGTTTACTATTCTGAGTTCTCATATGACCATTTTCTGCATTTTATTTTGAGCATATAGTTGTTATCAGTGGATGTGCTTGACTGTAGTGGGCTTAAACTGACATACCAGAGGCAGAAACCCTGATTGATGAATTTATTGATTAAGAATCCATTAACCTGTCTGAAAATTTAGTAGATGAATAATGTAATAAGCAAAAACTTCTTAAAGCCAATGAATGTTTTAATTAATGAAATTTAAACCATATAAAATCAAGTCTCTAGATGGTACACTTATGGATGTTATATACAAATTATCTTGATTGCTACCAATACTCAACTCACTTGAAAACCTGATGTCTAGTAAATACATATTTGTTATTCCAGTGAAAATATCAAGCATATATTGTAATGAATTATGCTGATGGAATTTTGGACAGTAATTCCTTTATGGAACATTCTATTTTGTTTAAGTAATCATGCTGGTAAACATATTTATGGATGAATATATAAAGCCAAAACTATTTTTGGTATTTAACAGACAGCTAAGTTATATCGGAGGCTTATATATATGGTCTGTTTGTTGCTTTATCTATTAACTGCTGTAGTAAGTATGGGATGGATTCCAGAAATATAATTCAAGTGTCCCAGAGACATACTGGGACTTCTTGGAATGTACTCCTTTGAGAGTGGAAAAATTATGAGAATCTCTGTGCTTCTTACAAGAATCGTGGCCCATTTAAGTGCTATACTCTTGTTTGTCTTTAATTTATACTCAATAGAGTAAGAGAGAGTGACTATACATTGAAGCAGAATGTGTTACCCAAGATTCTACCCATGTGACTATCAAAAAATAAAAACAGTAAAGGGCCTCCCTGGTGGCACAGTAGTTGAGAAGTCCGCCTGCCGAGCAGGGGATACGGGTTTGTGCCCCGGTCCGGGAGGATCCCATATGCCATGGAGCGGCTGGGCCCGTGAGCCATGGACACTGAGCCTGCGCGTCCGGAGCCTGTGCTCCACAATGGGAGAGGCCACAACAGAGAGAGGCCCGCGTACCACAAAAAAAAAAAAAAAAAACAAAACAGTAAAGAAAGAATTCCCTAGTAAGTATAAATACTGGTAATATCACAGCCTTTTTTTCCTTTTTCTAATAGTAAGTAATCTATTTTGGACATTCATTTATTGCTTCCAGAGCAATCTGCATATATCAGGCTTTATTCTACATGCTACAGATACAAAGATCTAAGCTCATTTCATAGAAACATGTAAAGAATACATGCAAATTAAAGTTAAATTATTTCAAGATGTTATTGCTATTAAAATTGTCATTGCTTTAATATATGGCATTTTAATGATATATTTATTAAAATAGTCTCCTCTTTTTTTTCTCTTCTCTAATAATCTATGCTAATCAGTATGCAAGACAATTTCACATGTCAATTTTTCATAACTGAGTTATGCCTTTTAAATACATTCATTTTACTTGTGTCCTCAAACTATTTACAAAACACTTATGTAAAATGTTAAAATTATTCTTATTTTATCTTGTGAGACAAAAGATATTAGAAGATGAAAATTCAAAATTTAAGCTATCCTTTCTTTGATTTTGGAACAATTATGAAAAATTAGCAGAATGAACATGCTGTTGCTATTTTATATTAAATTTATGCTTTTAAAAATACATGATGT
The DNA here is from genome assembly GCF_964341445.2 of Mesoplodon mirus. Classification (NCBI taxonomy): domain Eukaryota; kingdom Metazoa; phylum Chordata; class Mammalia; order Artiodactyla; family Ziphiidae; genus Mesoplodon; species Mesoplodon mirus. The sequence continues at coordinate 25,796,679 of NC_138992.1, read as the reverse complement.
TAGGTTATCTAATATGGTTTGGTGTATTAAGATATACTTGTTTGTAAATGACAGGAAACTAATTAAAATCAGCTTAAAAAATAAAGAATATTTGGCTCTCATAACCAAAATGTCCCTGAGCTCGGGGCACAGAAAGTTCTATGAGGTCAAACGAAAATATCAGAACATCTGAGTTTTCTCTCTTTCTCTTTCTCTTTCTCTCCACCTCTCCTTCTCCTCCTCTCCCCCATTTCTCTATAATTAGCTTTACTGCCAGTCTCTACAATTAGCTTCACCATAAGATGGTCTCTGGCAACCAAAAGCCTGCAAAATTTTGTGTCAATATCAACAAGAAAGAAATTCCCTTTCAGTCCCAAAGTTCACATATCAGATTTCACAGGTGGACTCTGAATGGTCATGAATGATGCAACCACTGTGATTGAGGGAATATCCTAATGTAATTGATGCAATGTGAGCCATCTTTTAGCCTTGTGGTGTATTTGGAGCATGCTGTAGGACACTATGACATGAAAAACTAAAGCAATGGGGAATTATTGGGTCTCCTGAGGAAAAAAAAATCACTAAAAATCAAGCAAATAACCAAATAAGAATTGGCAATTTATGTGGATAATGGAAAATTGAGATGAATTGTTTGCTGAGACCTTAATTCATTATTATTGGTTTCTTAAGAGTATTTGTTGATCAGAGCATTTCCTCTTGTATTTATCAAGGTCAGTGCCACTGCAGTAGAGGAGGGCACATATAAATTCTAGAAATTATTTTTATTTCAGTAATGTTGGCAAAAATAAGCAGGAAATAATTATTCTTTTTTTCTCAGCTTTCTCCTACTTCTACTTCTAAGGTTAATCAAAATTTAAGGATTGGTATATGACTTATGTCCTAGTGCTGGCATGGTAGAAACACTTTCTCAGGAAGACATTATGGGTAGTTACTCCATTATTTCCTTGATCAACTTTACTGAGAAATAATTTACATAACTACACTGTCTATTTAAAGTGTACAAATGAGTTTTTACAGTTGAATACATCTGTGAAACCAACAGCACATTCAAGGTATTCACCATCCGCCAAAAATTCCTTGTATCTCCATTTATTGCCTCCATTGCCCACTGATCTGCTTTATTTCAACATATTAGTCAGGGTTCCCCAGAGAAATACACCCAATAGAATATATGTAGATATGTGTGTATATGCATATGTGTTTATATATATATACACATATGTGTGTATATATCCATAAATATGTATGTTTGTATATGTATATGACATATATATATAATATAAATCATCTATGTATAATGAATTAATTATAAAGAATTGGTTCATGCAATTATGGAAGCTGAGAAGTCCCAAGATCTTAGTCAGTAAGCTGGAGAGTCAACGTTTTGTTCCAGTCCCTGCCCAAAGTTTACCCCAGAAATGTCCTGCAAACATGTTGCACAATTTTAAGTGCGTTTATTGATACTTTTGATGTTACTGTAAATGGGATTTTTAAAATTTTATTTCACAGTGATTGCTGGTATATAACCACATAATTTGTTTTTTCCACAATAAACTTGTATTCTTCAACCTGATTAAATTCATTGATAAATTATACTTCACATTTTTTAGATTCCTTTGGATTTTTGGTAAACAATGATGTCATCTACAAACAGGGAAATTTTTAATTCTTCACTTCCATTCTTCCCGTTCCTCTCCTCTCCTATTTTTTTCCTTCCCCTTCCCCCTCCCCGCCCTCCCCTTTATTTTCCCTTTCTTTCTTCTCCCCCTCCTTCTCCTCATTTTATTGCAATCTCTGGGATCTCCAGTACAATAGTGAAATAATGGAGTTGAGAGTAGACATCCTTGCTTCATTCCTGACCTTAGGTGGGACATGTTTAATATTTCAACTTTAAATATGATTTTGAATGTGGATAGTTGTTCTTTCCTTTTGAATTAGTTAGATCTAATCATCACCTGAAAAATGAAACTAATAGAGGAATACTTCAGAGATATTTTGGGTTTGGTTCCAGGCCACTGCAGTAAAGGGACTATCAAAATAAAGCAAGTCACACAACTTTTTTTGGTTTCCCAGTGCATATAAAAGTTATGTTTACAGTATACTTTAGTCTGTTAAATGTGCAATGGCATTATGACTAAAAAAGCAATGTATTATATATACTTTAATTTAAAAAATACTTTATTGCTAAAAAATGCTAACCAGCATCTGACAATGCAGAGTTGCCCCAAACCTTCAATTTGTAAAAACACAATAGCTGTGAAGCACAATAAAGTGTGATAAAATGAGGTATGCCTGTAAATGACCTAAATGTTTACTTTTCACAGGAGAGGACTGAAGAATGTCTTTCCTTTTCCTTTCCTGTCTCTGCTCACTCAAGTAGCAGGGCTTAAGTTTACCTTGCCTGATTCTTTCTTTTGCCAAGTACTTTAAGTTAATGTCTGCATTTTTTTTTCTTGGAGCTCAATAAGTATGGCATTGGGTTCAATTAATGGCGAAATTTAAGCATTTTAGGTGAACAGAGAGTATAATCTGATGCCTTATATTTTCCCTTGATGTTTAGGTCCATTTTATGTAGGAGCATATATTTCTACTATAAGGCCTAATATAACTTAACAGAATTTTGCATTAGTGTTTGAAGTTAAATTTCCATCTTATGATGAAGTTTTATGTGATTTTTCTGTGACTGCTTTCTGAAAATATATGGCTCTGGAATCTTATTTGTGGTAATGATTTATTGAGGATTTAGGTAAATCTCAATTTCTGGTCAGTGAAGAAAAATACTATATTGATATCAAATCTTAAGAGAACGAACTACATGCTATCTTAATAATTACATTTTATTATGTGATTTAAAATTTTTTTGATTGTGCACAAACACAGTAATTTACAAAATGGTCATTATTTTATATTTCAATTAAAAAATGAGAATCTGGGTGAGGAAGAGTATATATTTTAAAAATTGCTAGACTAAGACTATTCAAAGAAATATTTCAACTAATTAGTGTAGAAAGTACATTCTTTTACAAGGATGCCTTGCATAATTTTATCAGTTCTAGATACAACCAGAAACAGAAAGATATCAACAGATAAGTTATGCCCTGACATCTAATGGTAGTAACTGATAAGACATCTGAAGAGTCAATCATGATAATTGTATCACCATGAATGAATTGTAACATGGTCAGAAAATTCAAAACAGTCACCCAAAGGAAACATTAAAATTATAGAGAAATTTATGCATTTAGTGGCAGATTTATGGAAATCATTGGACTTTATATTGAAGACATTACATGGCACTTTTAGAGGTCATTCAATAGAAAATAAAACCAGGACGGTTGACCTACAAGATCCAGTAATTTGGAATCCATAGTAAATATGAACCGTGTGCATAGGAAAGGAATACAAGAGAGTGAGTAAATTTGTTGAAAATTTAGGTTATTAATTTATTTCCTAAAAAAAAATTATGTACCTGTGGGTGAATTTTCCCTACCTCCATATTTATTCCTCCTTCCAGAGGCTTCACAATTCTTAGGATCATAGAATATTTTACTATTATGTTACTTGTTTTAAAGACAAATTCCAGTTTCAAGTGTCTGCAATGCATTAAGATTATGGTATATTTATTCTTGGGGATGTGTACTAACTGAAAGAAAGTATCAAGTATCCTTTCACACAGGATAAAAATATCAAATGATTTGTTACTAAAATTTTTTATAACATCCTTATAACTCTACTTCAGATTTTTAGTTATCTGATGGCCTTTCTAAAATACAGTACTGGGCTTCCCTGGTGGCGCAGTGGTTGAGAGTCTGCCTGCCAATGCAGGGGACACGGGTTCGTGCCCCGGTCCGGGAAAGATCCCACATGCCGCGGAGCGGTTAGGTCCGTGAGCCATGGCCCCTGAGCCTGTGCGTCCGGAGCCTGTGCTCCACTACGGGAGAGGCCACAACAGTGAGAGGCCTGCGTATCGCAGAAAAAATAAAATAAAATAAAATACAGTACTCATTTATGATTTTCATAACCTGTCTTATATCCTGCTACACTTAGTCAATAGGTGTTGACAGCTATCTGTTTAAATTATCTGTGGGTGTCTAAAAATACATAATTACTGAACCCATTAGCAATTGGATCACTTTAATTTACTGTGCACTGCCCTTCAAGTATCTTTCATTGGTGGATTCTGGAGGTTGTCTACACAGCATCCATTCTCCCCTTTCCCACAATAGAAACCGATTTTGTTCAGATATCTCACCTTCCACTCTTAAGCCTTGTGCCTCAGGGGAAGTTCTAACCCAGTTTCAGCAGTGTTTCATTTGTCCAATAATATTTTCATTTGTCATGACAGTAATTGGTTCAGAGATGGGCAGATAATCAAGTTCTGACCAATGAGATGGAAGAGAGTCTCAGAGAAAGGGACATTTTCTATCCTTCCTCTGGATAGTGTCAAGCATGTTATGATTTCTGAAACTGCAGTACCCATATTGATATAAAGCCAGAACTTAAGATAGCAAAATGGAGAGAAAGAATGCAACTGGGTCCTGGATAACATTGTTGATCTGTTAAATCAGACAATCTGGGAGCCATCACTACATGTGCAATTATAAATATTAATATATGATGATAAAAAGACCATTTGGAGTTGAATTTTCTTTTATTTTTATCTACAAGTAGCAAAATATATAACCATCTGTTATTCATTTGTGCATTTGTAAAATTAGGGAAATGACATTGAAGCCAGTTTTGCCTTTATAATAATAAACTGTCCTGAATCTCATGGTCATTTAATTTCAAGTAGATAAGTTTTCATATGAGGGAATTTGCATGAAAATTGAATAATACATAGAAAACAACTTTAAGTCTTATTTAAAAGGTTTACAAGGAAAAAAAACCCTCTTTGATGAGATCTGGGTTTTCAATCATATGTTAATCATGTCAATCACAAAATATACAGAATTATGCTTTCTGCAGGGAGATAAAATCTTTATCTGCAATCTTAAAAACTTTTACTTTTATACCTATAGTGCCTAACATATTACCCAATATATAAATAATAAATTGAACACACAAACATGTATATGTATGCATGTACAATCTATGTATATATGAATGTATGCATATATGTTATATATATTTTGTGCATATTTTACACATGCATATACTATAGCTTGAAATAAATTCATAAAATTATAATTGTTATTCCAGCCTCCCCTACTGCTAGACAGCTTCAGCTGAAAGGTAAATTTATATCTTAAACAAACAAAAAAGATACTATTACCTCCATGGATTTTGTAAATTATGGAATTTCACCAGAGTCACTAATTTATGGCAGACATTTCCAAAATACATAGAGTACAACATAATGGAATAAAATTATGTTTATCAGTCCCTTAGTAAGCACAGTTTGAAATAACTATCTAACTGACCTAATATGCAAAATATTTTCAGTCTTCTAAAGAATCTTAAATTAACCTTCAGATATTTTAATAACCCAAACCCCTTTATTAGTCAGGATAAAACGGAGCTCAAGACATCATAAACAACCCTTGCTTTCTCAGAACTATTTGCATATTGGTTCAGGCAGTTTTTTAATGTATCGCTCTTGAAGAATTCAGTTCCTTAAACTTTCTTCTTTACAGTTTCTTCTTAGTTACTATTTTGGGGAAAGCATTGTTTTCGGACATGCAAATTTGTCCCTATGAATAGCTTCTGTAATTTAAAAGGAATGTGTGTAGGGAAATGTATAACATAATATAGTTATTTAACATGGACATTTTATAAGAAAAGTCAAGAAAATAAGCATAAATAGGTATTCATATGTCCTAGTTAATCTTAAGATAACCATACTAATCTTTAACACAATACAGGGAGAAAATAAATATAGAATAAATGATGCAGGAAATCAATTAGATTTACTGCAAGATCTGAATTATAATCTGTGCAAATCATTATTTAAATACATTTCAATAAATTTAAACTACTTTTACTAAGCAAACAAGGACGAATTTTTTATAACTCAGATTAAAAACATTAACCCATGCTATAATATAGTTCTCTATCAGTTGTATTTAAACTATTAATTTCTTTTTTTATTGGAATATAGTTGATTTACAATGTTGTGTTAGTTTCAGGTATATAGCAAAGTGAATCAGTTATACATATACATATATCCACATTTTTTAAAGATTCTTTTCCCATATAGGTCATTACGGAGTATTCAGTAGACTTCCCTGTGTTATACAGTAGGTCCTTATTAGTTATCTATTTTATATATAGTAGTATGTATATGTCAATCCCAATCTCCCAATTTATCCTTCCTCCCACCTTTCACTCCTGGTAACCATAGGTTTGTTTTCTAAATCTGTGACTCTATTTCTGTTTTGTAAATAAGTTCATTTGTATCATTTTTTTAGATTCCACATATAAGTGACATCATGTGATATTTGTATTTCTCTGTCTGACTTACTTCACTCATATGACAATCTATAGGTCCATCCATAATGCAAATGGCATTATTTCATTTTTTTTATGGCTGAGTAATATTCCATTGTATATATATGTACCACATCTTCTTTATCCACTCCTATGTCTATGGACATTTAGGTTGTTTCCATGTCTTGGCTATTGAAATAATGCTGCAATGAACATGGGGGTGCATGTATATTTTCAAATTATGATTTTCTCTGTGTATATGTCCAGAGATGGGATTGCTGGATCATATGGTATAATAGTTCTATATTTAATATTTTTAAGGAACCTCTATGCTGTTCTCCATTTCTTCATAGTGGCCATAACAACTTACATTCCCACCAACAGTGCAAGATGGTTCACTTTTCTCCACGCCCTCTCCAACATGTATTTGTAGATTTTTTGATGATGGCCATTCTGACCAGTATGAGGTGATACCTCATTGTAGTTTTGATTTGCATTTCTCTAATGATTAGTGATGTTGAGTATCTTTTCATATGTTTGTTGGCAATCTGTATGTCTTCTTTGGAGAAATATCTATTTAGGTCTTCTGACCATTTCTTGATTGGGTTGTTTGTTTTTTTTTGCTCTTGAGCTGCATGAGCTGTTTGTATATTTTGTAGATTAATCCCTGTCAGTCACTTCATTTGCAAATATTTTCTCCCACTCTGTGGGTTGTCTTTTCATTTTGTTTGTGGTTTTCTTTGCTGTACAAAAGGTTTTAAGTTTAATTAGGTCCCATATATTTATTTTTGTTTTTATTTTCATTACTCTAGGAGGTGGATCAGAAAAGACCTTGGTGCAATTTATGTCAAAGAGTGTTATGCCTATGTTTTCCTCTAGGAGTTTTATAGTGTCTGGTCTTTCATTCAGGTCTTTAATCCATTTTGAATTTAGTTTTTGTATGGTGTTAGAGAGGTTCTAATTTTATTCTTTTACATGTAGCAGTCCAGTTTTCCCAGCATCACTTCTTAAAGAGACTCTCTTTTCTCCATTATATATTCTTGCCTCCTTTGTCATAGATTAATTGACTGTAGGAGTGTGGGTTTATCTCTGGACTTTCTAACCTGTTCTGTTGCTCTATATTTCTGTTTTCGTGTCAGTAAAATACTGTTCTGATTATTATAGCTTTGTAACATTAAACTATTAATTTCTTCAACAGACATTTAACATATAGTACAAAGTTAACACTTTAGCATAACTCCTACCTGATAATCAAACATGAAGCAAAGAGGTGATGAATATTCAATTATGTCAAGTTATGTATTTAACACATAGGGTAAATTTGTTATTAATATCTGTAGAAAATAAAATTGTCACTATTTGGCTCTATTAATCAGTAAGTTTACATCTTTAGATCTGGTGTTTGACTTATTTTGTCTTTTTCTTTCCTTAATACCCAACTGTGCTTTCTGAAAAATGTCTACTTTGCCAAAAGGATATTATTCCCACATAGAGAAAAACCATTCTTGATAAAAATCATGCTTAAGCTAAGTTTTCCTGATCAATGCCATTTGGTGAAAGATATATTGTATAGCTATTTCATTTTCATATTACAAGATTTGAGCTTACAGTGTATTCTAGGCTACTTAAAAACTCAAATTGTCAGTTGGGAAGATGGATACTATCTTCCCCAAACATATCATTTTCACTTAAAAATGTACCTGAAAGAAATATGCTCTGAAAAATGTTAGTGATAAAGGCAGATCTGGGTCTAAAACATTGGCTTTTGGTTTCCAATCAAAAGATTTTTAACAAAATCACTTGAGCCTTGACAGTTTAACAAATGTATCACACTCTTTTACTAAGTTTTTAGTGGTTATAATGTACAATTCTACATTTAAACCTTGCATCTCACTAGGTAAGTAGGGAAGTAGGTAGAGGGAAGATTAAAAGGCTAAATTATTTTTCTTTTGTAATGTTAACTACATACACATAATTTCCTCCATGTTGTCTTATGAGATCTTGTGAGGAAATAGTAATTTATTCACCCTCTGAATTATCTTACACTTCATTAACAATAATTTGCCATAATAAAATATTTCTAATTTATATTTTAGTTATTTATGTATGTTAATAACTGAATGATGTACATTTAGTTGTATTAAATATGCAAGAGTTTACCCTTTATTTTTAATGTTCTCAGTATTATCTCACAAAGAGAGAGGAAGCATTGAGATTGATATTTAAAGAGTTCCAATCTGTTATAGCCTAACTTATCCAAATTGTTTTTAAAGGGTATAAATGAATAAATCTGCTCTTGGAACAAATGTTCACTAGAGATATTAACTGTCATTATTGAAAATCTTTCTCACTAAGGACTGATCACAAAGATATCTTTAAAGTTATATACCTGAATTCACTTGCATCTGTTTTAGTACTTCTTTACTGCTTGGAAATGGGAGAAACAAAACATCATTGCAACATAGTATTATATTATCATGAATAGATTATTAATTATTCCATTTTATTTATAGAGAAGTTTCTACAATGATAGTTAATACAGTTGAGTAAAAGTTTTAAATTAACTGAACTAGTCGTATACTTGATTTTCTTGGCATTAAAATTTCTATTTTCAATATAAATCAGTATGGTTTCAATGATGAATATTAAAGTATATTTCATAGATTAAGCTGTAAAAGGAGAAGAAATATTGGGTCATGTTGCTTAGCAATAAAACAAAAGGCCATGTAATTAAAATAAAAAATACAATCCTGCCTCCTGTGGAACAAAAAACACACTCACAGAAAGATAGACAAGATGAAAAGGCAGAGGGCTATGTACCAGAGGAGGGAACAAGATAAAACCCCAGAAATAAAACTAAATGAAGTGGAGATAAGCAACCTTCCAGAAAAAGAATTCATAATAATGATAGGGAAGATTATCCAGGACCTCGGAAAAATAATGGAGGTAAAGATCGAGAAGATGCAAGAAATGTTTAACAAAGACCTAGAAGAGTTAAAGAACAAACAAACAGAGATGAACAAAAAAAATAACTGAAATGAAAATTATACTAGAAGGAGTCAATAGCAGAATAACTGAGGCAGAAGAACGGATAAGTGACCTGGAAGACAGAATGGTGGAATCCACTGCTTCAGAACAGGATAAAAAAAAAAAAAAGAATGAAAAGAAATGAAGACAGAATAAGAGACCTCAGGGACAACATTAAACTCAATGAAATTCACATTATAGGGGTCCCAGAAGGAGAAGAGAGAGAGAAAGGACCTGACAAAATAATTGAAGATATTATAGTCGAAAACTTCCCTAACATGTGAAAGGAAATAGCCACCCAAGTCCAGGAAGCCCAGAGAATCCCATACAGGATAAACCCAAGGAGAAACATGCCGAGACACATAGTAATCAAATTGGCAAAAAATAAGGCAAAGAAAAAATATTGAAAGCAACAAGGGACAAACAAAAAATAACATACAAAGGAACTCCCATAAGGTTAACAGCTGATTTCTCAGCAGAAACTCTATAAGCCAGAAGGGAGTGGCATGACATATTTAAAGTGATGAAAAGGATGAACCTACAACCAAGATTACTCTACCCAGCAAGGATCTCATTTAGATTTGATGGAGAAATTAAAACTTTTACAGATAAGCAAAAGCTAAGAGAATTCAGCACCACCAAACCAGCTTTACAACAAATGCTAAAGGAACTTCTCTAAGTGGGAAATATAAGAGAAGAAAAAGACCTACAAAAACAAACTCAAGTCAATTCAGAAAATGGTAACAGGAATATACATATTTATAATTACCTTAAATGTGAATGGATTAAATGCTCCAACCAAAAGACACAGGCTCAGTGAATGAATACAAAACCAAGACCCATATATATGCTGTCTACAAGAGACCCACTTCAGACCTAGGGATACATACAGACTGAAAGTGAGGGGATGGAAAAGGATATTCCATGTAAATGGAAATCAAAAGAAAGCTGGAATAACAATACTCATATCAGATAAAATAGACTTTAAAATAAAGAATATTACAAGAGACAAGGAAGGACACTACATAATGATGAAGGTATCAATCCAAGAGGAAGATATAACAATTATAAACATATATGTTCCCAGCATAGGAGCACCTCAATACATAAGGCAACTGCTAACACCTATAGCAGAGGAAGGAAATCAACAGTAACACAATAATATTGGGGGACCTTAACACCTCACTTATACCAATGGACAGATCATCCAAACAGAAAATTACTAAGGAAACACAAGATTCAAATGACACAATAGACCAGATAGATTTAATTGATATTTATAGGATATTCCATCCAAAAACAGAAGATTATACTTTCTTCTCAAGTGTGCACAGAACATTCTCCAAGATAGATCGCATCTTGGGTCACAAATCAAGGCTCAGTAAATTTAAGAAACTTGAAATCATGCCAAGCATCTTTTCAGAACACAATGCTATGAGATTAGAAATCAATTACAGGGAAAAAATGTAAAAAAACACAAATACATGGAAGCTAAATAGTACGGTACTAAATAACCAAGAGATCACTGAAGAAATCAAAGAGGAAATTAAAAAAAAATAGCTAGAGACAAATGACAATGAAAACATGATGATCCAAAACATATGGGATGCACCAATAGCAGTTGTAAGAGGGAAGTTTATAGCAAAACAAGCCTACCTCAAGAAACAAGAAAAATCTCAAATTAATTATCTAACCTTACACCTAAAGGAACTAGAGAAAGAAGAACAAAGAAAACCCAAAGTTAGTAGAAGAAAAGAAATCATAAAGATCAGAGCAGAAATAAATGAAATAGAAACACAGAAAACATAAGCAAAGATCAGTAAAACTAAAAGATGGTTCTTTGAGAAGATAAATAAAATTGATAAACCAGTAGCCAGACTCATCAAGAAAAAGAGGAAGAGGACTCAAATCAATAAAATTGGAAATGAAAAAGGAGAAGTTACAACAGACACAGCAGAAATACAAAGCACCATAAGATATTACTATAAGCAACTCTAAGCCAATAAAATGTACAACCTGGAAGAAATGGACAAATTCATAGAGAGGTATAACCTTCCAAGGCTGAACCAGGAAGAAATAGAAAATATGAACAGACCAATCACAAATAATGTAATGGATACTGTGATTAAAAGTCTTCCAAAAAACAAAAGTCCAGGACCAGAGGACTTCACAGGTGAATTCTATCAAACATTTAGAGAAGAGCTAACACCCATCCTTCTCAAACCCTTCCAAAAAATTGCAGAGGAAGGAAAACTCCCAAACTCATTCTATGAGGCCACCATGACCCTGATATCAAAACCAGAAAAAGAGACTACAAAAAAAGAAAATTACAGACCAATATCACTCATGAATATAGATATAAAAATCCTCAACAAAATACTAGCAAACAGAATCCAACAACACATTAAAAGGATCATACACCATGATCAACTGGGATTTATCCCAGGGATGCAAGGATTCTTCAATATATGCAAATCAGTCAATGTGATACACCATATTAACAGCTTGAAGAATAAAAACCATATGATCATCTCAATAGATGCAGAAAAAGCTTTTGACAAAATTCAACACCCATTTATGATAAAAACTCTCCAGACAGTGGGCATAGAGGGAACCTACCTCAACATAATAAAGGCCATATACGACAAACCCACAGCAAACATCATTCTCAATGGTGAAAAACTGAAAGCATTTCCTCTAAGATCAGGAACAAGACAAGGATGTCCACTGTCACCACTATTATTCAACATAGTTTTGGAATTCCTAGCCATGGCAATCAGAGAAGAAAAAGAAATAAAAGGAATGCATATTGGAAAAGAAGAAGTAAAACCATCACTTTTTGCAGATGACATGATACTATATATAGAGAATCCTAAAGATGCCACCAGAAAACTACTAGAGCTGATCAATGAATTTGGTAAAGTTGCAGGATACAAAATTAATGAACAGAAATCTCTGGCATTCCTATACACTAATGATGAAATATCTGAAAGAGAAATTAAGGAAACACTCGCATTTACCATTGCAACAAAAATAAAAAAATAACTAGGAATAAACCTACCCAGGGAGACAAAAGACCTGTATGCAGAAAACTATAAGACACTGATGAAGAAACTTACAGATGATACCAGCAGATGGTGAGATATACCATGTTCTTGGATTGGAAGAATCAATATTGTGAAAATGAGTATACTACCCAAAGTAATCTACAGATTCAATGCAATCCCTATTAAATTACTAATGGCATTTTTTATGGAACTAGAACAAAAAAATCTTAAAATTTGTATGGAGACACAAAAGACACTGAAAAGTTAAAGCAGTCTTGAGGGAATAAAATGGAGCTGGAGGAATCAGACTCCCTGACTTCAGACTATACTACAAAGCTACAGTAATCAAGACAATATGGTACTGGCACAAAAACAGAGATAGCGATCAATGGAACAGGATAGAAAGACCAGAGATAAACTCTCAAACCTATGGTCAACTAATGTATAAGGAAGGAGGCAAGGATATACAATGGCGAAAAGAGAGTCTCTTCAATAAGTGGTGCTGGGAAAACTAGAGAGCTACATGTAAAAGAATGAAATTAGAACACTCCCTAACACCATACACAAAAATAAACTCAAAATGGATTAGAGATGTAAATGTCAGACCAGACACTATAAAATCTTATAGGAGAACATAGGAAGAACACTCTTTGGCATAAATCACAGCAAGATTTTTTTTTTTTTTTGCGGTACGTGGGCCTCTTACTGTTGTGGCCTCTCCCGTTGCAGAGCACAGGCTTCGGACACGCAGGCTTAGCGGCCATGGCTCACGGGCCCAGCCACTCCATGGTATGTGGGATCCTCCAGACAGGGGCACGAACCCGTGTCCCCTGCATCAGCAGGCGGACTCTCAACCACTGCACCACCAGGGAAGCCCAGCAAGATCTTTTTTTGATACACCTCCTAGAGTAATGGAAATAAAAACAAAAATAAACAAATGGAACCTACTGAAACTTAAAAGCTTTTGTATAGCAAAAGAAGCTACAAACAAGACGAAAAGACAACCTTCACAATGCGAGAAAATATTTGCAAATGAATCAACAGACAAAGGATTAATCTCCAAAATATATAAACATCTCATGCAGCTCAATGTTAAAAAATAAGACAACCCAATTCAGAAATGGGCAAAAGAGCTAAGTAGACCTTTCTCCAAAGAAGACATACCAGTGGCCAAGAAGCACATGAAAAACCACTCAGTATCACTAATTATTAGAGAAATGCAAATCAAAACTACAGTCAGCTATTACCTCACACCAGTTTGAGTGTGAATCATCAGAATACATACAAACAACAAATGCTGGAGGGGGTGTGGAGAAAAGGGAACTGTCTTGCAGTGTTGGTGGGAATGTAAGTTGATACAGCCCCTATGGAGAACAGTATGGAGGTTCCTTAAAAATACTAAAAGTAGAATTACCGTATGACCCAGCAATCCCACTACTGGGCATATACACAGAGAAAACCATAATTCAAAAAGTCACATGCACCCCAATGTTCATTGCAGCACTATTTACAATAGCCAGGTCATGGAAGCAAACTATATGCCCAATGACAGATGAATGGATAAAGAAGTGGTACATATATACAATGGAATATTACTCAGCCATAAAAAGGAACGAAAGTGTCATTTGTAGATACGTGGGTGAATTTAGAGACTGTCATGTAGAATCAAGTAAGCTAGAAAGAGAAAAACAAATATCATATATTAACACATATATGTGGAACCTAGAAAAATGGTTTGGATGAACAGGTTTGCAGGGCAGAAATTTAGACACAGATGTAGAGAACAAACGTATGGAAACCAAGGGGGAAAGTGGTGGTGGGGGGGTGGTGTGATGAATTGGGAGATTAGGATTGACATGTATACACTAATATGTATAAAATGTATAGCTAATAAGAACCTGCTATATCAAAAAATAAATGAGGGCTTCCCTGGTGACACAGTGGTTGAGAGTCCGCCTGCCAATGCAGGGGACATGAGTTCGTGCCCCGGTCTGGGAAGATCCCATATGCCGTGGAGTGGCTGGGCCCATGAGTCATGGCCACTGAGCCTGCGTGTCCGGAGCCTGTGCTCCACAACGGGAGAGGCCACAACAGTGAGAGGCCCGCATACCGCAAAATAAATAAATAAATAAATAAATAAATGAAATTCAAAAAATAATCTAATACCACAGGAAAAAAGAAATTAAAAAATACTGTAGACATTTCACGTCAATGTTTTCAAAAGCCAAACAAATCAGTTTTTACATCACATTGTATGAAATGCTCTAGTATACTATTATAATAACAAACATTATGTTTGTTATTTGAGTAAAAAAAAAAGTCTGTAAAACACTGATGAAATCATCTCAAGAATGAAAAAGATCAAATAAACCTGAAATCAAAATTTCCAATATTTCAGAGGGCACGATTTTCCCCTGAAAGATGAAACCAAGATTTATGTTAACAATATAAACACTTAAAATTCTGAAGCAGCATTTCCCAAACTACTACTGATGTCCCTCAGAATGATAATCTTATAACAGGACAGTGGTAGAGGAAGTGTTAATGGCCAAATGAATTCAAGAAATTCTCCATAAAATACCGCATTCTGAAGATATACAATAAACATTAGCATATAAAGTACTGATAGTCGACCAGCTTTAAGAAAGCAACTTATTTTTGTTGCAACCAAATTTTAGATATATTTTCAATTACAGGAAGTAAAAAAAATTGATTTAAATTCTGTTTTTGTTCACCAGCTTCAGTGTCTCAAGGCACATCATTTTAGGTATCATGCTTAAAGGCACTTTAATTAAAGACAAATAATTAGCTATTAAAAATGTTGCTATGTCTCCAGAGAAAATTCTATCCACATAAATGCTTAAGCAAAGTCCCTTATGCTGCCTGGAAATAGCAATAAAGAAAGCTAATAGTTATAGAGGACTAACTACGTATCAGGTGTTGTGCAAAATATATGTAAGCAACATCAATTATATCTCCCTGACCATATACTTTCTCCTTCTATTACATGCTCCACACTGCTAAAATCATTATCTCCCAAACAATTTTATATTTTAACAACATTATTTCAGTTATTTTGGCCATTTGTCATTGAACAAAAAGGAATATTCAAGACTCCTTAATACAATAGGCAGGGCACCTCATAATTTGTTTATTTATTTGTATTACATTCATTTTATCCTGTTTTTCCATAGACTCTACTGTGGTGGAAATTTTTTTAGGTGATTAGGGATCTAGAACTTAAATTAGACAAGGGCCCTCCTCCCATATTAAGCACCTTTTATAAGTGATGAGAGACAAACCTATTAATAAATGACTAAGTTAATTTAAAATGGGTGGAAGTGTTCTAAAAGTAGTACATTAAGACAAAATGATATGAATGAAAATTCCTTTAGATAAGGTGGTCAGGGAAGACCCTTCTCAATAACTGGTAACTGAGACTTGAATGATGAAAATAAATGAATCCCAAATTCTAGAGAAATTAATACTGGTTGAAACAGACAAAACAAAAAATGCAAAGGTTTTGACATTAAAAAAAAAAGTTATTTATTGAGAGAATATAAATCAGACCTAGGCAGCGCATAGAGAACAGAATTCTGTGAAGTTCCTAACTATACCCCCTTCCCACCCGCACTCAGTAAAATCATTGATAACCAGCTTAACCCAATGATTGCAAGTTCCTGGCTTTCTCTCAAGGCTCTGTACCTCTGAATGTGCTACTCATGTTTCTTAGAATATTTTATTTGCTACCTCCTTCATCCATTTTACATTAATATAGTCTTCAAAAATTCTAATATTAAGAAATGCAGCTCAAGTTCCAGATCGACTCTTTTCAAATAACTTATTTTACATATAGCTTATTTTCCCAAAGATTCCAGAATTTTATCATATTTATCAGTTTCAAAGTTGTTTAGAGTTGCATTAATCCTATGTAAGTTTCCATTTATATAAAAATAGAAATATCACTTTGTATATTTAATATGGAGTAAATTGCCATATATCTTATAGGAACTAGATTTTGGGGCAAATATTGGATTAAGGTCTAAGTAAATTCCTTTTTTTAAGAGGTATTCTTCAAGGAGGGATAATTAAAATTTATTAGAAATGTAAATAGGGAAAAATGAATGAACAGTTCTCAGGTATTTTAAGTTTTAAGTAATTGCTCACAAAGTTTTTTAGTCAGAGGAAGTGGAGGGAATATGTTTCAATCCTTTTTATGAAGCTAGTATTATCCTGATGCAAAAACCTGACAAAAACAGGAAAACAAAACAAAACAAAACAAAAAACAACACTACAGATCAGTATGCCTTTTGAACATAGAAAAATCCTTAACAAATATTAGCGAATATAATTCAGCAATATATAAAAATAATTATACAGCATACAAAGTGGGCTTTTTTCCAGGTCTGTGAGGCTGGTCAAATATTTTAAAATCAATGTAATCCAAATTAATAGTCAAAAGAAAAAAAAATCACACCATCATATCAATTGATGAGGAAAAGGCATTTGGCAGAATTCAACATCCACTCATGATAAAATCATAAGCAAGTTAGGAACAGAGAGAACTTCCTCAACTTTATGAAGAACATCCACGAAAATCTCTACAGCTAACTTTATACTTAGGGTGAAAGACTGAGGTGTTCCCTGTTGACAAGAAACAAGACAAGAGTGTCCACTCTCATCACTCTTATTCCACATAGTTCTAGAATGCAGGAAAAGGGGAAAATGATATAAGAGGTGTACAGATTAGAAAAGAAGAAATAAACTTTTATATTTAATTTGTATATTTGCTGTTGAATGATTTATGTAGAAAATCTCAAGTTATCTATTTTAAAAATCATACAATAATGTGTTTAGCAAGGTCTCAGGGAACAAGATCCACAGACATTCATTCAAACATTACTATCATTCAAGAAAAAAAAAGAAATGCTTAGTTGTAAATCTAAGAAAATATATGTAGGACTTGCATGCTGAGCCAGAACATTCTGATGAAAGAAATCAAAGGAAATCTAGTAAATGGAGACATAGACTATGCTCAAGGGTTGGAATGTTCAAAAGAGTAAATATGTCACCTCTCTCCAAATTCACATATAAGTTTCCTATAATTACTGTTAGAATACCAGCCAGATACTTTGTAGATATAGACAAGACCATTCTAAAATTTATATGGAGAATAAAGGAAGTAGAATAGCTAAAACAATTTTGAAAAAGAAAAATAAAGTGGATGGACTCTGTCTACTTCATTTTGAGAAGGCAGAGAGATGACAAACCAATCAGAAAGGCTAAAATAAAATTCTAAAAGATAGTGACAAACCAAGCACTCATGAAAATATTGAGGACCTGGATCACTTTAATTTAATTAAATTAATTTATTTAACATCTTTATTGGAGCATAATTACTTTACAATGTTGTGTTAGTTTCTGCTGTATAACAAAGTGAATCAGCTATATATATACACATACATCACCATATCTCCTCCCTCTTGCGTCTCCCTCCCACCCTCCCTATCCCACCCCTCTAGGTAGACACAAAGCACCGAGTTGATCTCCCTGTGCTATGTGGCTGCTTCCCACTAGCTATCTATTTTAGATATGGTAGTGTATATATGAGGACCTGGATCACTTTTAAATTAATCATGGTCACGTAGTGCAACAAAGCTACTCTGGGTAACAGGTAGGCAGCTTATTACTCACCTAAACATGCAGCTACCTTAAGAACCAGGAATTGGTCTTCTAAGCATTTATCTCAGAGACATAATGATTTATATTCACATAAATAATTGTACAGTATTTTCCACAGCTACTTTATTCATCATAGCCCTAAACTTGAAACAACCCACATGTCCTTAAATGTATAAATTAATAAACAAAATGTGGTACATCTATACCATGGAATACTACTCAGCAGTAAAAAGGAAATTATTGATAGTCACAAATGCTAGATGAATCTCCAGAATTATGTTGAGTAAAAAGAAAATCTCAAAGATTACATACTGTATGACTCCACTCATATAACATTTTTGAAATTATAAAATTATAAAACTATTGAGATGGAGAACAGATTAATGGTTGCCAGAGTATGTTATGGTTTCCCCAAAAACATATATTGTATATGATATATATATTGATATATATGAAATTATGTATAAATATATAATGGGATATATAAAATGTATGTATATTATAGATTATATATTATATCATATATATATTATTATAACTATATATAAATAACCATAATGTATAACATATGTATATAAAATAGGAGATCTATATCTATATCTATATATAGATATATTGAGGGAGACAGCCCACTGAGAGAATCAAGAGAGATTAATTTTAAGGAATTGGCTCATGAGTTGTAGGGATGGCAAGTCCAAATTCTGTAGGGCAGGCTGGCAAGCCTAAAATCCAGTTGGGGTTGATGTTCCAGTATTGAATTTAAAATTATAGGGCCAGCAGGTAGGCTGGAAGCTCAGGTAGGACTTCTTCTCTTGGAAACTTCAGGTTTTGCTCTTAAGGTTTTCAATTGATTCTGTGAGGCTTATACTATCAAGGGTAATCTTTACCTCAAGTCACTGATTGTAGCAAATCTACCAAATACATTAAATAAAGTACTGTGAACTACCCAAGTTGACACATAATACTATAACATGAGGATATAGTGCATGAGTCCTAACACAGAATAGTCTAATATGACTCATAGGTAATATTTTGACTCCTGTTAAAGCAAATTATTTACATTTTATGTTAGGGGTAGTAACAGCAAGCACCATTAGTGCTTGCAATTCAAACTTTGGATATGGATTGTGTACCATTTTAAACACTATCTGATATAGAGATTTAAAAAGGAGAACATATTGATCACCTGCAGTTTGTCATGGAACCAGGTAAATTGTTATGGAAAAATACATATCATCCAAAAGGGTCCTGTGAAGAGTTGCTTAAATATAGCACTTTCTTAGTACACTTAATATGTAGTTTAATTTGTGAAGCTACATGAGTTAAAAATATTAAAACTCAAAGTTTTATAAAATAATCCTAGAGGAGAATCAAAGAATTTCAGACCTTCACAAAATTTCAGACCTTTCACAAAACACTTCAGAAGGCTTCCTGCTGTTAAGCAATAATAAACTAATTGTGACTTCCAAGTAGAAAACCACAGGGAAGATTGAACATCCAAGAGAAATTTAATCTGAAGTTAGAATCTAGCTCCTTATTACAGTTATTATCCTTCATTCGGTTAATATTTTTTTCAGTTAATAAGGCCATCTGGAACCTATTATGACCTCACACATAGATTTTGCTTGTCTTAATTTGGGACCAGGGATGCTCTGTAATTAAATTATATGTTTTAAAATTACTTTTACTGAACTATATATTATGTAACAATGATTACATTAAGCCTACAGATTGTGGTTATTTTTAACTTTGACTTTTGAGTAGGTTTGTGACAATCATTCTATAATATTACTTATGTGGTTTCTGACTTTTGCATTTGGAAGTGATAGGAGATTACTTCCAGGTATTTTATTTTCACTACTTTACATACTTTATTTTTATTTTTATCTCTCATTTATTTATAACATCTTATATCCTATGATAAGAAGTGTCTGTTTTTAAGTTAATACTTTAAATATACGGCAAAAGTAACAACAACAACATTTCACCCAAATGGGAATTGTTCCTGATTTCATTATTATTTATTATATTCAAAGTAATGTGCTCAAATAAAATCTCATATACAATCAAGTTACAATTTGCACGAAGACCAAAAAAAAAAAAAAAGCAACAGTGAATTTTTAAAATTGGGTTGACCACTTATATTTTTCCTTCCTTTCATGTGGCACATGGTTAAAACCACACTTATAAAAGAGAAGACATGTGGACAACAGTTAGAGTGGCCTAAGTGTTAAATAAATATCTGTCATGCTAAACATACAAATATATTTTGAATGGACAAGGAAACAAATTTGACTATTAACATGTTTTTGACCGGAGACATATTATGGCCACAGGCGTTATTTAGTTTCTGCAAAAATCTCCCAGTCAATATGTTAATTGTGAACCTGACTTGATATGGATTGTGGTGCTAAAATGGAAGTTTTATTAAAATTCATATTTCTTGAAGGATTATTATTCGTTTTATTTCTGTTGATGCTTCCTATAACGGTCTCCAACATTTATCTTTATGATTTTTAAAGCGTCTAAACCCGTCACAAATTCACAAATATTTTCTCGCATTCAGTAGGCTCTTTTTTCATTTTGTCGAGTGTTTTCCTTGCTGTGCAAAAGCTTTTAAGTTTAATTAGATCCAATTTGTTTATTTTTGCTTTTATTTACTTTGCTTTAGGAGACAGATCCAAAAAAATATTGCTGTAATTTATGTCAAAGAGTGTTCTGCCTATTTTTTCCTGTAAAAGTTTTATGGTTTCTGGTCTCACATTTAGGTGTTTCATCCATTTTATTTTTGTACATGGAGTTAGAGAATGTTCTAATTTCATCCTTTTACATGTAGCTGTCCAGTTTTCCCAGCACACCTTACCAAAGAGACTGTCTTTTCTTCATTGTATATTCTTGCCTCATTTGTCATAGATTAATTGACCATAAGTGCTTATGGTGTTTTTTATTCTGTTCCATTGATCTATGGGTCTAGTTTTGTGAGAGTACTATACTGTTTTATCACCATAGCTTTGTAGAATAGTCTGAAGTCAGGAATCATGATTCCTCCAGCTCTGCTCTTCTTTTCTCAAGATTGTTTTGGCTATTTGGGGTCTTTTGTGTTTCCATAAAAATTTTTAAACTATTTATTATAGTTCTGGGAAAAATGCCATTGTTATTTTGATAGACTGTAGATTGCCTTGGGTATGGTCATTTTAACAATATTAATTCTTCCAATCCAAGAACATGGTTTATCTTTCCAGCTGTTTATGTTGTCTTCAATTTCTCTCATCAGTGTCTTATAGTTTACTGAGTACTGGTCTTTCACCACCTTAGGTAGGTTTATCCTATTTTATTTTATTTTATTTTTTTTGAGCAATGGTAAATGGAATTGTTTCCTTCATTTCCCTTTCTGCTATTTCTTTATTAGTGTATAGAAATGCAACAGCTTTCTGTATGTTAATTTTGTATCCTGCAACTTTACTGAATTCATTGGTGAGCTCTTGTAGTTTTCTAGTAGCAACTTTAGATTTTCTAGGTATAGTATCATGTCATCTGCAAACAGTGACAGTTTCACATCTTCCTTTGCAAGTTGAATTCTTTTATTTCTTTTTCTTGTCTGATTGCTGTGGCTAGGACTTGCAAATCTATGTTGAATAAAAGTGGCAAAAGTGGACATCCTTGTCTTGTTCCTTATCTTAGAGGAAATACTTTCTACTTTTCACCATTGAGTATGATGTTAGATGTGGGTTCATCATATAAGGCCTTTTTTATGCTAAATTATGTTCCCGCTATGCCAACTTTCTTGAGAGTTTTTATCAGAAATGGATGCTGAATTTTGTCAAAAGCTATTTCTGCATCTATTGAGATGATCATATGGTTTTTATTCTTCAGTTTGTTAATGTGTATTACATTTACTGATTTGCAGATATTGGAAAAAAACTTGCATCCCTGTCCTAAATCCCTCTTGATCATGGTGTATAATCCTTTTAATGTATTGTTGGATTTGGTTTGCCAATATTTTGTTGAGGATTGTTGCATCTATGTTCATCAGTGATATTGTCCTGTAATTTTCTTTTTTTGTGATATCTTTGTCTGGTTTTGGTATCAGGGTGATCTGGCCTCAAAGAATGAGTTCAAAAGTGTTTCTCCTCTGAAATTTTTTAGAATAGTTTGAGAAGGATAGGTGTTAACTCTTCTCTAAATATTTGGTAGAATTCATCTATGAAGTCTTCTGGTCCTGGACTTTTGTTGGAAGTTTTTAAATTACTGATTCAATTTCATTACTGGTAATTGGTCTGTTCATATTTTCTATTTCTTCCTGTTTCAGTCTTTGGAGATTGCACATTTATAAAAATTTGCCTGTTTCTACTATGTTGTCCATTTTATTGGCATATAGTTTTCATAGTAGTCTCTTATGATCCTTTGTATTTCTTATGGTTGTAACTTCCCTTTTTAAGTCCTGACTTTACTGATTTGGGCCCTCTCCCTTTTTTTTCTTGATGAGTCTGGGTAAAGGTTTATCAATGTTGTTTACCTTTTCAAAGAACAAGATTTTAGTTTCATTGATCTTTTCCATTTTTTTTTTAGTCTTTATTTCTTTTATTTCTGCTCTGTTCTTTATGATTTCTTTCCTTCTGCTAACTTTGAATTTCATTTGTTCTTCTTTCTCTAGTTCCTTTAGGTGTAAGGTTAGGTTTTATATTTTAATAAAATTTTAATAAATTTTATAATTTTAACAAAATTATTGGAATATCAGAAAAAAGTTTATTCCAGTATTTTACTTTTTACTTATAAGCTATAAATTAGTAATTTTCTGTAAGTTTGTTAACAGATAACTACACAAATTACAAGTCACAAACTTATTCAGATTTTTTCTGGCAAAATAATTTTATCTGAAATCTATATAAAGTTCTGTTTCCATATGAAATACTTGCTACTTCTGTCATTCAACAGATGATATTATTAAAACAAATTTGAAAATATGTATTCCTACATAAAGAACAGGCTTCTGATTTTTTTATTATTTCCTTCCACAGGAATCTGGTTATGTCATTAAGATAATACTATGTGCAGTAAAAGAATACTACCAAATTCTAAGATACAGACACAGTATTCTTTTGTAATGTTATGAAAAATAAAATAAATAATTGCAAGTGCATATTTGAAATACTCCAAAATTTTTCTCCAGGTATACAAATAATATTGTTATATATAATATACCTCCAAAATTAATCAATTAATATTTTAAGTGACCTATTAAAATGTTGGTGTATACTGGAAGAGTTTAATACTCTTAACACAGGAAAGTTGACAAGTGTAACCATGAGTTAAAAGTTAGCAGATAGAATGTCAATGTGGCTAAAATTTAGAAAACTTGTCAAGTGAGACAAGATAAGGTGGTTTTCAAGGAGATAGTAGGTAATCTAAATCTTATGGACTGGAAAACCATTGGAGATTTATAATTTTATTTTTTAAATATCCCTGTCATTTTTCTGTAGAAAATAGACTATAGGTTTGTGCATTGCAGGGATGGGGGTGGGGATAAATGAACAAATAAATAGGTTCACTAACTAATAATACAGCATATTGTTTCAGAAGTGCTGAGAACCTTCCTTATCCATATATGTTTTTCTAGGAAATCTACCCTCATCTATCTGCCTCAACTTTATTTAATAGGAACAAAAATGTTTTATACAGAAAATTGAAATTAAGCTTAAAATAGAAACAATCATGGCAGGTGTAAGATTCTGATGATTATATATCATATCTTTTTACTAATGGGAATAAAAAGGGGATTGAGATATTCACAAAAGAATAGTTCATAAATTATTTCATGTAGATTTTATAAAAGCTAAAATTAATTGAAGATAGATATTCATTACTTAATACTGTTTATGTATATTGATTGGCTTCTTGTCCTGAATTAAGGAGAATTGTTTGTTACTTATAGCTGTTTTGTTTAAGTCATTCTAGAAACTGCCACTTCACTATAGCAAATATTCTTTTGCTTTCCATAACACAGTAAGGAGCAAACACAAATAACCATTGAATATTTAATCTTAACAAGACATTCAGGGAACTCATGGGGATTCTTCTGTTAATTGAAAATTGAATGACAAACTCTAAATGTCTTATTTCCCAAAATGCTCTGTTACCCTAGTCTATTGGTGAGAGATGAAATGTTCTGTTAGAAATGCCTGTTTCAGTTTAAATATTTCAACATTTTTTTTTAATGTCTGATAGACAACTGACAATGAGCTGTTTAAGACAAAGCTAAAGAATCTGTTTTCTCCAAATTGTAACTTAAATTAAACAAGCTAAAGAATAAGTCAAACTAGTAGGAATGAAACTTTGCTAAGTAATGCAACACATTTTTTTGTCTATAATTAAACTTCATTTCTATTATTAGCATTCATTCAGCTAAGTAGCAGGAAACATAATATCAGAACATTGTTTTTCTGTAATTGTAGTTTTCTATTCTACTTTTCTCACCCAAGTCAGGTCATGGGGGCTCTCTAGGATCTTGTCTCCTCAACAGGTTCTACTTGGAATCATGGTACAGCTTATCTTTGTCAAATCAGTTCCTGTTAATGATGTAATATATTATGATAAATTTAGTGACTTAAAACAACACAAATTTATTCTCTTACAGTTCTGCATATCAGAAATCCAAAACCAAGATGTTAGCAGGGCTGAGTTCTTTTTAGAGGCTTCAGAGGAGAGCCCATTTTGTTGCTTTTTTTCAGTTTCTTAAAGATCACTATCACTCCTTGGCTGATAACCCATTCCTTAAATCATTCTAACCTATTATTTCCATTGTCATAATTACGGCGACTGACTCTGATCTTCCTGCCTCCTTCTTAGGAGGACCCTTGTTATTACACTTGGCCCATCCAGATAATGCAAGGTAATATCCCCATCTCAAGATCCTTAATCACACCTACAAAGCTCCTTTGCGATGTAAAATAACATATTCACAGGCTCCAGGGATTAGAATGTGGACATCTTTGGGGAGGATATTAATCAGCCTACCATACCAAACTCTCTGGGATTTTTGTTCTCTCCTCTGGAATTTAGCCCAGTCATCACAGGGTTAACAGCTGACAGTAGGGGGAATCTGTCTCAGAGGTGTATTCTCTTGCTTTATTTCCATATGCTAATTCCTAACTCCTGATTATGTAAAATTTCTTTTTCTGGACATGAGTTAGTTAATCTTTCTCTTTCTTTTCTTTCAGACATAATGCTTAAATTCAGCATTTTAAATGTCCAAGAACTGGTTTCTCTATATTCTTTAGTCTCCTGTGTTATACCCTCAGGGCCATTCTGTATAGAAAATCCTATTAATTTCCTCAATAGCAGATATTATTATGAAATAATAATAGGTGTAGAAAAATGTTTCTGTTGATATATAAAAATATTAACCTTGTGTATCAGATTTGTCTGTAACAAGAGAAAGAAAAAAAAATCCTTGCTTAAGATATGTACTATATTTCAGAGGTAACAGGTACTATTTCATTCAATATAGAATTGTGTCTCCTTCTGTAGTTACATTTACTTTTCACAGAATCAGGTTAAACTTCCAGTGCATCTTTGAATAAGAATAAAAGTCCTGAAAAGTACAAAACATACCTTGGGAAGAATTAGGCATGGTAATACCTAAGAGAGAATTCTAACCACACAAAACTGTCACCATTTTCCAGAATACTATGTATTGCATGTAGTCTTAAAATTATGGACAAACAATGTTTTTCAGACCAACATTAAATGATGAGAAAGCAAAAGCTTTCTGGTGCAAAATGGGAGTTATAAAAAGGCCAATTCGATTGAATTTGTATTTAACTCTCTTCAATGGTATAATACGGTTCCTCTTGTCCCTAGAAATATATGAAGCTGGAACAATCAACGGTTTGGTGAGATGAAATTAAATTAAATATTCTAGAATCTTTTGGGTCTGGAAAAAAATCATGCTTTATGTAGGGCAAAGGTGAGTATTAGGACTGTAATAAAGGCTTAATTATAATAGGTCTATAAATATATGAACAAAATTTGTTACATGTTAATTAAAATATCTTTTTTTTTAATTATAGCCATCCATGTGTGTGTGTTTGTGTATGTAAGAATATTTCCTTGTGGTTTTACTATGCAGTTCCCTAATAATTAATGATGTTGAATAACTTCTTGCATTTTTAGCTATTCATATATTTTTCCTGTTTAAATGTTTATTTAATTACTTTGTCCATTTTAAATTTATCTTCTTATTATTGAGTTGTAAAGTTTTTTATATATTCTGCATACACGCTTAAAAATATATGATTTACAAATATTTTCTTCCAATTCATGGCTTGTCGTTTTTTAAAATTTTGAGGTAAAGAAAAATAATTTTAATGATAAAAGCATATTTCACTAATAAGCTAAAACAATTATAAACTTATAAACCTAATGACACCTGCAATGAAATATATAAGGCAAAGTGTAAAAATAAAGAGAATCTGATATAAACTATGTCAGGAAGATTTAAGTCTCTTTTAAGCAGATAAAAAATAAGTATATAAACAAGGGACTTCCCTGGGGGTCCAGTGTTTAAGACGCTATGCTTCCACTGCAGGGGGCTTGGGTTTCTATCCCTGGTTGGGGAACTAAGGTCCCGCATGCCCAATGGTGTGGCAAAAACTAAAGTGTATAAACAATTTGAAAAATATAATTAATCATATATATGTATATATACACACACTATATTGTATTATTTATAAGACAGGATCACTTATAAGGCTCTAGCTTAATTATAATAAAATTGAGAAAGAGATTTTGATAAATCAGGAGAATATGTTTTATTCCTATAAAAATACTATTTATTCTTTTCTGCTTGTGAATAAAACATTATGTCACCAATAATATTTTGTCTTAACTTGGGCTCTTATAAAAGAATACCATAGACTGGGTCACTTAATCACACAGACATTTATTTCTCACAGTTCTGGAGTCTGGGGAATTCCAAGATCAAGCTGTCTGGATATGCTTTCCTGGGGTGGGCCACATCCAATGGCTTAATGTAGGTTGCTCATCCAGCCCCTTTGTCTAAACTCAGGATAACCGTGAAGGGCATCCTAGGCCCAGAGCTCCTCCTGAGGTAGCACAAGCTTCCGTCTGCCCAATCTTATTGATCTCAAAAGTACCTTATTGTAAACTTTAGTCATGCTAATCGGTCTCAGAAAGAGAAGCCAATCTGAAAAATCTACATACTGTATGATTCCAACTCTGTGCCATTCTGGAAAAGACAAAACTAGGGAGACAGTAAAATGATCAGTGGTTGCCAGGGATGATGATGGTGGGTGGGATAAATAGAGGATTTTTAGGGCAGTGAAACTACCCTGTATGATGCCTTAGTGATGGATATGTGTCGTTATACATTTGTCCAAATGCATAGGATGTACACATGAAGAGTGAACGGTAACATAAACTATGGACTTTGAATGATGATGATGTGTCAAAATATAAGGTCATCAATTATAACAAATGTACCACTCATGGGGGATGTTGATAATCAGGAAGGCTATGCATACATGGTGGCATGGAGTACATGGGAAATTTCTGTACCTTAGTCCCAATTGTTCTGTGAACTTAAAGTTGCTCTAAAAAATAAACTTCAAAAATTGGCTACATAAAAACCATTCCTTTTAAATGTATAGTTCAATAAGTTTTATACATCTACATAGTCATGTAACCACTGTACAGTCATGATATACATTATTTCCATCACAACAAAAATTTCCCCAAGCTGCTTTGCATTCAGCCCTCAGTTCTAGAACCTGGCAACCACTGATCTACTTTCTGTATTTATAGTTTTGTTTTTCATTTTTTGGAACTTTGTATAAATGAAATCATACTGTATATAATATGAGTCTGACTTATTTCCCTTAGTTTATCTTTTAGAGATTGATTAAAGTGGTTTTTGTATATATAGCTTATGTATTTTACTGCTGAGAATTATTCCACTGACTATATTTACCACAATTTTTGTCTAATCCTTTCAGTTAGAAGTTGGCAGACATTTTGAAATGCTTCTAGTTTGGGGCTATTTTGAACATTCATATACAACACTTTGTGTGAATATGTTTTCATTTTTATGGGATAACCACCTAGAGGCAGAATTGCTGGGTCTTACAGTGAATTTATGTTTAACCTTATGAGAAACTGCTAAATAATTTTTCAAAGTGAATATATTATTTTGCATTCTCACAAGTAAAGTTTGACTGCTTTGGTTCTCCAAATCCTCTCAAATACTTGGAGTTTTCAAGATTATTAATCTTGGCCGTTTTAGAAGTGTTTATTGGTGTTTCATTGTAGTTTAAATTTTTTTATTGAAGTATAGTTGATTTACAATATTAGTTTCAAGTGCACTACATAGTGATTCAGTATTTTAAGGTGTATTGTTCCTTGTGGTAAATGATGTTGTGAATTGTGTCTTATGCTTAGTTGGCACTCATATTTCTTCTTTGGTAAAGTACTTGTTCAGTTCTCTATTGGATTTTTATGTTTTCTTAGTTTGACTATGTCAAATCCATAGTCAAATATGTCAAATAGGCAAATCCATAGTTTGACTATGTCAAACTATGTTAATACGTTGGTTTGAGTTTCCATAATCCTAAGGGCTTATAGGAAGTTTTTTTTCCATCCACACACTTTAATATAGATGGCTTTACATCTGTTTATGTTATATATCACTGGATGAATTTCTGGTTGAATTTCTATAGATCCT
This sequence comes from Mesoplodon mirus, assembly GCF_964341445.2. Classification (NCBI taxonomy): domain Eukaryota; kingdom Metazoa; phylum Chordata; class Mammalia; order Artiodactyla; family Ziphiidae; genus Mesoplodon; species Mesoplodon mirus. Next base: position 25,767,756 of record NC_138992.1, on the reverse strand, counting down.
CAGTAATTTTTGATTCACAAAATAGAAATTTAAATTAGTCTGTTTTAGCTTCCTTGTTTTTTATCTACTGTATTTCTAAATGGAATAGATCTCTGTATTTCACACTTGCCTCTTATTTCTTATATCTTGCCCTGAATCCAAATGCTCAATGGACACCAGGCTACACACATTATATTGTGAATAGAGGAGGTGGAGATCCTGAAAAGAACTGTTTGATTCAAAGATTTCTAAACTTACTGGAGTGTGAAACAATTTTGTTCATAGCACACCTAGTCACATCCCACAGAAACATGTTCTGTAGAGCCTCACACTGGGAATGCTGATTAAATATCTATCTCATAAAAACTACTGGGTTTGGATTAGATGCAAAAGGAGTGAAAATCTATAGATTTTAAACAGACTAGAAATAAAAACATCCTACAATAAGTATCTATCTTCTTTTAAAAATGTTTCTTCTTCAATTTGAATTATGGAGAATTATGTGTTTCAGAGGTTGCAGAGTAATCAGTTGACTAGAAAAGGCAGCATGAGGGAATTATTTGGGGTAATAGAGTAATTCTGCATCTAGTTCGTGGTGGTGGTGTAACACAACTCTATAGGTATTTATCAGAATTTATAGAGCTGTAAACCAATATGAATAAATTTTATGGTTTATAAATTATGGGTAGGTAGATAGACAGATAGATGAATGTAATTCTGTTTTAGGGAGAAAAACCTGCCTTTGAATCACATTCACTTGTAGGAATCAGGCCATAGCTATTTTCATGTCTCATTCACATAAATCCCTAGGTGTATTCCCCATGAACAGGAAGACAGTGTTTAAAATGTTTAGAGATTTCTTGCATGCAAAATAACCTGAAGATATTGGGGAAAAATAGCAATTATTTCCAATATGCATAATATTACTTAGCTAAAGAAAATATGTAAATTTCTGTTTTTTTCACTTCAAATATATCATCTTATATTTGTAAAACAAGTGGGGGGCTGACAACGGCTAAATTATTAGCGTTTTATTTGTGTAATAGCATTAGAAGAAATGCTATTAGTTTAAATTAAAGCACAGCAAGGCACTTTGGCATAATTCAAGCAAACAATTTAACAAATAAACTCCAGCCTACTTATTACTGCTTCCTAAATTGCTGGGCAGCTTGAAGATTATGAGAAAACTATTTTATAATGAAGGGTGATCATGAGAGGACAGAGGTGAAAATGTAGGAAAACTCACTTTTTAGAAGATAGATGGAAGACGCAGCTAAGTGTCTAATTCTCAAGACAAACTTTAAGTGTTGTTAATTATAGAATGAAATGCAAAAACTTATTTCTTAAGAGAACTTTAATTGTTTGAAAGAAAGCTCTTTCTGAACTCTTTTATTTCCCTTTGAGTTCTTTGTTAGTGCCTCAAGTAAGCAAAATAATCAACCACAGAAATGTAATGTTTAGGTGATACAACCAGTGAATACATAGGTCAATTATAGAAACCTGCAAAACCTGAGCTACACTTTCAATGAACATGCAAAAACCAATTTTTTATGCAGCAGAAGACATATTGTTCATTTAAATATCCTTATAGCTGCATAAGGACTTTTTTCTGTGAGACTTTACAGTAAAATGAATTGGCAAAAGACTGTATATTAATCTCTTCTGTTTCCTGAATTCCTCATGCACTACAAAGCATTTAAATAGTAATGAGAACTAACATTTATGTGATGTGTTTACATCTATTTCTCCAATTCTCACTAAATCGAATGTGCATAGGACAAAATTGAGAATATTAAAAATATAATTAAATTATCTAAGCTCCAAATTTAGTGAAATATATAACAGGTTTTCATACTCAGACTATCTGATATAAAAGCCTGTGTTCTTTTATTTATTGATGGAATTCTTAAATAAATATTTATTGAATGCCATTCATACTCCAGGCACTTTACAGGGATCAAAACAGACATAGTCTCTGTCCCCATTTAGAACCCATTAGGGAAGGAGAGAAAAGCAGTGCACAAATATAAAAATCATTTTGTTTTTATATTTGTGATTGCTGATATGAAGAAAACATGAACAGTGCTTTAAGAATGTATTACAGAGCAATGTAATCTAGTGGGTGACAGTGGGGGAGGGGTTATCCAGACAAACTGACATGAAAATATACAAGATCATAGTGTTCCAGAGAGTAGCATAATAAATTTCAAGAGATTTAGGGAGCTACTACATTATCAGAAATCACTTTTTAAAAAAATGATATTTTCATTTAAAAAAAACACAGTAAACATTTTGTATCAGCCATTACCACATTGATAATTATTTTATTTCTTTCTTTATTTAATATCTGTACACTCAGTTATATTTTCACTGTAAGCCAACTGTTCTTCAGTTGTCTCTTTCAGTCGCTGCTTCTATTCCAATCATTGTGATTTATTTTTCAAGAAATTCATAATTCTTAAATTGGATTTCCATTTATTATCTTCCCATTACTCTGATATTTAACCTCTTTCATTGTTTTTGTCATTTTCCCCTACATTACATCTTCTTAAATTTGACCTTTATATCCTTTGTTCCAGATTCTGAATTTCTAATTCTATCCTTTTTTTTTTGGCACACCATGCTGCATGTGGTATCTTAGTTCCCTGGATTGAACCCGCACCCCCTGCAGTGGAAGCATGGTGTCTTAACCACTGGACCAGCCAGGGAAGTCCTGATAATTATTTTAAAAGTGTTTTCACCAAAGCTTTTCTCCAAACTTGTTACCAATGTAATTTAAGGTACCAATCAATAAATTTTCATACTCCATTACACTGATTGAATTGATAAATATAAGATAAGGAGCTAAGCAATTCAATCCAAAGTCAACTCATCTTTCAAGGTCCAGGTGAAATGCCATCACCTTTGTCATGCTTTGCTTAACAGTTTTTACTAATGGCAGAATTAATCTTTTCCATCTTATTGTTCCAATATGTCTCAGTCAACTATTCCTGCAATGATGTTGTGAAAAAAATCACCCCACAATCTGTGGCTTTTAACAATTCGTTTTGATTTCTTATTCATGAATCTACTGGGCTTGTCTGGTCCAAACTGTGGATCTAGTTTAGTTGTGCTTTGTCACTCCACATTCTCCTTGAATCAGCAGAAATCTGACACACACAATTTTCATGGCAGATTACAGTACCAAAAAGTAGTTTTGCAAAAAGACATAATACCTCTTATAACTTTGGCTCACAACTAATATACTGTCACTTCTTTCCATATTCCTATGGCCAAAACAAGTCATGACCAAGACCAGTGTCAATAGTGCAAGGAAATATTGTGCCCATCCTCTGTCATAGGTAGAAAAGATTGAACAATTGAAAGCAATTTCCTAAACTAACATACATAGCATTTAATATGTACATATGTTTAGCATTCATTATAATATAGTTAAATATATCCTAGGTAATTGTCAATATGTGCCCCTCTTGGTGTAGGAAGAACATGCTGAAATTCACTTACTCTGACTTCATGGAATCTATTATGGAGTATTTATTTAAATAGAAGAATGATTGGGTAAATAAAGGAGTGAATATTATTTTAATTAATCCATTTTCTTTTTAAAGAGTAATAAACTCATAATTCATAAACAGTGTAAAGAAACTTTAAATTAAAATATATAAAAGGAACAACTAAAGAAAAAAATGTAAATTCAACAACTATTGAGAATAGAAGCCTCCCTATATTCCCCAACTCAGAACATGTTCTTCTGTCTCTGACTTAGCCAATATCCTCATTTTTTTTTTTTTTTTTTTTACGGTACGCGGGCCTCTCACTGTTGTGGCCTCTCCCGCTGCGGAGCACAGGCTCTGGACACGCAGGCTCAGTGGCCATGGCTCACGGGCCCAGCTGCTCCGCGGCATGTGGGATCTTCCCGGACCGGGGCACAAACCTGTGTCCCCTGCAATGGCAGGCGGACTCTCAACCACTGCGCCACCAGGGAAGCCCCAATATGCTCATTTTTGTGATGATTATACCATTGCTTTACTTTAGAGTTTCAGAACCCATGTATTCAACCTTAAACAATATAGTTTAGCTGTGACCTTTTTTAAATGTTATACAATTAAAAATACACTGTATTAATTCTCTTGTGACCTGCTTTTTTCATTAAATATTCTGTCTGAAATTTATCCATGCTGACATATATAGTTCTATGTCATCCATTTATACTGGTGTGTACTATTTTTTATAAATAATATCAGTTTATTTTTTTATTATGCTTTATAGGAGTTCTTAGGATACAGTCTTCTCTGATTTGTCATGTATTTTACAGTTGTGTGATGTCATGTGATGTGATGAACAGAAGTCTTAATGTCCCCAAATTTATCAAAATTTTCCCTTATTGTTAGTGCACATGTGCTTTTTAAAATATATCCATAACTTGAATAAACATATTTTTCATTATTATCTTCCAAAAGTTTCTCTTTATGTGTTGCATCTTTATTTCATCTGAAATTGATCCTATGTGTGGTCATGAAGTAGGTCATGTCCAGTGAGATTTTTTTCTTACAGATGCCTACTTGTTTTTACATCATTCCTTGAGAGATTAATCCTTTACCCATTGATCTGTATAAATGGTGTTCATATTATGACTGGGTCTGTTTTTGGTTCTCTATTCTGTCTCAGTATTCTGTTTACTATCTCTAAGAATTAATTATAGATTTTATAATGTCTTCATATCTGTTAGAGTTAGTGCTACTGCCTTATTTTCATTCAAAAAATTTAAAATCTCCTTGTCAGTGTCCACAAAAATCACCTGAAATGATTACAATTGGGGTTATATCAATACAACACATCCTTATGGTGCAAATTAGCCTCTCTATTATTTTTCCAGTCTTGAACATGGTGTATCTCTTCATTTATTTATTCCTTCTTACCTATTCATAATTTATAATAATTTATGTTATAATTATGTAATTATTGAATTTATTACTCACATATCGCATTTGTATGCTACTATAAATGGTATGTAGTGTACTTTCATTTTATAGTGGATGTTTTAATATAAATATTGTTGATTTTCATTATTCTCATTGTGGAGCAGAGATCCTGATTAATCATAATCTTTCTTTCATAATCTGTTTTCAGCATCAGTCTTTGCTTCATTCTTTTTTGTTTTTTTTATCTTATTTATTTTTAATTTAACTTTTGAAATAATGTAATTTATATCCATGATCAATGAAGCAGTTGTCAATTTTCTTGCATATATTTAATATGCATTCATATATATCAAAATATTTACCTCATTTTTAGCTAGTTCTTCCCACTTGTATGTCAGATATTCCTGCTTGGATCACTTTCCTTCTGCCTAAAGTACAACTGTAGAACTTTTCTAGTATGATCTGCTGATCGTAGTCTCCATTTTTTGTTTTACCTAAAATTGTCTTTATTTTACACTTGTTCTTGAAATATATATTCATTGAGTATAGGATTCCAGATTGACACTTAACCTCCTTAGTGCTTTGAAGATATTACCTTTAGGAACAGGATACAGGATGCAGGATGCAGTTACTCCTGGGTGGACCTCACATTGAGGATGAGTCCCACTATATGGAAGTCCGAGCTGTATGGAATATGGCTTCCTGTAAGACTCCCTAACTAGAATAATGTCTGGGTATTGTGTTCTGCAAACCAAAGACCAAAACTCATTGTTAACAGGTTTGCAGCCACCATCAGAGCAATAGTAACTTCAGTGTTCTGCTGACCTCCATGTTCAGTACTTTCTTCATGTACTTTCTTCATGTCCTTTCTTCCTTGTGTTCGAGTTTTCACTTACTCTCAAGCCAGCTCTTTTATATGTAAGCCAAAATTGCATAAAATATTTTGTGTTATTTTTTCAAGGGAGAATGTCTTAAGATATCTAGCCAGGTAGATTACTAGAAACAAAATTCTCTAGCACTTTACAGTTTGCAAACAGTGAAAAATTCTTTCATTATTTAGTATTTTAACTATTTTGTTGCCAAGTTAAATATTTATTTACATATTTGTGAATATGTGTTCTTAGACATTATTCCTGAGTTTCATTTTCTCCTTGAAAAAGAACATGGAAGAATCTATCTGGAATCCTTTCCTTGCTTCATAACTGGAACAGTTTAATTTTTGCCTACAAGTCATAAATGTCCCTGGACATAAGCCTATAGCAGAAGACTAATTAAACACATCTTATATAACACTTGAGGACTTAATTTCTGATTGTTTCTATTTGGACTTGATTTTTCTTTTCTAATTATTATAGCTGAGTTTTATTCTAGATTCTAAGATGCTTCTCCTATGCTTTTGTTGGGGGAACTGGATCCTTGTTTGTTCCTGTCTTGGTTTTGCTAATTTGGCCAGTACTCCAATTCCCCATGGACTGTAACTGGTATCCTGCCACCTGGATCCTAGCCATGATTTCTAGATTTCTAGGGCACTTCTACTAGTAGCCTGCTGTCTGCCCCTCACCTACCTGGCTCTTGGTCTGGAAGCAGGTCTTTCCCTCAGTCTCCTTGTCCTGTGAGCAGTGAATTCTGCATCAGAAAGTTATTCAGAACATATTTCCAGTGTTGTATATCCAAATTATTTAGGAGAACATGTGACATTCTCATATTAATTTAGAATCAAAGCAGTCTAAGAGAACTAGTGATGAAAAGATAATTTAGAATAAAAAGAGTATATTAGAACTAGGGAGAAAAGGAGATTCATGTGAAACTCATAGGGAATATTGTATTTATTGTTGGTTTTATTTTGAACCTATTAATTTAGTTGTTGGCCATTATATAGATCAGTTTCAAAATAGATCATTTATTTGATTGATTCTGAACTTTTCAAAACTTAAAGTTCTCAAAATTGTTAAAATACCTTAAATCAGGAAGAAAGAAATTCTTTAATTATTCACATATTATCTAATTCACCTTTTAGAACATTACATCATAAATATTTTACTTTTTCTTTTTTTCTAAAGAAAGACAGAGATCTCCTCAACAGGTGCAACTATCATCAATGGAATCTTACCTTGGAGGACTGTTGAAAACTGTACTTGATGATTAATAGTACATGACTGATGCATAATTTATGTTTCATGCTTTTCATTTCAGTTTATACATTTGAATCAATTTTGCTTGGCTATATTGACCAGCAGTTAATGGAAAGGCTTGCCTAATTTTATATTAGGGTATGTAGTGAGATCAATTTTGAAGTCAACGGTAAATAAATACAGCATTAGATTATCTCTACAGTTCAGTGGCACAGTGTAAAGATATTTTCCAATGTAATTTCTATCAATGGTTAGAAGTCATTAAATTGTTGTATTTTTTAAATTCAATTTTGTGGTATTCAAGCATAATTTTTGAGTAAAAGCAAACATTACTCTTGATTTCCCCTTTTTTTCCTCTATCCCTTACATTCAATTCCACAATCAAGGTGAGTTCTAGTTCCAAAATATACGATGAATTATCTATATTTCTGCATGTTCAATATCTTCAGCCTGATCTAAACCAGGATCAGATCTCAGGAACTATTACATTTTCCTAACAGTTCTCTTTCCTCCATTCTTGTCCACACTAATGTACCATTCCCCTTTCCACACAGCAGCAGCAAGCGTGATTTTATTTTGTTTTTTGTTTTTTTTTTTACATAAATCACATCATAAAAATACAGCTGTCTACAAGTCCACTGTGGATTCCACTGTGCTTTAAATAAAAATCAAAAAACTTTACGTGGTTTCCAATATCTTACTAGATCTTGCATGGCCTGTTTCCTATTTTAAATTATTTCACCATTTTCTTCCTAGTTTATTATGTTATAGCCACAATGAAAATTTTGTTTTCCTTTTTAGAAAAGGTTTTCTCCAAACCTTTGTAATTGCTGATTGTTGTTCTCTCTTCCTAGGATACACTTACTTGAAAATGTCTTTGATTCTTGTGTTTTTTGTCTTAGTTCAGATACCAAGCTTATGTGAGCCTTTCCTTTCTGTTACTCTCCTCTCCACATCCATGTGTCACTTTCCACAAATTTATTGTATTTAAAATATGAAATGATCTTATTTATGCCTTTTAATTTATTTATACTCTTTATCATTTACTGAATTGTTTTGAGCTTTCTGAAATCAGGGATTTTATCTCTTTATCTTCTCTATCCTCCACAACTAGAAAGAAGCCTGGCACATAATAGGTAGCATTATTGAATAAATTAATGAACAGAATAATATAATTTACCAACAAATTTATTCAAAACAAAACTGTTAAATATAGATATTTAATAATTTAGAAATCTTAGAGTTAAGAACTTGACCCAGATCAAAGGATCACTAAGAAGCAAATGAGTATGATTCTTTTGATTCCTGGTCAGTGGTCTTCTGAATGTAGTATACTAATGCCATACTGATCAGACCAGAAATTATTTAATTAAAACAGGAATGAGATACACCTTGCAACTTCCAATTTAATTCCCATCAACAGAATACCATTCACCCTGAAAGTTGATATATTTTTTCATAAATGCTATCATTTCTGTTCTTATTTTTCTAGTAATTGAAATATACATAGACTAGCTTACAGAAAGGAATTCCATTGTCAGCCATGACAAAGTAGTTTATGTTGGATTAATCTCTTAAAGAAAGGACAAAATACACATAGGAAATATTTGAAGGCAATAGAGAGCAACCACCACAGGCAGAATGGGACAGGTTAGAAAATCTGAGGGAAGAGAAGGTGAGCTCCACATTACTTTGTCTTTTTCCCTGAAGGAAGATGTTGATAGTGCAGGGGAACAGTTATAGCAAAAAACTGAGTCTTACTAAACTAAAGAGAAAGATACTGGAGTTCAGGGTTGCCAGATAATCTGAGATTTGAGGAGTTACATCAGGGGGAGGAGGGAATTCACCAACATGGCCTCAAACTGTGTGTGCAAATTCCCCTCTATGATTTTACTGATCTCTAAAGTGCAAATGTGCAGGACTAAACTGATAGAAACCTAGTAGAAAGTGGCATTGAGGGGTTAAAGTGCTGAGTAGAAATTTTAGCAGCTGCATGATGTTAAGGTTGAGTTCAAACAGTGCCATGATGGAGGATTGTAAATATCCCCTTTTGTCAGTTGAAACCGAGGAATGGCTACATCTTAGAAGTAATTGCCAAGACCCAGAAGGAAAGGTTAAGATGAAATATTATATTCTTTGAAAAGCATAAAACCTTTAGCAGGAAGAAATGACCTAATTATGTTCTTTCTGCATGACAGAAGAAAGATTAATCCTCCATGGAAGAATATAGTATCTTCTGGAACCTTAACCAAATTTCAAATGCAATATCCTGTATGCAATTTAAAATTATGTGGCAAGCTAAAAAAAGATCCAATGACTAACAAGAAAGAAAAGAAAATAGAAATAAATCCAAAGAGGATTTAGGTATGGAAGTTTTACACAGGGGTATTACAATAACTGGTTTGTATATTCAGGAAAACAGAGGCAAACATAGAAAATTATAGGAAAAACCAGAATTGATAGAATACAATTCAATAGGATATTCTAGAACTGCAAATACCAATTCAGTGAACCAATTTGATATCATATTAGGCAAACATAGTCACAACAAAAAGGGGGAAATTAATGAAATAGAAGACAAGTCACGTGGCAGTAGACAGACGTATGAATTATTAAAATATAAAGATGATACAGAGGTATATGGTGTTTTAGTGATTTTTCCACTTATTCCAGGAGTTCTGAACGTATCTGCAGGATGCAGGAAAGACAGAAGCAGTGTAGAAGTTTCAGACTCCCCTTGTCTCTAGGGCACACAGGAGAGCTTCTGGGCAGGAATCAGAAAAGCTACCGGCTTAAGTGACTGAAGACTTCTCTCAAATGAATTCTAACACCTGGCCACTTTGGCGTTCAAACCCTACTACTTGTTCAAGCAGCTTTACTCCTATTGAAGTTCTCTTTTCTCATGTTTAAAATGGGAAAGATAATCCTATTTCCCAAAGTGGTAGTGAGAACTAAATGAAATGTTTTACAAGATTGTACTATATTACAACCCCCTAGGTCAATTCCTGGCACATAATAAGAGTTCAACAAATCCATATGTGTCTTGTTTCGTTTCTTTCCTCCAAGGTAAGAATTCTAATCTGGGGATAATTGGTTTCCCAGTGGTGAAATAAATGGTCTCATAATCTCAAGTTAAAAAAATATATATATTTTATTTTCCAGTAAAAAGCTTTTTCCTGCTTTATGTAAAGTACTTTCCAGTGACCACCCACTTTTCCATCTTTTGTACTTCCTACATAAGCTAATTAAGTTAATGAATAGCTGCCATTCATCTGAGGCCAGCTAACTGATTATCTTTGGAAATAATATCATGAAAAATCCTCCAGTGTTGCTAAACACATTCACAATTCACATTCAAAACTGATTAGTGTATTTGTTTGCCTATTTGAGCAAACAAACACAAAACCAATTCTGAGATTGTTCAGATGCAAGGGAAAATTAAACATTATTGGAAAAATGTGTCAATATTCCTATCAAGTATTTAAAGTATTTCTTACTCTAAAAAATTTACCTTACTCTTTTCTATATGCTTTTCAACTCCTAGTTGATAAAGATTTATCTGAGAAGCTTTTAATCATACCATTCAAAGGTATGATTGGCCCAAATACTTATAAGTATCATTGTATTTATTTTAACTGGTTATAAATTTCATTTAATAAAGTGCCCAAATCTCAAGTGTACAATTCAATGAAATATTAACACCCCTTTAAACTGCCATCCAGATGGACACATCGATCTTTCCCATCACTCCATTATCTCTGACTTCTGACTACACATATATTCAACTTGTTGACAATGTCCCAACTCTTTTGATCTTTTTTTCTCTGTGTTTCTGTTTAGACCTTTTCAATTCTTCAGTTTTTGTGTTTACTAATTTTCATCCTCTTTGTTTAGTCTGCTGTTAATTATATCCAATGAGTTCTTAATTTTAGTTATTGTATTACTTAATAGAACAATTATTTGACTCTTTCTTGGTAGATATTAATCATCTGTTGAAATTCTCCATAATTTAACTCATCCCCATTTTCTTTAATTTTCTCTATATTTAGTGCTCTTCCTCCTAACAGCTCTTGTCTGCTAGCATTGCATTGTTTCATCTTGTACATAGACAGCTCAGAAGCCCGCCATCTGAAGTCAATTTTTACACAGAATCTTGGTGCTTCTTATTTGCATCTACCTTTACTTTAGTGTCTTTCCCAAAATGTCTCAGTCTTTTTTCTTTCCCAGTGAGGCTGGCAGTCATGCTTGGGCTCTGCTGCAGTTGGGAAATTTTTCTGAAGGGAAACTGAGGTGAATGTGAGGCTCCTATCATATGCCTTCCTTCTCTTAGTATGGCAGCTTCCAGTTGGTTGGTGTCTAATGCCTGTAACATTTTGTTTTATAGATTTTGTACAGCTTTGATACATTAATTTTGGCCAATTTTTTATTTAAATGGAATCCTTCATTACAAATGTTTTGTGTTTGCCTTCACCCTCTCATATATTGTGTCAAGTAAGTTTGTTTATTCATCCCACATTATGAATACACCACAGTTTTTCCCACAGTTCGTATTGCCAGGTTATTTTTTTCTAATTTTATTGCTCTGGTATGATTTAATTTGCATTTTGCCTTTAATTTGTATTTTCCTAAATATTAATGAGGTTTCTATCTTTGAATTTGTTTAGTGAATGTTAGCTTATTTCCTTTCTGAAATGCTTCTTCAAATCTCTGGTTCACTTTTCTATTATATTGTCTTTGTTCTTATAGAATTATAAAGGATCTTCATATATCCTGAAATCTTTGTACCTTTGTGTTTTACAAACATCTTCTCAGACTCTGTAATTTAATAGTGTCTTTTAATGAACATAATTTCTTAATTTTCATGTAGTCCATTTTATCAATGTTTTAGGTATGACTAGTCCGTTTTGTGTCCTATGTAAAAAAACTTTCTTTACCTCAGCATGATCAAAGTATTCTCTGATATAATCTTGTATAATGCTTATTGTTCTTCTGTACAGAATTATATTAGCAATCTATCTGAAATAAATTTTATATACTTACAATTGAAATAGGGGTAAAATATTATTTTTGTCATGTGCAACTGAACTAGCACAGTGTTCCTAAAAACATCTTCTCACTACAATGTAGTGTCATCTTTGTAATATAATGTGTCTTTTCTTTTTTTAAGCTATTTGCTTCAGTTAATATTTATCCTCACGTGTATAACACCATACTGCTTTAATTAGAAAAGATTTAAAAAATCTTGACTAAGGGTAAAAAAAAACCTCCTTATATTGTTTTGTTTTATTTTCTATCATTTGTTAGTAATTTTTGTTTCTTTGATTTTTCATATTTAATTTTGTAATTAGCTTGCCTTTTTCATATAAACTTTTCTTAGAGCTTCATATTTTATTGAATATATAATATATTTATGTAATACATATATAAATATATGTAAGCTATATCTTTTACATCTTGATCTTGATGTAAAAGATTATATATTCAGATGCATACATAAATTTGTGCAACATTGGTGAAAAATTTACCTCTTTATAATAAAAGTTTTCCAGTGCATGATTATATTCTCCATGTATTGGATCTACTTTATTTATTTATTTAAATAAGTAAATTTATTTATTTATTTTCAGCTGTGTTGGGTCTCCGTTGCTGCGTGCGGGCTTTCTCTACTTGCAGTGAGCAGGGGCTACACTTCCTTGTGGTGTGCAGGCTTCTCATTGTGGTGGCCTTTCTTGTTCTGGAGCACGGGGTCTAGGAGTGCAAGCTTCAGTAGTTGTGGCACACGGGCTCAGTAGTTGTGGCTTATGGGCTCTAGAGTGCAGGCTCAGTAGTTGTGGTGCATGGACTTAGTTGTTCCACGGCATGTGGGATCTTCCCGGACCAGGGCTAGAACCTGTGTCGCCTGCATTGGCAGGTGGATTCTTAACCACTGCCACACCAGGGAAATCCCTGGATCTACTTTAAATTCTCTCAAAGTAGTTTATAATTTTCTTAGGCTTCCATATTTTAAACGCTTTATTTCTTGGACTTAATATTTTTTCTGATTTAAAGGATCTTTTAAAGTTGTATGCCTACTGGCTTTTTTGCAACTTCTTTGATGCTAAATCAGCAACTATGCTAAATTTATTAAACAATTCTAACAATGTATTTATAGATTTATTTTAATTTTCTCTGTACACAAACTTATCATCAGTAAATGATTACTTTGATTACTTTATTTCTGATCTTTGAGCCATTTTGTTAATTTTATCATATCACATTTTCAATAATAGAAGGGGAGATTTACTGAACTGGAGACATAGCTTGTATCAATATCATGCGAGGATTGACCTGTTGTTTTTCCTTCTGGTGATGTCCTTTTAGGTGTTCTTATAAAAGTTTTTATGGCTATGTAAACAGATGACAAAGTTCTCTTTTTCCTTCATTCTGAAAGAACTTAGGAAAAATATGCCTTTATATGTTCCACAAATATTTGATTAATTCACCTGTGAAGCAATTTGAGCTTAGTGTTTCTGTAGTGGGAAAATAAACATTTTTAATAATAATAAACTTTTCAAAGGCAAAATTTTTATGAAAATTAATTTGAAAATTACAAATTCAAATTACAAAATTACAAATTACAAATTACAAATTCGTGATTATTTTCACCAGAAGTTTGTAAATATCATTAGACTTTTCAAAGAAACTATTCTAGGTGCTACTGGTTTTCTGAAATTTTTTTGTTTAATAATCTTATTTCTCTTCAAATTTTTACTATTCCCATCCTTCTGTTTGCGTTGAGTATAACATGATTTATTTGGGTTAATTTACTTCTTCCTGAAAAAAAATATATTTTGCCCTTTAACTTGTCATTTTCTATTTATGCCAATTATGTCAGTTTCACCATGTCATGCTCAAATCTTCTTGAACATGACATACAAACATATCTACACATACATTTGTTTGCTTTTCTATCAGTTACATAGATTTGTGTGCTAAATTCACCCACTAAGATTTATTAATTTTCTATAAAAATTTATTTTCTATTAAAAACTCAGTTTTTCCCTTCTTATGTAGGGAAAAAAAAACAGTTCTTCCCTTTTATGTTTCTCTTCCCTGTGAGTCCCTTTACTACTTACACAGAACCCTTTAGTTCTTTTTTTTTTAATTGAAGTATAGTTGATTTACTATGTTGTGCCAGTCTCTGCTGTACAGCAAAGTGACTCAGTTATACACATATAGACATTCTTTTTTTTAATATTCTTTTCCATTGTAGTCTATCACAGGATATTCAGTAGAGTTCCCTGTGCTGTTCATTAGGATCTTTTTGTTTATCTGTTCTAAATGTAATAGTTTGCATCTACCAACCCCAAATTCCCAGTCCATCCCTCTCCTTCCCTGCTCCCCCTTGGCAATCACAAGTCTGTTCTCTATGTCTATGAGTCTGTTTCTGTTTTGTAGATAGATTCATTTGTGCCATATTTTGGATTCCACATATAAGAGATATCATATGGTATTTGTCTTTCTCTTTCTGACTTAACTTAGTATGATAATCTCTAGTTGTATCCCAGAACGCTTTACTTCTGACACTTCTGGTCAACACATGTGTGGAGGTTTTCCGTCAGCAACAAGCAATTCTCTGTGACACCATCTGGGTGTTCTACAATTTAACTCAATTCTAACACTTTCTACCCGGTGATAGAGTCATATCCCACAAGTTAAGGGCTCAGTTACTTAAGACTTCCTCCCTGCTCCCAGCTTCAGATGCCAGTTACAAGTCAAAATCATCACTTGTGCTTCTGACCTACTGGCTATAGATCCGAGGTTCCAATGACCCCCCTCCTTGGGTTCCATTAATTTGCTAAAGCAGCTCACAGACCTCAGAAACACTTAATTATGTTTAGCAGTTTATTAAAGAATATGATGATACAAATAAACAGCTTGATGAAGAGATATACAGGGTGAGTTCTAGGAGGGTCCTGAGCACAGGAGTTTCGGTCCCCTTGGAGCTGGTGTGCTTCACACTCCTGGCATGGATGTATTAGCCAACCCAGATGCTCTCTGAACCCCCTAGTATTGGGAATTTATTGAGGCTTCCTCACTTAGGCATGATCTATTACTAACTCCAATTCCAGTCCCTCTCCCCTTTCTGGAAGATGGGGGGGTGGGGCTGAAAATTCCAAGGTTCTATTAACTGCTTGGTCTTTCCAGTGACTAGCTTCCATCCAGGAGTCATCATAGCTCACTTAGAGTCACCTCAATAGAACAAGAGATGTTCCTCGTGCTCTTATCACTTAGGAATCTACAAGGGTTTCAGGAGTCATGTGTCAGGGACTGATGTCAGAGATAAATATTAGAACAATAGATGTGCCTGGTGTTCTTATGACTCAGGAAATTACAAGTGTTTTAGGAGCTCTGTAAGAGGAATCAGGGACAGAGACCATTATGTATACACATATATGTTATACACATATATTATATACACATACATTACATATATATAATAGAATATATGTAATATATTCTATTATTTCATAACCCTAAACTGTGTACTCTATTATCTTCAGCTCTCTTTGAATTGTACCTGATCATTTTACTTCCCCAACAAAACCTATGATCCCTGATTTATACTTATGAAGCTAATGTTAGTAGGAATACAAGTAATAGTAGTAGTAGTAGAAGCAGCAGTAGTAGTAATTGTAAAGTAATTCATGGAATTACCATGTCATAGATGCTCTTAGATATTTTCATACAGTATTTCTGATTTTCATATTCCCATTTTTTAGGTAAGACAAGTGGGGCTTATATATTCATCTTTCCCAGGCTTCTAAACTACTAAATGCTAGTCCTAAGTTTTGATACCAGATCTATTTGCTTTAAAACATGTGCTCATTTGAGGTTGTTTAATAATCCCTAGAAAAAGTTCTGCATATGTTAATCTCAGGGTAAGTGCTCGTTCATGCTTCTTAATTGATTGACCTTAAATAAATCCTTTTGTGTTTTCATCCTGTTAAAATTTGTGGGAAATTATACAAATTTGTTTTACATAATATTTCATTAAAATTAAGTAAATAAAACAATCCTGCCCAAGTTATCTTCCTTGTTACATACAATATTTGTGATTTTTTTTCTTCTTTTCATCATTGACCAAATACAAGCCTGAAGTTTTCAACTCTGCTCTTAATTTAGTCATTATTGTTCAAGTAAGTTGTTTTTCCAAGGTGTTTGCATGCTGGACCGGGATCCTCTTTTCTCAGCACATCTCCTGACTTAGCAACCTCCACTTAAAGTATCCATACCCCTTCTCTCATCAAAACCTGCTACAGGAGATAATTAGATATTGATTATTTATGATATATCAAAATATACAACAATGATCAAACTCCTCCATTGTGGATGATTGGTGCTCTCAATGGTCGCTGAATGGAAGGTTTGTTCTATGGTTAGAAGAATTCCATGTATCAATGACCATATGGGGAAGTTGTGTGTTCTTATTTCCTCTAATATTATACATTTGCTTATTTACTCTATGATGCTATTTCCACTACTACGTACGTCTGTAGGAAAAAGTTTCCATGTAAGAAATGGAGTTACCAATCAAATCTCCTCTTTTGTAAAATGGGGGCTTAACTAAATTATTTGGATGTAAATGTTCTTTGAATACTTGATGTTACTGCACAGCAAAGATCTCAATAATCCTTAGATTCATCATTCTAATTTGTTTAAATTACTGCTTTTCTTATGTAAAAGAAAGGCAAAACTCATTTTCCGATTCCATCAAACCGTTTAACCCTGGGAAGTCTGCTAAATTTATTCAGTTCTTGTACACAGTACACCAACCTTTGTGTGACATTTTAGAGATATTTCTGAAGTGTTAATGCTATTGCAAAGACTGGAATTTATATCAAACATTTTTTTAAATCAAGCAGTGCATTCAAATTTCCTTTGAACTTAATTATAAATGATTTAAAGTCTAATAATCTTCAGTAAATGATTTATTATAACATCTAATGCACAGTCTTTTCAATGGTATAATAATTTTCTAGTTCATTGCAGCCACTTGAAAATGACATAAAAGCTTGGTTCACTTAAAATATCTTCTTGTTGCTAATGATTTATTGTTGTTCTCCCAAGGTATTCTAAATAGTTAATAAATTTTCTTATCACTACAGTTTTTAAAAAGATTTTATGAATTCCAGGTCACTGCATCAATCATTTCTGTAAAAAGAAACCATCTTTTTAATTGATAATATTTTGTAAAACCAATGTAATGAACAAAGATGTAGATAGAAAGATGACAGATAAGATATATAGATATTTAAATTAAGCACTAAATCAGACCATGTTCTAGGTATTTCAAATATATAATATATTCAAATATATAATATATAATATATTCAAATATATAAGAGGACAAAACAAGGATCCTACATTTATGAACCTTAATTCTAGCATGTTAAAAATCAAAGGAATTCAATAGTTCCCTTATCCTTAAAAGCTTCCAGATTAGTAACAGTACATTACTATGCCATTTTAATATATAGAGCCAGAGGTGTACTTTCCTTTACAACTCTCTTACTATATGTTATCAATCTTCAAATTTTAATGAACATTAGTGTTTTCATTCTTCTTTTCAGTAGAAACTTGATCTCTTATATGTGTTATAACTTTATATTATATTTTACTCCATTACACAGTATTGTCTCATATTAAATCCATCTGTGTAAGGACACAGAAATTCTTTCATATTCAAAGTTCTTGACACCTGCCTTAAATTGTATGGATAACAAAAATGTATGTGTGTCATACACACACACACACACACACACACAGTAGCAATCAGTTGAACAAAAATGCAAGTAGCATTTCAAAATGCTTCCATACTCTTACTTTGATATTTAAAGTATGTAGATATTTTGAGCAATATTAGAAAATATTTACACTCCCAGCAATTGTGAGAAGTTATAACTAGAAAATGATTATGATGCAACATTTGGCAGATAATTGCCTAAGACATTTCATGTTTGAAGACATGCTAAGTATTCATTTGTCTTTGTTCTCTTAAATTCTTTTACTAAATTTTGTTTTAATTGGAATATCTGGAAATAACATACCTAATCCAGTTTCCTGAAGAAATTCCTTTACCAAATACCTAGGTATTTAGCTTTAATAGAAAGCTGATATGAGAATTTTAGATTGAAAAAAATTATTTCTGAGTCTGTTGCACATCTGTTGAAGACAATGGCATTTAGATAAGAGCCCATGTAATAAATTCTGAAAAAATTTTGTCCATTCCTATAAACACATTACTTTCATCAGATAGAGAAAACGTGTAATGAAACGTGTTTCCATTCCATGTTGCCAGGAAATGCAGCATTAACTCTTTGTTTAACAATAATAATAATAGGGTAATAATGATATAATAATTATTGTATAATTGAATACTTATAAGTATTGTATAATTATATATTATTACAATAATGTAATAACCTTATTTTATCTTTGTAATAAGGTTGAAAATATTAACAACCATAATAATGAGAATTCAGGTGTCAGTTTCATCTATGTCTTATTCTTTTTACTGTTTTGTTTCATATTCTTTTTAAGAAGAGTTTATATGAGATAGAATTGACTTATTTCACATTTAAAAACACTCAAATTGATAAATTTTGATATATGTAGCATCATAAGTATCAAGATAAAGAAAACATCCATCACC
The DNA here is from genome assembly GCF_964341445.2 of Mesoplodon mirus. Taxonomy (NCBI): domain Eukaryota; kingdom Metazoa; phylum Chordata; class Mammalia; order Artiodactyla; family Ziphiidae; genus Mesoplodon; species Mesoplodon mirus. The sequence continues at coordinate 25,749,028 of NC_138992.1, read as the reverse complement.
GTCCAAAAGTTTTCTTCTGCCCATTTGTCTTACGCCTCCTTTGATCGCTCCTGCCACCCCCCCCACTTCATTGCCAAATGAATATTGATGTACTTTATCCCTATATAGATTAGTGTGAATTTTCTACAATTTAAGATTAATAGATTCATATACTGTATAGCATTTTTTGTCTGGATTCTTTCATTTTCATTCAAAATAATGATTTTAAGATTCATCCATGTAGTATATATCAATAATTAATACCTTTTTATTGTTAAGTAAGATTGCACTGTATGTTTATAATACAGTTTGTTTTTCCATCAACCTGAAGATGAACATTTGGGTTGTTTCTAGTTTCACAGCATTACAAATAAAATTACTATGACCATTCATATAAAAGTCTTTGTATGGATATTTGCTTTTATTTCTCTTGGTTATATACCCATCAGTGATATGAGTTTATCTTATGGTAGGTTTTTGTTTAAGTTTTAAGCAGCTGCCATATAGGTTTTTTTTTTTTAATTTATTTTTGGCTGTGTTGGGTCTTCCTTGCTGTGTGTGGGCTTTCTTTAGTTGCAGGGAGCAGGGGCTACTCTTCATTGTGGTGCGTGGGCTTTTCATTGCAGTGGCTTCTCTTGTTGCAGAGCATGGGCTCTAGGTGCACAGGCTTCAATAGTTGTAGCTGGCAGGTTCTAGAGCACAGGCTCAGTAGTTGTGGCACATGGGCTTAGTTGTTCTGTATCATGTGGGATCTTCCCAGACCGGGGCTCAAATCCATGTCCCCTGTACTGGCAGGCAGATTCTTAACCACTGTGTCACCAGGGAAGTCCTGCCATATAGGTTTTAAATATGGCTGTACCATTTTACATTCTCACCAAGAGTTAATTGGAATTCCAGTTATACCATAACATCACTAATACTTGGTATGGTCAGTCTTTTGTATTACATCGTGGTTTTATTTTTCCATTTAATTAATGGCTAAAAATGTTGAATATATTTTCATGTAGATGTTTGCCAGCTGTATATCTTCTTTGGTGAAGAAGTTTTTCAAATATTTTGAGTATTTATAAAACATATTATTTATACTAGTATCATTGAATTTTGACTCATTTATATGGTGTGAGTACAATACCTTTATCAGGCATATTTGCCAATACATGGGCTGACTCTATGGATTGTCTTTTCATTCTCTTAGCAGTATCTTTCAAAGAACAGTATTTTTCAGTATCTTTTTAATTATAATGAAGGCTGATTTATCAATTTATTCTTTTACTGATTATACATTTAGTGTCATATTTAAGCAATCTGTGTCTAATCTTGCACAGGTGGGTGAGACTCCTTTCTGAACCCTTGGCATATGATGATGGGTCCTACAGCTCCTACCTACAAAGGCACTTTTTCCCATAGATGAATACTAAATTGTTGTAGAGGGGAATGTGATGAAGGATGTCTTATTTGGTCATGTTGTTGATGTCACTAAGGTAAACATGTTTACAGGCACTACAGTTGTGATAAACAAACAGACATTCTCCTCAAAGAGCTTATATTCAAGGCAAAAAAGACAATGAATAAACAAAGTGTCAGTAGGTGGCACATCTTGGTGAAGAAAACTAAAGCAGAGTCAGAACAAAGAATGATAGGCAGTACTACTCTGTTATAAAGGAGATCAATGAAGGCCTATCTTTTAAAATGTTATTTAAGCTAGACTTGAAAGATGAGAATAAGAGATTCAAGTGGTTATTAGGAGACAAGACAGAGCATCCAGTACAAATGCCCTAGGGTGAGAGTTTTCTTATTAAATTAAGTCATATAAAATAGCCAAAAATTGACTGGTTTTCACTTACAAAAACACCTATTTCATATGTTCCAAGCTTCCATGTCAAGGAACTATGAAGAGGCCAGTGTGTGTGTGAAGAATGGGAATAGAAGTGTTCAGAAAGATGGGGTCATGGAACAGATCATTTAGCACCTTGTAAATCAGGTATTAGGGTTCATTAATATTAGACAGGGTTCACTCTGAAAGAACTGGAAAGCTATTGGAGAATTTGGAGGAGAGGAGTAACATGGTTTAGATTTTAAATAGGTCACTCAGACTACCCTGGTGAATCCAGGTTGGTAGAGGGGTAAAGTGAAAATAAGAAGACAAATTTTGTAAACGATAACAGTGAAAGTCCTTGGACTTTGACCCAGTGTGGGTGCTGTAGATGTGCTGAGAAGTAGTTAAATTCTAGATATATTTAAGATAAATTTTCAACCATAGTTTTAGACAGTTTAACATGAATTTGAGAGAAAGAAGGGAGTCAAGTATTCCTCCAATAGCTTCTGCCTGAGCAAACTGAAGAGTAGAAGAATTGCTAATATGGGGATAAAACGCAAGAGGGAAAATGTGTTCTTAGGGGTGGAAACATAAGTCAAGACAATTCAATTTAGATAATTTTGAGAAATCTCTTGGGCATCTACATAGTTATCTCAAGAAAGCATCTGGATATATGAGTCAAATTCAGGGATGACATTTGGACTAGGTATGTAAATTAGGGACTCAGCATATACATAGCATTTAAACTCATAAAATTGAATGAAATCATCTAGAAAGTAAACATATAAACTATAATAACACCAACAACAGCATATATATCTGGGCTTGAAATAATGGAATTGGGTGTTCTAATTACCAGAAATAAAAAGAGAAAAAACGGTCAGAACTGTAAGCACGATTTAATGCTGAAACAGCCTTGAAGTTCTAGAGGCTGATATAGGTTCTAAAAGTTAGGGGCTGATTATGTAACATCCACACGTGATCGTTAAATGGCTTCCTAGGTGCTCAGAGTTGAGGCTGTTGGAACTGAACTCCTGTACAAAGCTTGGTTATTCTAAGAATGCTCCATCTGTGAAAGAGGAACTAGGAAAACTCTGTTCATATTTCCTGCAATAGAGCAAGATTTTATGCCATCTGTCGTATCTCTTGATTAGGGAAAAATAACCCAGGAGCAGTAAAAAGTCAAGACTGCATATGAGTTTTGGGGTTGAATAAAACTTCCTGCAAGTTGCCCAGTTTCAAAGACCAGACTTTATTAAAATTGACCACTACTGTTGAAAACTATAGTAGGAAAAATATCTCTATTTAGAGACACTTGAACCATCAGAGCACATGAATACTCTGTAGGGGAAAACTTTTAAACCTCATGTAAGCTAGAGCTAGTATCTCCCTCAGGAGTAAAGGGAAGATTGCTTGTGGTGCTGGAAGATGGAGATAGTGTCTCCCTCTGAAGCGAAGGATAGTCACGATCATTATTCATTGCGTAAGAGTCATGTTCCCCCAAAGCAAAGTTTCTTTCTGGTAATGCAACCCATTGTGTTTAAATGTGTCATCAGGCCCTATTTACTTTTTCCTGTGGGAAATGGGGCTTGGAGATCCAGTGTGAAAATGTTGGCACTGATAATACTATCTTAAACAGGTCTTTGCCTCTGACTCTGGAGTATCCTGTCTTATACCAACATCCATGAAACTATGAAAGGCTGACATGTTACCTTGCAAGTAGGGTAAAATCTCACACTCCTTCCAGCTCTTAACAATATTCTCTCTTATCTTTAAATATATTCTTGAGCTTTCTTTCCACTTTCAATGTTTTCAGTCATCTTGTGTCCTATGAACCTAAATTTCTAGGCAGTTAACTTCTCTTTGTTCTTTAAAAATCTACATTAGGGGGCTTCCCTGGTGGCACAGTGGTTGAGAGTCCGCCTGCCGATGCAGGGGATGCGGGTTCGTGCCCCGGTCCGGGAAGATCCCACATGCTGTGGAGCGGCTGGGCCCGTGAGCCATGGCCCCTGAGCCTGCGCGACCGGAGCCTGTGCTTCGCAACGGGAGAGACCACAACAGTGAGAGATCCGTGTACCGCAAAAAAAAAAAAAAAAAAAAAAAAAAAAAATCTACTTTAAGTATGCCTTCATTGAGAAATGTTCCCTGTCACCATTTTAACTGGTTTTCATTATGCTCCCATAATACCTCATAACTTAATACTACTTTCCTTTTATCCTTATGAAGAAAATTTCTTATTTCTTTTCCCATGGCTAAATTTTATCAAATCTGCTTATACTTAGTGTTCCTAGAACCAGATCCATGTGATCTAGCACATGGATGACTTTAATGAATGAGTTAATAATATCTCCTGACCCGTGTTAGAATGGGCCAAGGATCTCTTCAAATTTTTTTCTCATATTTACTCAAACCTTTTATCAACTATTTATGACAAACAGCCAAGTGAAAGAGTAAAGGAGTGATCGATTATCGATTATTGGAATAAAACCTTCAGAGCTAAGGGTGACTCACTGAAACAAAAAATGTAGTTTCATTGTCACATTTATCTTGGAAAAGTATGTTTACAAGGAAAAGGATAAGGTTATCATATATATATATATATATATATATATATATACACACACATATATATATATACATATATATATATATAATGAAAGGAATTTAGCATTCTGTTAACCTTCTATCTGAATTCTGACATCTGGAGGATTCTTTTTTATTTTTAACATATTTTTTGGAGTGTAATTGCTTTACAATGTTGGGTTAGTTTCTGCTGTATAACAAAGTGAGTCAGCTATACGTATACATATATCCCCATATCCCCTCCCTCTTTTTTTCCTACTGATGAAGAAATAATTAATTTTATTTATTTAATTAATTAATTAATTTATTTTTTAACATCTTTATTGGAGTATAATTTCTTTACAATGGTATGTTAGTTTCTGCTTTATAACAAAGTGAATCAGCTATATATATACATATAAATATATCACCATATCTCCTCCCTCTTGTGTCTCCTTCCCACCCTCCCTATCCCACCCCTCTAGGTGGTCACAAAGCACCGAGCTGATCTCCCTGTGCTATGTAGCTGTTTCCCACTAGCTATCTATTTTCATTTGGTAGTGTATATATGTCCATGCCACTCTCTCACTTTGTCCCAGCTTACCCTTCCCCCTCCCTATGTCCTCAAGTCCATTCTCTACATCTGTGTCTTTATTGCTGTCCTGCCCCTAGGTTCTTCAGAACAATTTTTTGTTTAGATTCCATATATATGTGTTAGCATTTGGTACTTGTTTTTTCCCTTTCTGACTTACTTCACTCTGTATGACAGACTCTAGGTCCATCCACCTCACTACAAATAACTCAATTTCGTTTCCTTTTATGGCTGAGTAATATTCCATTGTATATATGTTCCACATATTCTTTATCCATTCATCTGTTGATGGACACTTAGGTTGCTTCCATGTTCTGGCTATTGTAAATAGTGCTGCAATGAACATTGTGGTACATGACTCTTTTTGAATTATGGTTTTCTCAGGGTATATGCCCAGTAATGGGATTGCTGGGTCATATGGTAGTTCTATTTTTAGTCTTTTAAGGAACCTCCATACTGTTCTCCATAGTGGCTGTATCAATTTACATTCCCACCAATAGTGCAAGAGGGTTTCCTTTTCTCCACACCCTCTCCAACATTTATTGTTTGTAAATTTTTTGATCATGGCCATTCTGATTAGTGTGAGGTGATACATCATGGTAGTTTTGATTTGAATTTCTCTAATGGTTAGTGATGTTGAGCATCCTTTCATGCGTCTGTGTGTCTTCTTTGCAGAAATGTTTATTTAGGTTCTCTGCCCAGTTTTGGATTTGATTGTTTTTTGTTTTTTGTTTTTAATTGAGCTGCGTGAGCTGCTTGTATATTTTGGAGATTAATCTTTATCAGTTGCTTTGTGTGCAAATATTTTCTCCCATTCTGAGGGTTGTCTTTTTGTCTTGTTTATGGTTTCCTTTGCTGTGCAAAAGCTTTGAAGTTTCATTAGGTCCCATTTGTTTATTTTTGTTTTTATTTCCATTTCTCTAGGAGGTGGGTCAAAAAGGATCTTGCTGTGATTTATGTCATAGAGTGTTCTGCCTATGTTTTCCTCTAAGAGTTTGATAGTGTTTGGCCTTACATTTAGGTCTTTAATCCACTTTGGATTTATTTTTGTGTATGGTGTTAGGGAGTGTTCTAATTTCTTTCTTTTACATGAAGCTGTCCAGTTTTCCCAGCACCACTTATTGAAGAGGCTGTCTTTTCTCCATTGTGTATTCTTGCCTCCTTTATCAAAGATAAGGTGACCATATGTGAGTGGGTTTATCTCTGGGCTTTCTATCCTGTTCCATTGATCTATATTTCTGTTTTTGTGCCAGTACCATATTGTCTTGATTACTGTAGCTTGGTAGTATAGTCTGAAGTAAGGGAGCCTGATTCCTCCAGCTCCATTTTTCTTTCTCAAGATCGCTTTGGCTATTCAGAGACTTTTGTGTTTCCATACAAATTGTGAATTTTTTTGCTCTAGTTCTGTGAAAAATGCCATTGGTAGTTTGATGGGAACTGTATTGAATCTGTAGATTGCTTGGGTAGTATAGTCATTTTCACAATGTTGATTCTTACAATCCAAGACCATGGTATCTCTCTCCATCTGTTTGTATCACCTTTAATTTCTTTCATCAGTGCCTTACAGTTTTCTGCATAAAGGTCTGTTGTCTCCTTAGGTAGGTTTATTCTTAGGTTTTTTATTCTTTTTGTTTCAGTGGTAAATGGGAGTGTTTCCTTAATTTCTCTTTCAGATTTTTCATCATTAATGTATAAGAATACAAGAGATTTTTGCACCTTAATTGTGTATCCTGTTACTTTACCAAATCCATTGATTAGCTCTAGTCATTTTCTGGTAGCATCTTTAGGATTCTCTATGTATAGTGTAATGTCATCTGCAAACTGTGAGAGTTTTACTTCTCTTCTGACTTGGATTCCTTTTATTTCATTTTCTTCTCTGATTGCTGTGGCTAAAACTTCTAAAACTATATTGAATAATAGCAGTGAGAGTTGGCTACCTTGTCTTGTTCCTGATCTCAGAGGAAGTGGTTTCAGATTTTCACCACTGAGAATGATGGTGGATGTGTGTTTGTCAAACATAGCCTTTATTTTGTTGAGGTAGGTTCCAACTATTCTGATTTTCTGGAGAGTTTTTATCATTATTGGGTGTTGGATTTTGTCGAAAGATAAATTTGCATCTATTGAGATTATCATATGGTTTTTATCCTCAATTTGTCAATATCATGTATCACAAGGATTGATTTGTGTATATTGAAGAATCCTTGCATTCCTGGGATAAACCCCACTTGATCATGGTGTATGATCCTTTTAATGTGCTGTTGGGTTCTGCTTGGTAGTATTTTGTTGAGGATTTTTGCATCTATGTTCATCAGTGATATTGGCCTGTAGTTTTCTTTCTTTGTGAGATCTTTGTCTGGTTTTGGTATCAGGGTGATGGTGGCCTCATAGAATGAGTTTGGGAGTGTTCCTCCCTCTGCTATATTTTGGAAGAGTTTGAGAAAGATAGGTGTTAGCTCTTCTCTAAATGTTTGATAGAATTCACCTGTGAAGCCATCTGGTCCTGGACTTCTGTTTGTTGGAAGATTTTTAATCACAGTGTCAATTTCAGTGCTTGTGATTGGTCTGTTTCTATTTCTATTTCTTCATGGTTCAGTCTCAGAAGGTTGTGCTTTTCTAAGAATGTGTCCATTTCTTCCAGGTTGTCCATTTTATTGGCATATAATTGCTTGTAATAATCTTTCATGATCCTTTGTATTTCTGCAGTGTCAGTTGTTACTTCTCCTTTTTCATTTCTAATTCTGTTGATTTGAGTCTTCTCCCTTTTTTTCTTGATGAGTCTGGCTAATGGTTTATCAATTTCATTTATCTTCTCAGGGAACCAGCTTTTAGTTTTATTGATCTTTGCTATCATTTCCTTCATTTCTTTTTCAAAGAATGATCTTTATGATTTCTTTCCTTTTGCTAACTTTTGGGGTTTTTTTTGTTCTTCTTTTTCTAATTGCTTTAGGTGTAAATTTAGTTTATTTGAGATTTTTCTTGTTTCTTGAGGTAGGATTGTATTGCTATAAACTTCCTTCTTAGAACTGCTTTTGCTGTGTTCCATAGGTTATGGGTCGTCGTGTTTTCATTGTCATTTGTTTCTAACTGTTTTTTGATTTCCTCTTTGATTTCTTCCATGATCTCTTGGTTATTTATATTTGGTTATATATATATTGGTTATTTATTTATATTTATATTTGTATTGTTTAGCCTTCATGTGTTTGTATTTTTTACAGTTTTTCCCTATAATTGATATCTATTCTCATAGAGTTGTGGTTGGAAAATTACTTGATAGAATTTCAATTTTCTTAAATTATCCAAGGCTTGATTTGTTGCCCAGGATATGATCTATCCTGGAGAATGTTCCAGGAGCACTTGAGAAGAAAGTGTATTCTGTTGTTTTTGGATGGAATGCCCTATAAATATTAATTATTTCCATCTTGTTTAAAGTGTCATTTAAAGCTTGTGTTTCCTTATTTTTTTTCATTTTGGTTGATGTGTCCATTGGTGAAAGTGGGGTGTTCAGTCCCCTACTATGATTTTGTTACTGTTAATTTCCCCTTTTATGGCTGTTAGCATTTGCCTTATGTATTGAGGTGCTCCTATGTTGGGTGCATAAATATTTACAAATGTTATATCTTCTTCTTGGATTGATCCCTTGATCATCATGTACTGTCCTTCTTTGTCTTTTGTAATAGCCTTTATTTTAAAGTCTATTTTGTCTGATATGAGAATTGCTATTCCAGCTCTCTTTTGGTTTCCATTTGCATGGAATATCTTTTTCCATTCCCTCACTTTCAGTCACATGTGTCCTTAGGCCTGAAGTGGGTCTCTGGTAGAGAGCATATATACAGGTGTTGGTTTTGTATCCATTCAGCCAGTCTATGTCTTTTGGTTGGGGCATTTAATCCATTTACATTTAAGGTAATTATCAATTTGTCTGTTCCTATTACCATTTTCTTAATCATTTTGGGCTTGTACTGTAGGTCTTTTCCTTCTCTTTTGTTTCCTGCCTAGAGAAGTTCCTTTAGCATTTGTTCTAAAGCTGGTTTGGTGGTGTTGAATTCTCTTAGCTTTTGCTTGTCTGTAAAGGTTTCAATTTCTCCATCGAATCTGAATGAGATCCTTGCTGGGTAGAATAATCTTGGTTGTAGATTTTTCCCTTTTATCACTTTAAATATGTCCTGCCACTCCCTTCTGGCTTGTAGAATTTCTGCTGAAAGATCAGCTGTTAGCCTTATGGGGAGTCTTTTGTATGTTATTTGTTACTTTTCCCTTGCTGCTTTTAATATTTTTTCTTTGTATTTGATTTTTGATAGTTTGATTAATATTTGTCTTGGCATGTTTCTCCTTGGATTTATCCTGTATGGGTCTCTGAACTTCCTGGACTTGATTGACTATTTCCTTTCCCATATTAGGGAAGTTTTCAACTATAATCTCTTCAAATATTTTCTCAGTCCCTTTGTTTTTCTCTTCTTTTTCTGGGACCCCTATAATTCGAATGTTGGTGCATTTAATATTGCCCCAGATATCTCTGAGACTGTTCTCTATTCTTTTCATTCTTTTTTCTTTATTCTGCTCTGCAGTAGTTATTTCCACTCTTTTATTTTCCAGGTCACTTATCTGTTCTTCTGGCTCAGTTATTCTGCTAGTGATTCCTTCTAGAGAATTTTTAATTTCATTTGTTTTGTTGGTCATCATTATTTGTGTGCCCTTTAATTCTTCTAAGTCCTTGTTAAACGTTTACTTGTATTCTCCATTCTATTTCCAAGATTTTGGATCATCTTAACTGTCATTACTCTGAATTCTGTTTCAGGTAGGCTGCCTATTTCCTCTTCATTTATTTTTTATGGTGGGTTTTTACCTTGTTCCTTCATCTGCTGCATATTTCTCTGTGTTCTCATTGTGCTTAACTCACTGTGTTTGGGGTCTCCTTTTCATAGGCTGCAAGTTTGTAATTACCGTTGTTATTTGTGTCTGCCGTCATGGGTAAGGTTGGTTCAGTGGGTTGTGTAGGCTTCCTGGTGGAGGGGACTGGTGCCTGTGTTCTGGTGGATGAGGCTGGATCTTGTCTTTCTGTTGGGCAGGACCGAGTCTGCTGGTGTGTTTTGGCGTGTCAGTGAACTTAATATGATTTTATGCAGGCTCTCTGCTAATGGTAGGTTTTGTGTTCCTGTCTTGCTAGTTGTTTGGCATGGGTTGTCCAGCCCTGGAGCTTCACTGAGTGGAGCTGGTCTTATTGTTGAGACAGAGATCTCTGGGAGTGCTCTTGCTAATTGATATTATGCGGGTCCAGGAGGTCCATGATGGTTCAATGTCCCGAACCTGACTCTCCTACTTCTGAGGCTCAGAACTGACACCCAGCCAGAGCACAGAGACCCTGTCAGTCACACGGCTTTTCTGCTGACAGCGTACTCTTGGAACCTGGCTCTATTGTGGCTGGTGAGCCCTGAGTAAACTCAGTAAGGTGAAATCTGGAAGGTTCTTAGTCCATTTTCTGAAAAAAATTTCCTGATTATTGTATTTCACTAGTACAATAATCATAGTCTTATTTTACCTTTTTAACTATAGATTCTTTATAATATATTTATATATTTATGTTACATGAATTCCTTCCATGGCTCAGCAGCTTGTGTGTTACAGATTATAAATCTACCTCCATAGATAATCCTCCTTTCTCCAGGAAATACAGTGTACTCCTGTAAGATAACGTGGCACAATCTCTCCTCTTAGGTTTACATGTGCTCTTGTATCAGTCTTGGATAATGGCTTAGATTTCTGTGATATTTAGCTCCATACTATGGACTTTTGCCCCCCACCCACCTGGTTACTGTCAATGCACAATATTAGATTTGGGGGGAGAAAACTGTCTTTACTTTAATTTCCAAGTCAAATTGGACAAAAAACTTTTTACACAATACAGATAAAGCTTTTCTTTAGATTTTAACCATATTCAATAAAACTACTGTACTGTGAAATTAAAGAAATAAAACAGAAAATTGCTGACTATGGATTTTCATTGAGCCCATTGCCCTGATACTTCCCTGTGGGAACCCTTATGTGTTACCCTCCTTTTAAACATGGCTGTTTTCATATCTAGCTCCCAGCCTGTATGCTTATGAGTAGCCAATTTTTTCCACCATCTAAGTTTCAGTTGTTCAGTTTTCAACAGCTCTAACTAGAACACTAATCAGAGATACATTTCAGCTTTGCCAAGGCCAATCCAAGTACATTTAGTTTTTTTTCAGCATTAGATAAGTATTGTGCCCTGTCTTTTGTTGCAATAACTGTGTGTGTGCACATGCACACACACACACACACTTTTCCAAGAATAAGCAAGATACATGTAACATATATACAAACATATATATACACATATGTATTTCATATGTATATACATATGTTTGTATAGAGAGGAAAACATTTCTCCAAAAAATAGGTTGTTAGCATATTTTCAATTTTGTTGTATGTACTTGGCTTTTGAAATAATCATGTAGAGCCATTTTTCTCATTAAAGGCAACACTCATTTCTTACATTGTGGTTCACTTATTTACTTCACTTCATGGTCCCTTGGGCATTGAGTTGTGATCTCTACATCCTAGCTGTGTAACATCATTTTTCCCCCCAATTTCTGCTATTCCCATCAAGGTTTTAAACATTATAAGGCCGAATTTCTCAGTTGGAAGTACCATATCATTTTTTCACACCTGCTATCTCTACAAAAAGAAGTTGTACCAGTCATACAGTCCAGATATATTAGATCAACTCTGCTTTTCATTCTTTCCTCTTATATCTCTTCATTCAGGGATTGTGATCTTTCCCTTGTGAAGTTGATAATTGAGCTCTCTTCCAAGTACAATACTCTTTTTCCTTAAGCTTGGTGATAAATCATCAGTATTTAAATAATTCTTTTAAATTCTACTTTCTGTATTAATAAAGTGAATAGTCAAGCTCTTGGGTCTGTGGAGTCAGAACAGCCAGCTGGAAACCTCCGTAGCTGTGGGATAGCGGTGGGATTTGGGGCAATTTACCTTACTTGTTTCCCCCTCAATTACATCATCTATAAAATGGTGACAATGTGGGTAACTCTCTCAAAGTATTTTTATAAAGAATAAATGAGGTAATGCTTATGAAGGATTGTAATCACCTGACATAGAGTTAAAATTTAGTAAAGTGACCTATTATTTTATTATTTATATGATAGCATATGAAAATTTTCCCTTTCACAGATAAGCACTCCATAGCTATCTCTGATGACACCAATGATGATTTAATATACAGTATCTCTCACTACATTTACAAATCAGAGGGAGGAACATGTTGAGTACATAAGGTTTTAAAATAACAGCAAGAATAGATTTAGTTACTTCAAGATTTTTTTAAAGTATCATTTGTAAGATGCAGCTGTGGTTTGAAAGTTTTTATACAATATACAGTAATTAGGACTTTCTTCCACTTTCATTTACTGCAAATGAGACACACTAATTGATGGATTTTCCTTCATGTACCAAAAAAAGTCAGATACTTATTGAACACATCTAATATGGTTTTTAAATTAAAGTAGAAAAAATAAATATTTTAACTTTAAGACACATACCCCAAATATTTATCCTAGGGAACTAAGACTTGCAATTTAGATGTCTTATCATCTTGGCAGCTGGCATTAGCAAACACTTTACATTCCACTAGAATCGACTCTCAATGTATTAAAATTGTGTTGGGTCCTAAACTCTCTTCTTAAGAATTATAAATAGCACAATAATATTATTTCAAATTTCACTGAATTCCTACTAAACATTAAAATACCATAAATAGAAACTTATTTTATATATTTTTATATAAGCTTGTATTTCTAACATTATAAAGATTTAAGGAAATGTACAATTTTCTAATGAAAGGAAGACAGATAAATCTTATTTTTAATTTAATTGATTTATATATATTATGAGCTGAACAATCCTTATCATTGCATTAAAGATGTCACTTGTTTTGTTATGATAAACAATTGGTAACATAAATCTGTAAACTACTCTGTCATAGATTCCGCCATTTGGCACAGTATGGTTATTTCTTGTAGCCAACAGTATACATGAACATGGCTTTGCCAAGGTAAAGAGGAAATATAGGCTATTATTGCTTCCCTGTAGGTCTGTCAAAAAGAGCATTTAATATACTTATCATGCATATCAATATTAAGTAAAAATAGGATAAACATGACAAAGATAAACATAAAAATAATTCTAAAGAGAGAAAAATTTGTTAAATATTTAACAGTTGAAATATGCAGTGATTTCTGGTTCAAGAAATCACCAGATTAGATTAAACACAAATCTCCACATTCCCTTTCTCCAACTCCCAGTGATGTAAGTATAATAATTGTTTTATAAAACACGTGCTATGGTCTGAAATTCTGTGTCCCCCCCAAATTCATATATTGAAATCCTAACCCCCAAAGCTGATGGTATTAGGAGGTAGGGGCCTTTGAAAGGTTATTAGGTTGTAAGGGTGGAGCCTTCAGGAATGGGGATTAATGCCTTATAAAAGAGGCTCCACAGAACTTTCTTGCTCCTTCCACTATGTGAGGATAGAGCAAGAAGGTCCAGGCTATGAACCAGGAAGAGGGCCTTCATTAGAAGGCAGTCATGCTGGTGCCTTGATCTTGGACTTCCAGGCTCCAGAATTGTGAGAGATAAATAGTTGCTTACAAGCCACCTGGTGTCTGGTGTTTTGTTATAGCAACCCAGATGGACTAAGACAACACTAAACCCATAGCAGTCCTGAGAAGAAAATGAGCATATAACAAGGGAACGAAACATTTAAAGAAATCTTAGAACCCACAGAACAGATCTTGCATGGGTCGACATGTAAGAGCAAAAAGGCCTGTAGTCTAAAATGCCAGAGGAAAGAGAAATCTTTCTCACAGAATTCACAAAGGAGAATTAGTTTGGAGAAAAATTTATGTACAAAAAAGTTATAAAAGCATAGGTCATGGAAGAAACAGAAGTCACTAAATCCATTAAGAAAAGCAGAGTAGTCAATTTCCTTCCCCTTTCATAACCTAGTTTACCCATACATATCATACATGAACTAAAATTTGAAAATATTTCTCTGAAGAAGATGGAGTATTTCTCAGGAAGGATTAATTTTAGATATTTGTGTCTGTCAGAGAAGCTGAGAGTGCTTCAAGATAACCTGTACCATTACAGTAGTCTGTGACAAGAAAAAAGTGCTGTAGTGTCCCAGAGTCAGTTATTATAAATGGCTTTCTCCCCTTCAATCAAGGCATCTTAAATTCAGAAATATGCATTCAGAAGCTTAAAATTGGTTCAAATGTGATTTAGAAATCCTACTTGTAGGAATCAGCTCTAAGTGAAAAAAATCAAAAATGTGTTGAAGGTTTATGTCCAAAGGTAATCATTGCAATAATTCTAGAAACAAGAAATGGATACCTTAACAATGAATTATTATGCAATTATCAAAAACAGTGTTTATGAAGAATATTCAGTGGCCAATATGTACAGTACAGTACTAATATTTTAGCAGTAGTTCTCTCTGTGCCAGAGATATGGGTGATATTCCTCTTTATTATTCTGTATTTCTCCAAAATTTTATAAGTATAGTTGATATATTTTATGAGGACAGTTTCTTAAAATTTATAACTATACCATAGACAGTAAAAATCAGTAGATAATAAGTGCTTAAGTAGTGTTGAATCAGAGAGGAAGAGTATAGAGATTCTCCAGGACTACTCAGTGAATACACAGAAGGCTGAAGATTTCATATTTGTACCAAAATTTTAAGAAGTGAAGTCAAAGAAATGTGACCATCACTTATGATGAAAAATAAATGATGGTAGAGTACAGAGGATTTTCAGGTCAGTGAAACTACTCTGTATCATACTGTAATGGTGGTAAGTGTCATTATAAATTTATCTAAACTCATGGTATGTACAACACCAAGAGTGAACCCTAAGGTAAACTATGGATTCTGGTTGATAATGATGTTTCAGTGTAGGCTTATCCATTGTAACAAATGTACCACTTGGGTGGGAGATGGTGATAGCAGAGGAGGCTATGTATGTGTAGGGGTGGGGTATATATGGGAAATCTCTGTACCTTCCTCTCCATTTTGCTGTAAACCTAAAACTACTTTAAAAATATAAAATGTATCTTTTAAAAAAAGATAATGATGATACATAAATATAGGATGTCAAGGAAGGTATCACAAATAGATCAATTTAAAACATAAGGCCATTTGGTAGTGTATATATGTCTATGCTTCTCTCACTTTGCCCCAGCTTCCCCTTCCCCTTCACTGTGTCCTCAAGCCCATTCTCTATGTCTGCGTCTTTATTCCTGCCCTGCTACTAGGTTCATCGTTACCTTTTTTTTTTTTTTTTAGATTCCATATATTTGCGTTAGCGTACAGTATTTGTTTTTCTCTTTCTTACTTCTCTCTGTATGACAGACTCTAGGTCCATCCACCTCACTACAGATAACTCAATTTCATTTCTTTTTGTGGCTGAGTAATATTCCATTGTATATATGTGCCACATCTTCTTTATCCATTCATCTTTGTTGTACAACAGAAACTAACACATCATTGTGAAGCAATTATACTCCACTAAAGACGTATATAAAAAATAGGGCCATTGATATAATCTATGTATTTCAGCAATCTTAGAAGTTTATGTTTGCATTCATTTATTTAAAAGTTTTTTATTTTTATTATGTCATATACATTATGACCTAAATTATATTAATACTTTGTCACTACTGCAATAAGGCACATGTAAAACACCTTGATTATTAGGTGATAGTACATGTATCTTTTTTAGCCAATATCATTGGGGAATCCATGTATTCCTAATTTAACATGACAAGCACAAAACTGGATGATATGCAGATATGAGCCTTGTAATGGAACATACCAAACATGGGTCATGGAAAATACACCTTTTGTTTAGGACAAGCCCTATAGTCAAAAGAGACTTGGATTCAGTAATGGTCACTGAGAAAATAAAGTTGTTACACTTTATATGATTTCTGCTTCAATACATATAATTACTATTTTATCAATGACTTTAATATGTCTGCTAATATTACACCAATACCAAGTTCATGACAACTTAAGATAAAAACTGAAATATGTGACCATTTTGTAGTACTTCACATAATGAATTAAAATACAGTATAATAAAGCAAAAGTCCAGATTTCAGAGTCAAAATGTGAATAGCTTATGTAAATAAGTAAGTAGGCTTGTTTTTTGAGTGTTCTTGTACCAGTAAGAGTCCAATATCCCTAGTACCTCAAATACATCTAATCAGCTAAAGTGTCAAAAAAATCTAAATCTACAAGCCTAATTTTCCCATGCACTAATCATTTTCCTACTTAAACTCATATAGTTCTAGCTTGAAAATAGCAATTTTACTAGAATATTATTGTCACAATTTTGTGAAACGTTTGTATTATCTGACTATGTAATTAGCACTTCACAGAACATATGGTATCAATGACTGCCAGCTAACTAAATAATAATTAATATTGGAAACTTAAAAAGAAAAAATAAAATATTTTTTAATGTAGAGTAAGGGCCATATTAACAATAAATAAATAAATAAGTAATCCAAAACAGGATATGTTCTCAATGTCAAGAGTAGAATTTTAATTCAGACTCTATCATTAGGCAAAGTAATTGTGAGGCAAAAATATTAAAGGCATTTATTTATTTATTTTTAGATAATATTCTTAGTTTATCTTTTAACAAAGTCAGAGTACATTTTGATTTCAACTCAAATTTTCCAATTTCAAATTCATTCCTGGGATGCCAACCACAGAAGTCTTCACAAATAGCACTGGGAGTTTCTTGAAGTCATCAGAAGGATTACATATCAATCCTTGAAAGATTTAGGAGGGGCTGCTTGAGATTTTGAGGCACTACTTATTCAACTCTATTACTAGAGAAGCATATATTATAAAATATTTCATCATACAGTACAGATAAATATTGTTCAAATGCAGCATGATAAATATAGGGACACATAATATTGATGAAACTAACTTTTCCTGTTATATTGAAATATAATTGACAAATAAAGCTGTATATGTTTAAAATATACACAGTCATGCTTTGATATTTAAGTTAATGTATCCATCACCTCACATATCTCATGTGTGTGTGTGTGTGTATGGTGATAATGCTTATGATCTATTCTGAGCAAATTTCAAGTATACAATACAGTATTACTAACCATAGTCATCATGATATTAGATCCCCCAACTTACTCATATAATAGCTGAAAGTTTATATGCTTTGAGTGACTTGACCCCATCTCTCGCACACTACAGGTCCTATCAGCCACCATTCTACTCTCTGTTTTATTGAGTTAGACTATATTTGTCTTTTAGATTCTACATATGAGTAACACACAGTATTGGTCTTTCTCTGTCTGGCTTATTTCACTCAGCATATTGCTCTCCAGGTTGGTGGTGTCACAAATGGCAGAATTTCCTTATTTCTTATGGCTGAGGACTATTCTGTTGCATATATTTCACATTTTCTTTATCCATTCATCTGTAGATGGATACTTATGTTGTTTCCATATCTCAGCTTATGTAATATTTCAATGAATATGGGAATGCAGATATTTCTTCAAGAAAGAACAAGATTTTGTTTCCTTCAGATATATGTCCAGAAGTGGGATTGCTGGATTATATGGTAGTTTTATTATAATTTCTTGAGGAAACTCCATGTTGTTTTCTATATTGAGTATACCAATTTACATTCCCACCAGCAGTGTACAAGGCTTTCTTTTCTCCACACTTTTGTCAATGAATTGCTTTTTATTATTGAAGTATAGTTGATTTACAATATTATAAACTTTCAGGTGTGCAGCATAATGCTTCAATATTTTTAAAGATTTTACTCATTGTAACACATCTTTTTGATAGTAGCCATCCTAACAGATTTGATATGACACCTTACTGTGGTTTTGATTTGCATTTCCCTGATGATTGGTGATGTTGAGTATCTTTAATGCACTTGTTGACAATTTGTATGCCTTCTTTGGAAAAATGTCTATTCAGGCCCTTTGCCCATTTTTTAATTGGATTATTTGGTTTTTGCTGTTGACCTATATGAGTTCATGTATATGAATATTTATATATTTTAGATATTAACCTCTTATTAGATATATGACTTGCAAGTATTTTCTCCCATTCCATAGGTTGTCACTTCATTTTGTGGATTATTTCCTTTTTTGTGCAGAAGTTTTTAGTTTTATATAGTCCAACTTGTTTACTTATACTTTTGTTGCCTGTTCATTTAGTATTAGAATCAAGAAATCATTACTAAGACCAAAAACAGAAGTATTCCTCCTGTGTTTTCTTCTAGGAATTTTAGTTTCTGGTATTACACTTAAGTTTTTAATCTATTTTGAGTTAATTTTTATGAGTGGTGTGTGATAGGGATTCAGTTTTGTCCTTTTGCCTATGGATATTCAGTTTTCCCAGCACCATTTATTGAAGAGACCATCCTTTCCCCATTGTGTGTTCTTGATGCCTTTGCCAAAGATTATCTGACTGTTTTATGCATGGGATTATTTCTGGGCTCTGTTCTCTTCCATTGGTTTTTATGTCTGTTTACATGCCAATACAATACATTAGCTTTGTAATATATTTTGAAATTAGGCAGTGTGATATCTTTAGCTTTGTTTTCCTCTCTCAAGACTGTTTTGACTATGTGGGGTCCTCTGTAGTCTATGTAAATTTTAGGATTTTTTTTTCTATTTCTGTAAAAGATGCTATGGAATTTTGATAGAGGTTGCATTGAACTGTAGATCACATTAAGTTGCATGAAATTTTAACAATATGAAGTATTTCAACCCACAAACATAGGATGTCTTTCTATTTATTTATATCTTCTTTAATTTTTTTTATTAATGACATATTTTTCACCTCCTTGGTTAAATTTATTCCTATTATTTTATAATGTTTGATGCTATTATAAATGAGATTGTTTTCTTCATTACTTTTCAATAGTTTGTTGTTAGTGTATAGAGATACAGCAGATTTTTTTTTTTTTTTTTTTTTTTTTTTTTTTGCGGTATGCGGGCCTCTCACTGTTGTGGCCTCTCCCGTTGCGGAGCACAGGCTCTGGACATGCAGGCTCAGCGGCCATGGCTCACTGGCCCAACCACTCCACGGCATGTGGGATCTTCCCGGACCAGGGCACGAACCCATGTCCCCTGCATCGGCAGGTGGACTCTCAACCACTGCACCACCAGGGAAGCCCACTGCAGGTTTTTATATGTTGATTCTGTATCCTAATACTTTACTGAATTTGTTCATTAGTTCTAACAGTTTTTTTGGTGGAGTCTGAAAAGTTTTCTATATATGACTATGGTATCTTCAAAGAAAGACACATTTATCTCTTACTCTCCAATTTAGATACCTTATATTTCTTTTTCTTACCTAATTGCTCTGGTTATGACTTCCAGTACTATGTTGAATAGAACTGGCAAGAGTGAGCAACCTTGACTTCTTCCTGATCTTAGAGGAAAAGCTTTTTTACCTGAGTGTGATGTAAGCTGTGGGCTTTTCATATATGGTCCTTATTATGTTGAGGTACATTCTTTCTATACCTAAGTTGTTGAGAGTTTTTATCACAAAAGTATGTTGAATTTTGTCAAACACTTTCCTGTATTTATCAAGATGATCATTTTTTCCTTCATTCTGTTAATGTGGTATATCACATTTATTGATTTGCATATGTTGCATCCCAGTAATAAACTCAACTAGATCATGGTGTGTAATTTTTTAATGCCAGGGTCCATTCAGGAAACAGAAATACCACCAGTTATTATTTTTTTAAGTTAATAAAAAATTATTAATAAGAATTGAATATGTGTTAATTATGTAACTGAAAATACAGTGAACACTAAGGTGTAATAGAGTTAGCAAGTGCAGGAAGCAGCTTTCACTCCTAGGGCTGGGGAATAAAGGGAGAAAGAAATGGAATTATTACAACATAAAGTTTGGAGGAGCTTCACAGAGAGGAGGCTAGAACAGCTGAGAAGGGGACATAGCTCAACTACTGACATTACCTCTAAATTTAAAGGAGGGGTCCTATCGGACTGGGACATTGAACTCTGCTGAGAGTGTGCTGGCTGACTCGGGCTGGTGTCTCTAAGAGGGCATGAAATTGGTTTTAATACAAGCGGGATTCAGCTGTCATGATAGGTACAAAGTTCCAATGCCAGGGCAAAGAAGCATTGCCAGAGTAATGCTTCCAGAAATAGGAAACAACAAGGAAGTCAAACTCAAGCAAACCAGAAAATAGAATGTACTCTCTTTCCTCAGTATTTTAGTTTCTTGTTATAGGCCTATTGGCAAAGGTTAGTAGGAAGCAGCTGACAAAGCAGAAAAGTGGTTTGCAGAGTCCCAGGCGCAGCCTTTCAAGAGGAGTAGAGAAGGTTGTGCTTGGAGCTGAGAAACCATAACTTAATAACCAATATATCATAACAATCTAAGTGACTTACACAGCAAGAAAACAGATTAAAGCTGAGACTTTAGCATTCTTTCTGCGTGTACTGAAGTAGCTTCACTTTCCTCTATATCAATGAAAGGAGAACAGTACCTGCAACTTTTGGCAGCACATATTATATCAAGTACATGCCAGATTGTGGAACTCAGTCACCTCATCTGCTGAAAGTAGATGAGATTGTATCTAAACTTTCTAGACCATACAGAAATAATCCAAAGATAAAATTTTGAAATGAGATAAGTGCTACAGAGTACATTAAGCATAATTTAAATCAAGAGAATTACCAAAATGGGTTTTCCTAAGAGGTCATTTTTACTTCATCTGTTCTCCATACAAATCCTGAAGGCTCCAGTCTGAATTGTGTGGCAGTTGATTAGTAAGATAAGCTGACTTCACCAAACCTACAAATGGCATATTACTTTGATCAATGTCTAATATGTGGAATCTTTATTTACAAGCCTGAAAGAATTCTCAAGAACAAATTTGGTCCTGTCTACTACTTTCAGGAAGGGCATGTATTATATCACCATTTTAATCAATTAGCACATTTAATTCTTGGAAGGTTATGTAATATACTTAAAATAAGGCATTACAAATTTTTTTTTTCATGGGACATAAAAATTAAATAATTTAAATTGTCCTTTATTACCAGTTTTAGTTTCTTATTTATATAACCAGATGAGTTATGTAAGTTACCAATTCATATTTATATCCAAGAAAAACACAAACATGCTTACTTATGTCAATAGTATGCTAGAATCATCTTGTACTGACTTACCATATATAATTGCTAAATTTTCAGAATATTATCAGAATGTGTTGAACTCAGATGTTATTAATGGTTAAATTATATAAACTTGCAATTAAATAAATTATATTAAAAACAAAAGTAATAAATACCCAAAACTTATTACTTTCTATTTCTCTGTATTTTACAATTATCTGTGTTTTTGAGGTAATTATGCCTGTTATATCTGCATGGTGGGATTATTATAAATGATGCTCTACTGAATATCTCTTCCTAACTCTATGTTCAGCAATGTCAAGTTGATAGATTGACACTCAGCTATGGTGAGTGTCAGAAATTGGCAAACACTATAAATCAGGACTTGATTTATTATTTTATTGATTATCTAGAGCAGAGGCTGACAAAAAACATCCTGTGGATCAAACATAGTCCAGAGCCTCTTCTCGCACATCTCTTTTTAACACAGCGATACCCATTTATTTATGTATCATCTAGGGTTACTCTGGAAATACAAAGATGGAGTTGAGCAGTTGTAACTCTATGGGAAATATCAGATATGCTGACCTAAGGGCTCTACCCTTCCCTTTTCCCTCCATCTGGCATAATTTTGCCTTAGATATTCATGTTGTTATCCTTCATATACCTCTGCTCAGATGTTATCTCTGAGGGTTTTTTTTTTCAGATCATGCTCCCTAAATATTATTATTTTCCCCTTTCTCTGTCCTATTTTTCTGACATATATTTATTTTCATCACAAACAGACATTATTTTATTTGTCAACTATTCTGTATTCTTTTTCCTTGCCCACTAGAATGTAATCTCCACAGGAGCAGAGGTTTTTCTGTTTTGTTCTTCACAGTATTTCTCATGCTGATGAAGGCCTGGGAACTAATAGCTGCTCAACAACTTGTTGGAAAGAAGAAATTTAGGAAGTTAGGAATGGAGGAAGGGAGGAAGGAAAATTTTCTTTCCTTTTATGTTATCTGTCCAATGCTTTTTAACCAAAAATATATATATCATTTTGGAGAGAATCCAGACACATTCTGACCCACCCTTTTAATTCTCATTTTCACATCTTCTTTGTTTCTAATGCTCGGCACTGTGATTATATGTACCCTTGAAGCAATTGAATTTTTTTATATTCTCAGTTTCTGATGGAAAAATTAAGTTCTTACCTAAATCAAAACTAAAAAATACATTGCCATTTATCTGCTAGCATCCTTCATATTAGATAAAATATAAGTACTCTAAGATAATTCACACAAGAAACTACTCTTTTGGGGAGAAGTCAACTATATTTTCCTGTTAATTTTTTAATGCTTACTGTCATGAAGGCTATAGTAATATTGAATATAAAATACTATATTGACAATAATTGTTACTAAAAAATAATTTAGTGGCTTTAAATATTGAGATTTACCTCCCTAAAAGCAAAGGTGTATATCTATGATAATCATTGAAGCCCCACTGTCCAGGGGATTCTAATTCCTTGACAACATCTGTGCTTCAATTTGTTGTCTAATGTCAGAAAGATGACCATATTTGTGATATATTTCAAGTTAAAATAATTATCCTGGGTAGATTTTCATTCTTTTACATTAGATTGGAAAATATAAAGATGTGGGCATTGATTTATCTATCCCCAGGTAGGCTTAATATTACATCCTTCTAACACAAGCTAACAAATTTATATTGAGTGCCAGATGTTAGGTGTTTTATTAGACACTGGAGTAGTATAATGGTGAATAATGTACAAAAATTATAGCTAACATTTATTGAGTACTGTATACCAGTTACCCTTCTAAGTGTTTTGCTTATATTAATTGATTTAATCTTGAGAAAGGAAAGAAAGCTAGCTTCTCTTTGCTTATTGTGTCTTTTAAATTTTCAGTTATCTATCTCAAAATTCAATATTTTTCACTATCCAAATTATTCTCCTGATCCTGGGTAGCAGAAAACACACACAGATACATTTACTGCTCTCAAAATTATATACTATTATTGTTATGTAGGAATCACTTTCTTAATGATCTCAAGGTTATTAAAATCTGATGGTATCACTAGTCTTAAAATTATGTTATTATTACCTTCATTAACCAAGCTGTATAAGGAAATCAAGGCCCAGAGAGAAAGATTAGAATAATATCAACACCTAGATAGCACTTACTGTGCTCCATCTTCTGTTCTATATTCTTTAGATATATTAACTCAGTCTTCACTGAATAAACTCATTTGAGTCTCAAAGAAACTGTTTGAGGCAATTACTATTATTATCATTCCCATTTCTGAGATGGTGAAACTGGGACTGCAGAGAAGTAAAGTAATTTGCTTGAGGTTACACAACAAGGAAATGGCAGAGCAGATTGTTGAAACCAGATAACCTGGCTCCAGGATGAATTGCTTAAGAGAAGATTTTTAATGTACATAGATAATGAGAAGCTAGAATAAGGGAGAAAGATAAGAGACTTTAGTTTTATACACACATTGATTTAATCTCACTCAGGTACTTTCAAGCTGTGAACTACCCAGCAAGTAGATTAAGCATGCTAGGACTCAATATCTTCATATGTAAAAGAGTGACAGTTGAGGGTTGTGGTGAGATGAGAAATCACATCTGATAATCCAATATCTAATAATCCAATAAATAATTTTAATAATTCACATTACCTTTTTTGGATTTTACTAGAGGATATTTGTATATATAATAATATACAGAAATTTTCTTCTTGATTTAACTTTATCTGTTGTTAAAAATATGAAAACAAGTAGAGCTTTTTAGTAATAAATTATGAATGAGAACACAGAGATAGTCCATTACCTAACAATATTAATAAAGTTGAAAGTGTGAAGGATTCTTAGAAAGTACCTTTTAATTATGAAGCAGTGTTTCTAAACTTTGAGGAAACTTTGTAGTTTTCTCTTTTTAGGGTTTGTTTCCCAATATGAATAACACTGAGATAGCTAACCTTAGAACTCATTAAGAAATATTCAAATTGATTAAAAGTCACAAGCAGTTACTTCAACTCTTATAACAGTGTTTATTCCTGGCAACATACAATTCCTTCTCAGAGAATATTGGGAATTTGCTCCAAGTAATTTAAGCAGAAGAGAGAGAAAGACAGAGGGGGTTGGGGGAAGAGAAAGAAGAAGGAGAAGGAGAAGGAAAAGGAGGAGAAGGAGAGGAAGAGGAAAAGGAAGAGGAAGGAGAAGGAGGGGAAAGGGAAGAGAAAGAGGCAGGAGGAGGAGAAGAAGAAGAAGGAGGGAAGAGAAGAGAAAGAAGACAGAGGAGAGAAGAGAGAAATATTGGTTGAGCTCAGTCATGGTGTTTAAAGGAGTATGCAGCCATGTAGGAAAAAAGAGGAAGCCTGGGGACATGATGTCTGTTAAGTACTTAACCCGGGCTAATTAAATGAGGAAAGTCCACAGTCATCTTTTTTTCATCTTCTGCAGTGGTGGAAATTTAGAACATGTTTTGTGTCACATTCTCATTGCACACAATTTCCTTCATATTTGAAGATAATACAAGTGACAAATGCCAGATGAATTTCTCCACATGTGCCCTTACCATGTTGTAGTATGCAGCTTTCACTTTGTTACATTCAGATTATTTGCCTCTATTTATATACTATGACAGGATGAAATGAGCCAAAATATAAGAAGTATCCACTATATCTATCATAGTAAATAATGGTTTTACATTGTTAAAGAAAAACATTTATATCCTTGTTGAAGGACGGTAAGGCAGGGTTTATTCAGGACTATGGCCATAAGTATAGGGATTACTGCAATGGGGTTTTGTGTAGGAGAAATTGGGCTCAACTCTGAATACAACAAAGAAGAGTGGGAATTTATAGCCAAGAAACAGGTTGGGGAGGGTTAGTGGATGAAAAATTACTAAGAGGAAACATAGGGTAAGGGAGATTTTGGCCAAACCAACTAACAGAATTCTTGCTGAAGGCAGGCTGGGATGATCAGATATCACCTGATAGATGGTGAGGGATGAGGAATTTGGTCAGATAGTGGGGGTGAATAGATGTTAAGGGTGGAGGATTCTGCCTAAACCAACTTAGCAGAATTCTCCGGCTCTTAAGGACATGCCAATGACGGGGCTTAGTTGAAAAAGGGCTCAGAGGAAACTGACTAGACTTTGGTTAAGGAAATAATTTATTTAAAGATATTTCTTAATATTTCTCTGTCTTCCTCAATAGCTTCCTTACATCTCAACATAATTTTGGGGAGGAAAATCAGTAATAGTAATTTCTTATCTAAATTCAGTTGACACAGTGTTGCCTCCAATTACCAGCTTCATGAAAGCTGCTTGAAATACAATAATATTTTTCTGATGCACAGAAAAAGCTTCTCAGCAGAAAAGGTTCAGTGCACTTTGCAAATTCATATGCACATTTAATGACAATGAAGGTGTCACTTGATTTCAGAATTTTAAGTTATCATAGAGGCAAGTGGAATGTTTCAATACAAGTTTAACATTATAGCATATTATTTATTGTACACTCCCAAGAAACAAGCCAGTTTCTCTACTGCTGAAAGAAGAGAAGCAAGTTTGGGATTAAAGCTTCCTTTTCGTCTCTCCTCAGATTTGTGTCTATATTTCTTTTACCCTTCCATTTTTCAAGCAGCTTCTTCTAATCTCTATTTAGAGAAACAGCTGGCCGATATTTTGTGTCAGTAGCCCCATGAAGAAGCTATGGGGTTTCTAGAAAAAAAAAAAAGATAAAATTTAGAAAGTAGTTCTAAGTGTGTTTGCCAGGTGGCAGCTGAACTGTTTACAAATTAAAATTTTAGGATGGCAAAAATTTATTAAGATTTGAGGGTGGACAGTTTTCCAAGAACTAATGATGACAGTTACATAAGCATTTAGACATATTCGTAGATTTAATATGCTGTTTGTAGCTGTCACTTTATAAAAGTTTACATGCTGGGAAATCATGAGCATCATGCTAGAACCTGCAAATTTTCTAAGATTAAAGCAAAGCTCTGGATTATGTCTAATTCATCATTCTACCATCTGTTTAACGTGGATTTATCACTAGTTACTGGCTTGGAGTAAGTAATCTTTAAAATCTCTATTCAATCTGAACAGTGATCTGTAAAATTTTATCTATCAAGTGGCTATAGGACTCCTATAACTCAGCCAGCATCATACTTAATACAAATTCAAACCAAAAGCAGGAAGGATTTTTATCCAGTTGTGGCCAAATTGTAGCTCATTGCTGTAACTTGTCCTATGAATCTGAGGATTGCAAAGAGAACAGCTGCATGGGCAGTGCTACAATTTTCTTATTAACCATGCTCAGTTAAAAATTTTTGGAGAGGAGGTTTTTATCTTAAAGGGCTGATTGACTATGGCACTGACGTAAATTTACTTAAGTTGCAGATCATGGTTATAGCACTAGGTCCCTATTTGTCTGATAATAAGATCTCAATTTTTTGTTGATACTCAGAGTGTATCATCCCTAATGGTTCTAACAGTTATGAAGTTCTAAGGTGCTATAATTAAGTTATTTTTATTTTTCCTCTTTTATATTTTGCTTTGTAGTATGCACACATAAAACAACAGGTTTTCACTTGTCATAAAGCCCATTATGTAAATATACCTATGTTTGTATAGTATTCTATCATTCCTGTACATTTTATATTTAGGTGCTCATATTATCTCTGAGGATGTGAACTCATATTTATTTCTAGGCTAACCAGTTTTAAAAACCAAAGCAGGGACTTCCCTGGTGGTGCAGTGGTTAAGAATCTGCCTGCCAATGTAGGGGACGGGTTAGAGCCCTGGTCTGGGAAGTTCCCACATGTCGTGGAACAACTAAGCCTGTGCACCACAACTACTGAGCCTGCGCTCTAGAGCCCGTGAGCTACAACTACTGAGCCTACGTGCCACAACTCCTGAAGCCCATGTGCCTAGAGTCTGTGTTCAACGACAAGAGAAGCCACCACAATGAGAAGCCCACGCACTGCAATGAAGAGTAGCCCCTGCTTGCCGCAAATAGAGAAAGCCCTCACGCAGCAACGAAGACCCAACCCAGCCAAAAATAAATAAACAAATAAATATTATTTTTAAAAAAGTAAAAATATTGATAGTAATAGACTTATGAGAATACTTGTTGAGATATATGAAGCTGTGAAAATCAAAGATGGTCAAAGAAGGTAGTATAAGATATAGAAGGGTTTATTTTTGAAAAGAGATATCATTAGACTGAACCTAAATGTAGAAGGGCAAAACTGAAGGGGGACAAGCTTGAAGTTTTATTAAATAACAAAAGAAACTGGTATACTGCTTAAGAAAATTCTAGTAAAATAAAAAGAGGGTGTCACTTGTAACTTATGAAATGAAAGGAGAAATAAATTTCATGACTCCAGTTTTATGGAATGTAAAATATAATTAGATTCTAGAAAAACATAGGTAGACTCAAATATCATAGATATATCTTGTACAATTTAGGAAAGGTAGGACTGTTCATAGGAGAACTTAACATTTCATGTTTGTTACCTCATAAAAGACCTTTTCAATCATTGAAAATCCCCTGTTCCATTTGATCCACCAGTTTGTCAGTCAAAGTGCCCAGGCAAACTCAATTTAAGATATATATGTTAAAATGATATTTCTATTTCTATGTTAGTTAGGATTATTTTTGTTGAATGCAGAGATAGCTTTAGTAAATCAGGGAATTTCTTAGAAGTTGATGTTTTTTCTTGAAGGATATGTTCTACTAAGGAAAGAGCATCAGTTTTGCTGGACTTCAATAAGACCTGGAACAAGAGATTTGAAAGTTCTCAACTATTTTCTTCTCTCATCTCTGATTTTCTGTGTGATTCAGACATGTCCATATATTTGAAATGACTATGGTTTCTGAGCTTTAGTCATTGACCTGGAGGAAAAAAACCTCAGGAAAGAGCTCTACATGACCTAATTTTGTCTGGTTTCTGTGCCAAGAAAATGTGGTTAGCAGAGGGTCATTTTACATAAAATGGTGTTTTTATTTAGTAATTATTCAGATGGAGGAGAGCGTGCATTCTCTGATAACTTTAAATGCCAAAGAGACAAACCTTAAACAATGATGATACAATATATTTTGCAATCAGATAGGAAAACATAAAGATTAAAATTATACACTGGAGGTGATGGTGTGCAGAAATGGATGCTCTTCTAAATCCTAAACCATGGGATAAATTTCTAGCACTATTTCAGTGTTGTCAACACTATATATTACAAGTGAAAATTATCCTCATACACTTAAAAATTATTAAGAAATCTAATTATAACCAAAAGAATAAATGGACATAGATTATCAGCAACTCACTATAGAAATGTAAATGAGAGTAAATTCCCCAAACCATACATGACTAAAGATATGCAAATTAAGACAATGTGATATATCACTTTTTAATTAAAAAATTAAAAATTGTGGGATATTCCTGCTTGGTCCTCACCAAGCTTGTTCTCAGGAAAGCTGTGCTCTAGTATAATATTTTGGGGAGTATATTTTTGTTCAACTTTCTGGAGGACATTTACTCTTGTAAACCAAAATGTACTGTTAAAATATATCCTTCAGACAAAATAGCACAATTTTCATATTTTAAGAAGAGTTATATTGTTTATAATAGGAAAAAAGCTAGAAGGAAAAAAAGTAGTGGATTTGTGAAATAAATTATGATAGTATTACATGGTGGAATATTATACAATGAAAAAGAGTGTTTGCTTTTGCTAATATGGAGAAAAGAGAGGGAAAGAGATTAACTCCTTAACCACAAAAATATTTCATTCACTTTGTGATAACACCTAAGACCTTCCTTTTTTCCCAGAAACTATACCAGCCGGAAATCCTTTCAAGCTCCCATTATCTGATCACCATCCCACTACTCTCTATAATACCCTCATGACAAATAGTTAACCTCACTGGGAATTCCCAACTGGAATTCCATTGGCTCCATCTCTTTTTAGTATCCACAACTTTGGTTTTATCTTCTTCTTTATCAAATTTAGATTTCAGGGCTCATAATTATAAACATGCCTTTGCAGATATCCTCAAATATCTCTTCTTTCTCTCTTCTCTCTCTCACTCTCTTTCTCTCATCTCCTCTCTTTCTAATTTTATTCACAGGGTGAAACGTCAATCCTGGATTAAATTTTCTATACATTGTCCATGAATTCACCTTAGGAACTGACCTTGCTGAAGTAAATCTCACAACTAGGGCCCAGTGATTTTATTTTAAATTCATTATCTCAACAATATCTAATCTATGTTGGTTGCCTGATAAGCTGACATCCCTATGATCTGATATGCCTATGTTATAACTTCTCCTTTTTCCTGAAACTTCCAATTATGCATATTTTGCCAATAGCCTCTACTCATATTTCCTTAAGAAAATGAAAGCTGTTACATGGACTTATCTGCATATTCCTAACATCACATGCAAAAAACCTACTTTTTTCTTTACTTAATTTCTGCCTTCCCTCTTGTTACAGTGGAATATTTTCATGTTCTTATAAATTATGAATTTTTCTCCTTGAGCCAGATCTCACCCACTCTTATTCTCTCAAAGACCCCTTCCCTCAGTTATCCCCTCTATCCTCACACAGAGCCAATCTCTTCTTTTATATGCCCAAATTCTTATAAATATGTCATCATGTTCTATTAAATCTCATCTTGGAAAACAAAACAGAAAATTTTTATCCCACATATCTCCTATTACTCATTCATTAAGTTGGCTCCCACTCCAGACAAATCTTCAAATAAACTTTCTGTATTAGCTGTCTCTACTTCTTCACATACAGCCATTGTTTCAAAAACAGCAAACTGGACTTTTTTTCCCCACTTCTTATCACTAAAATTCTTTATTCCAGGTACCCAACTTACACAGTGCTAAATATATATATTTATTTAGAATTTACATATGTATTGAGATTTTCTGCAGCTTTTAATATTGGTGGCTACTCCATTCAATAGAAGGTCTTCTTCATCTGGAACCATACCCTTCTGATATTTATTCTCTCACAATGCCTTTTTGTTCTTTGCTTCCATTATTAGATCTTTCTTCTATTCTTTTTTTTTTTTTTTTTTTTTTTTTTGCGGTACATGGGTCTCTCACTGTTGTGGCCTCTCCCGTTGTGGAGCACAGGCTCCAGACACACAGGCTCAGCGGCCATGGCTCATGGGCCCAGCAGTATGTGGGATCTTCCTGGACCGGGGCACGAACCCATGTCCCCTGCATCGGCAGGCGGACTCTCAACCACTGTGCCACTAGGGAAGCCCTTTCTTCTATTTTTAATTCTGTATATGGAAGCTTTCCAAGGATTTATCCTGGGAACATTTTTTTTTTTGTTTTGTCCAAAATCTTTTCCTATGAGATTACTACAAACACCATTGCTTGAAATAGTGTTAAAAACTGGTATTTCTCAAATGTATCTTGAGCCATTATCTCTCATTTTAGTTGTGTACTTTTTCATTCAACTATCCATGTGATATATATTTCTACTTGAAACTGTGTTGAAAATCTCAAAAGTAATATATCCAAAACAATGTTCCTGATTTTCACAGTTGAAAATGGCACCACCAACCACCCTGACTCAGCACATAAATAATTTTCATTCCTTCTTTCCCCACCTCTATTTCTTTATTAATTTCTATTCTTTTTATCCCCAGCATATAGTTTAATTCTGACCATCACTGTTGATTTCCACTGACATTAATTATAGCCCAAGTCACCATTATCTATGATTCCTCCAAGTTTATCTTCCTTCTTCCAAGTTGTTTTATGTTTTTCCAATAGATTCTTCACAGAACAATAGGAGTAACTTGTTAAAATAAAAACAACAAAAACACACTATATAACTTCACAATTGAATGTGTGCTGTGGCTCATCACTGATAAAATCCAAACTCTTTATCATGAATCATAAGACCTTGCTTGCATGATGTGGTTCTGCCTTGCTCTTCAACCTCATGTAATACCATGTCTCTCTTTACGGTTCTGCTGATACTGGGAGATTCTCTTTTCTTTGAACATGCCAAGACTTTTTGAATTTAGGGCATTTGCATACGGTTTCATCTAATGCTATTATTCTTCCTTTATTTCTTCACAAAGTTGTCTCATTTTTCTCTTTGTAGTCTGTATCATTTACTCTGTTTCTACCTTCAAATAATATAAACTTTGTTCCAACTGGCCTATAAAATAAGAAAATCTATTAGCCCATATATTGGAAGTCCAAATGGTATGCTGACTTCAGGATATTTTATTCTGGTGGCATTGGCTCTAGTCCTCTGTGATTCTCTGAGGGTTACTTCTGGGGGGTGACTTTGATCTCAGTGTTTAAAAATGGCTACATCATTTCCAGGCTTCATAGCTACATTCCATAGTGTCATACGTGGAGACAGGTTCTCTTCTGCTGATTCTATATTAAGATTTTGTATTTTTAATATCCTCAGAAAAGCAACTTTATTCTTTAAAACTAGAATTCACAATCTTTCCTGAGTCAATGCCTATAGAACAGAAAATATCAGGAGCTATTTTAATTAGTCCTGTGTCATTTGTCTAATTCCTAGGTACTGTTAGCATCCCTCCATACATATAAGTTGTGGTTATGCAAATGCATATCAGAGTAGTTTCTAAGTGAAAGAGAGACGGTAACTACCATCTCTTCTGCAAGGACTCGGTTCAAGTATCCTATTTTCAAAGATACCATCTGTGGTCATTCCAGCTAACACAGCTTCCTCTAGCTCCCTCACTGCTCAAGAAGGTGCATGAAAAAGTAAAGACTTGATAGCTTCCATAACTTCTCCAATGCCTGGCACATATTAGATGCTATGTGAGTTTTCTATTGCTGCTCTAACAAATTATCACAAACTTAGTGAATTAAAGGGACAAAAAATTATTATCTAACAGTTCAGGAGTGCAAAATCCAAACTGTATCTCACTGGGCTAAAATTAAGGTATTGGCATGGCTATGGTCCTTCCTGGAGACTCTAGGGGAAAATACCATTTTTTTGTCTTTTCCAGCTTCTAGAAGCTGTCCACATTCCTTTGCAAATGTCTCCCTTCTACCTTCAAAGCCAAAAATGTCAGTTGAGTCTTTCTCACAATGCTATACCTCTGGTTCTGACTCTATCTCCTTCCTCTTCCACAGTTAAAGGAAACTTGTGATTAAATATGGCCCGCCCAGAAAATTCAGGATAATCTGCTTATCTTAAGGGCAGCAATCTTAATTCATCTGCAAACTTAATTCCCTCTTCCTAGGCGACATAGTACATTCACAGTTTCCAGGAATTAGAATGCAGACATTCTTGGAGGGCTATAGTCTGCTTCTCACAGATGGTAAATTAACATGTAAGCTATTTAAATAAACAAAAATTTTAAAAAAATACTAATATAGTATGAAATATGTGGTTTAAAGCAAATTAAAAGATTAAAAAAACATACTCATAAATTGTCAACTTTAAATTTGTTGCTTAAAATTGTGTTAATGAGGCAACACCACTTATAGAAAAATATATTAAATAATGACTGTATGTTGCAGACAATGCATATAGAAATGATAAGGTGTTACTTATAATGATCATTGAAAAAGTGAAATGTACAGTTCTAGAAAACACCTAAATTAAACAGCTAGATATGCAAAGCTTACTAAAGTGCTATCAAAAACTAAAGAAGATAACTTTCAGGAAAAAAGACTGTCATTTGTTACATCAAAATTGTGGATAGGGCTTCCCTGGTGGCGCAGTGGTTGAGAATTCGCCTGCCGATGCAGGGGACACGGGTTCGTGCCCCAGTCCGGGAAGATCCCACATGCGGCGGAGCGGCTGGGCCCGTGAGCCATGGCTGCTGAGCCTGCGCGTCTGAAGCCTGTGCTCCACAACGGGAGAGGCCACAACAGTAAGAGGCCCACGTACCACAAAAAAAAAAAAAAAAAAAAAAAGAGGCAGAAGCAGAGGCTTAGATGGAGGAAGAGGCAGGAGCTGAGGAAGAGAAGGAGGAGGTAGAAAGAAGAAAAAGGGAGAAAGAAGAGGTGGAGAAAAAGAAGTCACAGAAGCAGCAGTGGTAGAAAGAAGAGTACATGGCAGCATGAATTCTAGAGAAAATGCAAAATAAGGCAAAATCCAAAGATGGCCTTTATGTGTATTTATTTTATATTGAACAATTGACTGGATAATGTGATGGGAAATAGAGGGGAAATGATGAGAAAACTGTATCTTCTTCTCACAACTTTGGGTTAAAAGGTAGGGTTTGTAGAGCTAATAACAAAGCAGGTTAATTGTTAAGATACTACAGATACCTTCAACATCAGAATTTATATAGAGGGAGACGTGTTCATGGGTTTACTATAAAACAACTAGGAAGACAAAGGCCAGTACAAGTTGAAGAAAGGAGAATCATACCAAGTTCTAATAAATGCTATGCTCAGAGGAAGGAAGATAGAACTATTCACCAGAAGTCTGTGGCTCCTGAATCACAAAGAAAACAGTTATGAGACTAGATAAACTTCAGTTTTCTGTCTCTCTCCAGATGCAATTCCCTTCAGACTTATGTGCATCTATACTGCTGAAAGTTGCCTCTTTCCTTCCCATATGAACAGATTGCCCCGTTTCCAGGCTATGGTTAACCTGTTTCAATTCTACATCTCAGGGTCTTTGACACATATTTTTGTTCTTCCTCATATGTTAAACTGTTCTAAAATGGTCCATTTTCCTATCAAAATGTATGATCTATTCCAGGTCAACTCTCTCCCATTTTAGAGGAAACCTAACCAGGAGAGAGTGAGATAATATATTCAAAGTGCTGAAAGAAAAAATCCTGCCAAACAAAAACACTTACCCAGCAAAGCTGTCCTTAAGAAATGGAAGAGACAGAAAGACTTTCCAAGACAAAAAGGCTGAGGGAGTTCTAGACCTGCCTTACACAAAATCCTTAGAGAGTTCTTGCAGTTGAAATGTAGGATTCTAATTAGCAACATTAAAATATATGAGAGAATAAAATTCACTGGTAAAAGTAAGTATATAGTCAAATTCAGAATACTCTAATACTGTAATAATGGTATGTACATCAATTTTAACTCCAATATAAAATTTATTTTAAATAAGTTATAAAGTTATTAAAAAGAACTATGCCTAAAATAATTTGTTAATGGATATGCAATATAAAAAGATGTAAACTGTGACAGAAATGACAAAGATGTAGCAGATCATCAGCAAATATCATAATTGTACCTAAATTATCACTAATCTAGGTATGCCCAGAGTTTGTATCCTTCTCTTTCATATAGCTCAGCTTCTTACTTACACTTGTAAACTTTCATATGAATGGACAGTCATAACATACTGAATAATGACAATTGGGACATTGTTAGTGAAACAGGAGGTTGAAAATGCATTAACAGATGAAAAATAGAGCTCTACTTTAGGAGAGTCATTACCATTATTTAGGACAATATGTTGGTAGGATACATGGAGGTCCTGAGACTATTGACTAAAAGAAAAATGTGAACCAAAGGAGTTCGCTTTCATGAGGAATTGACAGATGAGGAATGGAAGAGCACAGAAGAGCTCTGTGTGTATGTGTGTGTGTGTGTGTGTGTGTGTGTGTAGGGGAGTTGTAGATATGAGAGAGAGAGATGGGTAACATGAAAGGGGGCAAGAACCAGTAGGTGGAGAACATTGGCAAAATTCACTCCCAGAGATGGTATGACCATGGTATTGGAAGGGTGGAGATGTCTAATATACAATTTTAATTTGCTGCATTTTCTGTAATGTGAACTCTGATTCTCTGAACTCTCAACAAGTCTGATGCTCATATTCTAGTGACTTGGAGTATAAAGTAATAAGGCAGTAAGAGGACAAATGAATGGTTTTGTATTCAGCCCTCTAGTTCTGATGACCATGCTGATGAGCATCCTTTTTTCTACAGGGAAAGTACTTCCTGAAATTTCAGTTTATGACCATCACCAAGGTGAAATTTATCTACCACTGAGCTAAAGAGTTGCAATGAAGCTGCAGTTTGGGAGTAATTTAGGATACTATGTGGGTCAGCCTCCTTTTCTCAAATATGTTAGGGGGAAGTAAGATTAGAAAAGGAGAAGCTGACATCTGGATTACAGTGATGTAAGCACTTACTGGCAGATGGAGAGTGATTTAATTATTCTAGGAATTCCTATCTCTGTTGATACAGTGAAGTTAAAATTAAAAAAAAATCTTCTATGTGATTTAGAATGCTTCATAGAACTTTATTTTTTTAAACATCTTTATTGGAGTATATTTGCTTTACAATGTTGTCTTAGTTTCTGCTGTATAACAAAATGAATCAGCCATACGTATACATATATTCCCATATCTCCTCCCTCTTACCTCTCCTCCCACCCTCACTATCCCACCTCTCTAGGTGGTCACAAAGCACGGAGCTGATCTCCCTGTGCTATGCAGCTGCTTCCCACTAGCTGTTTTACATTTGGTAGTGTATATATGTCCATGCTACTCTTTCACTTAGTCCCAGCTTACCCTTCCCCTCCCCGTGTTCTCAAGTCCATTCTCTACATCTGCATCTTTATTCCTGTCCTTCCCCTAGGTTCTTCAGAACCTTTTTTTTTTTTTTAGCTTCCATATATATGTGTTAGCATACGGTATTTGTTTTTCTCTTTCTGACTTACTTCACTCTGTATGACAGTCTCTAGGTCCTCCCACTTCATTACAAATAACTCAATTTCATTTCTTTTTATGGCTGAGTAATATTCCATTGTATATATGTGCCACATCTTCTTTATCCATTCATCTGTCGATGGACACTTAGGTTGCTTCCATGTCCTGGCTATTGTAAATAGTGCTGCTATGAACATTTTGGTACATGACTCTTTTTGAATTATGGTTTTCTCAGGGTATATGCCCAGTAATGGGATTGCTGGGTCATATGGTAGTTCTATTTTTAGTCTTTTAAGGAACCTCCATACTGTTCTCCATAGTGGCTGTATCAATTTACATTCCCACCAACAGTGCAAGAGGGTTTTCTTTTCTCCACACCCTCCCCAACATTTATTGTTTGTAGATTTTTTGATGATGGCCATTCTGACTGGTGTGAGGTGATACCTCATTGTAGTTTTGATTTGCATTTCTCTAATGATTAGTGATGCTGAGCATCCTTTCATGTGTTTGCTGGCAATCTGTGTATCTTCTTTGGATAAATGTCTATTTAGGTCTTCTGCCCATTTTTGGATTGGGTTGTTTGTTTTTTGATATTGAGCTACATGAACTAATTGTATATTGTGGAAATTAATCCTTTGTCAGTTGCTTGGTTTGCAAATATTTTCTCTAGCACAGTATGTTATAATCCACATGATGTGAACTTTAAATCATGTAACTTTTGGGCAGCAAATAGCAGATTTATTGAAGGTGATGGAGCAAGCACAAGATAAAAGAGAATGAGGAGTGAGAGTAATATGAAGAGGGGAGTATACTTTAAATTTTGAGATTCAGAAAGCAACCAAAAATGAGCAGTCTTTTCAGTCATGTTCTTCTACATGCAATAATCCATCTGTCAGATGTTTTTTTTCAGTCATTTAAAGTTTGGCTTGTTTATGAGCACCACCACCTTCCCCAAATGCCCCATCTGCAGTAATACCACTTGGCAAGGGCATTCACAGGCAGAGGGTATCTGAAGAACATGTTTGCCTTCCAAAGTAACACACAGAAAATCATGTCATGTCAAATTCTGACTAATATACAGATATAAGTAGCAACTGTTAAGATGAGAAAAAAATCTCTACTGTTGCTGAGTTCTAAGCAAGTAAATCAGAAAATTTCTGCATCTTAAGACTGATAGGAAATAAAAGGAAAAACTCCAGCATAATTAGGTTATCAAATGCAACAGCAGAAAATACCAGATTAAAATAAAATGTAGGAGACTAAGACAGTGTCTAAGATATATGAGAATAAGAAGCTTAAAAATAAAAATAATAAAATATTCTTTAAAAAAACAGTAGTTTTTTACTACTATACAGAAAATATCACTACATCTTCATTAAGAGACACCAGGGCTTAGCATCAGGTTCACAGCATGGTATCACATATATATTATTTGTGTATGTCTTAACACACTCATTTATTGTCTTTTTAAAAATAAATTTATTTTATTTATTTATTTTTGGCTGCGCTGGTTCTTCATTGCTGCACGTGGGTTTTCTCTAGTTGCGGCAAGTGGGGGCTACTCTTCATTGTGGTGCATGGGCTTCTCATTGCAGTGGCTTCTCTTGTTGTGGAGCACGGGCTCTAGGTGTGCGGGCTTCAGTAGTTGTGGCACGTGGGCTCAGTAGTTGTGGCACACGAGCTCTAGAGCGCAGGCTCAGTAGTTGGGGTTCATGGGCTTAGTTGCTTCACAGCATGTGGTATCTTCCCAGACCAGGGCTCGAACCCGTGTCCCCGGCATTGGCAGGCGGATTCTTAACCACTGCACCACCAGGGCAGTCTCTCATTTATTGTCTTTATTCACTGTCTAGTCAAAGGATACCTTTAGGTATTTTTAAGAATAACGTTTTAAATGGGTAGAATAAACTGGTTCTGAGATCTCTTCCCCAAATGAGTAGAATACTATCTTTTCAAGGAGTACTGCAATTTACTGTCACCCTTATATACACAGGAATAATGGCAAGGTGTGAATAGAAAAAACACAAAAGCATGAAATATTGCTTTCAATCTCAGTATTTATTCCTCTTATGAATAAAAATGTTGTTTTTAGAGTTCTTTATTCATTCTAGAGACTACTATGTACCAGTCTTTGTGCTAGTCTGGAAAACAGAGGAAAAGAAGAGGGACCTTTAACAGCATTGATTAAAGAAAGCTTCCTCATGGAGGTGACAAGATAAATCTTCCTGAAAAACAATAATAAACTGGGCAAAGAAAGCATGGTGGTATTTTCAATGGCACTATTCTGGGATGTCATATTAGTGACCCATAAGGAACAAACCATGCCCTCCTTTATCTTTCCTTGTACAGTCCTGCCCACACTGATCTGAACTTAGCTACTTGGCTTCCAACTGTAGCCAATGAGATCTTAGCAATGTGATGTAAGCAGAGGTTCATATGTACTGTTTTAAACTGAGTTTTTTGTGTCCCCTCCCAAATTCATATGTTGAAGCCCTAAACCACAATGTGACTGTATTTAGAGATAGGGCCGTTAACAGAAGTAATTAAAGGTTAGATGAGGTCATATGGTGGGTCACTCATCTGATAGGATTAGTGTCCTTATAAGAAGAGACACTAGAGAACTCATGCTTTCTCTCTCTGAATGCAATCACCAAAGAAAGGCCACGTGAGGACATAGAGAGAATTTGCCATCTACAAACCGCGAGGAGAGCCCTCAGCAGAAACTGAATTGGCTGGAACCTTGATCTTGGACTTCCAGCCTCCAGAGCTGTAAGAGACAAATTTCTGTTGTTTAAGCCACCCAGTCTGTGGCATTTTGTTATGGTAGTCCAAGCTGACTAAGACATGCATTTTCACATGAGTTGGAATGTGAAATCTGGTACCTACCCACACTATTATGGAAGTCCGGACTATCCTCTTGTATAGAAAGACTGCATGGAAAGTCCCTGGAGGGTGAGACGCCTTGTGGAAAAAAATTGAGAAGCCAACTCTCTCCCGCATTCACATGCAACCATATGAATGACTCAGCTGACACAACATGGAGCAAAAGACCCATCAAATTTGCACAAAATAAATGTAACAAATATTAAATTATTGTTGTTTTAAACCACTGTGGTTTGTGATCGTTTGTTTTGCAGCAACTATTAACTTGAACAGGCAAATGGCTTGAAAAAGATGCTGTGTTTGGGAACATGCAAATAGTTCAGTTGTGGTAAAAAAAAAATGTGTATGGTAAGAAAGAGATGTAGTTCATTAAGGATACTATCAAGAAAACAATTTATAATGGAATTAGAGTATTTAGTATAATAGTATAATAATATGTTCTTTATTATTAAGCTAATACATACAATTTTTGTCTGAATTGTACATTGTTTTGTTAATTCACTATGTTGGAACACAGTGATAAACCAAATATATATAGTCTCTGGCTTTCAAGAAAACTTCGAGGAAATTTGGTTTAAAAGGTGTGACTCTAGACCTTCCTGTCTTCCCCCTATGTAGAAAGCTAGAAAGAGTATCTCTCCCACCCTAATAGGAAAAAAAATGGATAATTTACATTATCATAATGTTTATATAACCCAACAGAGAGCTAGGGTTACAGGGCAACCAAGTACTATGAAATCTTAAGGAAAGACAGACACCTCAGAGAGGGGACACATGTGAACACTGGCTTACCTGTAGCAACAGGAGGACAATGGGACCCCCATAAAGCAGGAAAGAAGAATTCAGCTACAAAGTTTAACAAATTTCTAAAGGCCAAGTGTGTGTTTGTGTGTGAGTATAAACTCCTAGGAGCTGCAAACACAAAGTGAGTATACACACACACACACATGCATACACACACACAGGCCCTTCTCTGTGGACCACTCTGGTATCCCTGAGAAAGCCCTTATTTTACCCTTAGTAAGTGAGTAGACTCCTAAATTTAATTCCAAGTTTATAAAGCTGAAGCTGTGTACAAGGATGACCCTGCCTCTTAGTGTCTCTATTTTTTTTTTCCAGCAGAGTTTGGTGTACTGAGTAATAAATGGAACATATAAGCATATATGCCTCATCCCTTCTGATGATGAGAACATGAGTTTCTGCAAGTGATCCAGACTATGGCACCAGCCTAAATACTTTGGTTTGAGTTGGAGAATGGGAGGATCAATTTCAACTTCATCAAATCTCCTGGGGCACTGTCCAGGTATAAATGAGCATGTGTAACAGAACAGTGGTTCGGTGGTGCAAAGTTAGGAACATATGATGGCTGTGGCAGAACTTTGATCTTTTGCTCTTTGTGGATTTTTGCATATCTAATTCACGAGCTGGGGCATTCTTACTTAGAACAGTTTATAGCTGACCAAACTAGGTGTAGTCCTGCTTCTATATCCCATGAATGGCTCTAATGTTTTAATACTGGCTTTTATGCTCATTAGCAAACACAGGTTTATATTTTTACAAACTCCAGGACTCCATTCCCAAGCCATGAACACTGGTCTGGGGCTATTTATAACAGAAGGAAATGGCACATTTTAAATAATTTACACAAAAATTTTTCTCTGTTCTTATTCTCCTTAAGAAGAGAAAAATGTTATATAATTCAATGAATTCCTGACCTATAATGGCTAAGTAGTAAGATGCATATTATTATCAGAGAACATAAAATAATTTTGCCTTTAAAGATTTTGAATATAATCTATGACTAATATAAAGTATACTGTTTTATTTAATATTTTTCTATTTTTCTTTTTGCTATACTTGAATTTTGATGAAAGGTTAATGAAACAGGTCTTTGTAAATGTATGACCTAACCAAAATCTAACACCAGACCATCCATATCATCTTTCCTTAGGAGTTTCATAAGTCTTCAGATTTAAGATACACACAAGCCTAAACCACCAGGCTTAGTATACTATATAAATAAAGTGTTATCAACTAGTAGCAGAAAAACAAAAAGGAATATTACATAAAGAAGTAATAAAGAGTCTTTGTGCAATTGCCCGTATAGTTTACTGATGGAATTGTCACACAAAACCCTAGGACTGGGCTTCCCTGGTGGTGCAGTGGTTGAGAGTACGCCTGCTGATTCAGGGGACACGGGTTCGTGCCCCGGTCCGGGAAAGATCCCACACGCCGCGGAGCGGTTAAGTCCGTGAGCCATGGCCGCTGAGCCTATGCGTCCGGAGCCTGTGCTCTGCTACGGGAGAGGCCACAACAGTGAGAGGCCCGCGTACCGCAAAAAACAAAACAAAACAAAAAAAACCCTAGGGCAATAATTTGTGTTCAGAGCTTGAATCTGAAACACATAAATTTAAAATATCAAGCAAATATAAGATCTTCATGTTATAATTTATTGACTTCAAGAATTTTATCTTGATATCTACCAAAGACTTTTAGTTCATTGTTTTATTTAGATATTCAAGTCTATAACAAATTTATCTATGAAGGGTATCTCAGTATTGTTGAGGCAAAGATGCAGATCACCATTGTTTTCTTTATCTTGTATTTTGAAAAGAAGATTCATGACATATGATATGACTTTGAATTCTTTGAATGCTAGATGGTAAGTGAGCCATAAATTTATTCATTGCAGGAATCATATTGGAAGGATTATCTACATTTGTTTTGAATTTCCAGTTCAGATTCTCAAATTTGAGACAAAACTATAATATGAACAGCTGGTAAACAGTTCTGGTATCTCTGATAATTATCAATATAATGGAAAATTTGAGAAATAACAGAATAAATTACCAAAAATTTATACTGATCCTCTGAAAGCGCAAATTATTTTGAAGTAATAAGTTAACACATTTAAGGAGCTTTGTAGTGACCAACTCACTAAATTACTGTTGTCACCTGGAAACGTACAAATTTACAATAAGAAAACCTAGGTTTGAATCCTGGCTCAGCAATTTGTTATTTGTTTGTTCAGGATGAAGTTAATGATATAAATTTCAATTCTCTCGTCTACCATAGGGTAGACGAAATTAAATAAATAGATTCTGGACCATCATAGAGCTGAATTATTATTATTTTTTAATTGAAGTATGGTTGATTTACAGTTTTGTTTTAGTTTCAGTATACAGCAACCTAAATTCAGTTTCACATGTATAACTGTGATTCAGTTATATATATATATATATATATATATATATATTCCAGATTCTTTTCCCTTATAGTTTGTTACAAAATATTGAGTGTAGTTCCCTGTGCTATACAGTAGGTCCTTGTTGATTATCTGTTTTATATATAGTAGTGTGTGTATGTTAATCCCAAACTCCTAATTTTTCCCTCCCCGCCCCTTACCCTTTGGTAACCATAAGATTTTTTTCTATGTCTGTGGATCTATTTCTGTTCTGTGTATACGTTCATTTGTATCTTTTTTTTTAGATTCCACATATAAGTGACATCATATGATATTTGTCTTTTTCTGTCTGGCTTACTTCACTTAGTATGATAATCTCTAGGTCCATACATGTTAGAGATGAATTATTGTTTGCTTGCATTGTTATTGTGGAGGGAAAACTTTTCTCTGCATTCTACGCTTTCTAGGAAAAGGTATTTCCATCTACAATTCTAGATCTACACACAACTACTGCCTAAGGCATTACCTGAGTAGTGGAAGACAAACTTTTTAAAAAAATCCTCAATTAGGTGTTGTTAATCTACCAAATATCCTAAATTAGCATATTAATTCTCTTGTCCTTCTCCGTAAACTTAAACTTTCCCTCAGGTGGAGGGTTGGGAATAAGCAAGCTTATTCTCATACATTAGCCACACTTTCTTTCATCTTTATTACTAAAAAAGGTCATATTACATTTCCTGTATGATCTCTCTCTTGTTTTCTGTCTCAATTAGTTTAGAACTACATTTAAATAGAGGGGTACTGATTATTGGGTCCCATTTGAACACAATAATTA
Organism: Mesoplodon mirus; assembly: GCF_964341445.2. Taxonomy (NCBI): domain Eukaryota; kingdom Metazoa; phylum Chordata; class Mammalia; order Artiodactyla; family Ziphiidae; genus Mesoplodon; species Mesoplodon mirus. The sequence goes on along the minus strand of NC_138992.1, from coordinate 25,706,261 downwards.
TCACCCATCTCATGGCACGATTTTGAGGGAAAAGGGATAATCTGTGTAAAAATGCTTAGAAAGAGGCATGGCACATATTAAACGTTAGCTATTATAATTTTTAATATTTTTCAAAAAATCTAAACATTCTCAAGAAGTAAGTGAAATACAAAGAGGATCAAAAGAGTTTATGGCTCTTGCATGTCATTTTAACTAATAACAAATTACATGAGTGTAAATGGTTTTCCAGTTCACGGCATGAATTAGACTGCATTCCAAGATATTTTATTCTTGAAAAAGATTGTATGTGTGTAAATATCACTTCTTCTCAGAGTCATTTCAATTAGTCACACTGTACTAGCAAATATCTTAGTGGAACAAAATTTTCAGAATAGGATTAGAAATATATATGATTTCAATAATAAAATAAAGGTAATGATTATACTTTTAGTGCTTGAATAAAGAAGTAGATTCTAACAAATAACATATTTTACTGTCTTTTGAAGAAAATAGACATATTCAAATAACCATTTTGATCCACACCTTGTCTATTAAGAATTCTAGTATCTTAGGTTTTACAGTGTAGTAGGAGATGAGCATAAGCATTTAGGTATTAAATAGACAGAAAAAAGCAATTTGTATTTGGAACAATTTTACAACTTGTTTTTGACATAAAACTAGACTTCAGCTATAACTTTTTGATGACTCTAGACCATGATTCAAAAATGAGTGTCATAAAAATTATGCTAGATCTTGAATGTATCCTATTAATAGAATATATTCAAACATATTAGCAAAATCATTCACATCTGATCTGAGAGACTTACAAAATATGTAATACTGTGTGGAACATTATACCCTTTGAAAGAATTTCACATCAATGAACTAACATTTTCATCATACAGATTCTTCAGATACTATGAAATATTACTATTAATAGACAGAAGAATAGACACTTGGAAAAGTAAAGAAATCGCCCTAACTTGAAGAGAGATTAATAGTAAGATTTTGATGCTGTTCCATTGTCATTATATCCAGGTATCCCAGCAAGTTTCTCTTTTTAGCACATAGAGAAAATGACTTTTTTTTGTTTTGTTTTTTGTTTTTGTACAATGCACTGAGGTAAAAAAAAACCAAGGTTTCTCAAACCAGAAACTACAGCACTGGGCCACCTGTTCTCCCAGCCCAGCTCTCCCAAATGGTGAGGATTTCAATAATCAGCCTTAATAATAAAGTAGTGAAATATTTAAACAACCATTAGAAAACTTTGATAGTTTTTTGCATGTTTGGATTTCCTGGTGATGTCAATAACTTTATTAATTATACATTGTTGTTCACTAATTTTAGTTCATTATTATATAGCATGTATACATCATCTTCAAGCAACATAAGACTTTAAAAATTGTTTTATAGTATGCCTTAATTACAAATAAACTCATTATATTAAAAAGCAAACACTTTTTCACCAACCATTCAATTTTGTGCACACAAGAGTAAGAATGTATTTTAGATCACCACCGTTGTTCATTTTTACTTTAATTGAAATATTTAATAAGAATTTTAAGTCATATCAAATAGAATTTTGTGATATAGTAGATTGAGCAGTTTAATAATATTGCTTATTGATTTTTTCCTGATTTTTCAGAACACATAACACTGGAGACAATGAACAGAAAGAAAGAAATTAAACATGTAATTGACATATTTAAAAACAGAAAAACATAGACTGTACTTCTCACTCCAGCTGCATTATTGCCTTGAGACAGATTTTGTAAATCATTCTAAATTAAAACTTAAAAATCATATATTTGACGTTCTGAACTGCCATAGATAAAAAGAAAAGTTATTTCAGGCCAAATGTTAATAAGATGGTGGATTACTGGCTATAACACTGTGGAATGCTAATTGATGGTAGAGATACTAGCTCTAAAGGAAAGATTTTCACAATAAATTAATGTTCTCTATGATACTGTTAGTGCAAATTCGTGTGCCAAATGCACAGTGAGGCCAAACAATCTGAAACATTGGAGTGTGGAGCAGAGAAATATTTATTGCAGGGCCACGCAAGGAGATGGGTGGCTCATGCTCTAAAAAAACCCTGAGCTCCCCAAGGGTTTTGGCAAAGCTTATATAAAAGCCAGGTAGGGAGGGGGGTTGCAGGGTATGTGATCATCTCTTGCAGGGTATGTGATCATCTCTTGCACATTTCTCTGATTGGCTGATGATGAGGTAACAGGGCAGTGTCACAGGGCTTAACATTATCAGTCCTTTGCCTCCAGGAGGCCTGGGGTCATCAAGTAGTTAACATCTTCCATTTGGTGAGGGGTTTTCACATCTGTTAAACAACTCAGGAAAATTGTATCAAATACTGTTATTCAGGTACTTCAAAGAGGAACTAAAGTAGAAGATATGGGGGAAGGATCTGTCTCAGGAAGGTCCCAGAGGGCCCTGCTTGTTTACAGTATTTAAGCAGGTAATATTTTTATTTTAATATACATACGCAAAGAAAAAAGTTACATAAAATTTTGCTGTTATTTCATTAAACTATTGCTAAATTAATAGGAGCATAAAATATATATTTTAACTTTTATAAACCCATTCAAATCCATCCTGCTTAAAAATAATCTCTTTTAAGGGATATTACAGCAGTCATTACTAATTACACATTCAAAAAAGAGACTAGGTCTTTACAATTTAGGAAGCCAAATATAAAAACTGAAACATAGTAGTAGCCAGGGTGTCCCTTTAAGTATATTTTACATACTTATTTATTGATGAAACTATACTAATGGAAATGTGTGGATCAAAGTCCATGCTTGTTCTTAGAACAAAAGCCTTCCTTAAAGCTATGTCTAATTTAAAAATTTTAAAGACTTGATTCATTCAATTTTATATAATTTGTTAAACTAGTCACAATGCATAGTGGATCCAGCAATTCTAAGACATAATTATAGATGTGAGATGTGCTCTTATAGATAAATCAAAATGATTTGGAATTCTAAAGAATATTCAGAGGCAGCTTAATTGTGCTTCTTGTATTAGAAATTCCTCTTAGAGAAGATCAAAGTAAACCTACAGTTTATATAAGAAAAGAGTTAATGTTCTGTTTGCCTAGCAAACCAGATTTGGTCTATAATCTTTTTTTTTTTTTTTTGCGGTATATGGGCCTCGCACTGTTGTGGCCTCTCCCGTTGCGGAGCACAGGCTCCAGACGCAGAGGCCCAGAGGCCATGGCTCACGGGCCCAGCCACTCCGCGGCGTGTGGGATCTTCCCAGACTGGGGCACGAACCCGTTTCCCCTGCATCAGCAGGCGGACTCTCAACCACTACGCCACCAGGGAAGCCCTGGTGTATAATCTTTGGTTAACGTCTTCAACATATGTTTCATTATGTTTTATGTGCCACATGTCTATTTTTCTAAATATATCCAAGGAAAGCTATTAAATCGTAACATTTAGCAAATATTCACATTTCTATAACAAGATTGTATCATTCATTTCTGTACCATAATAATATTACATCCTATTATGAATCATATTATAAAGAGTTTAGAAAAGATTTTATGAATCTCTGAAGAAAAATTAAGACACCTGTTATCTGCATTCTTATATTTTATTATACAAGATATGCAATCTTAAAAAAGTCCTTAATCTTTTAAATCAAAATATTTTTTTAAAAAGGCAAGAATTTGGGTATTAGAAGAATCGTAAATATAAGTTCAATCTAAAAACTTAGGGAGTGAAGAGATTTCCCAAAGCTATCATACTTTATAGAAATGTTACCTCTACCAAATAAAACAGAAGGAACAGTTGTCTACTGACAGTTATGTTCACTGTCAGTGAACTATGGCTCTAGTCAGCAGGAATGTTATGAGTCCCTGTTGCCCATGCAAATCATCAAGACGTTTTCATTGAGAAGAGAGTGATTAGGGAACTATTTTTTTTTTTTTTTTTTTTTTTTTTTTTTTTTTGTGGTACGCGGGCCTCTCACTGTCGTGGCCTCTCCCGTTGTGGAGCATAGGCTCCAGATGCGCAGGCTCAGCGGCCATGGCTCACGGGCCCAGCCGCTCTGCGGCATGTGGGATCTTCCCAGACCGGGGCACGAACCCGTGTCCCCTGCATCAGCAGGCGGACTCTCAACCACTGCGCCACCAGGGAAGCCCGGGAACTATTTTTATAAAATAAGTCATGTCCTTATGGGACGGCATCATGAGTTAGAAATTTTTGCAATCTATCTTATGTTTATTTTTATTTTACCTTCACTTTAAACCAGAGATAAATTTGGTTTATTCTGTCATTTAATGAATATAAATTCTATAAAGGTGCCTACCAAGCATACTATAATAATTCAGATGGAATTTTATTACAGGATGTACCTATGCACAGAATCGCAATCAAAAACCTTAGGGGTTTTGTTTTCTTTTTCTTCCAAATCTCTCCTCATCCATCCTCTGTGTTGACTTCATTCTCATCCTGGTAGTAAGGTGGTAACATGTTGGCAACAACCATATCAACAACTTCAGCCTCATCAATCTCTTGAGTTTCAGAATATCCCCACTACTTGTGGGACAATAAAAAACAACTGTACAAGATATTAAGCTTCACATTCTCAAAACACATTATTTCCACTTCTGTGATTTTCTGTGTCAGTGCTGTTTCCACTTCTAAAAATTTGCATCATCATCTATCAATTTCTCTAGATACTGAACATAGATTTTTCTTTTAAATTTATCACAAAATTCTATTGTTTCTAAATCTGAATTTCCTCCTAACTAAACTACTGCTCTCCATTTTTCCATACCAGTATTACTCATTTTAGTTCTTTGTACAATGGAATAATTTCTTTACTGCTTGTAGAATCCCCTCATTACTATTACACTTCAGTTCTGAACTCCTAATGCTCTTGTATTAACCAAAAAAAAAACCCAAAACAAACAAACAAAAAAACAAATCAAAAACAGAACACAAATCTGATCATGTCACACTTCACATAAAAAAAAAACAAAAAAACCCCACAAAACTTTGGTTACCTTTTGCTACTAAATGAAGTTCCAACTCTGTAACTTGATATTTAGGACCCTCAAATTCAGGTATTTTCAACCTCATCCCCTCTGCTATTCCATCTCATATCATATTCTGAACTCACTGTATTTCTTGATCATCTTACACTATTTTACATACTCTCACGCTTCAGGAGTCTTAGTCAAGATTTTCCTTATACTCAGAATGCACTTTAAAGCCCAACTTAAATCTTTCCTGACCTGTGGAGCTTTTCCACTGTATACTTAGAAACAAAATTCAAAAATAATGTTGTTTTTATGTCACATATAGTACATTAGGATTAATCAGTGTAACACTGAAGTATTGATATCCATTTTTTTATCTCAAAATACATGACACTTTCATATTATATTTAGTGTCTCACTGTGACAGTGATTCTTAATTGTATTGTGTGTGTGTGTGTGTGTGTGGTGAGGTTAGTTTCTGGGAGCTTGTGGTTGGAAAGAAGCCCCATAAGATTCTGTGGTTTTATTTTACTTTTTCTCAGCTTTGACTTCTTAAAGCAGGTTTCCTATTTTGTTAATCCTGATTGATACTTGCCAAATTTTGTTGAGTGCAAATTAAATGAGTGATTTATTAACTTAAATCAGTAGTTCTTGATGGGGTTGATTTCTCTCTAGGGGACATTTGGCAGTATCTGGAGACACTTTTGGCTGTCAAACTGGGTGGAGAAAGCTGCTGGAATCTAGTGGGTAGAGGCCAAGAATACTGCTAAACATCTTACAATGCACAAGACAGTCCCACAAGTCCCATAATTATCTGACTCAAAATATCAATAACGCCAAATTTGAGAAACAGCCTTAAAATCTCTCACCTAGTGTAGTTTAACACAACTGAAGTTCAATACATATGTATGGAATTGAATTAAAAATTAGCACTGTGGTCAATTTTTATAGCAGAAACCGGAAATAACAAAAATTAATACATTATTTCAAGACAAGAAAATGTTTACTTTCTGGTGAAAATTAATACACAATGACCACTCCATAATTAGACATTTTTTTGAGTATGTATCCTTCCCCTCATTAAGTTTTAATTCACTTTTCTAGATTGTATGTTCACACATATCCGCAGAAACACACATACTTATTTGACAAATTATTCTTTTAGGTTATAGTTTTATAATACCTTTCAAAATGTTGGCATATTTTAAGTATAGTTTCTTTAATCACAAATTATAGTGATTTTGTAAGTGATAGTGGTATCTTCTTAAGTGTTATCAATCAATTCATCTACTTTGTTAATTTGTAATTTATCTAATGTATCCAATTAAGTAATAAAATTGAATTATCCATCATCTAACCATTCTTAATCTTGTTTGCTCAAGTATGGCATGGTAGAAACAAGGAAATTAATATTAAAATGGCATTGTGTAGCACTATATTTATTATATCTTCAAGGCTTTAATATAAAAGTTTCTTTGTTTATAAATCAAAAATAACTTTTCTTACTCCATCAGATAAAATTTAATTAAAATTTGCAAGTAAACTCTTGTAATAACTCCCTTTCTCTCTCACAAGCAATGAAACTCCTGAATTACTAAATGAGTTCCACTTATTTTAGATCTCAGTTGAATCAATAATAAATCTTCCTTTGGGGCCTCCCTGGTGGCGCAGTTGTTGAGAGTCCACCTGCCGATGCAGGGGACATGGGTTCGTGTCCCAGTCCGGGAAGATCCCACATGCTGTGGAGCGGCTGGTCCCGTGAGCCATGGCCCCTGAGCCTGCGTGTCCGGAGCCTGTGCTCCGCAATGAGACAGGCCACAACAGTGAGAGGCCCGTGTACTACAAAAAAAAAAAATCTTCCTTTGTATACCCCCTACTACAATGATATCAGAAAATTACTTCTTAGGTGTTACTATTTACATTCATAGATCATAACTGATGAAAAATTAAATAGATACATTACTGAATTAAAATTATATTTTTACTCTAGAAACAATAAATGCTGGAGAGGGTGTGGAGAGAAGGGAACTCCCCTGCACTGTTGGTGGGAATGTAAATTGATACAACCACTATGGAGAACAGAATGGAGGTTCCTTAAAAAACTAAAAATAGAACTACCATATGACTCAGCAATCCCACTACTGGGCATATACTGTGAGAAAACCATAATTCAAAAAGAGTTATGTACCACAATGTTCATTACAGCACTATTAACAATAGCCCAGACATGGAAACAACCTAAGTGTCCACCAACAGATGAATGGATAAAGAAGATGTGGCATATATATATATATATATATATATATATATATATATATATATACAATGGAATATTACTCAGCCATAAAAAAGGAACAAAATTGAGTTATTTGTAGTGAGGTGGTTGGACCTAGAGTCTGTCATACAGAGTGAAGTAGTCATAAAGAGAAAAACAAACACTGTATGCTAACACATATATGTGGAAGGACAGGAATAAAGATGCAGATGTTGAGACTTGAGGGCACAGAGCAGGTAGGGAAGCCTGGCACGTAGTGAGAGAGTAGCAATGACATATATACACTACCAAACGTAAAATAGATAGCTAGTGGGAAGCTGCTGCATAGCACAGGGAGATCAGCTTGGTGCTTTGTGATGACATAGAGGGGTGGGATAGAGAGGGTGGGAGGGAGGCTCAAGAGGGAAATGATATGGGGATATATGTATGCATATAACTGATTCACTGTTGTACAGCAGAAACTAACACAACATTGTAAAGCAATTATACTCCAATAAAGATGTATTTTTTAAAAAAAAGAATGCAAAAAAACCCTATATAAATATATTTTTAATAAATTTATTTACTTATTTATTTTTATTTTTGCCTGCATTAGGTCTTCGTTGATGCTGCGCGCAGGCTTTCTCTAGTTGCGGCAAGCAGGGGTTACTCTTCATTACGCTGTGCAGGCTTCTCATTGCTGTGGCTTCTCTTGTTGCGGAGCATGGGCTCTAGGCATGCAGGCTTCAGTAGCTGTGGCACGCGTGCCCAGTAGTTGTGGCTCGCAGGCTCTAGAGCACAGGCTCAGTAATTGTGGCACACGGTCTTAGTTGTTCCTGGACCAGGGCTCAAACCTGTGTCCCCTGCAGTGGCAGGCGGACTCTTAACCATTGTGCCACCAGGGGAGCACCAAACCCCTATATTTTTAAAAGTTACCTTGAAGTCAGATAAAAAGGAAAACTTGTACTAATTTTATGGGTTGTACTTGGAGATGATGGGGTCTCAGCTTTATATTTAGTGTAGATCTTGAACATGTGTGAGGCAAGACTGTCAGGGTGCTAATTGCCTGAGATATATGGGAGTAAGGAAAGAAGTGAACTCACTTTAAAGAAAATGAGACAGTAAGGAAAAGGAGTTTTTGTGCACATAATGGTGAGTGTCACTCAAATTGACCTATCATGCAGGCTTGAAGGAGACTGGACTAGAAGGATTAGAGAAGTATAATTCTTCCCTTCAATCTCTGTAAGACAATGAGAACTCAAGACAACACAGTTTTGTATGTTACAGAGAGTTAGACTGAATGGAGATTATCTTAATGGAGTTACTTTGAAGCATGTTAGGGCATGGAAATCATAGAGTGGCCTAAGTGTAAAAGTGGGCTAAACACTATTTAGAGTTTGAAATTGGCCAGTCTACAAGTATAGGAACAGAGACCTAGACAGGAAGAGTGAAGGATGCCATATCCTCTCTGATATTTAGCTTGGAAACTTAAATATGCAGTTGAAGAGAACACATGGTCATGAATTGAGAGAAAACCTAACCAACAATATTTGATAAATGTCAAATATTAACCATTTTAATTATATTAATAAAAATTGTGCTTTGCTATGGGGATCTATAGCCTAATTCTGAAATTACATGTTTTGAGGGTCTTTTAGATAAAAATGACAATTCACTGTATATTTCTCTATATTTAGAGAGATATGTATAATGTAAATTTCATATACGATATATATCTACATATATATGCATATGGGTATTCATATGCATATGAAATTTGATTTTCTTTATATCAACATTTTTTATATCACTGGATTAGCTATATTTCTTTCTGTAATTCTCTCTCAATATGTATTTTTCTAGTCGAGAAGTGATAGGTATCTATTTTTTCATAAGTTGTATATGAAAACATTCTAAAATTAAGAGATACAATTAATTGTACATATTTATCAGATTTTCACTGCAAATAAACACTTTAAATGAGTTAGATATTTTTTAAAACAATATAAAAAATTTAATGATATATTTCCATTCTTAGGATATTACAGTACCTGTAAACATTCTAATTCCTATTTTTAAATGTAAAATAGCATTTATTCTACCTAAAGAAAATGATTTCATTTACTCTTGCCCAAATTGAAAATATTCCTAACTCATTCACTGTGACATCTGTAACATAGCATGGATATAGTTCAGTGGTAAGCAAAGTATTTGGTTGTGAAAAAAATATATTCATGAAAATCTTTTAAAATAATAAATGTATATAGTTCCTTGAAGAAAAATAAAATATTTAAAGCTACTTTACTTTTTTTAATAGAAAACTTCAACAGAAAAAATGTTATTTTAAAATCATTAAAACATTACTATTTTAGGTTACTTGCAAGTAGCTTTACAATAACATTTTACCTCTTACATCTGTTTAGTATTTTAGAATTCACAAATTGTAGTCACATATCTCACGTGATTATATACTCAAAAAATAAACAGAAGATTTGGGTTCTTTGTCATCAGAAAAAAGTGAAATATTCAACTCAGAATGAAAGGACTATTCTAGGGATATGAGGAGATTAAGAAAATAACAGAGGGAACCAAACCACCTAGATATCAGCAACAACAAGAAGTTATTCTGATCATTAGGACCCTGAAGGGAGATAAGGGTTGGGTAGTATGTTCATAGACCAGTAGTGAAATGAAAGCCTGGAGAAGATCCCCCTTGATAGGCACTGTGGTCACTGAGGAGTTCAGTCACTTCTGAAAGGGGGCTCAAAGAGGGGAAAGTAAATACCTAGGCATTCTCCCAATGTTAATTAGTAATAAATCTCTGAATTTTAGCTGGGTCCATTGCTGCCAGAAATAAAAGTGGTATCTCTCCACTTCCCTTGCAGTTAGTTGGTCCTATAACTTAAGTTCTTACCAATGTCACAAAAGTAGAAGTGGTGAGGATGATTTCTGGGATGTGTCCTTAAAGGAAGTGGGAAGGGTCTCCTTAATTTCTGGATTATTTCCTGCTGGATGAAGTGTAGTATATGGCTACAACTCGAGCAGGTCTCTTTGTGGCAGCATTATGTTGAAGATGGCTGTGCTAGTATCTTTCCTTTGCTTCTCCAGATAGATTCTCCATACTTCTCAATCTTGTTTGGTGCCCTAGGAGGCTGATCTGCATGGGCTACATTAACAGGCTCATTTGCCCTCAGATTTCCAATTAGGTATAGGCAATGGGAAACCAAGCCAGTAGACTGGAGAAAGAATTGAGAGTGAGCTCAGGCTATTATTTGCTACTGGCTCCTTCCCACCTATGTCATGGTGTTCTAAGAGTGCCCCTCAACTAAGAGTCACAACTCCTCTCAAGGTTGTCTTCTGTACAAGGCCTTCTCTTCTGGGTTTGGGTAGCTGTTCACCCACTGTCCCTTTTGACTTAAGGTTATTAATGATTCTGCTGCTACTAGCCTTGGGTTTTTAGTGTATCTCAACTATATCCTTTAATATAATCATTATATAAACTCTTTCCATGTTATCCTAATTTGAGTTATCTCTGTGTTTCCTGTTGGAACTCTAAGGATGGAATGGTGGAAAAATAAATTATAAGGAAATTTGGCCCTATGGATTTGGATTTACTTTGTCTCACTAACAAATTAATACTAACACAGTGATTATTGTGATTACCTATAATTTTAGGATGACCCAACTGAAGTTTAGAAAGGGAAATATTCTTCTCAGGGTATATGTAACAGTGAATGAAATAGGTCTAGAATTAGCTCATTTGATTAAGACATTGTTTACAGAGTATCTATTATGATTCAGACACTCTGTAATACATTGAATATAGAGAGAACAATAAAATGTGGCTTTCTAAGTTCCTGTTTTAGACCTCCCATTGTAGGTAGGACTTCCTACTTGAGATGATTAAGGTAGAATGCATCCTGCAGACAGAAGCCACTCATTGTTCATGGTCTGGAAGGGGCAATTGTTTAGACATCCAGCAGAATCCTGTTTGAAAGTCATTCTATACAGGCCATCATGACCTCCCTCTTGTACTTCCCCATGTCCCCATTGTTTTGTTTTTTGTTGGTTGGTTGGTTTCCTTCACTTCCTAACTATAAAACTTTAACTTGAATTCTCATCTCAAGATCTGCTTCTTGGGGAACAAAACTTAAGGCGTTATATCTATTTCTGGGTTTTTCCCTTTACATCAATGGACTAGTTTCTCTCCTTTTGCCAGAATTATACTATCTTAATTATGATGACTTGTAAATAAGCCATAATTATGGAGTCAGCCACTTTTATTCTTCTTTGAGATTTTATTAACTCTTCTTGGACTATTGTATTTCATATAAACTTTATAATCATCTTGTATTCCTACAATAAAATCTTGCTAATATTTTGAATGAAATAACATTATATCTATGGATTAGTTTCAGAGACTTTTTGATATTGTAGTATAGAATTTGTCAAAACCAGAATATGACATAACTGTCCATTTATGAGTTCTTTAATTTATGTAGGTAATATATTATAGTTTATTTGGTAGACTTCTTGCACATCATTTATTATAAATTTTAATGCTATTTTAAATGACATTATTTTAAAATTTTATTTTTTGTCTGTTGCTTGTACATAAAAGTACAATTGGTTTTTCCAAACTGACCCCAGAGATTCATTCATTGATTCTTGTAGTTTATCAGTAGTCTCACATGGTATAGCAATGAAAAGAAGCAAAGGGTATCTCAAAAGCTCACATATAAAAACACATATATCCCTGTATGAATCTTCATTATTCATCCAGTACTGTGATAATTAATGTCCTGATTTTCTCCTGTAGAAATACCAGTGGAATACTTGTTATTGTCTTTGTGTCCCATGATCTATGTTGGCTTGCTCTGTCTGCCCATATGAACTTCTGCAAATAACCTGACTCTTTGATTGCTTCTGATTATCTCTTCCACTTCTATTTGGATAGACACACTTTATAAATGTGGTCTGAATCTTTAAAAAATATAATACATCAACTCTTTTTTATCTTTATGGATTAATTCCAAAACTTCATTTGTATAGTTATCCATTCTTTCAGCAAATATTTACTGAGTGCTCTTTGTCACGCACTGTTCTGGCCACTGGACTAGGGCAATGAATAAAAATTGATTATGTTCTTGTGGAGCTTAATTTTAGTGAGAAAAAAATAACAAATGAATTCCCAAACTCTCACTGGATCATTATAACTGGCTCAAAATAGTTCATGTATTTTCAGACTTTCAACCAATACCAAGATAACTGTATTTAGGGTTCTGACATCCTCTGTGTTGACACATCCTATAGATGCCTGAACTCCTGTTTGGATAGTTAGGCAATGGGCTTGCTATTCTACACCTCTTTATATAAGACTTAAGCTATTGAACTACTTAAAACAACGGGTTTCTATATTTGTTTTCTTTAATTAACTGTGAAATGAGCTGGTTCATTGTTCATTTTTCACATGTTTAAACATAAAATGAGAATGTATTCTTATAATAACATTTGTTCATTTTCCTGTATGGGAGAATAAACTGTTTCATTACTTATCATTAGCAGCCTATTTATATAATGGGATAGTGAGAAAATGTCAAATGTCAAAACCAATTGGACTTGTAGGAGAATTTCAGGTTTACAGAATGCAATTAATCACATTTGTGATGACACTATGATAATAATTCTGCTTGATGAAAAATACTGAAGAACCTTTAAAGAGTCAGAGGTGTGGTTTTGTGTTTCTTTCTAAAGATTGTCTATTCAGCAAAAATGGAGTTGAATTTCTAATTACTTAGTTGGAATAAAATTTAACTCCTAAAAACAAACTGTTCTTAAACAACTTGTAATCTTACCCTCAAAACATGCTAGTAAGTTCTTTGAAATATTAGTGATTACTACTCAAGTAATCAAATATATCTTCTACACTATAATTTGAGATAATTATGATGTTTAACAAAATATTTTAGAAAAGGACTTCATTTCATTATATTTGTTTTTATTTTTACTAAGTCTATAATATTTTACCTGTACTTTTATAGCTTACGATTGTAAGTAATTGGGAAACTGAGTATTTGATTTTTCAGATCAAATTTTGTGAAATGGCAAGTCTGAAGGAACATGAATTATATGGAATACCCAAGTATTGCCCCTTCAGGTTAATATTTTCTCACTGATGGAGACATCAAAACAAATTAGTTTCTTTGATTAGCTAGTACTACTCCTTAACATATCATCATCTTCTTCTTGGCCATCATGCTTTTTAAACATGCTATTATCCCTACCTGGAAGATTTTATTAAAGCCCCCTCCTTTACTTCACCTAAAAAAAGAAACAACTCTCCCCCCAAAAAGAACTACTGGACCTACAAGAATAAGTTCTAATACTACAGAAGAGATAGTCCTTTATCTCAGATAAATATTCCTTTGCATTAGAAAAAGTTATTTTATTGGGGAATGGGAAGTTGTTCAGTGAGACTGGAGCTTAGCATCTGCTGATAAAGAGCTTGGGATTTATCCTGCAGAGGACATTATTATAAAATTAAAAGAAAGCAGTAATTATTAATTAATTCTACAGTTTTATTGAGGTACATCTGGCATTCAATAAACATGACATTGAAATTTTTTTTAAATGTAAAGGGAACTATTTGATGAGTTCAACACAGGTATACACACACCATGAAACCATCACCACAATCAAGATAATAAACATATTTATCTCTAAAAGTTCCATTTTACCCATTAGTAATCCTTTTCTCCTTATACCCAAGCTAAATATATCCTGTGTGTTTATTAGTATGCCTTTTCTAGAATTTTATATAAACAGAATAAATATAATATGTACTCTTTTTGTCTGGATTTTTCCCTTAGCATAATAATTTTGAGATTCATTCAAGTTGTATCTATCAGTACTTTGTTACCTTTTTGGGTGGGCAAGTTTGAAAATATTTGAGTTCATGTTAGACTACAGCAAAGTTCTTTGTAATATTAGCCTGATATTGTGACCCTGTAGTAGAACAGTCAACCTTTTTGAAATTAGCAGAAGCAGCCTACAAAAGTTGTGAGGGGTTCCTGCCCCCTCTTTCCCAAAAAACAAAGATTTTTTCTTCTGTGAAAATCCAGGAGACATTTTTAGATTTAGTAAGTCAAAAGCTTAGGCAATTTAAAACTATCTTTGCAGCTGAATTTCCTTTTCCTCAATGGTTAATTTCTTATAAATTTATTTTAACCTCATAAAGCTATTAATATTTTTGCTGTTTATTTTCCCTTGGGCTTTTATTTATTTTTTTAAATTAATTTTTAGTGGAGTATAGTTGCTTTACAATGTTGTGTTAGTTTATCTGTACAGTAAAGTGAATCAGCTATACATATACATATATCCCCTCTTTTTTGGATTTCCTTCCCATTTAGGTCACCACAGAGCATTAAATAGAGTTCCCTGTGCTATACAGCAAGTTCCCATTAGTTACTTTTTTATGTATAGTAGTATATATATATGTCAATCCCAATCTCCCAATTCGTCCCACCCCACCTCCCCACCTTGGTATCCATACATTTGTTCTCCACATCGGTGTCTCTATTTTTACTTTGTGAATAAGTTCTTCTGTACCATTTTCTAGATTCCACATATCAGTGATATTATATGATATTTGTTTTTCTCTTTCTGACTTACTTCACTCTATATGACAGTCTCTAGGTCCATCCCTGTCTCTGCAAATGGCATGATTTCATTCGTTTATATGGCTGAGTAATATTCCATTGTGTGTATGTGTGTATGTATGTATATATATATATATATATATATATATATATACCATATCTTCTTTTTTTTTTTTTTTTTTTTTTTTTTGCGGTATGCGGGCCTCTCACTGTTGTGGCCTCCCCCGTTGCGGAGCACAGGCTCCGGACGCGCAGGCCCAGCGGCCATGGCTCACGGGCCCAGCCGCTCCGCGGCATATGGGATCCTCCCAGACCGGGGCACGAACCCGTATCCCCTGCATCGGCAGGCGGACTCTCAACCACTGCGCCACCAGGGAGGCCCTACCATATCTTCTTTATCTATTCATCTGTTGATGGACATTTATGTTGCTTTCATGTCCTGGCTATTGTAAACAGTGCTGCAATGAACATTGAGGTGCATGTCTCTTTTAGAATTATGGTTTTCTGCAGTTATACGCCCAGGAGTGGTATTGCTGGGTCACATGGTATTTCTTTTATGTATGTATGTATGTATGTACTTATTTATTTATTGGTTGCATTGGGTCTTCAATGCTGTGCACAGGCTTTCTCTAGTTGTGTTGAGTGGGGGTTACTCTTCATTGCAGTGCCCAGGCTTCTCATTTGTCGGTGGCTTCTCTTATTGCAGAGAACAGGCTCTAGGTATGTGGGCCTCAGTAGTTGCAGCACGTGGCCTCAGTAGTTTTGGGTCACAGGATCTGGAGCACAGGCTCAGTAGTTGTGGTGCACGGGCTTAGCTGCTCTGCAGCATGTGGGATCTTCCCAGAACAGGGATCGAACCCACGTCCCCTGCATTAACAGGCCAGTTCTTAACCACTGGGCCACCAGGGAAATCCCTCACATGGTATTTCTATTTTTAGTGTTTTAAGGAACCTCCATACTGTTCTCCATAGTGGCTATACCAATTTACATTCCCACTAACAGTGTAGGAGAGTTCCTTTTTCTCCACACCCTTTCCAGCATTTATTGTTTGTAGATTATTTGATGATGGCCATTCTGATCGGTGTGAGGTAATACCTCACTGCAGTTTTGATTTACATTTCTCTAATAATAAGTCATGTTGAGCATCTTTTCATGTATTTGTTACTTTTTATTTCTTAGTAGTACCCCATGGTATGCCTATACTACTATAATGTGTTTATCCATTTAACTGTTGATGAAAGTTTGGGCTCTCTCCAGTTTGGAGGTATTACAAAAAGTTTCTATGATTCGGAGGAATTCAAAAAGCTGTTATGAATAGCTGTATATGAGTCTTTGTGTGGACATATGCTTTCATTCATCAAAAAGCTACAATGTGTCTAAGCTTGCATGCATTTAATAATAATGCCCGATTGACAAGTTGAGAGAACTAAAAGGAGTATTAGAAAAATCCACTATCATTGTGAGGGATGAATAATACATCTCTCAATAAATAAGACAAGGAGCAGTAAGTCAATTAGGAAATAGAAGATTTGAACAATCCGACTAATTAAAATGATCTATCTATCTAATCTATCATCCACCTATATCTCACTATAATAAATAAATTAACTTCTGTAGAACATTATATCAATACTAAAGGAATACTCAGAAAGGGCAGTTGTGAAATCATCCAATGAAATGAACCTAAAGCATTTGGGAAAGGAATTGAAGTAAGGAAGGAAAGTGGTCTGGAAGCACAAATGAGCAGCCAGTGGCAAAGAGGCACCTACTGTACTTCACATTCTGGCCCAGTGATATGAACAGTGAGAGAGAGCAACCAGTCACCACTGAAGAACGGTAAGGAGAAAGAATGTTGTCAGGAAGAAGCTTGTATTCCTAAGAGCAAGAAGGAAATGGAACAGCAAAAAGAATATGAAGACAAACAGAATTGGCCTTTGAGAACACAGTAGAATAATTGCAGGAGTTGGGAAATGGAGTCAGATTAGAGGATTTATAGAACTGAGTGGGGGTGAGCCTGTGTGCTGAGGAATGACTTGGATGTCTTAAGATTCTGGAGTTCCTTGGACACTGAGGTGACTGTTCCATAATGGGGAGAAGATGATGAAACTCAGTAGTGGATAGGTAGGAAAGGTGGAGGTTTTGTCAGAAATATGTGGAACTCCCAAGTCTTGTCTTAAATTGTTTGTCTTATTTATTTTTAGCATTTTCTGGTAAAGCAACTTCTCTATTCTGTAATGCCACCCTCCTGAACAATCACCCAACAATATTCAGAATATGACAAACACTTGTTCATTGTCCACTAGACTCTACGGGCTTCTTTTGAGAGAAGACTGTCAAGACTAAGAAACTTCTATCATTAGCAGATGGGTTGATATCTTATTTTTTGTTTTTGTTTTGTGGATGACTAATGACTTGTTCCTAGATCACTCTGCTTATCTTCAGGATGAATAAAGTGTAAACTCCTGAATGAACTGGGATCTGCCTAATTCTCGAGCCCCATCTCTTGCCACAAACCTATGTTTTAACCATCTGAATAACTACAGTGATGCCGTAACTTACCACACTTTACCACATGTGGTTACCTGTCTCTAGGACTTCTCTTATAATTCCATCTTTGTCTCTCTAATGACATTTCAACGGAAAAAACTTAGCTAACATTGCTTCTAGAATGCCCGATCCTAAATCTTAAAAGTGATTCAGCTGCTAAGACTTAAAGGCTGCCATAGCAACCTGGCTTTGTGGCTATAAGCAGCACTATACACTAGAATCAACTGCTATACTTTTACATTCCTTCTCAATTTCCCATCATGCGATATTCAGTGTTGGGTACTATTGATAAGGAGAAAAACTTATTTTATTAAAGGGGAAAATACAGATGTTAAGGATAAATTCATAAAATTTATGTGAAAGGTTTGTACAGGAAGAGTTATGTGATTGTCCTTAGAAATACTCAACATATTATACTGTTATAAATAAGATCATGGTTTAGGAGAATAATTCTGAAAAAGAGGCAGGAGCCACACAAAAAATTATTTCCTGTAACTACAAATGTGAGGTGTAACAAAATCAAACTTAGAATAAGATAGTGTAAGGTCCAGTCAAGACTAGGGTAAGCATCACTCAAATTTGTGAGTTTCAAGAGCTTTTTTCCTGAGTAATCAAAAAAATAAAATTAAGAAAAAAGGAAGCAGGTGCAGAGCACATAATGAGTTAAATCATTTTTTAAGGAGAGATTGTCATTGAGTTTGGAGAGGTTTAGTATAAGCTAAGAAAGCAGTTATATGGAGGAAGAAAAGTTCAAGGGATGTTATGAGCTGACTTGTGTCAACACAAAATTCATATGTTGAAGTCCTAACCCCAGTACCTCAGAATATGACTGTATTGGAGGTAGGGCCATTAAAGAGGGAATTAAAGTAAAATGAGGTCTTCTGGTGGACCTTAATTCAATATGATCAGTGTCTTTATAAGAAAAGAAGGTTAGAATACACACACACACACACACACACACACACACACACACACACACACACACGAGTACGTGAAGATACCAGAGGAAGCTGGCCATCTGCAAGCCAAGGAGAGAGGCTTTAGAAGAAACCAAGTGTGCCCACTCCTTGATCTCAGACTTGTAGCCTCCAGGACTATGAGGAAATAAATTTCTGTTGTATTAGCTGCCCAATCTGTGTTACTTTGTTATGGCAGCCCTAGAAAACTGATACGAGTGGTTAAAAAATGAATATAGCTTCCCGAAAAATGAGTATCCTGACAAAGACAACTGCTTGATAATTTTTGTTGTTGTTGATGATGGTGTGGTTCTAATTAGGGTAGATGAATTAAATGTTTATAAATCCCCATTGCCTTTCTCATTCTAACTGACAGAGACTCTTCACTTGGTGGCTTTCCTTCCTTAGAGTTAGAAGATAGTAGCAACTCGGTAAATTGATTGCCTTCTCTTTCTGCTGCTAAAGACTTCTGGGCTGACTCAAAGGAGGAAGAAACAGGAAAATAGAGATTCATTAGTAATCTAACCAACAGCAGCCTTTTTAATTGATTTAGCTTAAATGTTATTTAACTATATGGATACATATAATAAGGGACTCATAATTATTTTTTGCTTTTACAATTAACTCAGTTTCAGTACTTGTGGTGAATGCCTTAAGAGGGAGGAATTATTGTGAATGAATGGAGTAATTAAATAAACCAAAGAGAAGATATCACATTGAACACAGAATGCATATTCTTATACCATTACCAAAATGTTTACAAAGAAAGACTGTGATATTAGGTCAATATATTTGAGAGTGCATTTAAAACAGTGTGAGGTTAAAAGAAAATTTTGCATTATTCATTTATAAAATTTGTTTTTTGCTATTTACTCTGTAACAAGAGTACCTATTAAATAGGAAGAGTAGAGATCAAGTTAGTAGGATAAATATGAGAATCTTTTAATTCATTGCATTTTTTTTTTAGGTAGTATTTTCCTTATTTATTTATTTATTGAATTTCAGTTTTAAATTTTTTTTTTTTTGCGGTACATGGGCCACTCACTGTTGTAGCCTCTCCCGTTGCGGAGCACAGGCTCCAGACGTGCAGGCTCAGTGGCCATGGCTCACGGGCCTGGCCGTTCTGCGGCATGTGAGATGTTCCTGGACCGGGGCATGAACCCGTGTCCCCTGCATCAGCAGGCAGACTCTCAACCACTGCGCCACTAGGGAAGCCCCTAGTTTTTTAAATTTTTATACAGCAGGCTTTTATTTGTTATCTATTTTATACATATTAGTGTATATATGTCAATCCCAATCTCCCAATTTATCCCACCACCACCAACACCCCCCACTTTCCCCCCTTGGTGTCTATATGTTTCCTCTTTACATCTGTGTCCCTATTTCTGCCTTGCAAACTGGTTCATCTGTACCATTTTTCTAGGTTGCACATATATGCGTTAATACGTGATATTTGTTTTTCTCTTTCTGACTTCACTCTGTATGACAGTCTCTAGGTCCATCCACGTCTCTACAAATGACCCAATTTCATTCCTTTTTATGGCTGAGTAATATTCTATTGTATATATGTCCCACATCTTCTTTGTCTATTCATCTGTCGATGGGCGTTTAGGTTGCTTCCATGACCTGGCTATTGTAAATAGTGCTGCAATGAACATTGGGGTGGATGTGTTCTTTTGAATTATGGTTTTGTCAGAGTATATGCCCAGTAGTGGGATTGCTGGGTTATATGGTAATTTTATTTTTAGTTAGTTTTTTTTTGTACTTTTAGTTTTTTAGGGAAACTCCATATTGTTCTCCATAGTGGCTGTGTCAATTTACATTCCCACCAACAGTGCAAGAGGGTTCCCTTTTCTCCACACCCTCTCCAGCATTTGTTCTTTGTAGATTTTCTGATGATGCCCATTCTAACTGGTGTGAGGAGATACCTCATTGTAGTTTTGATTTGCATTTCTCTAGTAATTAGTGATGTTGAGCAGCTTTACATGTGCCTCTTGGCCATCTGTATGTCTTATTTGGAGAGATGTGTATTTAGGTATTCTGCCCATTTTTGGATTGGGTTGTTCGTTTTTTTAATATTGAACTGCATAGCTGTTTATATGTTTTGGAGATTAATCCTTTTTCTGTTGATTCATTTGCAAATATTTTCTCCCATTCTGGGTTTGTCTTTTCATCTTGTTTATGGTTTCCTTTGCTGTGCAAAAGCTTTTAAGTTTCATTACGTCCCATTGGTTTATTTTTGTTTTTATTTCCATTACTCTAGGAGGTGGGTTGAAAAAGATCTTGCTGCGATTTATGTCATAGAGTGTTCTGCCTAAGTTTTCCTCTAAGAGTTTTATAGTGTCCAGTCTTACACTTAGGTCTCTAATCCATTTCGAGTTTATTTTTGTGTATGATGTTAGGGAGTGTTCCAATTTCATTCTGTAACATATAACTGTCTACTTTTCCCAGCACCATTTATTGAAGAGACTGTCTTTTCTCCATTGTATATCCTTGCCTCCTTTGTCATAGATTAGTTGACCATATGTGTGTGGGTTCACCTCTGGGCTTTCTATCCTGTTCCATTGATGTATATTTCTGTTTTTGTGCCAGTACCATACTGTCATGATTACTATAGCTTTGTAGTATAGTCTGAAGTCAGGGAGTCTGATTCCTCCAGCTCCACTTTTTTCCCTCAAGATTGGTTTGGCTACTCTTTTTTCTCTCCATACAAATCTTAAGAATTTTGTGTTCTAGTTCTGTAAAAAATGTCATTGGTAATTTGCTTGGGATTGCATTGAATCTGTAGATTGCTTTGGATAGTAGAGTCCTTTGCAAGATATTGATTCTTCCAATCCAAGAATATGGTATATCTCTCCATCTGTTTGTGTCATCTTTGATTTCTTTCATCAGGGTCTTATAGTTTTCTGCATACAGGTCTTTTACCTCCAGAGGTAGGTTTATTCCTAAGTATTTTATTCTTTTTGTTGCAATGGTAAATGGGAGTGTTTCCTTAATTTCTGTTTCAAATTTTTCATCATTAGTGTAGAGGAATGCAAGAGATTTCTGTGCATTAATTTTGTATCCTGCAACTTTACCAAAGTCATTGATTAGCTCTAGTAGTTTTCTGGTGGCATCTGTAGGATTCTCTATGTATAGTATCATGTCATCTGCAAACAGTTACAGTTTTACTTCTTTTCTGATTTGGATTCCTTTTATTTCTTTTCCTTCTCTGATTGCTGTGTCTAGGACTTTCAAGACTATGTTGAATAATAATGGTGAGAGTGGACATCCTTGTCTTGTTCCTGATCTTAGTGGAAATGCTTTCAGTTTTTCACCATTGAGAATGATGTTTGCTGTGGATTTGTCATATATGGCCTTTATTATGTTGAGATAGCTTCCCTCTATGCCCACTTTCTGGAAAGTTTTTATCATAAATGGGTGTTGAATTTTGTCAAAAGCTTTTTCTTCATCTATTGAGATGATCATATGGTTTTTATTCTTCAGTTTTTTAATATGGTGTATCACATTGATTGATTGACATATACTGAAGAATCCTTGCATTCCTGAGATAAATGCCACTTGATCATTGTGTATGATCCTTTTAATGTGCTGTTGGATTCTGTTTGCTAGTATTTTGTTGAGGATTTTTGCATCTATATTCATCAGTGGTATTGGTCTGTAATTTTCTCTCTTTGTAGTATCTTTGTATGGTTTTGGTATTAGGGTGATGATGGACTTCTAAAATGAGTTTGGCAGTATTCCTTTCTCTACAGTTTTTTGGAAGAGTTTGAGAAGGGTGGGTGTTTATCTCTTCTCTAACTGTTTGACAGAATTCACCTGTGAAACCATCTGGTCCTGGACTTTTGTTTGTTGGAATATTTTTAATCACAGTTTCAATTTCATTACTTGTGATTGGTCTGTTCATATTTTCTATTTCATCCTGGTTCAGTCTTCGAAGGTTATACCTTTTAAAGAATTTGTCCAGTTCTTCCAGTTTGTCCACTTTATTGGTGTCGAGTTGCTTGTAGTAGTCTCTTATGATGCTTGTTATTTATGCGGTATCTGTTGTAACTTCTTTTTCAATTCCAATTTTATTGATTTGAGTCCTCTCCCTCTTTTTCTTAATAAGTCTGGTTAAATGTTTATCAATTTTGTTTATCTTCTCAAAGAACCAGCTTTTAGATTTATTGATCTTTGCTATTGTTTTCTTTGTTTCTATTTCATTTATTTCTGCTCTGATCTTCATGATTTCTTTCCTTCTACTAACTTTGGGTTTTCTTTTTTCTTCTTTATGTAGTTCCTTTAGGTGTAAGGTTAGACTGTTTACTTGATTATATTGTTTATTGTTTGTTTCTTGAGGTAGGGTTGTACTGCTATAAACTTCCATGTTAGAACTTCTTTTGCTGCATCCCACAGGTTTTGGATCATCATGTTTCCACTGTCATTTGTCTGTAGGTATTTTCTGATTTCCTCTTTGATTTTTCAGTGATCTGTTGGTTATTTAGTTATATATTGTTTAGCCTCCATATTTTTGTGTTTTTTACGTGTTTTCCCTGTAATTTATTTCTAATCTCATACTGTTGTGGTTAGCAAAGATGCTTGATATGATTTCAATTTTCTTAAGTTTACTGAGGCTTGATTTGTGACCCAAGATGTGATCTGTCCTGGAGAATGTTCCCTGTGCACTTGAGAAGAAAGTGTAAACTGCTGTTTTCAGAGGGAATGTCCTATAAATATCAATTAAATCTATCTGGTCTATTGTGTCATTTAAAGCTTCTGTTTCCTTATCAATTTCCTGTCTGGATGATCTGTCCATTAGTGTAAGTAAGTGTAAGTGTAAGTAAGATATTAAAGTCCCCCACTATTATTGTGTTACTGTTGATTTCCTTTTTTATAGCTGTTAGCAGTTGCCTTATGTATTGAGGTATTCCTATGTTGGGTGCGTATATATTTATAATTGTTATATCTTCCTCTTGGATTGATCCTTTGACCATTATGTAGTGTTGTTCATTGTCTCTTGTAACATTCTTTATTTTAAAGTCTATTTTGTCTGATATGAGTATTGCTACTCCAGCTTTCTTTTTATTTCCCTTTGCATGGAATATTTATTTTCCATCTCCTAACTTTCATTCTGTATGTGTGTGTAGGTCTGAAGTGGGCCTGTTGTAGACAGCATATATATAGGTCTTGTTTTTGTATCCATTCAGCAAGCATGTGTCTTTTGGTTGGAGCATTGAATCAATTCACATTTAAGGTAATTATCAATATGTATGTTCCTATTACCATTTTCTTAATTGTTTTGGGTTTGTTTTTGTAGGTCCTTTTCTTCTCTTATGTTTTCCACTTAGAGAAGTTCCTTTAGCATTTGTTGTAGGGCTGGTTTGGTGGTGCTGAATTCTCTTAGCTTTTGCTTGTCTGTAAAGTTTTTGATTTCTCCCTCGAATCTAAATGAGATCCTTGTTGGGTAGAGTAATCTTGGTTGTAGCTTCTTCCCTTTCATCACTTTAAATATGTCGTGCCACTCCCTTCTGGCTTGTAGAGTTTCTTCTGAGAAATCAACTGTTAGCCTCTGGTAGTTCCCTTGTATGTTATTTGTCATTTTTCCCTTGTTGCTTTTAATAATTTTTCTTTGTTTTCATTGTTTTCAATTTGATTACTATGTGTCTCCGTGTGTTTCTCCTTGGGTTTATCCTGCCTGGGACTCTCTGCACTTCCTGAACTTGGGTGGCTATTTCCTTTCCCATGTTAGGGAAATTTTCGACTATAATCTCTTCAAATATTTTCTCGGGTGCTTTCTCTCTCTCTTCTCCTTCTGCGACCCATATAATGCAAATGTTCATACATTTAATGTTGTCCCAGAAGTCTCTTAGGCTGTCTTCATTTCTTTTCATTCTTTTTTCTTCCTTCTGTTCCACAGCAGTGAATTCCACCATTCTGTCTGCTAATGGAGGATTCTGGGAGGGCTCATGCCAAGCAGTATTTCCCAGAACTGCTGCCAGTGTCCTTGTCCCCACAGTGAGCCACAGCCACCCCCTGCCTCTGCAGGAGACCCTCCAACAGTAGCAGGTAGGTCTGGTTCATTCTCCTATGGGGTCATTGCTCCTTTCCCCTGGGTCCTGGTGCACACACTGCTTTGTGTTTGCCCTCCAAGAGTGGAGTCTCTGTTTCCCCCAGTCCTGTTGAAGCTCTGCAGTCAAATCCCACTAACCTTCAAAGTCTGATTCTCTGGGAATTCCTCCTCCCATTGCTGGACCCCCAGGTTGGGAAGCCTGATGTGGGGCTCAGAACCTTCACTCCAGTGGTATAATTGTTTTCCAGTTTGTGAGTCACCCACCCTGCGGTAATGGGATTTGATCTTATTGTGATTGCACCCCTCCTACCATCTCATTGCAGCTTCTCCTTTGTCTCTGAATGTGGGGTATATTTTTGGTGAGTTCCAGTGTCTTCATGTCGATGATTGTTCAGCACTTAGTTGTAATCCTGGTGCTCTTGCAAGAGGGAGTCCAGCTTAATTTTGAGGCTTAATTTCTTAGAGGACCTGTACTTGATGTTTTTAATTAATCTTGTTAGCTGATAATGTGTTTTTAGTAATTTCAGAATCATTTATGTGGGTAAATTAACACATAGTCAAGATTTCAATTAAGAGTATCTTTAAGAAATTACAATTTAGAAATAATAAAATGTTGAAGAACTGATACAAAATATGAAATATTGGTGAGTCAGACTTTGTTCAAGTTGGTTCACTTGATGGTGTTGTTAAAGTGGGGCTCTGAGCTGGCAGTTTTATTTTTAAGAAAATAAATGCATTTGAGAAAAATGAGAAATTAAAAGAAATACTCAAAGATTCTGTATGACAAGAAAGCATAAAATTTTGGAAGATTCATTTCAAATCCAGCTAACATATTTTATTGTGTAATTCAAAATTTTTATTTATTTTGTTAATAGTTAACAGAACATCTATGTGTTCTCTTTTTGCTCTGGTCATTGAGAGATTAATATATTTGAAAACAACCATACTTCAAGCAGAAACATTTTAAATAAGTGACTAATGTCCAAGAGAATACATATTAAAATATCCACGTTTTTAATATACCAGCAATTTAAAATTATATATATATGTACATTTAATAGAAGATTCAATAACTTGATATTATGGTTTTAATAACTTTAAGAATGATAGGTACATTTTCAATTTTTTTATCATAAATTAAGTAAGCAAATAATGCTTTTCTTTTTGCATGCAGCCATTTAATCACATCTATTTTAGCAAAAAACCAAAAAACTTGTCAATTGTTTTATTGATATAATTCAAAATTCAATTGAATAATAATAGCAACACACATCATATGCATATATATATATATCTACATGTATCTTTATTAATAGCTTTACATATTTTATTCACTTACTACTCACAAAACCTTATAAATTAGCTTCATCATTAACAGCTCATGTTAGAGAGATAGTAGCTGATTAGAGGGATTAATTAGATTCATGAATGCCTCCAGTGTCATGCAGTTTTGTATTTAGTTAAGTAGCCAAACTAGTAATCAAACCCAGCAACTCTGGCCTCACTGTCTTTCCACTGGGAAGAAAAATGTCTATATAATACAATTTAGCAGCTAATTTATGAATACATACGATATATGTGTCTTTATTTCACGTTGGGGAACTCTGGCACAAACATTTCAATACAGAAGAGATAATGTACCTCTATACATTTTATATGTTTGTACTTTTGAATAAATTATCCTGTTAATATTATAACTCCTCATAATGTGCTTTCTGTTTTTATCTGTGCAATATTCTGACCATAATATAAACAGGAACCTTTTCATGTTTATCTAAGATATAGACCTTCCCCCATCACTGGCATGATTTCAAACACAGAGGAGAAACAGAGGCTAAGCAGCTCACATAATCTGTACTTTAATGACTCAGCTTTGTCATTTAAGTCTTAACTTGGTTTCAGGATTTTTCTATTCATTTGTATTTGATTGAACACCACATCACATACTAAAGTGAATCCTTGTCCCTAAAATGGCTTTCTGTCCATGAAAATTTGAGCCTTGTCTTTACTTCTTCATCCTTAAATTACTGAATCCTTGTTTCCATGACTGTGCTTTATTAGAAAATTCATAGATTCTATCTTTGACATGTTTATTTTATATTTTTATGATTTCCTATTTAGAGTAGTTTTAGGTTCAGCAAAATTGAGGAGAAGGTACAATGATTTCCCATATACTCTTTTCCCCCAAAGCCTCCCCAAATATCAACATCCCCTACCAGAATAGGACATTTGTTACAATTAATAACCTTACAATAATACATCATAATTGTCCAAAGTTCATAGTATACATTACAGTACCCTCTTGGTGTTGTATATTATATGGATTTGGACAAATGTATAGTGACATTTTCTCATCATTATATTAACATACAGAATGTTTTCACTGTCTTAAAAGTCCTCTGTGCTCTTATATTCTTCCCTCCCTCTACCCTCAATTCCTGGCAACCACTGACCTTTTTACTATCTCCATAGTTTTCTGGAATGTCATATAGTTGGAATCATACAGTATTGCAGGTTTTTCAGATGGGTTTCTTTCCTCAGTAATACACATTTAAACTTCTTCCATGCCTTCTCATGTGTTGATAGCTTATTTATTTCTTTATTTTTCAACATCTTTATTGGAGTATAATTGCTCCACAATGGTGCATTAGCTTCTGGTGTATAAAAAGTGAAAGAGCCATACGTATACACATATAACCATATACCCTCCCTATTGCATCTCCCTCCCACCCTCCTTATTCCACCCCTTTAGGTGGTCACAAAGGACGGAGCTAATCTCCTTGTGCTATGCAGCTGTTTCCCAACAGCCACCCATTCTACATTTGGTAGTGTATATATGTCCATGACACTCTCCCACCTCATCCCAGACCTCCTCCCCCTCCCCGTGTCCTCAAGTCAACTCTCCATATCTGCGTCTTTATTTGTGTCCTGTCCTGAGGTTCTTCAGAACCCTTTTTTTTTTGTAGATTCCATATATATGTGTTAGCATACGGTATTTGTTTTTCTCTTTCTGACTTACTTCACTCTGTATGACAAACTCTAGGTGCATCCACCTCATTACAAATAACTCAGTTTTGTTTGTTTTTAAGGCTGAGTAATATTCCATTGTATATATGTGCCACGTCTTCTATATCTATTCATCTGTCGATGGACACTTCGGTTGCTTCCATCTCCTGGCTATTGTAAATAGTGCTGTAGTGAACATGGTGGTACATGACACTTTTTGAATTATGGTTTTCTCAGGGTATATGCCCAGTAGTGAGATTGCTGGGTCATATGGTAGTTCTATTTTTAGTTTTTTAAGGAACCTCCATAATATTCTCCATAATGGCTGTATCAATTTACATTCTCACCAACAGTGAAAAAGTGTTGCCCTTCTCCACAACCTTTCCAGCATTTATTGATTGTAGATTTTTTGATGATGGCCATTCTGAGCAGTGTGAAGTGATACCTCATTGTAGTTTTGATTTGCATTTCTCTAATGATGAGTGATGTTGAGCATCCTTTCATGTGTTTGCTGGCAATCTGTATATCTTCTTTGGAGAAATGTCTACTTAAGTCTTCCACCCATTTTTGGACTGGGTTGTTTGTTTTTTTGATATTGACTGGCATGAGCTGCTTGCATATTTTGGAGATCAATCCTTTGTCAGTTGCTTCATTTGCAAATATTTTCTCCCATTCTAAGGGTTTTCATTTCATCTTGTTTATGGTTTCCTTTGTTGTGCAAAAGCTTTTAAATTTCTTTAGGTCCCATTTGTTTATTTTTCTTTTTATTTCCCTTTCTCTATGAGGTGGGTCAAAAAGGATCTTGCTGTGATTTATGTCATAGAGTGTTCTGCCTATGTTTTCCTCTTAGAGTTTTACAGTGTCTGACTTTATATTTAGGTCTTTAATCCATTTGCAGTTTATTTTTGCATATGGTGTTAGGAAGTGTTCTAATTTCATTCTTTTACATGCAGCTGTAGAGTTTTCCCAGTACCACTTATTGAAGAGGTTGTCTTTTCTCATTGTATATACTTGCCTCCTTTGTCAAAGATAAGGTGACCCTATGTGCGTAGGTTTATCTCTGGGCTTTCTATCCTGTTCCATTGGTCTATATTTCTGTTTTTGTGCCAGTACCATACTGTCTTGATTATTGTAGCTTTGTAGTATAGTCTGCAGTCAGGGAACCTGATTCCTCAACTCCATTTTCCTTTCTCAAGATTGCTTTGGCTATTCGGGTCCTTTATGCTTCCATACAAATTGTGAAATTTTTTGTTTTAGTTCTGTGAAAACTGCCATTGATAGTTTGATAGGGATTACAGCAAATTTGTAGATTGCTTTGGGTCTTATAGTCATTTTTACAATGTTGATTCTTCCAATCCAAGAACATTGTATATCTTTCCATCTGTCTGTATCATCTTCAATTTCTTTCATCAGTGTCTTACAGTTTTCTGCATACAGGTCTTTTTTCTCCCTAGGTAGGTTTATTCGGAGGTATTTTATTCTTTTTGTTGCAGTGGTAAATGGGAGTGTTTCCTTAATTTCTCTTTCAGATATTTCATCATTGCTGTATAGGAATGCAAGAGATTTCTATGCATTAATTTTGTATCCTGCAACTTTACCAAATTCATTGATTAGCTCTAGTAGTTTTCTGGTGGCATCTGTAGGATTCTCTATGTATAGTATGTCATCTGCAAACAGTGACAGTTTTACATCTTTTTTTCCAATTTGTATTCATTTTATTTCTTTTTCTTCTCTGATTGCCGTGTCTAGGACTTCCAAAACTATGCTGAATAATAATGGTGAGAGTGGATATTCTTGTCTTGTTCCTGATTTTAGAGGAAATGCTTTCAGTTTTTCATCATTGAGAATGATGTTTGCTGTGGGTTTGTCAATATGGCCTTTATTATGTTGAGGTAGGTTACCTCTATCCCCTTTTTCTGGAGAGTTTTTATTACAAATGGATGTTGAATTTTTTCAAAAGCTTTTCCTGAATCTATTGAGATCACATAGTTTTTCTTCTTCAATATGTTAATATGCTGTATTACATTGATTGATTGACATATATTGAAGAATCCTTGCATTCCTGGGATAAAACCACTTGATTAGGGTGTATGAACCTTTAAATGTGCTGTTGGATTCTGTTTGCTAGTATTTTGTTGAGGATTTTTGCATCTATATTCATCAGTGATATTGCCCTGTAGTTTTCTTTCTTTGTGACATCTTTGTCTGGGTTTGGTATCAGGGTGATGGTGGTCTCATAGTATGAGTTTGGGAATGTTCCTCCCTCTGCTATATTTTGGAAGAGTTTGAGAAGGATAGGTGTTAGCTCTTCTCTAAATGTTTGATAGAATTAACCTGTGAAGCCATCTGGTCCTGGGTTTTTTTTGTTGGAAGATTTTTAATCATAGTTTCAATTTCAGTGCTTGTGATTGGTCTGTTTCTATTTTCTGTTTCTTCCTGGTTCAGTCTCAGAAGGTTGTGCTTTTCTACGAATTTGTCCATTTCTTCCATGTTGTCCATTTTATTGGAATATAGTTGCTTGTAGTAATCTCTCATGATCCTTTGTATTTCCGCAATGTCCATTGTTACTTCTTTTTCATTTCTAATTCTATTGATTTGAGTCTTCTCCTTTTTTTTCTTGATGAGTCTGGCTAATGGTTTATCAAATTTGTTTATCTTCTCAAAGAACCAGCTTTTAGTTTTATTGATCTTTGCTATCATTTCCTTCATTTCTTTTCCATTTATTTCTGCTCTGATCTTTATGATTTCTTTCCTTCTGCTAACTTTGGAATTTTTTTGTTCTTCTTTCTCTAAGTTCTTTAGGTGTAAGGTTAGTTTGTTTATTTGAGATGTTTCTTGTTTCTTGAGGTAGGATTGTATTGCTATAAACTTCCCTCTTGTAACTGTTTTTGCTGTGTCCCACAGGTTTTGGGTCATCGTGTTTTCATTGTCATTTTTTTCTAGGTATTTTTTGATTTCCTCTTTGATTTCTTCCATGATCTCTTGGTTATTTAGTAGTTTATTGTTTAGCCCCCATATGTTTGTATTTTTTATTGTTTTTTTTTTGTAAGTGATATATAGTCTCATAGGGTTGTGGTTGGAACAGATACTTTATATGATTTCAATTTTCTTAAATTTATGAAGGCTTCATTTGTGACCCATGATATGATCTCTCCTGGAGAATGTTCCATGAGCACTTGAGAAGAAAATGTATTCTGTTGTTTTTGGATGGAATGTCCTATAAATATCAATTAAGTACATCTTGTTTAATTTGTCATTTAAAGCTTGTGTTTCCTTATTTATTTTCATTTTGGATGATGTGTTCATTGGTGAAAGGGGGGTGTTAACGTCCCCTACTATGATTGTATTACTGTCAATCTCCCCTTTTATGGTTTTTAGCATTTGCCTTATGTGTTGAAGTGCTCCTATGTTTGGGGTAAATAAATAAATACAATCGTTATATCTTCTTCTTGGATTGATCCCTTCATCATTATGTAGTGTCCTTCTTTGTCTCTTGTGATAGCCTTTATTTTAAAGTCTATTTTTTCTGTTATGAAAGTTGCTATTCCAGCTCTCTTTTGATTTCCATTTTCATGGAATATCTTTTTCCATCCCCTCACTTTCATTCTGTATGTGTCCCTAAGCCTGAATTGGGTCTCTTGTAGACAGCACATATACAGTTCTTGTTTTTGTATCAGACTTTCTCTGTCTTTTGTTTGGAGCACTTAATCCATTTACACTTAAGGTAATTATCAACATGGGTTTTTCTATTGCCATTTTCTTAATTGTTTTAGGTTTGTTATTGTAGGTCTTTCCCTTCTCTTGTATTTCCTGCCTAGAGAAGTTCCCTTAGCATATGTTGTAAAACTGGTTTGGTGGTGCTGAATTCTTTTAGCTTTTGCTTTTCTTAAAGTTTTAATTTCTCTGCCAAATCTGAATGAGATCCTTGCTGGGTAGATTAATATTGGTTGTAGGTTTTCCCCTTTCATCACGTTAATTATGTCCTGTCACACCCTTCTGGCTTTCAGAGTTTCTGCTGAAAATTCAGCTGTTAACCTTATGGGGATTCCCTTGTATGTTATCTGTTGCTTTTCCCTTGCAGCCTTTAATATTTTTTCTTTGTATCTAATTTTTGATAGTTTGATTAATATGTGTCTTGTCGTGTTTCTCACTGGATTTATCCTGTATGGGACTTTTTGTGCTTCCTGGACTTGGTTGACTGTTTCCTTTCCCATATTAAGGAAGTTTTCATCTGTAATCTCTTCAGATATTTTCTCCGTCCCTTTCTTTTCCTCTTCTTCTTTGGAACACCTATAATTTGAATGTTGGTGCAATTAAATGCACCAGAGTTGTCTGAGGCTGTCCTCAATTCTTTTCATTCTTTTTTCTTTACTCTCCTCTGTGGTAGTTATTTCACTATTTTATCTTCCAGGTCACTTATCCATTCTTTTGTCTCAGTTATTCTGCTAGTGATTCCTTCTAGAAAATTTTTAATTTCATTTATTGTGCTGTTCATCATTGTTTGTTTGCTGTTTAGTTCTTCTAGGTCCTTGTTAAATGTTTCTTGTATTTTCTCAAATCTATGTCCAAGATTTTCGATCATCTTTACTATCATTACTCTGAATTCCTTTTCAGGTATATTGCCTTTTTCCTCTTCATTTGTTTGGTCTAGTGGGTTTTTACCTTGCTCCTTCATCTGCTGTGTATTTCTCTGTCTTCTCATTTTGCTTAACTTACTGTGTTTGGGGTCTCCTTTTCCCAGGCTGAAGGTTTGTAGTTCCTGTTTTTTTTCCTGTCTGACCCCAGTGGGTAAGGTTTGTTCATTGGGTTGTGTAGGCTTCCTGGTGGAGGGGACTGGTGCCTGTGTTCTGGTGGATGAGGTTGGATCTCATCTTTCTGGTGGGCAGTACTGTGTCCAGTGTTGTGTTATGGGATGTCTGTGAACTTATTATGATTTTAGGCAGCCTCTCTGCTAATGGGTCGTGTTGTGTTCTTGTTTTCCTAGCTGTTTGACATGGGGTGTCCAATATTGTAGTTTGCTGGTCATTGAGTGGAGCTGCTTCTTAGTGTTGAGACTGAGATCTCTGGGAGAGCTGTTGTCGATTGATATTCCATGTGGTCAGGAGGTGTCTGGTGGACCAATGTCCTTAATTTGGCTCTCATAACTCAGAGGCTCAGACCTGAGAGCCGGCCAGAGCACCAAGACCCTGTCAGCCACATGGCGGGAGAAGATGGGTTATGAGTTTGCTGTCAGCCACTGCCCTTTTGTAGCTCTGTCTCAGCTATCTCCAAAGGTCACCCAGGTACATTGGGTTATTCCACCATTCCTCAGAACTTGCACATGCCAGTCTGGGACTTGTAGATGTCCTTCTGATATGCTTCATTGAAATACCTTTCATTCATTGTGGTGAGAGTTATGCTAATAGTGTTGGTTCTCTTCAGTTCAGGGACTGTGACAGTTGAGCCTTCATGTGGCTAAGTCAAAAGCAGATGGACAACAGACCCAAACTGATAACATGTTAGATTCCAAGAAGGCTTTCTGCAGCACCCGAGCAGTAGTCCCAAGCAGCCACTCTGCTCAGCTGCAGCACTCTGACTGGCGAAGTTTGTGGGACCCTAAAATGAGGATTTCTGCTGGCCCTAGAGCCTGACTTGCTCACCCAGGCAAGGAGCTGAGGAGAGCGTCTCCTCTCCCTGTCTCACCAGAGGAGAGGACACCTCTCATTTATTTATTTATTTATTTATTTATTTATTATTATTATTTTTTTGAGGCACGCGGGCCCCTCACTGTTGTGGTCTCTCCCGTTGTGGAGCATAGACTCCAAATGCGCAGGCTCAGCGGTCATGGCTCTCGGGCCCAGCTGCTCCGTGGCATGTGGGATCTTCTCAGGCCAGGGCACGAACCCGTGTCCCCTGCATCAGCAGGCAGACTCTCAACCACTGTGCCACCAGGGAAGCCCTCATGTATTTTTAATGTTGAATAATATTCCATTGTCTGAATATTCCACAGTTTATTTACCTGTTCACCTTCTGAAAGACATCTTGGTTCCTTCCAAATTTTGATGATTATGACTACAGCTGCTATAAATATGTATAGGTTTGCACATAAATTTTCAACTCCTTTGGGTCAATACCAAGGAGCAAAATTGTTAGATTGTATGGCAGAGTATGTTTGTTTTTTGTTAAAAACAGAACAAAACAAATACAAAACTCTCTTCCAGAGTGGCTGTACCACTTTGCATTCCTACCAGTTGTGAATGACAGTTACTGTTGCTACACATTCCCACCAGCTTTTGATGTTTTTAATGTTCTTGATATTAGCCAATCATATAGGTGTGTAGTGGTGTAACATTGTTTTAATTTGTATTTCCCTGATGATATAGAATGTGGGGTGTATTTTCATATACATATTTACTATCTGAATATTTTCTTTAGTGAGGTGTGTGTTAAAGTCTTTGGCCCATTTTTTAATTGGGTTGTTTTCTTCCTTATTGTTGAGTTTTAAGTATTTGTTTATTTTGGATAATGCTTCTTTATCAGATATGTCTTTTATAAATATTTTATCCGAGTCTGTAGCTTATCTTCTCATTTTCTTGACCTTGTCTTTCACAGACTAGAAGTTTTTAATTTTACTGATCTGTATCATCAATTATCCTGTCATGAATCATGCTTTTTGTGTTGTATCTAAAAAGTCATTGCCATACCCAAAGTAATCTACATTTTCTCCTGTGTTATCTTCTAGGAGTTTTATAGTTTTTAATATTCCATTTAGGTCTAAGATCCATTTTGAGTTAATTTTTGTGAAGGGTGTAAGGTCTGTGTCTAAATTTCTTTTTTCTCATCTCTTCTTTCTTTCTTTCTTTCTTACTTTCTTTCTTTCTTTCTTTCTTTCTTTCCTTCCTTCCTTCCTTCCTTCCTTTCTTCTTTTTTTTCTTTCTTTCTTTCCTTTTTTTTTTTTCTTCCTGATATGGAAGTCCAATTGTTCTAGCACCATTTGTTGGAAAGACTATCTTTACTTCCTGGCATTCTCTTTCCTTCCTTGTCAAAGATAAGTTGACTCTATTATGTGGGTTTATTTCTGGGCTCTTTGTTCTGGTCCATTGATCTGTTAGTCTATTCTTTTATGAATTCCACACTGCCTTGATTATTGTAGCTCTATAGATTCAGACTGACTATTTCTTATCATAATAAGAGTTTTGATAAATTGTGTCTGTCAAAGAATTTCTCCATTTCATCTAGGTTTTCTAATTTGTGGGCATAGAGTTGTTCATAATATTCTTTATTATCCTTTTAATGTCCACATGATCTGTAGTGATGTACTTTCTTTCATTTCTGATATTAGTAATTTGTGTCCTTTCTTTTTTTTCTTGGTTAGCCTGACTAGAGGTTTATCAATTTTATTGATCTTTTCAAAGAACCAGGTTTTGATTTTCCCTATTGATTTACTATTTTCAACTTTATTGATTTCTGCTTTAATTCTTATTCTTTCTTTTGTTCTACTTATTTTGTATTTAATTTTCTCTTTTTTTCTAATTTCCTAAAGTATAAAGTTAGATTTCTGATTTTAGATATTTGTTCTTTTATAATATGTGAATTCAGTGTTATAAATTTCCCTCTAAACATCACTTTTGTTAAACCCCACAAATTTTGTTAAGTTGTGTTTTCAATTTATTTAGTTCAAAATATTTTAAAATTTCTCCTGAGTTTTCTTCTTTGACCCATGTGTTATTTATAAGTGTGTTGTTTAATCTCTGTGTATTTTGGGATTTTCCAGTTATCTTTCTGTTATTGATTTCTAGTTTAAATTTCACTGTTACCTGAAAGCAGACATTGTATGATTTCTATTCTTTAAATGTGTTAAAGAATGGTTTATGATTCAGAAAGTGTTCTATATTGGTGAATGTTCCTTGTATGCTTGAGAAGAATATGGATTCTGCTCTTGTTGGATGAAGTTGTCTATAGACATTAGTTATATCTAGTTGATTGATGATATTGTTGACTTCAGCTATGCTCTAATTGAATTCCTGCCTGGCTGGATCTGTCCATTTCTGATAGAGATCTCCAACTATGACAGTGGATTCATGTCTTTCTCCTTCCATTTCTATCATTTTTTGCCTCATGTAGTTTCATGTTCTGTTGTTGACTGCATATAAATTAAGGACTGTCATGTCTTGTTGGAGAATTAATGCCTTTATCATTATGTAATGCCCCTGTTTATCCCTGATAGTTTCCCTTACTTAAAGTCCACTCTGTCTGAAATTAATATATTGATAGCTGCTCCTGCTTTCTTTTAATTAGTGTAAGCATGGTATGTTTATCTCCATCATTTACTTTTAACCTATATGTGTCTTTATATTTCAAGTGGATTTCTTGTAGACAACATGTAGTTTGGTAGTGTTTTTTGATCCACTCTGGCAGTGTCTTTTAATAAGTGCATGTAGGCTACTGACATGAAAAGGGATTATTAAATTTTTGGATTAATATCTATCATATGTGTTACTGTTTTCTCTCTGTTGTCCTTGTTCCTATTTTTATCTTCCACTTTGTCTGCATTTTTGTGGTTTTAAGTGAATATTTTATATGATTCCATTTTCTCTTCTTTCTTAGCATATCAGCTATCCTTTTTTTTTTTTAACTTTTCCTTAGTGATTGCCCTAGAATTTGCAATATATACTTACCACTAATTCAAGTCCACTTTGAAATAATATTAAACCACTTCACAGGTAATGTGAGTGCCTTAAAATAACAAAATAATACTAGTTCCTCTCTCCTGTCTCTTGTATCATTGCTATCATTCATTTCATTTATATATAAGCATGCATAAGCTTACTCACACACACATATAAAATACATTGTTGGTGTTATTATTTTGAATGAACTATTATCTTTTAGATCGATTAAGAGTAAGAAAATATATGTTTTAAATTTTACCTCAAATATTCCTTCTTTAGTTCTCTTCCTTTTTTTAATGTAGATTGGAGTTTCTGACATATTTCATTTTCCTTCTCTCTAAAGAAATTTAAGGCATTTTTTTCTGAAGAACTTTTAATATTTCTTGCAAAACGGGTATACTGGCAACAAATCCCTTCATTTTTTGTTTGTCTGAGAATGTCTTTATTTCTCCTTCACATTTGAAGGATAATTTTGCAGGGTACAAAATTTTATGTTGGTAGTTTTTTTTTTTTTCTCTCAACACTAAATATTTCACCTCACTCTCTTCTTGTTTGCATGCTTTCTGAGGATATGTTGGATAGAATTCAAATCTTTATTCCTCTACAAAGTTTTTTTTCTTATTTTTTATTTTCTGTAGTTTGAAAATGATATGCCTAGGTATAATCAAAAAACTATACTTGTTTTTTGTTCCAATTTTCCTGTTTGGTGTTCTCTGTGCTTCCTTGATCTGTGGTTTGGTGTCTGACATTAATTTGGAAAATTCTCATTTATTATTATTTCAAATATTTCTTCTTTTTTCTCTTTCTTCTCCTTTTGGTATTCCCATTAGACACATGTTTCTTCTTTTGTAGTTTGTCCCACAGGCCTGGGATATGCTGTTCTTTTTTTTTTTTTTTAAGTCTTTGTTCTTTCTGCTTTTTAGCTTTAAAAATTTCTAAGGAGATATTCCCAAGTGCAGTATTCTTTCCTCAGCTGTGCTCAGTTTACTAATAAGCCCATCAAAGTTGATCTTATTTGTTGCAATAATTTTCATCCTGAATATATCTTTCTGGTTCTTTCTTAGTTATTCTGTCTCTCTGATTTATTGCTCAGTTGTTCTTGCATGCTGTTTACTTTATCCATTAGAGACCTTAGCATATTTACCTAAGTTATTTTAAATCCCTCAGTCCAATAATTCCAACATCCCTGCCATTTCTGCTCTGATGCTTGCTCTCTCTCTCTCTTCAGACTGTATTTTTTGCTTTTTGCTTTGCCTTGCCATTTTTTCTTGATAGGTAGAAATGATGTACTGGGTGAAAAGAACTGCTATAAATCAGCCTATAATAATGTGGTGATGTGTGAGGGAGGAGAAGCATTCTACAGTCCAATGATTAGGTCACACAGTCTTTTACTGAGCCCTTGCCACTCTGTTTGTGAAATTCACAAGTGGTTCTCAGGTTTTTTTTTTTTCTTTCCTGTCAGGTGGGAGAAGACAGCTAGAGTGGGCTAGAATTGGACATTTCTCCTCCCCCCAAGTCAATTAGGCTCTGATAATACTGTAACAGGTTAGGCTCTGGTTAACCAGTTTCTCCTGAGCACAGACTTTTTTTTTTTCTTTCCTGTCAGGTGGGAGAAGACAGCTAGAGTGGGCTAGAATTGGGCATTTCTCCTCCCCCCAAGTCAATTAGGCTCTGATAATACTGTAACAGGTTAGACTCTGGTTAACCAGTTTCTCCTGAGCACAGACCTTTTTAGAAGAGCAGAGTGCTCTGTTGTATTTCCCCTTCTCTCACCGGAAGCAGGAAGAGATTTTTCTCCAGTATTTATTGTGAGAACCTGGTTGAGCTCCTGGAGGTAAATCTCACAGAAATGTGGAGCTCTTCTCTGACTGAGCCTTCTTGAAGTTTTTCTGTCTCAGAATTGTTCACACTGGGCATGCAGCAATTCTTCGATTACAGTTCAGCTTTTCCTGCCTTGGTACTGGTTCCTTGGAGGTTTCTGCTCATGAATCTTTGCTCCAGTAAGGTAAGCCATGACTCCCTGTATTCCCCTCTCTTTCTGGCCTTGGGAGCAACATTTGCTGCGTGTTTTTACCTCTCTTATGGATGATAGAATGGTTGTTTACTTTTCAATCTGATCTGCTTTTCACCTGTTTGGAGGGAATGGTGAATTCCAAGTTCTTTACATGTGGATTGGAACCTGGAAGTCCTTTGATATGCTTTATTCACTTTTGGAAATTATGTGTATTGTGTACTGTTAAACCTTCCTTGAATTAAATGCCTGATTACCTAGCTTACCTATCACATGTTTGCTATCCCTCTATCAATACAATATTAGGTCCAGTGTTTGAGATTTTTCAAAGCTAATAACAGCATTACCCAGGCAGCCTTTTTCATTATTGACTGAGTACTAGCTGACCAGTAAAACTCTATTGCTAGATGAAATAGTGCACACTGTACAGCAGGTTTATGATCATTTTTGCTAATTTGAGGATTATAAAAGGAAATTGTGGGCTTTATTTTTATTGCCATGGTCATACTACAGCATTTTATCAAGTAGGAACACATGAGTATGAAAATAAACCTGGTTTAAAATAAAAAATTAAGCTAAATTAACCATGAAATATAAACCATACAGAAATTAAAAACCCTTTCAACTGATTACTTAATTTAAGGCTCATTGAATATTGTTTTCTTCTCTGTGAAGATTAATTTTATTGGCCATATGAACAACATGTTTCTAGTCTACTCAGATTTACAATGTCCTAGGCATTTGGTATGGTCAATTTACTTACCTAGTTTTAATTAGGTAATTATAGTACAATCAATACTAAAATGGTAGTGACAGAGCATTTTTGCAAACAACATTTCGAAACAAATTTTATTATTCCTGAAGAAAATTCACCAAATACTCATCAAAAATCATGTAACAGTTTTTTTCACTTGTACAAGCAGGAGAGACTCTTCAACTTAATTGAAGAGTCAAGTGTTTTTCTAGTATACTCATCAAGTGATGACAGCAATCAGGTGAATTGAGGTCACAAACTAATTTTCTTTTGTGTTAATGATGTAATCTGCCTTCACCTGACTTACTGCCTTAGTACTGTTGCTAAATTTACCATGTTTGTATGTATGTAAGGAAAAAAAAAAGTAAGGACAAATAAAGACTGAAAATAATAAGCTTAATTCTCCTTGTTGAAAATAAGGGAGACACCCTCTTTCTCCTAGAACCTTTACTTTAGGAGACTTGTAATTGTTAATTTTCTCATCTCCTTGAAATGTATGAAGTCCTTTAAAAGCTAATTTTGCCTTTTACCAGCTTTAAGACCCAGAAATGCCTTTCTCAAGGACCTGTAAAGAAATAGAGAGCACCCCTATTTCCCAGTTTCTCTGGTAGGAGAGGAGCCTAACCAGCAGATGCCAAGTTGTAGAACTACCTCTTGTCATAAATATATGAAAAGTTTATTTTTTCCTTAGTGTAAAACCAAATAATTGACACAAATAGTCACCCCAATTGCCAAGTAAATTTAGAGTAAGTTGTGACAAATGGTGCTGTCAAGTTCTCTTACTTGAGGACTAGTTATTGTTTATCTTGAGAATGTGGGTTGTAACTTCTTGGCTAAATAAAAGGGTGAAATTTCTTTCTTCAGAAATCTCTTAGCAGATTATCTGTGATGCACATCACAATCTGCTTCAATGCTTATTCAATAATAAAACTGTTTCATTCTCTTTTATGTTTGTAGGAGAGGTTTTCTGAGATGAGAGGATATTTCATTTTTAATTATATTGCATTTCCCAAAAAATAAAACTATACATTATTTTTAGCATTTGAAATCAAAAAGAAATTGGAGTGTAACTAGCAGAGAGCCCTTAAGTCAACCAATGAAATAAAATAACATTTTTAAAAATAATGTTGCTATTAATTTTAAGATGTCAAGACATGCAGCTACTTATTTCATGTTTTGAAGTATCAGAACTTCAAAGAATCAAAACCTATAGAAATATAAATTTTTGAAAATAGTTTCAAACAGCCTGTGATAACTTTTAGATTTTATATTATTTTCCCAAAATGCTAAATTGCATTGATTTTTGGAAAATAGTTCTTGATCTTGAACTCATAATTTGAGTGCTTTACAATTCGATTTTTTTTATGATACAAAGCTTACATTTTTCCAAATATACTACTTTTCTGAAGGTGGGGAGATGTAGACATTCTGCCATGTTTCTAGATTAGTATTTGATTCTCATACACTAACTCTAATTCTCATTCACTAACGTTGTAAAAGAAAAACTTGACTATACATTGTAGTTGCAGATACTGCAGAACTAAAAAAATCAGTGGACATTTCTTTTTTGTATATTCGTGGGTAGAATGTTATACTTCTATGACTCAGCTTCCTCACTTGTGAAATGAAATAATAAGACTATATACCTCATAATTTCATTTAAAACATTAAATGAGATAATAAGTCTTGTGGCTAATATCTGGACATGTAAACATTCAATGAAATGTCAAGTTGTTTGGTAGTTACAGGTGTAAGTAGTGGGGAATCTAAATTAAATAACCATGGCCTAAATATAACCTTGGAGTATGATATGCTGCATATGTAGATGCATGAAGAGATTATTACAACATACCTTATTAAGTAAAATATACAAATTAGTAACTGAAGATATAGAGAAATCTCCTACCAAATTAGAAGAGTCAAAAGAAGCTTTTAGATAGGGGTAACATCTTTGAGTCTTAGAAGATGAATAAGAAGCCCAATAAGAAGGTCTGAGGAGATAAGTAAAAAGTTGTCAGCATGAAGAAAGAAAAGTAAGAAATTAATTCAAGGGGAACCGTAAATGATGCTGCAGAAGTACTTCCCTAATTGTACACCTAATGACAGCCAGCCTGAGCTCTAGCTGCAAATTTAATTAACTACCCCCATCATCCCCCCATTTTATTGTGTGCTGATTGACCACATTATAGGAACAAAAGAAGAGGGATAAGTAAGGAATCATATTCTATTTCAGAATCATGTCTGTTTACTTGGAGGGCACAACTACAGAAATATGATTATTGTCCACTAGATTATTTTATCTGTCTACATATGTGGAGTTGTCTCAGACAACTTCCTGAAATTGGAAAGTGGGGGAATCACCAACTTTGTATATGGAAACAAACTCTCTATGTATGTTCCCTCTGACTCTATGTATTCATCTGACCCTGAGAAATCAGTTTAATTTCAGCCCTGATACCAGGCCCCTCTACTGATATAGATAATTAAATCAACACTTACCTCTCAATCCCCAACTCCAGTTTATTGCAACAAAAGTGATAGCTGGGAGAGAAGGTGATGACAATGTAATATCTGGTTTCAGATGGCAAGGCTGATGTGAGAATATTGTGACAGTATGAACACTGTATTTACTTAATGTGGCAGAAAACAAAGTATTGAAAAAGAACCAGAGTTGTTTGCTGTGTTTGTGTTGAAAGAAATACAATTTTGAAACAAGGGCTAAGTGGTGTACTTCAGTAGTGGAGCAAAAAATATTAGTATTAGTTTAAATCAGAAATTCAGAAGGGATTTTTTAAAAAGAACTCCAGATTTCAAAGTGTTGTGTACTGAAGTGGTCCTTCAGCTACTCTGTGGCCCATAGCAGAATAGCAAAGGAAGAGCAGTGTAAAGGAGTTAAACCATGGAGCTGGACAGGTAAGAGGTATGAGTCATAACAAATGAAAGGAAATAATTATAAATTATTAAAAAAATTTAGCCATACCATTAGCCATAAATTCAAGAAAAAAATGTAGTAGAGGGAAGTATGTAATAGAAAGTGTGTGGTATGTCTCTGATATAGCAAAATACCACCCTGGGAAAGAGCATTGGGAGTGATCAGTAATGTCTATGTTTGAAGATTTACTAAAGAGATCCTCAGAAGTCTGGCATAAAGAGTAGAAGAAGAAAACCAGGAAAAAGAAAAACCAGGCTTTATGGCTGTACAGGGAAAACAAAAAGGTATAAGAGATCTCACACATTCAATCATTCATTTATTTAATAAATAATTTTGGTACTCTTGATAATATAATTCTATACTGGTAGTAGATACAAGAAAAATTGGTGGAGTATGACTAAAAGCTGGATTAGAATAAGGCACAACACTGCTAAATGAAACTGCATTATTTATGACATTCTTTAAGCACTTAGGGAAACAATGGAAAGACTGAGACTAAAAATATGTAAATGCCATTGGAGAAATCATTTTATATATAGGATTGTATTCCTATCTCATTAATATTATATCTCAATGTTGAAACACATGGAAATAGTTTTCTTTGAAAATATGGTACTCAAAAAAAAAATATGGTACTCAAATTCATTCTACAGAGAAATCTCAAAATTTGGAGATTCTTTAAATTTTTTATTCTTAATAAACATATTAAAGGTGGCATTGGGGATTTCAAAAGATAAAATTGAAGGTATAAACAGATTTCTTTTGAAATAGCACTCAACACATTTTTTCCATACCATATTAACATTTTCAGACCTACTGCAGAGTGAAAAAAGTTAAACCCATGTAACAGCACCCAGATTTTATAATTAAAATTTTGCTATGCTTGCTTTATCCATAACTATCCACCTATATTTCCCTCCATCCATCAATTCATCTTAGTTCTTATTCATTTCAGAATAAGTTAGACATTAATACATGCCCCCTTCATCAAATACCTGCATCATGCATATCATTAAACTAGAACTATTGAAAACTTTTTTGAAAGTAGAAGCAAACTGTTATAAGGAATTAGCCCTTTTTTCCAGTAACTTCTTATTTTAATAGATTTAGGCATTTATTCGGTGTTTTTCTGTGTGCCCACCATGGACCATGAACTCTTCTAGGTCAGAGGATATCCTTCCAACTGTTTGTGTTGTCTTCAATTTCTTTCATCACTGTCTTATTTTTTCCCAAGTAGGGGTCTTTTACTTCCTTAGTTAGATTTATTCCTAGGTATTCTTTTTGGTGTGTTGGTAAATGGGATTATTTCTTTAATTTTCTGATAGTTTGTTAGTGTATAGACCTACAAAAGATTTCTGTATATTAATTTTGTATCCTGAAACTTTACCAGATTCATTGATGAGCTCTAGCAGTTTTTTGGTGGCATCTTTAGGATTTTCTATGAGTAGTATCATGTCATCTGTAAACAGTGACAGTTTTACTTCTTCCTTTCTGATGTGTGTTCCTTCTATTGTTTTTCCTGTCTGATTGCCGTGA
Source organism: Mesoplodon mirus (assembly GCF_964341445.2). Lineage (NCBI taxonomy): Eukaryota > Metazoa > Chordata > Mammalia > Artiodactyla > Ziphiidae > Mesoplodon > Mesoplodon mirus. The sequence goes on along the minus strand of NC_138992.1, from coordinate 25,662,920 downwards.
CTAGGACTTCCAATACTATGCTGAATAAAAGTGAGGAGAGTGGGCATCCTTGTTCCTGATCTTAGAGGAAAATCTTTCAGTTTTTCATCACTGAGTGTGATGTTAACTATGGGCTTTTATAGGGGCTGTATTATGTTGAACCACAACCCATCTCATTGTGGTCCCTTCTTTATATTTTTAGTTGTAGAAGGTCTTTTCTTGTAGGTTCCAGTTTTTCTCATCAATAGGTTCTCTGTAAATATTTGTAATTTTGGTGTGCCCATGAGTAAAGGTGAGCTCGAGGTCTTCCTGCTTTACCATCTTAGGAAATACAAAGAGGTACTCCTTTTGTGTAAAGATAACGATGAAAAAACAAATTTTCCATGATTTTATACACTTAATCTTAGACTTTGTTTAAATATGTTCATGTTGTGGTGTGTTTGTATGATAAAAACCTATAGCACAACCATTCCAATTTTGTTTTTTTTGTTTTTTTTTTTTGTTTTTTTGCCTATTAGAGGAGGCAATTGATATTGCTTCATAGTTGGTGTGATTTATTATGAGGAAAAATGAAGTTCACACAAGAGAAAATCTAAAGACTATAAAAATACATGATATAGATCTTCATGTAGGTGCTTTAAACATAGTGATTTCACTGAAATGTTTTTAAAACCATTTGATTTTGAACACTATTTTATGATCAGTCTATTGAAGGAAATATATAGACTCTATGAAAGGAAAATTTTAATAAATACAGCACCCTCAAGATTAATATCCCATGTTATATGAGTCTTAAAACTAATTGTTTCCCTCATAGAGTAATTTATACTGTAATTTAACAGCAAACCTTAAATTGAAATTGCTGAAGAGACGTATTTTTATACCATGATAGTGATATATCAACAGACATGTTTCCAAAAATTAATGTGGTTATGCTATGGGGAATAGAGTATAAAAAGCAAATGCTTGAAAGCAAGGACATAATTCTACAAGTGATAGTTCAAGCATAAAAACATAACTCTGCCCTAGGGCATGATCATAGGAATAGAAAAAAGGAATAAATGTGAATGATATTAGAAGGAATAAAAGATGAGTCCAGACTTAGTGAAATTAAATATAGAGAACAAGAAAGGAGAGGTAGGGGCTTCCCTGGTGGCATAGTGGTTGAGAGTCTGCCTGCCGATGCAGGGGACGCGGGTTCGTGCCCTGGTCCGGGAGGATCCCACATGCCGCGGAGCAGCTAGGACCGTGAGCCATGGCCACTGAGCCTGCACGTCTGGAGCCTGTGCTCTGCAACGGGAGAGGCCACAACAGTGAGAGGCCTGCGTACCGAAAAAAAAAAAAAAGAAAGAAAGAAAGAAAGGAGAGGTAAGCCAGTGTTTTTTCTTGTTCAGACCAAAAGGTCTAGAAAAATATAGGTACTATTTGAAGAAATAAAGCTGATTAAGTGAGGAGATATTGAAAATATCTCAAACGTGAGTTCAGTATATTTATTGTGGAATTTCCAGTATGAGTCACAATTTAGAACCCCAATCTTTTTTACATAAAAATTTTATTGGTAATATTTTTTAGGAATAACTATTTCCTTATTTTAATTTTGTTGAATTTGAAATTTAATGTCTGGATAAACATATCCAAAACCATAGAGATGAGAGATTGTAGTAAGGAGAGATGTCAAGGAAAACTTATGGAAATGATAATTAAAACCAAGAAGAAAATGGAATAAAATTCTCTACCATATGAGTCTTCATAAAAAGACTAATTCTGCATCCCACCACAAAAGTCAGACTTAGTTAGCATCTTATTCCCACCCCCCCACCAAAAGGAGAGAATGAGATGAGAATTTTGAATGTAGGCTATTTTATCCACTTCGTCCACTCTTCTCTTTCTGGAACCCCGATTATTTTAATATTTGTACATTTGATTAAATCCCATAGATCACATAGGCTTTCTTTTCTCCTTTTCATTCTTTTTTTCTTTGTTCTTCCCTGATTGAGTTATCTCAAAGTTCCTCTTCTCTAGATTATTTATTCTGTCTTCCACTTTTTTGCTTTACTGATGATCATGATCTCTGTTGCATTTTTTTATTTCATTTACTGAATTCCTCAGTGCTAGAATTTGTTTGGTTCTTTATTTATGATTTTTCTCTTTGTTAACTTTGTCATTTTATTCATGTATTTTTCCTGATTTATTGAATTTTCTGTGTTTTCTTATTTTAAATGGTTTTCATCTCCATTAATTATCAATTTACTCTTTTCACTCAATATTAATTTTTAATATTTATTACTGTTTGATAAATTTATTTATGTTTATCATTTTGATGGCTACATTTTAGTTTTATGCTTTAATAAATTAAGTATATTTACTGTCAGTGAGAAACAGCTTACTTCCATACTTCTCTGTTACAAAGTCTGCTGCATCTAACATGCTTTTTCATGCTTTATGGGGCATGACATATTCAAATATAACAGATATTTCCAAGTTGCTGTCCATGGTGTCTGTGTCTATATTCACACATATCTTGTGCTTTACTGGTCACAATAAATGGGACCACTGAAATAATCATGGATAGATTCTTTTGATATCATAGGAATATGACTCTTCAGAATTTCATTGATACATTAAATACAGTTGGAACCAAAAATCCCCAAAGTATATTACCTAAGTTGAAATATTGAAACTAAAATTCTTTAGATGGGGAAAAGAATTATAAAATGCAAGAAAGTTTTCAAAGAAGGAAAAATTTGAACCTAAAATTCTTTAGGGGGGGAAGAATTAAAAATTCAATAAAATTTTGAAACAAGGAAAATATGAATACTAATTATAGCAGATAACAGGCATCAGTTTAATACCAGCTTAAAGTTTACTTCTATACCTTGATAATTCTTTATCTATTACTTGTATTATTTAATTAATGTGACTCTTTTCATCTTTAAAGAATGATGAAATTGGAATACTTATGTGAATTTCTTTTTCTATTTCATTTTTCCTGACAGCTTTGGTTATGAAATGTAATTTTCATATTGACAGTTTTACAGTATTACCATTTTATTTTATAACAATAATTGACAATATCATTTTAATCTAAACTATAGATTTAAATATTTTCTCTATTCACCTATCAATTACATAGAATTCAGCCTTACAGTTTCTTTAAGGGTTTATGAAAACTACAATTGCTGAATTATTTTATGGTTATATTGTGCTTATTATCCTCATGCTTGAAGGACAGTTTGCCTGGGTAGTCAATTCTTTAGCCACAGTTATTTTTTCTTAATTATTTTTTTTTTGGAATTGATGTAGAAAACATGATGCAGAGTTTATGATTAGCACTTTTTAATAATAGTAATAATAATGATACTATTACTACTAATAATATTATTTTACCATTAAAACTATCCTATTCTCTTTCCATAGTGCCCAAATCCTTCTTTCTCATTTTTGGATTCCTGTATTTTATGAGGCCAGATCTTGTAGTTTACCATTTTTTTTATTCCCCTTGAACACAAAGTATCATTTCAAGCTTCACAGCATGATCTTTTAAGCTGGACAAGTTTTTTTTTTTTTCCTTATTTCCTCTTTGAATGTTGTTTCACTTCAGTGTGTTTACATCTCTTCCTTTGTTGTTCTTCCATAACTTTTCTTTCATTCTCTCTGTCTCTCAATCGACTTTTCTCACTCCATCTCTCATGTCACTTTTTCCCCCTCTTTAAACACTATCTATGTACTTTTTTGTTATTTTTCTCTCTGTTTTTCATTTCTCTGAAGGATTTCCTTTATTTATCATTTCATCCATGTCCATGCATATTTCATCTTTATGTTATTTTATACATCTACCTGAGACACTGTATATCTGCTTTGAGTTCTTTAATTTATGTTCACTTATGGCCATAGTGTCAGATTTTTTTTGTTTTAATCAAAATTTAGCTTATTACAACATTGATTTTTGAAGGACATTCTCATGTAACAAATGTAACGTTTGTTTCCTTTACTTTATTCCACTTTGGTTATAATAATCTTGTATAGCTCCTATTTATATCCCTTTTGTATTATCAGTTACTTTTGAGATTGTGTTCTTGTTGTTGCAGAAGTTTTGTGTGGAGAAGGTATCAAACGGTACTCTGTATGTCAGGGATCCTTTGCAGTTCAGAGTAAATTTTCTATTTTGGACTTAACTACAAAATGGCTTACATTTCCTGGATAGCTACAGGATATTTGGCAGAAGCCAGGAAGAATAAAATGTATGACCGTGTACCAGTTTGCTGGTAAAATTAAAATTTCGGAATCTCAAATGAATTCCCTTAAAGACAAGTGCATTTATATTAGTTAAGGTACTACTGTTTTCTCTAACAAACATACCCCAAATTGTGTAATGGCTAAAATTTTTTGAAATTTATTTTCCCTTACATTGACTTGAAATTGGTATAATTGATTTGTGTCGTGATCTCTCCAAAGATTCAAAGACATGGTTGTTAAAATTTCTTGTCTTCACAATCTTCAAAGTATAGCTTCAATTCCATCATGCTGTCTCTAACACACTGGCAGAGGGGGACATAATGTACAGGATTCTAGTATAGAGAATATTATGTGCTGAGCATTGAAGTGATACATATTTATTTCCATCCTTATTCAAAGGGAATTGTTAATTAGCAGATAACTCTCTTCTAAGCAATTATTCAGTATCTGGGTTCCTTCCATCTTACAACGACTTTTCCATCTTACAACAACACGTGTTGTCCAAAGTGCACTATAGTTTTATTAGGAAACATCTTGTTCATTATCATGTGTAATGGAAGAGTAAATGGAGAATAGCATATCAGAGGTTTAGTACTGGTCAGGCCCAAGTGTATTATTTATCACTTGTATGCATATTCCACTAGCTAGAACTAAATACTCACCAATACATAGTTATAAGAAAAGCTGTAAAAGTTAATCTATTCATATTCGTAGGACAAATAAATGTGTTTTTCTGAATAACTAGGCATTCTTTGCCACATTTACTAAAGATATTAAATGATATCTTTTAAAGATATTAAAAGTTAAAAAATATTGAGCATCTTGGTAATTTTCCTAGTACGTCTTTTGTTAAACTTAGGTATTATTTTCTACATTACTTTGAGTAGGTAGTAACACTGTGAGGCCACATATGACCCACTTTGGACACATTGTGACAACATTTTTTGAAATCTCTGTGGTCATGTTCGTTTTTGTGATTTCTCTCCAGAACATAAACTAAAAACACCTTTGCTCTTGGATCCCTTTCTGAAATTTTGTCTATCATCCAACCTCAGGGCTGGGACTGGTTTCTCAAAAATGGTGAAGGCTACAGGATCAGGAGAAGTAGACAAGGAATCTACTTGTCACTTGTGTATTTCTCTCATCCAGCTCTCATTACTCCACTGAGAAAGCCCTATCTATTCTGGGGGTAGGGAGGCAGATAAGTATTATATATGTTCTCACATGTTTGGGAAAAATTGTTTCCTGTCTTCTCTAGGACCTAAATACTTAAAAAAGACAAGACAGAAAAAGAGTACTTAATTTGTCAGTTTTCTTCTGAAATCAACTTTCTTAAGGCAAGGATCAGAGACAATTCTAGATTAATAAAAGAGTGAAAAGATGAAGAAAGAAAGAGAAGCATGAAACTGGCTGAGGGTAGAATTGGAATGGGGAAGAGAAAAGTGATACATATTGATTAATGTTTAAAAAGTTAACTATTTCTTTTCACTTCTTTGCCCACATGCCCACTCTTACACGTGGGCAAAGAAAATTTCTCTCTCATGCAGATGCCATTTAAAACTACTCTTCCCTGCAATGTTGCAGGTTTTGCTAGTTATGTGTTGGACCATTTCTTCCCCATAGTCATAGTGTCTTCACATATGCTTGAGGTTATAAGCATGATTAAGAGACTTACCAGTTCATTTAAAAGGCAGATCCCTACTAATATGTCTGTAGGAAATATTGTTACTGAATATTCCTTTCTTTCTCCAATAAGTGTTCATTTTTAGATAAACCATAACTCTAAGATAATATCTAATTATATCTAATAATCATATACTATGAAACTGTCTTTTTAGGTATACTTATTAGATTTAAAATCTTTATCTTACTGACAAATGCTAAGAAACCTATATTTACATTTACTTATTAGTTTCTGTTAAGTACATTTCACCCAAGAAGATTTAAAGAAATCTTTAATACAATCATTAAAGATTAGTTTTTATCATGTTTGATCCATTATGTTCATTAGGTAGGTTAATTACAATAACTACCATTAATTTAATATAGTGGGTCTTGCCTTGACAAAACTTTTAGAATGGACGTAGGATCAGAAGTAACTGTTTTACTTACACTGTGCACAAACCACAGAAAGGCTGGAGAGAAAGGTTGGTACTGTTTGATAAGGCAACATAGGTAATAGAAAGATTCACAGTGATACTCCCAACTTGCTCACAATGGGGCCACCTTAATACCACTGAACTGAGATTACACGAAATTACCCAAGGATAAGTAAGGAACAGACAAAGCCACTGACAGAACTGGAGGAGGTGTGCCAATGAAGAAAGAAAGCCCAATTATGCAATTACTTTGTTAGATCAAGGCCAGAGGTAAAATAAGATGAAAGACACACTCATTGGCTATGACTGTAGACTAGACAAGACTGAGAATAAGATTTAAATTCCTTTATAACTTGTCACTACTAAATTATACTGGAAACATAAACATTATCCTGGAGGAAAAAGAATGGTAGAAAACTCAACATGACTCAGATTATCTTTGTTATTTTGAATGGAAATTCAAATGCAGAATAACTTGAGTTACAAAAAAATTTTTTTAAATTATATTGCTTGCACATCTAAAATTGTGAAGGACATATGTGTGCATTTTCAAAAGGTCATCTTCTGGTTGTCTGTCATCTCAGTCAACTTGTGGATTAAACTCAGCCCATATAACATTATTTTTGAGCCTTTGAAAACTCTATATGAATCAGTGCAATGATCTATAGAAAAATGAAATTTTAGATTCCATCTGGGCTTTCTCCATGTCAGTATCCTTGATTTCTGCTGCCCCTTGAGTTTTCTACATATTCTGTGATCTCTCCAGTCCTCTTGCAAAGACTATTCTTCACTTAAATTAACCTGAATTAGGTTTTGGTTTCCAAGAACCAAAATATTCCAACACTGCACACTCTGGTGAAATCTTCAGAAATATTGAGTTACTTTTGTTCCTTATCCTTGATTCTTTTTCCTTCCCTGTCTTGTTCATTCTTTTCCATGCTTCAGTTTCCCTCTTTAAGAGAATCAAAATCAATTTTTGGTATGTAAAGGAAAAAGTATGCATAGATACTGACTTCTTCTACCAGCTACAGTGAAATTGCCTATATTATAAAGAATCTCCCCCTTGAAGAATCATAATGGCTGGATATAAAAAATATCTCTTTGATAGCACCAGACAGCAGAATACGTTGCCTGGACTTGAGTCAAGATCCAAGAGAGAAGGAAAATATGATAGTGTAAGTCCAAACACTGTCACTTTCTGTTCTTTTGCAAAGATATTGGTACTTGAGGAAAATAAAAACATGGATATGGTAGAGAACAAAAAGCAACTACGGGTGCTATTCACACAGAGTGAGAGAATGTCAAGCAGTATCGAGGATGCAGGAAAAAAAATGAATGTGCATTAATGGTGGGAGTATAAAAGCAACCTAGATATACTTAAATAGAATTCATAAATATGTACAGCAAACACTCTGTTGTGTATAAAATGATCAGAAATTATATACATTATTAATTTCAACATTATTTATAATCATTAATTCAGAAGCAACTTAAAAGACAGTGGGATGATCAGCACCAATGAAATAAATGATCTTTATTAAAAGGAATAAAGCTTATAAACTTTGATTGATAAAATGAGATATTTAGTATAATACATTTACATAATTTAAAAAACATGTATACACACACACACACACAAAATACCTTTATAGAAATACAATCTTGACTATGTAATCATAATTTTTTTAACTTGAATTTTCTGGCTATTAGTCATGTTGAGCATCTCTTTATATATTTTGGTCATCTATCATCTTCTGTGAATTCATAGCCTTATCCTTTTTCCTATTGGGTTTGTCACCTTTTTCTTACTGATCTCAAGGGATTTTAGTAAAGCCATAATATAAATACTTCCTTTGGGAGAGGATATTTGCAATATCCTATATAATTTATTCTGCCTGTAAATATTATAAATAGGTTTTGTACAGTGCTCTCTGTTCATTTTACTTTCAAGATCACTTTATGTATTTCTACATTTGTGTAGAAATTTGAATGAGAAAATTAAATACTTCAAAAGAGATATCTATCCCTTCCTCTCTTTAGTGACTGAAGTTCAATTTTTAGCTTGCTGTGTTGCCGCCTAGAATAAATTATTATATTTTTTAGCTTCTCTTTGGAACTAGATGTGTACATGGGACTAAATTCTAATGTAAGATTTAGCAGTAATTGTTGTATGCCACTTTCCTTAAGGATGTTTAAAGGCAAGTAATTCACCTTGGAGTTTTCCAATTTGGCCTTTATGGATTTCTTCTCACAATATGTAAATTTGGCATCATGGCTAGAGATCCAGCAACTACCCTGGATCATGAATTTACCTTGATGATGAATAAGGGGTAAGGGTATTGTTGTCTAATGCAAAGGCTAACAAAATAATCTGTATGTGTAGGCATCGAATTTGTCATTGTAGCCAATACTAAAGCAGGAACTGTTGGCTTTACAAAGTCCCATTACAAAGTCCAAGAAAATATCAGTCCATCTGTACTAGTTAGTAAAACAAACTTTTAACTGTAATTGTCATTGTAGTATGTCACTGCATGGATTTCCAAGAGTTTTTTTTTTTTTGGTTTTTTGTTTGTCTGTTTGTTTGTTTTTAATCTAATCAAAGTCTAAGTTAAATAGAAAGTAAAACTATGTAGTTAAGAGAGAGGGCAAAAGACAGAAAAAGAAGCAAAAAAGGTTTCATCAGGGCCATGATATAGGGATCAAACAAATCAGTCAGGTAGAATTCCATTTGAAGTGCTAATACAGAAGTAATGCCAGTATCAAGAATACTTTCCTACACTTAGATGGACTAATATCAAACTTGTACTTACTTAACCAAATGCCTTAAACACAATCACAGCCCAATCCATGTTTAGGACAGCTTCAGTGACACAATAAATTTCTTCAACAATAAACTGCTCTCAAACCAAATGTATTACTAAATAAGAAAAATATTCTCTAAACTTCTTTTTTTAATAAAATCACTAATTCAGGAAGCTTCATTAATCAGTTTATAACGAAGATCTCTAAACCTATCCACTTTACATGTGTCTAATTTGGAATGAGCTTATGGTTGCTCTTAATCCCCTAACCCATGGAAACCTGCTAGAGTAAGACATCATTTATAATTTTGTGAATATATTTTACAGTAATCTAAACGGAATTCATTTAGAAATCTTGCCTGAACAGGACTTTTCTGTCTTTGCTGCCTTAAATAAAGCCCCCAAGCTGAACTTGCTTTCCCCAAACCTGGCTTCAATGCCAATGATCCATCTGTGATAAATGGATCAGATTTATTCAATTTGTCAAGGCAGTTAAGATCAGGTTAACTATTGTACTTTCCAAAGCGCCTTAATATCAAGATACCTGTTAAAATCCCACCTCCCCTGCAAAAAAATAATTGTAAATGTAGTAAGAATGGGGTAAAAACTAACAAGTATACTTGCAATACCCTTATTATAAATCAAGACAGATATATTCACTTTTGTACAAGACCAGCCAGTCAATAAGCACAGTGTGAATCATGTTCTTTCTAGATTATCTCTAGCCCACATACTTTTTTATTTGTCATGAGTTCCCCACAAACTACCCTCTTTTGGGGGGGCGTCACAATTCAACCCACAACAAATATTGTTGCTGACAAGGGTGCAGAGCAACAGAAGTCTTGCTCATGATTGGTGGGATTAAGAAATGATAAAAAAAATCAAGTTGGAAGAGAATTTGGCAACTTCTTACAGGGCTAAACATAATCCTAGCATATGATACAGCATTCTTGCTCCTAGGTATTCACCCAACTGATCTGAAAATTTGCACCCACACCAAAACCTTCGTGTTAATGTTTACAGCAGCTTTATTTATGATCACCAAATACTAGAAGCAACCAATCTACCCTTTAATAAGTGAATTGATAAACTGTGCCTCATCCATACAATAGAATATTATTCACCAATATAATAAATGAGCTATCAAACCAAGAAAAGATATAGATGAATCTCTAATGCATACTGCTACATAAAAGAAGCCAGTCTGAAGAAGTTATAGACTGTATCATTCCAATTATATGACACTCTGGAAAATAGTAAAACTGTACAGATTGTTACAAGATGAGTGGTTTACAGGCTTTTGGAGGGAAAATTAAATAGGCACAGGGGATTTTTTAGGGTGGTGAAACTGTTCTATATTTTTTTATTTGTCAAAACCCATAGCCCTTCATAGCACAAAGAATGAGCATTAATGAACACAAATTATAAATTCATTTAGAAGGTCAGGGTAATTTAGGATAGAATGAAGAATGTGACAAAACAACCTAACTGTATTACAAGTGTGAATTCACTTGATTGAATGGGATGGGGTCATATGCTGACCTAAGTAACTTTGGAAATTAGTGGATTCTGTAATATGCAATGTAAAACAAGTTACACATAAGCACTTTATTATACTTGACGGTTATTTCCCATAGGAGTATGGATTAACAATTTTGATCCTACTATATATGTATACTGGAATTGAACAATTATTAAATGAATACTGAATGGTGGGAGTCAGGTTTCTCACTGTTGAAGCGGGAAGATACAGAGAAGCAAGAAAGAGTTGAGAGACTCCTGGGGCAATGGATTAGAGTTGGAGGAAGGAGTATGAATTCATATTTTACTTCACAGAGATAAAGACTTTTACATGTGGAAATACCTATAGGTATGCATATATACAAGGGCTAGTATACACATGTGTCTTACCTGTATCAGCTAAGAGGGCTTAGAAATAAAAATACTGCAGTAACAATTTATCATACCTAGAACCTAAGACCCAGATCTTGGTTTCTAATATCATGCTCAAATAAAAGGAACCAGGGCTCCTGAGAAATAATTCATTCTATGACTAGAGCTGGTGATAGATAATATTGGGTTGGCACAAAATTTCCTTCTGGTTTTTCCGTAAGATGTTACAGAAAAACCAGAACGAACTCTTTGAGCCAACCCAATATTAACTTGAAGCACCTTGCAATATCTGAAAATAATGAAATGCTCAAAAGAAAATAACACACACAAACCCCCTTCCCCCACAATTGTGTATGTTAAAGGACACAAGAACCAACTAAAAATGCTCCCAATATCCAAAAATGGAACAAATTGATCAAGAAAAAATTAGCAATGAATTCTAATTCTAAGACATCCATGAGTCAATTTGAATGAAATTAATGATTGAATAAATAAATACATGAGGTAGAAGAAACTTTTCATGCAGAAGAATTCTAAATTATTGGTATAGATAGTCCATCCTTAAAAGGGTAGAGCATAATTTTCCATTATGTGTGGACTAAACACACAGTGTCTTTCATCCAAAAAGTATATTATAGAAAGAATGAAGAGTCATTTTACAGTGGAGAAATCTGAGGAACAGGTCATGTGGCCCCTCAGTCGTGTGACAAAGGTTAACATTAACAATGGTAAGTCAGGTTATTACTATGTACCTTTAATACAGTGAAAGAAATGCATCTGTATTTCTGTGGTCAAGAATGTATAGCTGTAGTCTAAACATGAGAAGATCAAAAGACACATCCCGGCTGAGGTACATCCTACAAAATACCTGACTATTAGTCCAAACTACCTGACCAAACTATCAATGTCATCACAAACAAGGAAAATTCTCAGCAAATGTCTTAGTCAAGAGGAGACTAGCATATGATGTAGTATATGTCATGTGGTATCCTAAATGAAATCCTAAAAGAGGAAAAGATAATAGATAAAATTAAGGAAATGTGAATAAAGTATGGACTTTAATAATGTATCAATACTGTTTTACTCTAATGTTAGATGTTGATGGGGGAAATGTATGGGATATGTCAATTCCCTGTATTATATTAATAATTTTTCTATAATTCTCAAACTTCTCCAAATTAAACTGTTTGTATATAAACATACATATCTCTGTGTGTGTATATGTCTATATATTTTTTTTTCTGTGAAGACCATAAAAATCTCTAAAGAAAACTATTATCTCTATAATTTGTTCTTTACACCCACTAAGACAGTTCTGTAGGAAACTAGTACTCATTTTTTTCTTGAGAAACAACTATTCTAAACTATGGACAATTATAATTTCACAAATGATTGCTTTGTTGGACATAGCAGATAATTAACAATAGATATTGTAAGATGGTTAAATGCTTTGTCTCTTGATAATGCTTCTGTGTAATCTCTATGTTGGACAGGCCATATCAACAAGAGGAATGATGAGGGCAGGGAGAATTATCAGTAATTAAGCTGCCTGAATAATTCTCAATCCAATCAAAACTACACTAAGGTAGTTAGTTATTTCCAGGCTCTCCAAGGCATTAGTTTTTCCAACAAGGTTTTTCTGAGCAAGAGTAGGGAAAAAAAATATAAGACATCTATATTCATTGTTTGTTAACCACACTAACTTGATCAGATCAGTCAGAAACGTAATAGGCCAGCGAAGTCCAGAAGCTCTTGGGACAAAAAGGCTCAAAAATATGTAGTATTATTTTCTCAGCTTCTTTTGTTTCTGGCAAAAGGCCCTACCAATTTCCTCCTCATATCTTTGATAAAATGGAGCAAACTAAACCATAAATGTGTTTACTATATGACTAAGTAAAATCTCCACCCCAACCCCACCAAAAGGAAATGTAATTTCATTTTCACAAGGAGGGGCAGGGGATGAGGGGTGTGGTCTGTAGACAGAGTAATCCAAAATGGGGTAGTCCCTGTAGAAGCCTCACTCAGACCCCAACTCTACTTGTTCATATCTATGGTCATGGCTTTATGGTTTTGTTTCCTTTCAAATCTGTCATTTAAAGAATAAAAAGGGGCCTCCCTGGTGGCGCAGTGGTTGAGAGTCCGCCTGCCGATGCAGGGGATACGGGTTCGTGCCCCGGTCTGGGAGGATCCCATATGCCGCGGAGCGGCTGGGCCCGTGAGCCATGGCCGCTGAGCCTGTGCGTCCGGAGCCTGTGCTCCGCAAGGGGAGAGGCCACAACAGTGAGAGGCCCACGTACAGCAAAAAAAAATAAAAAAAAAAAATAAAAAGCATCCCACTGTTTTGTCTCTTTACTCTTCTTTGTTTCCATTTCTTTGTAATATTCTCCTCTCCTCAGGATCCAGAGTCAGAGCTTAACTATTTAACCTTTTCCTATTTCCCTCTGAATGTTCCTTATTGGGTAATAGAAAGAGACCTATAAGGGATTCCAGTAATTGAATTTTCAAACATCAATATTAAGTAATTCTGTTTAATATTTGAAGAAATAAAAACTAAGAATTCTATTAGCAAGAATTCAATTAGCATATATAGGGGAAATATATATGCGATACATATAACTGACATATTCTCACAAATAGTAAGAAAAAGAGACAACCCAAAAGAAAAATTAGCGTGGAACTTGAATAGCAATTCACATAGGATCATAGCCAAAAGTCATTAATTTGTGAAAAAGTGCTCAGCTTCATTAGTCATGAGGGATATGCACCTCAAAACAGCAATTAGCTACCTCTAAATGCATACCAGATTGCCAAAAATTGAAGAGGGACAATACCAAGTGACAATAGGAAGTGGAGCAGTGGTAACTCTCTTGCAGTGCTGATAGGTGTATAATTTTTTATGTATAACACATTTTGGAGAAAGCTTTGGCAGTATTTTCAATGGTTAAACAATATGTATACAATATGACCCAACAATTTCATTTCTAAATATGTACCCACCAAATATGTATATGTATATGTACAAATAGTACATACAAGAATGTTCACAGAATGCTTCTAAAAGCCAAACCATGAAAACAAACCAAATAGTCATGGACCGTAGAATAGATCAATAACTTGAGATCCCTTCTTGTAAAGAAATACTACCCAGTAATAAGGTATAAGAACTATAGCTCCAAATAACAAATTGGATTTATCTCACAAATAAAACTGTGTGAAAGAAGATAGACACAAAAAGACACATAACATAGACTCAATTTATGTAGTGAAAGTATGCAAACGTATTATGAATTACTACATTTGGGATGAGAAAACAGGTAGTAACTGGGCATCAGTATGATGGAGGCTTCTAAAGTACTGGTAGTAGTTTAGTTAGTGAGTTCAGTCGTGGTGATACAGATATATTCACTTTGTAGTCATTGATTGAATGCATGATTATGACATGCATTTCTGTGTATTTGTATTAAACCTCAATAACAATTTTATAGCATGACAGGTTAACTGAATAATTATGTGAAAAAGATAGCAAGATTTGATATAAAAAGTAAAGGATACCATTTCCCAAATTTTACTTATGCTTTTTTCAACATGATTACTTTTGAACAAAAATGAAATAAGTTTCTGAAATTATATCCTTTATCTGTATTTACCTTATAATTGTAGTTTTCAAAAATTGAGGTAATATTGGTTTATAACATTATGTAAGTTTCACGTGTACATTATATTTTGACTGTTGTGAACACTGCAGCATGCTCACCACCAAAGTTTAAATTCCATTTGTCACCATACAGTTGACCCCCTTTTACCTACTCAGCCTCCCCCCATCCTTCTTCCCCTCTGGTAACCATCATTCTGTTCTCTGTATCTATGTGTTTGTTTTAGTTTGGCTTAGTTTGTTCATTTACTTATTTACTTATTTTTTAAATTGCACATATGAATGAAATCTCACAGTATTTGTCTTTCTCCAACTGACCTATTTCACTTCGCATAACACACACAAGGTCCTCCTATTGTTATTGCAAATGGAAAGGTTTCATCTTTTTTTATGGAGGAGAAGTATCCCGTTAATAATATATACCATATCTTTATCCATTCCTCCATCAGTGGGCACTTAGATTGTTTCCATATTTTGGCAATTGTAAATAATGCTGAAGTGAACAGAGGGGTCATATATCTTTTTGAGTTAGTGTATTCACATTCTTCATATAAATACTCAGAAATGGAATTGCTAGATCACATGGTAGATCTGTTAATTTTCTGAGGAATCTCCATGCTGTTTTCCATGGTGTCTGCACTAATTGGCATTTCCCACCAACAGTGTATGAGGATTCCCTTTTCTCCACATCCTCTCCTACACTTGCTATTTCTTGTTTTTTTGATAATAGCTATTCTAATGAGAGTAAAGTGATAGCTCACTGTGGTTTTGACTTGCATAGTCTTAATAATTAGCGATGTTGAGCATCTTTTCATATGCCTGTTGGTCATCTGCATGTCTTCTTTGGAGAAATGTCTGTTTAGGTCTTCTGTCCAGTTTTTGACTGGCTTGTTTTTTTGTTTTGTTTTTGAGATAGATTTTTTTTAATACAATTGAAGTTATCAGCTTAAAATACTGCTATGATTACCAGATGTTTTATGTAAGCCTCAGACTTAAGAAAATTCTGCCACTTGCAACAACATGGATGAACCTGGAGGACATTAGCTAAGTGAAACAAGTGAGACGCAGAAAGACACACTGCATGATATCATTTTACACGTAGAATCTAAAACATTAGAGCTTACAGAAACAGAGTGCAGTGGTGGTCGCAAGAGGCTGGGGAGCGGGGGGGAATGAGTTTTGGTGAAAGGATACAAAGTTTTAATTATGAATTGGATGAATAAGTCCTGGAGGTATAATGTAGATATTGGTGACTACAGTTAATAATATTATGTAGTACATTTAAAACTTGCTAAGAGAGTAGACATTAAGTGTTAACCACACCAAAACACGTAAATATGTGAGGTGATGGAAATCTTAAATAGCACAAGTGCAATAATCATTTCACATTGTATATCAAATCATCACCTTGTACACCTTAAATATAGAGAGCTTTTATTTGCCCATTTTATGTCAAAGTTGGAAAAATAAAATTAAAATAGTATATAAAAAATAAAAAATGTCCTCCTGATATATTGCATCCAATGCAGGATGAACTTATTTTTTTTGTCATTTTGTTCCTACCCAAGTTTAACACGTCTACATTCACTGTCATTTTTTTCAGTTTTCTTGTTTATTATCTAATGAAATATAGCTCAATAATAGAACAATGTTCCAGACAATAATTCAGTTCTAATGAGTGATCAGTTTTTCTCCATATTTGCTTCAGGTATTTTAAAAGAAGTTAAAACCATACATGACAACTCATCCCAACAGCCTTCTATGATCCAATTTCCCTCTTTTCTAAACTAGAGATAACATGAATTTTGCAGTTTTCTCCCTATTAATATGTTTAATTCAAATATATATATTATCACCCATAAAATAATTAAATGTTTTATGGTTCAGTCTGCTTGCTTGCCCCTGTTTCCTTGTGCATGTGTCTGAGAAATTCTATAGGGTATTTCCCTAGAAATGAGATTCCCAAGTCATAGTGCATGGAAATTATGAAAAATTTAATATTGTCCATAGATTTCTAAATATTTGTCATAATTTGCATCTTACCAGTATGGAATGTGTTTCAGGATAATACATATATAATTACCAAGAGTGACTAGTGTAAGAATCTCTAAAATTTTCTGGTCTAATGAATGTGAAGTGCAGTTTTCTCTTTTTAATTTGCATTATATACATCACTGTAGTAGTTGAATCTCTTTATGTTTTATAGTCCATATGGTTTTCTGCTGTTAATTTTGAGTTTTAAACTCTTTACCATTTTCTAAGCATTCTTAGTCTTTTTCTTTTTGATTTTAGAATATATACATATGTGTATATATATACACATATATATGTGAATAGGATAGAAAGTATATATCTATATCTATCCATATAATATACCCAAAATATCTTCTTCCTTCCTGGTTTCTATTAAATTTGTATATGGGTTCTTTGTTATGTGAAAGTTTAAATCTAAAGGGAAATTTTTTCCAAACTTCTTTTTCCCAGTTAGATTTTTTTCTGGTATAATTCAATTAAACTTTTCAGAATTTACTGTGACTAAAAATCTCACCAGGTTTGCTCTTAAATATGGTCTGCAGTAACGTCCAGACGAAATAGCCTTTGTAGAGTCAGGGTGCAGTCACACAAGGAGCAAGTGATAAGGGCAAAGAAGGAAAAAAGTAGTGAATACAGGTGGAGATGTGGTATATAAAAAGGGAGAAGAAAGTCGGTGATTCCAGGTAATCATTTTGGTTAGTGATCTAGGAGGTGACCCACTGAGTGACTTATTGTCCTCAAATTCTAAAAGGAGTTAGTTGTACTTATGGGTACTTAATCATGGTGGAATATATATTATAGGCTCAGCTCAGCTCACATGTGAACTCCTAGTACATGAGATATCTGAGAGAGTACTTTAAAAAGATTGTCAGCAGATTAATGTGAATGTTACTAAAAATGGCTTTTCTGAAATGACTGGTCAAACTGGCCAAGTTTGGGGATAAAGTTTTTCTGTTTATATCCAATAAATGTCTGAGAATCCAATCAATTCTCAAATTTTTTCTTTCCTTGACATATCACAATGTTTGTTTTATATAAGTAGAATCAAATGATATGCTTTAATCTTTCAACAATCTTGGTTAAAATTTAAAAATAAAACAATACTTATGTTGAAAAACTTTGTAATCATTCTTCAACATATGTATTATAGAATTCAGATATCTTCCCTTTGTTTCATAGAAAATTATAGAATATTTACAATCTGGTGACCATAAAATTATGATTGACAAAGGCACTGTTATAAAATCAAAATATAAATTAACTATAAAAAACTGGTACATTATTTTTTAGATTGTGCATGGATCACATGTAAAAATTAATTACAAAATTCAGGAACACAAGAGAAAAAAATGTACAAAGACTGTAAACAGGAAATTTCCAACAGGGGAAGGCTGAACAACAAAGATGTAAAGAGGTACCCAAACTCACTAGTAAACAAAGGAATAAAAGTTAAGGGACAATAAGATTCTACTTTATGCCATCAAGTTGGCCACAATGAAAAAAATCAAATAATATATCAAATATAGAAAAGAGGAGCCCAGGAGTGCTCATGTACTCCTGAAGAAAGTGTAAGTTAATAAAGCTGTTCAATAGAGCACCACAATAATTTGTGAAATTTCTATGACAAAGGAAACACTCCTCGAAGTGTAGAAACCAAATAGCTGCATACTTTCAAAAGGGAACTTGTATAAGATTGCTCCCTTACGAGCTTAAAGCTGAGTGAAAATTAGTTGCCTATCCTGAAGAAGAAAGATATGTAAAATGAGGTGAATAAGCATAGTGGAATACTATGGTTTCACTATAGATATGTAATTTTTTATAATGAAAAAAGTTTTTATTGGATTATAGTTGATTTACAGTGTTGCATTAATTTCAGGTGTATGGTAAAGTGATTCAGTTACACATATACATATATTCACTCTTTTTCAGTTTCTTTTCTCATATAGATTATCACAGAACATTGAGTAGAGTTCCCTGTGCTATACAGTAGGTCCTTGTTGGTTATCTAGCTTATATTTAGCAGTGTGTATGTTAATCTCAAGCTCCTGATTTATCCCTCCCTCCCACGTTTCCCCTTTGGTAACCATAAGTTTGTTTTCGATATCTGTAAGTCAGTTTCTGTTTTGTAAATAAGTTCATTTGTATCATTTTTTTTTTTAGATTCCACATATAAGCGATGTCATATGATATTTGTCTTTCTCTGTTTGAGTTACTTCACTTAGTATGATAATCTCTAGGCTTATCCATGTTGCTGCAAATGGTATTTTTTCATTTTTTTTTTTATGGCTGAGTAATATTCCATCGTATATATGTACCACATTTTCTTTATCCATTCCTCTGTTGATGGACACTTAGATTGCTTCCATGTTTTGGCTATTGTAAATAGTACTGCAATGAATATTAGGGTGCATGTATCTTCTTGAAGTATGGTTTTTCACAAAATTCATCAAAATATGTATGTTACCAAATGACTCTACTGGAGCCATTTACCTTTGTACCTAATTAAGATAAAATCCTTACATCAGAAATAGAAATGACATCAGAGATCATCATTATGACTTGTATATTTGCAAAATTGAGGCTCGGAAATATTCAGATCCAAACATCATGAATCTCATTTCCATGATTCATTAAATCTTAAAGAACTAGGTTCTGAGTGAAGCAGTATTACAGATTTAGTTCAAGTCCCCAAAGGTACTTGGGGAAGTACATTTATGTTTTAGCCATGGAAGAATATATCCAGTAGGGGATCACAGTAAGTCAGATGCAGCAGCAAAAAGGAAAGTACACTAAATTATTTTTACTTACTTTGACCTTGTATGTTCCAATCTATTCCACTTATTGATCACCAACCTTCCAGGGACTCCTAGGTAAGGGTAGGAAACAGACAAAGAAACAGAAAGTTAAGTTGAAACACTTAGGCTTTCTAAATGTTGTCCCATTTTTTTATGGAGGATAGATTATTTGGAAATATATTTACCTATTTATCTAAGTTTCTCCACTATTTTAACTTTGTTTTAATCTTTCATGTTTTACTTTACAATAGAAAATTCAGAAAAAATTTAAGAAAGGTTTTTCTTTAGTTTTTTAAAAAAATGTTATTGTTATTAGACAACAATCCACCATTATCTTGAATGAAATTCAGATTACAAAACACTCTGGAAAATGAGGTATCTAAAGTAGTCAAATTTATAAAAACAGAAAGTAGGATGTTAGGGTGGTCAGGAGCTGAGGGTTAGAAAGAGGAGGTGTTCAATAGGTATAGAGTTTCAGTTTTCAAGATGAAAAAGTCCTGGAGATATGTAGCCCAACAATGTGAACATACTTAGCACTACTTAGCTGTGCCTTTAAAATGAGATGGTTAAAAAAAAAAAGTATGCCTTTTTCAAAGAAAGTTTAAATCTGATATGGGGAATCCACTGAAAATCTTACTGACAAAATAAGTTATATTAAACGATGTCTGGATATTAAACTACTTATATTTATGAATACAAATCTTTTTTGTAATACATAGAGACTGAAAAGTAGATGTTTATCTGGGCCTAAAGACTGGAGCCAGAGGGTATAACTAAAAATTAAAATTTTAAAAGATCTAGGGAATAGGCAGGGAAAATGTCTCTCCCAAGGGAAAACTGATACTGCATAGTAGTCTTTCAGGAAGTAGCCTGTATAGGGTAAAGAGCTGGGTTTCTGAATTCACTGAGGCCTCTATTTACATCCTACCACAACACTTTTTACCTTTATGACCTGGGACACAATGTTGAATCTTATGTCAAGAAAGAGTTATTCACAGATGCCCTGCACCCCTCAGAACTTCAAACGGGCAAGAGCTTTTCCCTTCACTTATTGCTGAAACCAAAAGCACAATTCCTATTAAGAGAAGAATCTCTGTGCTGTAAACTAAAACAAATCAAGCATTCTTTCCAGGACCATTGTCTCGTTTTTCATTTTTTTTTCTCCTTTCTCTTTTTTTTTTTGTCTTGAATGAATTTAAAAGGAAATACTATAATAAAAATGTTAACCAGAAGGTAAAAAGAAAAAAAAAAAAAGAATGAGTTACTGTTACTTATCTTAAAAGATAGTTTTCAGAATTTGACAAAATATATGCCATGTCTCCATTTCCCCAGGACCTCACACAATTCATAGCATTAGGCAGATGTTTTACGGTGAAGGAATGGTGAGTTTTTCTCATTATAGTACATAGTCCTACTACCACAGCTATTTTATATTAAGAACCCATTTTATATCTATATGTAAGTTCTGACATTTCTCTTTCCTAACACTGATTGAAGTTGTAACTAAACAACTAAATCTACATTTGTTGTTATGTCTTTCCTTTCCTCTAAAGTAAAAGCTCTATAAGGGAAGGATCCATATCTGACTTCTGTGAACTCTCTCTCCAGTGCCTAGCATAGTACCTGGTTAGGTATGTGACATATATATTAAATGCTTAAATAAGGAGCCCAGAGCTTCCTCTTGTGGAGCTTACTATTTATATGAGGAAAGTCAAAAGCAAGAAAGTACAACATAGGCTATGACAGAAATGCATACATGGGGCCTTCAAGGTGACGAAGGAGTAAGACATGGAGATCACCTTCCTCCCCACAAATACATCAAAAATACGTCTAGGGCTTCCCTCGTGGCGCAGTGGTTGAGAGTCCGCCTGCCGATGCAGGGGACGCGGGTTTGTGCCCCGGTCTGGGAGGATCCCACATGCGGCACAGTGGCTGGGTCCGTGAGCCATGGCCACTGAGCCTGCGCATCCAGAGCCTGTGCTCCGCAATGGGAGAGGCCACAGAAGTGAGAGGCCCGCGTACCTCAAAAAAAAAAAAAAAAACTACATGTGGAACAACTCCTACAGAACACCTACTGAACGCTGGCAGAAGACCTTAGACTTCCCAAAAGGCAAGAAAATCCCCACGTACCTGGGTAGGGCAAAAGAAAAAAACAGAGACAAAAGAATAGGGATGGGACCTGCACCTCTGGGAGGGAGCTGTGAAGGAGGAAAAGTTTCCACACACTAGGAAGCCCCTTCACTGGCAGAGACAGGGGGTGGCGGGGGGGAATCTTCAGAGTCATGGAGGAGAGCGCAACAAAAGGAGTGCAGAGAGCAAAGCAGAGGGATTCCCGCAGAGGATCGGTGCCCACCGGCACTCACCAGCCCGAGAGGCTTGTCTGCTCACCCGCCAGGGCAGGTGGGGGCTGGGAACTGAGGCTCTGGCTTCGGAGGTCAGACCCCAGGGAAAGGACTGGGGTTGGCTGTGTAAACACAGCCTGAAGGGGGTTAGTGTGCCACAGCCAGCCAGGAGGGAGTCTGGGAGAATGTCTGGACCTGCTGAAGAGGCAAGAGATCATTGTCTCGGGGTGTGTGAGAAGAGGGGATTACTTCCCTGTCTGCCCACAGACACAGAGTTAAATCTATAGATGGCTTTGAGTGGTATGAAGGAAAAATTCAGAACTGTAAACTCTTGAAATTTTGCTGATGATAAAAAAAAATTCTGTAGGTAACAAGTTTTAGAGGAATAAGTGTGGGATCATGGATGGGTAGGAGAGTTGATCAAGTGAGGCGCTATTCGGAGCTGAGTGGAGATAAGATTCTATGTGAGGGGAATTTCGAGCTTCCTCTGGAGACAAGAATATAGGGATATAGGCATGATGAGTTAGCCCTGAGTGTGACCTTTAATATCCTGCCTGTACAGGGATTTGTTGCTCAATAGACTTAAGGCTCTCCACCAATATGGCAAACCTTAACTCTTGGAGAGGAGTAAGAGATGAAAGAGGGACAGAAATATTCATTGCAACAAGTTATTCCCTTTTTAGAAAAGGGTGAGGAAGTCCCCTTTTGAGTATAACTTGATAATAAGGCAATAAGATTTCTTTCCCAGTAACAAATAGCTGAAGTTTTATTTTGTTTGTGTTTTACTATTCTTAAAAAAATAAGGCAGTATTCAGATGTGATTCAAAATAGAATCTTTCAGAATAAGGTAACAGTTAACATTTTTGCATGCTAATATATGTTCATAATAACAGGCCTGAGTCTCTTAAATATATCTTTAATAGATTAGGAGTGGATAAGTCATAGTTGCTATTAAAAAAATTAACATAAATATTTAAATTGATCAGTTAACTATATACTTTATAATTAAATAATTATATTTCATGTCCATTTGTAATGTGCCCATTGTGCTATTTAATTAAAAAATAATAATAATAAGGGTCATGGGCATTGGTGAGGGAGAAATTATTTCCTTTTGAAAATAGTTTTCTTTTTAAGACTATTCAGATGGTTTTTAATTACTATTTATAATACTTTGAAAATAACACAGAAAAAAATATATTTTTTTAGAATACTAGGAGCTGATATTTCAAAACTGAGAAAATACATTATGGAAAATAAATTTGTTGATATTCTGATATACTTTGGATTTTTTTAATTAGTAATATCTAAGTAAATAAAGTTCTTCAACAAAATAAATGCCTAATAAACCGAGCATTTCCAATGGCAATTAGCAAAGCTTAAATGAGATATGCAAATAAGTAATGCACCTATAAATTGTTTTTTTTTTATTTTCTCTCTTCTGAATCGAAAAATGCAGACAAATAATGAACTTTAAAAATAAGAAACAAAATAATCACATTTTAGAAATATCTTCCATTTTAAAAATCACACTTTAAATACCCTCCCTTCATTAAGAGCAGAACCTCTGGGAGCTGACTTTGCCATACCTAAATTTATTCTCATTTAACATACTAGAAACTCAATCACATTGACTTTCACTAGCTCCAACATCATAGGGGCTAGTGTCACCAATATTAAGGAAGTAAATGGAATAGCAAAACCTTGATGCATGCCTTAATAAGTTTGTATTATGTCTTAGGTTGGTAGTCAATAAATATTTGCAAAATAAATTAATTGTGGAATTAAAATCTCCTTAAACAAATATAATAGTTAATTTTTTTGAAGAAATGTTAGAATGGTCAGCATTTTAGTGATGTCACTAAGCAAAACAGTAATTTGGGGATGAGAGATCTAGTTTCAATTATTGGTTATTGTACTTGTATTTTTTTTTAAGGAATATCTCATTTTCAGTCAATTTACTTTATTATTCACATATTCTTTATTATAAAGGGACATGGATTTTCTTGCAGTATTGCTGTGAACCATAATGGATAATGTTTTTGATGCAGGTATCTCTGATTGTGATATCCAGAGGTCACTCAGTAATTAACAACAAATACAGTTGGTTTGTTTGGTCAGCAAAATTTTAAAAAAAGTACTTTACAGTAGGAGGGATGGCATATTAGCATTCTTCACAGAAACAGAACCAATAGGGTGTGTGTGCGTGTGTGTGTGTGTGTGTGTGTGTGTGTAAAGAGACCTGTTATAAGAAATTCTCACACAATTGTGGAGGCTGGCAAGTCCAACTCTACATACAGTATAGGCTGGCAGGCTTGAGACCCAGGAAAACCAATTGTGTAGTTTGAGTCCAAAGTCCAGCAGCTTAGAGACCCAGGAAAACAATGGTGTAGATGAAGCCCAAAGGCTGTCTGCTGGTTAATTTACTCTCTTACTCAGAGGTGGGCTGGTCTTTTTGTTCTACTCAGGCCTTCAACTGATTGGAGGAGGTCCACCCACATTATGGACGGCCATCTACTTTACTGAATAAAATGTTAATCTTATCCCAAAACATCCTCTTATAAACACCCAGACTCATGTTTAACCAAATATCTGTTCACCCTGTAGCCCAGTCAAGTTAATGTAAAATTAACCATCACAGATGGCATTGACCACATTGCAAAACTGATAGGCCACATTTGCTTCTCTATAAGTAGTCTGGAAGACCAATATGGGGAGAACTAAAGAAAGCTAGGACTCAGAGCATTAAGCAAATAAAGGAACAAAAACTGCTACACAACGTGGTTTAGTTTTAGTAACTGTTTCATTCTTTAGCATATAATACGAAAAGTTATTCTTGAGTTCATGGGGAGAATACAAAAGAAATTCATTATTACAACAAATGTTTAGTGAATCTCCAGTATATGCAAAATACAGTTTTAGGTAATTAGCACACAATATTGAAAAACCAGAAAATATCTCTCCTATCTCTTGTATTACAGTTGGGGACAACAATAAAGAAATGAGTACATGCATATATGCTATATAGGCTGTATAGGCCAGTTATTGAAAACTGAATAAAAATTCTAGCAGAGCAAAGTAAAAAATACAATAAAAGTATATTATAGAGGAGCAGAATGGCAGTCCCTGACAATATTTTTCATGTATAGGGCAAAGGAAAATGAAAAGTTAGAGAAGGCCTGAGGTGATAAGCAATTACAAGTATAAAGTTGAAATTGATGGCTACAACTACTGTTGATGCTATGAAGATAAAGGCTGCTGTTGTTCATTGGTACAGGATAGAATATTATAGTTTTAAGTAAAAAGAAAACCTCATGTCTCACATTAAAAAAAATTCATGCTATGCCATTTAGCTTCTATATAGATTTAGACTAAAGAATAATTTACATGAATTAGTTTTAAATGCCAGAATCACAGTTTTGCTCATGGTACCAAATTCACTGTTAGAAGATGAGAAGTTAAAGCATTTTAAATAATATATCTTAAAACAACACACTTTATGTAAAGATACCATGTAGAAATTTCTTTCAAATTTATACTATTCCTAAAAATTTGAGACAATAATAACCTATTTCTTTATTGTGTAATTTTCTTACCTGCTTTGATTTTGATTTTCTATCGCTATGTGACAACTGAACATTTATATAAATGAATTAAGAATAGACATATTCTTTAGAACTAAAGGCAGAAATTTAAGTGTTCCTTGACCTTGGAGTGTGTTGGTTCTTTTTTGCTTTACCTGTTCCTTGACCTTGGAGTGTGTTGGTTCTTTTTTGCTTTACCTGTCATACAACTGTGAATCAATAACTGTCCAATCACTGGGGAAAAGCAGTACATTTCATTTTCTAGCTTTGCTTTATTTATGACAATTTAGTTGACTCATGACATTTTATTCATCTGAACATTAGCTGCTAAGAATTCTTGCCTCTAGGTCATTATTTTTCTCCCTAAATCATGAGATTATAAACCAAAAATAAAAAGTAAGAAGTGAAAATAAAAACTTTTAAGGTCAACTGTATATTTCCTTTGATGTTGAGGTTTTTTTGTTGTTGTTTTGTTTTGTTTTTTTACTTCCTGGATAGTGAACAAAACAGTGGGGAAGAAAACTCACTTTCATTTTCAGTTTAATAGTAATTCCTAATCGTACAATCAGTAGCTTAAGTATACCTCTGGTCGAAAATAAGATAAAAATTTCCAAATATCTTAGTTGTATTGACATTATTATTAACACTACGTTGTTTTTCTGAATCTTTAGAAATATGGAAAATATCAGAGAACCTACAGAACTTCTCCTGGTATCATGTACTCTTGAATCTTGAATCACAATACCCCTTTAATATTTGGAATCTCATTACTAATTTGAAATAAAAGTATTGATAAAAAATTTATAAGGCAGAACCAGTATTCATATTGAAACTACATAAATTAATTTAAAATGTTTGTCATGTACACCACAAAAATATTTTGACTATAGTCTATCAGTGCAATTATAAAAAAATAGCTTGATCAAGAAAGGGAGGATTAAAACTACATAGGGAATTAAAAAAAAATGGTACTGATGAACCTAGAGGCAGGGCAGGAATAAAGACATAGACATAGAGAAGGGACTTGAGGACACGGGCAGGGGAGGGGGAAGCTGGGGTGAAGTGAGAGTAGCATCCACATATATACACTACTGAATGTAAAATAGATAGCTAGTGGTAAGCAGCTGCATAGCACAGGGAGATCAGTTCCGTGCTTTGTGACAGAACTGGCGGCGATAGGGAGGGTGGGAGGGAGGCTCAAGAGGGAGGGGATATAGGGATGTATGTGTGCATATGTCTGATTCACTTTGTTGTGCGACAGAGGTTAGTGCAGTATTGTGAAGCAGTTATACTCCAATACAGATATATTTTTAAAAAACACTACATGAAATCATTATAAATCTAATAATCCCTTTTAAGAAAAGATAAAGTGTTAAACGGGAGGCAGAAATATTGACTAGATGCTTATTTACTAGGAATAAATTTTTCCATACAATAAATGCTAAATTCGATAATTGAAAAAATATTTTAACACAATTTGATTTATTAGAAATTATATTAAAAATAAGAGTGCATAAATTGAGTCGAGGCTTTGATTAAAAAATTCTATTGTTATAATATTTAAACATGAGTATATACTGTATAATATGCTAATAAAAATTTAAGGTAAGGAAAATGAATTACAATTAAAATGAGGTGTTACTTGTAAAAGT
Source organism: Mesoplodon mirus (assembly GCF_964341445.2). NCBI lineage: Eukaryota > Metazoa > Chordata > Mammalia > Artiodactyla > Ziphiidae > Mesoplodon > Mesoplodon mirus. The sequence goes on along the minus strand of NC_138992.1, from coordinate 25,635,853 downwards.
TTATTTTTTTTAACATTTTTGACAAAAGAAACTACCCAGAAACTCACAAGGTATGAAAAACACAAGACAGTGGTATAGAAATAATGATGTCTGTATATAATATAAATAAATATAAATAAATAAGTATACTTATAATTCAAAGGTGGCTCACCAACAACTGTATGATTATATATGAAGGGCTTAATACGAGTATATAATAAACCCATATTATTTTATCACTAAATTTGATTGTAAAAACAAAAGAAAAATCAACACAAACACAAATGAGAGAGAGAGAATAGTTTCATTGGTTAAAAAAAAAAGAGCTCTGGGTTTTAACTTTTAAGGTGTTAGATTTAATTATAGGATATTATAAAGGGTTAAAAAACATGAGTCCATTAAGGCACCCTGTAAAATTAGGATCGCTCACTACACCTAACTTTCTGCTCTCCTGTCTGGTTTCCAATGGTTGTGTTAATGTCACCTCCATTAGTGCCTCTGATTGAATCATCATAGTCTCTGATAGATCCCCAACCAAAAAGTTCAAAGAATTATGCTAAAGAGTTACACTTTCAGTGAAATGATTTCAATTTGAATTGTTTGCCTGTTTGAGAAATCCCTGTTTCCTCTTGTCATAAACAATATACAAATAATAATTAGCCAGCAACAATTATGTCTTAATGAGAGCCAAAAGAAACCTAAACAATTCCGTTTGCTTTACTGTTTCATTTAAAAATTCTGATATTTCAATGATAGTTCAGAATCACTGAAAAATGATTTCAAGTATGTTTCTAAACTGTGTTTAGTAACGAGAATCTAGAGATAAGCTGGACAGTGTTTAGTCTTGGTTTCCTCATCTATAAGCAGTGCTCATGATTCCTCTCCTGCAGTGGCAGCATGATCTATAGATAGTGAAGTATGCACTTCATTACACAGTGAGCACAGGACTTTCACAGTTGGCAATGAGCATGTGACATTTTTTTTCTAAAGGCACTTCTTTTCACTACCACTTTCACCACTACAGAATAAAAAGCAATAGCTATTATCTACGTTCTCCTCAACTACATGGACCATCCGTTCAGTTCAGGAAAATAAATGGCATTTAAGAAAATCTATGTGGAATGAAAGCCCAGTGATTTATTATAAATTTTATTCAAAAAACATGGTTGGAATATTTGACAGTGTGGGCAAAGGGTTAACAAAAACCTTTCCCATGCTGCATGAGAAAAACATCTTTGTTCCTGTCTCCCTGGAAACCGAATATAGGTGAAAATGAAAACTAAATTACTAGGCAACATCAATAGTTATTAAAAAATGACTGCTCATTTGTGTATTGCATCTGGCCTGGAAAAATTATAAAAATGTGATAGGTACAAACTATTCATCCCTGACTACAATAACTCTTGTAACTGGCTATGCCTCTTGTGAGGATCCTGAAAGTGATGTCTGTAGAGATGTTACAAAGATTTTGACACATATGGGATGCTGTGTTGGTCTACCACAGAACTCTGGCAAAAGAAGAATGTCTCACATTCTTCTGGCAAGGGGTGTTCCTGTCCTAAATTCTTCTCATTAGATTGAGGTTCAGTGTGGTCTTTGTCTATCTTTTGAATCTGAATATTTAGTAGCTCTAAAAAACCTCATGATAAGCATTGCAGATAGCAATGGCAAAATACCCCCAAAATTACCCCCGTTCAATTTAACTTAGTTTTAGTTGTTCAATTTAGGACATTTAAGGATACATTAAAAAAAAATCTTGTTTATGTTATCTAACCTGCATTTTTCAGCTACAGATTGCACTTATTCTATTCTAGAAATGTTCTCAAAACCCTGTGTTAAAATGTGAGAATCAGTCTAGGTCTAAGAGAGTTTCTCTAGTGCTGATGAAAAAAAATAATAAAGGTATTTCTATTTGTGTATCTGACGTAACATTAACTTCATTACCCTAAAAAGCAAAGTACTGATAGCTTAGAGCTTTATCAGTTTTCACAGGACGATAGAAAAATCTTTATGTAGCATTTATTACAAGTTCTATGGCATATTTATTTTTTTATATTCTCTAAAAAACCACTGAGTCCAATATACTGTGCTAATGGCTAACAAACTTAAAAAGACAGGAAGACTTCACTATCAAGAAGGTAGAGAAAAAAAAAGAAGGTAGGGAAATTGCAATTAATATATTCTAAAATTAGCTTGGAAATAAATACCTATAGTCAATATACGAGAGTACTATACACTGAAACTAAGTATACTTGTAATTACAGCAAATGTAAAATTCAACTGAGATTGGAATCATGTCCCTCCACATCCATGCCTTTTTGTATCCCTTTCCTACATTGATTCTAAGTTTGGTGGTTGCTTTGGCCAATGGAACATCAGCAAAGTGGTGCAAGCAGAGACATAGTTAAGTCCTTCTACACGGGGGCTTACCCTGTTAGAACTCTGCTGCCACCATGTGATAAAATCTGGTCTAGCACCCTTCTGAATGAAAGATTACATAGTGTGAGAGGTCTATGGGAAACTGTTTTTGTGCTATGGCTGTCTTTGTTTAATCACAGCCAAACATCTGGTGGTTGGCTTGAGGACATTGCAGGTCAGTAGGGCTAGCAGTCATGACAAAATAAATGTAGAACAGTGGAGAGTGATGGAATCCACAGGCACCTCTGAGTCTGTCTAATGCCAGTTCATCTGAATGTGAAAAGACCAGAGAGTTCCTTCAATTCCACATTCCAGATCTTGTGCATATTTCCCCTCTTACACAGAGGTATGAAGGTGAAATGATACTAGGAAACACATTTCCCTGTTTAACCAAGTTAGCCAACACATTGTACACCAGAGTCCACCTCTACATGGTATCTATATACACCTTTTTTAACCATATTTAACTTCAATGTAAAATAAAAGTATTTTCCCACCTAATGATACAACTTGTACTACTGAAAATATATTAACCCTCTCCCCATAAGTGGTGATACAAAGTCCCAAGTGGTCCTTAATCCATCTGGAAATGATGTAGCGTTTCACTCTACACTTTGAAATATGTAACTTACGTATAGACATGTAACATTAACCACAATTAGAACATCTATGTAAGAGTAAACAAACTAAAAAAGGAAAAAGTCAGTATATATTTATATGAACAAGCTGAAAAATACTCATAATTGCTACAATCATATTAGGTTCAGTCAGGGGGATATGAGATAGCAATATATCATAGAAATGATACCTTTCACAGTTGTTGGTATAGTTGGTGAAGGTCTAGAAATGGGAAATTGAGGATCAAAAAAGATAAATCCAATCTCATCCTGAGAAGCCAAACTTCCCAGTTACCAAAGGGAGAACAAGGAGTAGAACCACATAGTGGCCTATGGGGAACTGTTGCCTCTGTGTAGATCTGCAGAAAGCAAGAGGTGGGAATGAAATCAAAGAGAGTGAGGAAAAGCTGTAACTCAGTATCTGCATATGTCTGTGACCAGTCACCAGGCATACCGCGATCCCCCTGCAGGACATAGCTCTCCAATTGTAGGAACTACTGTTGACTGACAGCCCTCATCTTTCAGCCTTCTCTGGAAATTTCCCTAAGCTGAAAAGCGCCACCTTGCCAAAATTCATGCTGTGATTCCAGGGACAAGCTTCATTTAATGACCTGTCTGTGTAAAGATATAAAACCCTGGTCCCTTCACCCCAACTCTGATCCATTCTGAAAAGATGAGCTTCAAACAATCCCTAAAGTGTTGACTGAGCATTTGGCGAATAAATCACAGCCCATCTTCTCTCTTTGCATAATCTTGCCTCCTTCCCTGAATGCTAACCTCCATCCTAGAGTCTGCTTCCTGGGGTCTGAATTGTTACCAGAAGAGGGATCTGAATAATTAGTGCTAAATTATGTAAGAGCTGTATCACTTGGTCTCCGTTATTTTGGAATCCTATCCTAAGTTCATTAAAGGAACCTCTTATTTTTGGCCATGGGCAACAAAAGAGACACACCATCAAGATTTTAATTAATCTGCTACCATTCTCACCAGCAAATTTCTTTCATTTTTTCTTTACTTTCGATTCCTTTTTTTTTTTTTTTTTTTTTTTTGGAGGAAGAGAAGGGGGCAGATACAGCATTTCCATAGAAACAGTTATCTGATGGTTTTCTGGATGTACACAATTTATTCACTCTAACATGTTCAATTCTCTGAACTTCGATTTCATTTAACAGAACATTGCTTTCTTCAGGTTTCTAGGAGACGTCCTTGTGGTGCCTTTGCACTATCTAACAGGGTCTTTGATCCTGTATCCTGAGACAGTGCTGTGTATCAATAAACTGTCCTCCTCACACAGCTTTATGTTCCATATACGTTGACCTAGTACACTCAGAATACAGTTCTAGATGTACCATCCTGGCTCCTTGTGGTGTATGTTGATCAGGGGCCAGTTTCTTTGGGGTAATAATTACCCCTACCTTCCTTGGTAGGCTGAGCACTTTCTCCACTGGTAATGTTGCAGTTTAATTCTATTAATAAGATAGTAATCAGAAGGAAAAGTGAGAACTGATTTTGGAGGTATGGGGGTGTGCTGTCTTGAACAATGAAGGTGATTCCATCATCTTAAAATCCTTTAGAGGAAGGAGTAAACCATTCTGCAGGTTTCTGCAGGCTTCAAGTGTTTGAAGGCATATGGGAACTCTAGATTTTTAAACAACTCAGACATCTTCATTACATTCTGAAGGTCCCACTATTTCCCAATCAGTGCCTTGATCTTGATTTAGCAGACCAGCTTAGAGTAAGAATTTAGTGCTCTCTGGCACTCTGTTAGTCTTTGTATTGTTTTGGTCCTGGTCCTGAGCTTTCTCAGCACTCCATCAACAGGGGATTGGTATCTCTTTATGTACTACCAAAAAGTCCCTTTGACTTTCACACATAGCTTTTAACCGATTAGCTTTACATTGTCTCTCTCTTAAGCATCAATTAACCCCAATAACAGCTATCAAATTTTAATATCCTGATAATTATTTCTCCCATATTTTTCAAATGCCTGATATATCGCTCACTAGTACAGTACTCAGCGAAGTTTTCCTGTAAAGGGCCAGATAGTAAATAGTTTAGAGTCCAATACAGTTTCTGTAGCACCTACTGCAACCTGCTGTTGTAGGGAGAAAGCAGTCATAGACAAACATGGGTAAGTTTCAATAGAAGTTGTCTTTTTTTTTCTTCTTCACAACAGGTAGTAAGTAGGCTACAGTTGTCTAACTCCTACTAGTGCATGTACTTGTTTTGGTTTATCACACTAGTTCATGACGTGTGAAAGTTTCAACAGATTCTATGCCAGAACATGCTAGGCATCATCCCCCATCACTCAGAGAAACATGTTCCTATTATTAGCAGGGTTTCATTGTCTTCTTGCATTTGGTGTTAGGAAGAAGTTTTAATTAATCTAATTACAATTTAATCTAAATTAGAACTACATAATTTCATTCTTTTGGAATATTAGAAAACTTTTGGTATATTGATATAAAAAGTAAATTTACAAAACTAAGCATGAGTGGTCTCTTCCCCATAAATATTCCTGAAATACAATAAGGTCTTTTAAATTCTCAGGTTCAAGTACTTTTAATCTTAGAACACTATTCTGTCATATCTTTGAGTGTTAATTCTAAATTCTTCTATAGGAATCCCATTACTATTCATAAGTGGACTTTCTACTCTTTCACACTTTTTTTATCACTTTAATGTATTAGTAGAGCTACAATTTATTAAGCAAGTGCTAAATGCCAGGCATTCAGCTAAGTTATCTATTCACATACCCAAGTTTATGTTCATCAAAGCTCATGAGGTCAATATTTTATAGAAGAGTCTAGAGAGGTGAAACCATGAGAAGTTGATACAAGTACTAAGAGTCAATCTGGTTGGTCAGGAGGCAGAGGGGCACAGGCAAGAGCATGGCCCAGAGACTTTATTGGAGTTTCCAAGGGAAAAAAAAATGAGGCAGGGTAAGGACATTGAGTAAGTTTAAGATTGGATAGTTTGAATAACTTCAGCGGGTTCTGGGTAATGTTGATGGTCCATCATTGTCCGGTACCTGGCCCTGGACTGATTTAGGGCAGGGGGAATATTAGCTTGGTATATAAAAATTTGATAAAGGAGACGGTTGTTGGTGTGGGCTCTGGATTATTTGGTTTCTATGTCAAAGGCATGCTCTAAGGAGAATCCTTTACTATCTCTAGGAATCACCTGTTAGCTCTGGCAAGGGCCATCTTTCCAGGATCATGGCTTCAAATGCTAGAGCATCAAGAATACAGAACTTGAGAAAATATAATCAATATATTCTGTCTCAGTAAAGTCTATTTTCAGCCTTCTGGAGAAAAGAAAAGAAAGATTTAACATTCATTCTTTTGATATCTGAAGTAAATACTCCACAAAATATTCTTTTCCTCTGATTCATCAGGGCATTATATTCCTTGGAACAGTTTCATCATCATCACTATGTCTTTTTTATTATTTTTGTTTGGTTAGCTGATTGATCTCCCAACGTCAAGCATTGTGTAGTCAACCTAGGAATTAGGTTTGTCAAGAAAGCTGATGTACTGTTAGGGTTATTCCATGGCCTTATTTCAGACTTAAAGCTAGAGATTGTGACTGGCTGTACCCAATTCATGTTTTTTGGTGGGTTTTTATCTAAGGTGTTAGTAGGTGAGATTTGCCTGTGCTCCCACTCTGTGGCTCTCTGCTTAGAAAGAAGAAGAAGAAAAAACTGCAGGTATTTATGGTGCTTGTAGTATTCTTTGGACCCTTTGCATAAAAACTAAAACTTCCCAATGTGTAACTCAAAATTTTTGTCCACAAGAGAGATCTTTTTTTTTTATTGGAGTATAATTGCTTAACAATGGTGTGTTAGTTTCTGCTTTATAACAAAATGAATCAGTTATATATATACATATGTTCCCATATCCCCTCCCTCTTGCGTCTCCCTCCCACCCTCCCTATCCCACCCCTCCAGGCGGTCACAAAGAACCGAGCTGATCTCCCTGTGCTATGCGGACACAAGAGGGATCTTTATGTCTCAGAATAAAATCTATTGCTACTTATTCCATATATAATTTCCTCATCCCACTTTATTACCAGCATGTTGTATAATGAGAGTAATAACCTTGTATATGGATAAAAGAGTAGTATCATAATTAAAGAGGGGAATATCAGAGGGATCATTTTCCTGACCATATTCGCACAGAATATCTTTTTATTTGAGTTGATACATACTTAACACATTTTACATGATAAAAACTATGCAATTTACATATATCCCTTGTTTTAAACAGCAACATATGTAGATACTATATCAAAAATTTAGCAATTTTGTTAAAGAATTTTTAATTTTAAAAATCTTACCTATTTGTCTATGTTCTAATGTTTTCCAGTATCTCCAATAAAATAAATATACATTTCAGTTTGCACAAAATATTCATAATTTACATCTGTTGCTCCAGCATCCCATCTGGTTCAGAATTTGTCTCTGAAATGAAGTGTCTTAATTTAGACAATATATTATATGGTTACCCTGTTTATGATCAAAAAGCCTCTCACAGAAAAATTTTAAACATAATTCTTACACTAAGTAGGAATTTTTAGTCTTGTAATCTTGGGCTGTCATTTAAACCCTCAAAACTTTGGTCTCTGCCTCCATAGAAGTCATTTGGGCAAGAAAATTAAATATTATATAAAAACATTTATATCAGACATGGTATCAGGCAAATATAATGTGGTATATGAACTTGTGCAAAACTAACATTCTAGAAATTTAATTCTTGAGACTTCTGAAGGTTAATATCGATCAGTTTTGCATTGCCTAGAAGTCAATAATGAAAGCAAGTTTTAAATTTAAAGCTAAATAATAAGTTCACAGAATCTAAAAAGTCACCAGAAAGCTAAGAAAATATTACTTTGCAGGCACTTTCAGAATGCACCAATAGCTTCTGGAGCATATAATTTTTAAACTATTCACATGGTACTTGCTAAGTGAAGACTAACCTCTACCTAGTGCAAAAGACAACATAAGTTCCAAATTGTGTAGGAACAACATCAGTAGAAGCTCACTGGCAGCTTCTTACATGCACAGGTCTTAATCTTCTTCCCTGATGGCTCCACAAAGCATCTCCCAGTGGCTTCTTAGTTAGTTCTTACATTAGATACCCATCCATGTTCACCTTACCTGCTGAGGATTTTTCCAGGCTTTCAGCTCACATTATGTAAATTGCACCACTTTTCTTCAATAGCAGAAATGAGACATTTATAAATGCATCTTTGGTTAGTTATTTAATATGAGTAACTCAACTTACAGATGTATAACAATATTTTTTCACTATTTTTTTCTCATATCATATGTATTTAAAGGTGGTATTGAGCTTACATCAAAATTGTTATTTTAAACATGAACTATTTCAAATACACAAAAGTAGACTACTCTTAGGTCCTGAAGATTTTCTGCTATTTTTTTTGCATAGTTTTACTTTTTATATTTAAGTCTTTGATCTATTTTGAGTTAATTTTTGTATAAAGTATGAACTTTAATTTTTTTGTCTACCGTTACCTAATTTTTCCATGTCCGTTTTTTGAAAAGGCCATCATTTCTTTACTGAATTGTTTTTGTAGCTTTGTCAAAAAATCAGCTCGGCATGTATGTATGAGATTTTATAAGGGTTCTTTAATCTGTTCCATTGATCTTGTGACTATCCTTCTACCAATACCTCACTGCCTTGTATAGCTGACCCTAATATTGGGTATTTCTCCCACTTCATTCTTTTTTTTCCAAAAGACTTTTAACTGTTCTAGGGCTTGTACATTTCAATATAAAGTATAGAATAAGTCTAGGTCTAAAAAAATCTCCCTGGGATTTTGATAGAAATTCTACAAAACCTATAATTAAATTTGGGGAAATTGACATCTTTACTATGTTGAATCCTCGAATCCACAGTTATGATATGTCTCTGTTTATTTAGGTCTTCTTTGATTTCTTTTATTAGAATTTTGTAATATTCAGCATAGATTCTACAGATTTTTTTGTTAGGTTTATAGTTAAGTATTTCTTTTGAAGTGTAAACAGTACAGTATTTTTTTAAATTTTAGTTTCCATATTTTTATTGTTAGTATGCAGTTATTATTATTATGTTTTTGCGGTACATGGGCCTCTCACCGCTGTGGCCTCTCCCATTGCGGAGCACAGGCTCCGGATGCGCAGGCGCAGCGGCCATGGCCCACGGGCCTAGCCACTCCGCGGCATGTGGGATCTTCCCGGACCGGGTCACGAACCCGTGTCCCCTGCATCGGCAGGCGAACTCTCAACCACTGCGCCACCAGGGAAGTCCGGTATGCAGTTATTTTTAAACACTGTTTTGGTTAAGAAAAACACAGTTACAGATCAAAGTTCTCCCGAAATCTACAAGTTTGCAAACTTTGCTCTAGGCAGTGGAGTTGACACAAAGTAAATGGTGAAAATATTGTGCTATTTAGTGGAGACAAATATCCCTTAAGGGCAGTAAATGGACTTAGCTAGGCAGTTCCTCAGTACCAAAGTCAAAGGGTTGGGTTTATGATAAAATTCTTATTCTAGCAAAGAACTGTTACACTAAGTACAACTAAGAACTAAGACAGAAGAGATGGAATACAGGTGCTCAGAGCAATATACAATACTTGAAGATCTCACATGCCGTTGGGTTTGAGGCTATTAATACTCTGCTCATGTTGATTAGAATTGGCTCAGAAATTTGTAGTGACTATGTCTGTCTATACTAAAGGAGCCTAAATACTTGCAATGATATGAGAGTGGGGAAAAAGCTGGTAGACTGCTCTTACTTCCAAAAAATGAAGAAACAAATCTTACTGTTTTTCCAAAGTTTCCCCTTACAAGTGACAAACTCAAAATGACTCAAATATTTGCTTATAGGAAACAGGAGATATCTTCTTCTTTCTCGTGGCCAAATAATAGTCCATTGTATATATATACTATGTCTTCTTCTTTATGCATTCATCCATTGATGGACACTTACATTGTTTCCTACCTTAGCTGTTGTGAATAACACTGCAATGAACAGGGACATGAAGCTATCTCTTCAAGACCCTGTTTTCATTTCCTTTAGATATATACCTGAATATGGCTGGGGATCTAACATACAGCACAGTGGTTATAGTTAATAATTCTGTATTATATACTTGAAAGTTGCTAAGAGAGTAGATCTTAAACTTTCTTGCCACAAACACACAATGTAACTGTGTGACCTGATGAAGGTGTTAGCAGAAGCTATGGTGGCAATCACTTAACACGTTTTACACCTTAAACTTACAGAGTGTTATATATCAGTTATATCTCAATAAAGCTAGAGAACCGAAAAGGAAACAGGAATGCAGTCAATGTAGAGAAGGTGTGTGTGGAATGGTAGATTGAAAACACGACGATAATATTTCACAGCCCTCGTCAAGAAGTGAAGTCTTACTCTACACCATGAACCTATGTGGCCTTGTGACCTGTGTTGACCAACAGAATGTTGAGGAAGAAACGTTTTGAGCTTTCTGAAGCATGGGTCCTGATAAAATGTTGAAGTTACTGTCCTTGCTCCATTGGAATTCTACCCTGAGACTGTCCTGTAAAGAAACTTGTTCTAATCTATTGGAATTTTGTCACATAGAGCAGAACCAATGAGCCCCAGCTGACAATAACATGAATTGCTGAACAGTAGAGTGAAGACATTTAGGTCTGCCTGCTCAGATGATCTTTAAGTTGAATGCACCCTTATGAATGAGCACAGACTACACCATTCGAGGTGTCACCCACCCGACCCACAGAATTATGATGAGAAATAAGTCAGTTGTTGTAAATCTTACTGGCTTAAACCATAACATCTAAAACACTGTATTTCCTATTAGTTGAGAAATTCAGAGAGAGGATTCACATATAGTTAAATTTGGAAGAATCACATTAGCAGAGTAGAAGCAAGAAATGCTAAAGTTTAAACTTTTCAGCTATATGGTTCTTTAACGTTGTAATACTTCTTTTGTACCCCAGAGATCTTGAAAGTTAAGCAGTTACATGATGTCAAAAAGTAGGGCAGAGGCCTTTTTTCTTTTTTATTGTTTCCTAATAAATACCACAGTAGTCCTACTCAGCAAACCAGCTATCAATATTGCAATGTTATAGCCAACAAAATTAAAGGTAATAAAATATTTGTATTTTAATAAAACTTAATGTCATAGTCCTACTAGCAACTGAAATAAAATTACTTGACTTACCACATTAATATTATTTGCAATGTGAAAATTTTAGCACTTTAATGATATGGGCTTCAGTGTATTTTAAACACAGAAATATCCTATATTGATATCATATGGCCATTATACACTTAATTTTGTGTGCTATCATATTTTACAAATTATGAGGTCCATAAAATTAGTTAAGAGAAAACTAGTAAAATGCACCATTCTTTTTGTTTTACCATGAATACGGATACAGACACATGTGGAGGAAGATTTACATTTATTTTATTAAATTAGTAAATGTAAATTTATTAAATTAATAAAAAAATGTTGTGATCATCTTAGGAAAAAATAACTGATTTACATCAAAAAGGCAAATGTAACGCAGCACTTAGGTATTCCTTTTTCTTTACTCTTCTTCTTCCCAGTGGATACAGAAATTACTCTTCTATTTTCATTCAGTTAAATTCTAAAGCAAGTTCAAGATCCTTTCAGACTCTTCATACTCATGCTGTCATGTCTGTACCTTAAGTTTTGAGTCAGAACGAGAAAGAAGGCTTATTGTTGCATTTGGAATATAACATTGCTATTTTTACTTTCATCTCAGAACTCTCAATTCATGATAGGTTCTGAGAGGAACTAAGATTGAACAGGAAAAAAATAATGTAACCTTAAAAATTACTGCTATAGAAATGCAGATCATTGGACTAGACGTTGAGAGTGTTTGGGCATCATATGCATCCTAGCTTGTCTTTTAAACTTGTTATTTCCATTATGGATGGAAAGTGAAACCCCACAATCTCTCCTGCATTCACACATTTGCTCGTGAAGGCCAAAAAAAAAAAAAAAAAAAAAAGTATGAGTTAAGCCATCTGAAAGCAGACTCTTCTATTATTTTAAGAAGCTAAAAGCAAAACAAGCTACTTCAAAGCCTCTGTTACAGAAAATTTCACCTGCAGGTAACCAAAAATAATCAGGCTGACAAAATGTAGCAAATGGAGAGTTGAAATTTGTTGCAAAACCAGTAACTCTCTTCAGACAAGAAGAATTGTCAATTTCAGATTTATTACTCATTTCTGTGTTTGGTAATAATGTTTTGCACTCAAAAAATTCTATCAAAAGTGTCCATTGGTCTTTAAAATTCAGTCATTGTAATAAAAATCTTGGAATTAATAAGGGTAGTCACAAAGCAAATCCTGAGGGCATTTTAAATGAACATTCTACCTATTACAAAATACTTTACCTACACCCTCCCTTGCTGTTTCTATATTATATGTTTGTATATTATAGCCTAAAATGGATAAAATGGCATTATTTTCAGAGGTTATTTTAAAGGCCAAAGGTCACAAAAAAGATATTATGAGGACTAATAAGAAAATATAACACAGAGTAGGTAATGAAAAGTAAATATTGCAGTGATCTTTTATAATTATCGTAAATCATAGTGTTTTCTGAAAGAAGACCTTGTGTTATGAGCCTTTTAGTCTTACTTTTTGATCATAACATCATTTATTACCTGTGCTCTAGAGAGTTCAAGTAGGATAGGGAATGTCAGAGGTGCTCTTCTACCGGAGATATTAGTACTTTTTTTCTGAGAAAAATATGTAGGAATTACTTGTTGTATCATAGATTAGAATGAAGTTGAGAAAATACCTGTATTGCCAAAATAACTGTAAAACACAGAAAGAATAAAGCTTAATCATGATTAGCAGTAAAATATGAACATATCCTAAATTTATAGGAAATGACTTTCAAACTTATAACAAAGCATGAAAATGTGCCTACTATTGTTGATATATTAAAATTTATTTCAGATATTTGCTTAAACTTTGCTACATTTGTCACCATTTTTATCACATAGTGATAAAGTATTATCACTGTGTGGTGATCAAATGTTATTACTTTTTGAAATAAAAAAAGTGAAAGTATAAGAAATAAAATAATAATACTTAGTCTAACAAAAGCTTTCCTGTAGGCTTTTATACAAGATATAAATGCTATGAGTAAATAGAACAAATATTACTGGATATCTAATGTTTAATGGACACCACGTTATATTCTATATATACGCATTGCTGTTAAATATGTAGAGGGGTAGTTATTATCCTTATTTTCCAGGTGAGGAAATTAAAGTTCAGAAAAACTAAGTAACTTGTCTAGCTGTCCCTAGTGAGTTGTAAATTTAGGGTTTAAATTCAAGACTGACCCCAAAACATAATCATTCCACTGTACCACACTACAGAAAATCACTCTTCATCTATATGAAAGTAGTGCAGCAGTCAATCCCTGTGGATACTCCATACCCCACTATGCTGATGTGCAGTGCACCATAAGATATATAACTACTCAAAATTTGATGAATATTCTCTATCACCTTGTGCAAGTGGTTCAAAAAACTAAGAAATTCTATAGTTCTTAGCAAGATTATGCTAGGCACAAATGAGACATTTTCAGCTTCATTCCATAGAAGAAATATTCCAGGCAAATTCTGAAGTTGGGCAAAGACTCCCATAAATGGTCTGTAAGTCCAACCAATTTCCCCTGAGTTAGGAGATGGTCACAGTGTCTAGAAACATTCAGAACTATGATGGCATACTTAGCTTCTCTGTATCTGACAACACCTAAAGTATAGATTGAATGTATAGACCTGTGGTGAGAGTAAATGAATACATATGGAACAAATACACATGTAGGGTTATATTTGGAGAAATAGGGTCTCGGTATTAATATAGTTTTTAAAGACCTCACGTTTTTCATATGGACAAGTGGAACAGATGGAATTATAGTGAAATTGACATTGCTTAAGGACACCGGAAATGCACTTGTTGCTTTCCTGATGAGATCCATTCTTTTCTCCCTGACTCTGAAGAGTTAGTCTTCGTAGTGAAATTAATAATAAGGGTAATTCTAAAGAGACTTCAGTAATCATGAAAGTGATGGTACTTATAATATTTTCTCCAAATTAAAGAAACAAGAAGGTTAGATACTTTAGAACTTTCAACTTTGGAAGAAATCATATCTACTGGGATGAAACCGAGCCCAACATACCAAACTTAGGTTGTGATGTTCATAACATATGGGGAGCTACTACATTTCAATTATGAAATTATAACTTGTAGTTGTTACTGCAGAATGCTTATTGCCTCTCTTTGTGTTTCCTACCAGTGGGGGAAATATAACTCCATTTTGTATACTCAGGTTTCTTTTTATGCTGGGAAGGTAGAATTGATAAATTTGGGAATCATATCTGGGTAGGAATACAAACCTCAGCTCTTTCCTTGTTTCTCATAGGAGCAAACTTCTTGCAAAGAGCACACGGTCTTTTTTTCCTTCCAGGCTTTTTCTTATAGACAGTGGCTTTGTTTGGTTCAGTGTTGTTGGTGCCTGATGGTTAAGGCTGACTCATTCTGGGCATCAAGTGCATGGCTTAATTTTTTTTTTTTTTTTTTTTTTTGCGATATGCGGACCTCTCACTGCTGTGGCCTCTCCCGTTGTGGAGCACAGGCTCAGCGGCCATGGCTCACTGGTCCAGCTGCTCCGCAGCATGTGGGATCTTCCCAGACCGGGGCACGAACCCGTGTCCCTGGCATCGGCAGGCGGACTCTCAACCACTGTGCCACCAGGGAAGCCCGTGTGGCCTAATTGACTCTCACACTAAGCTGAGTTTTCCAGCTTTGTTTCATGAGAACTATAGGTGGTATCTCATTCCCTGTGCTTTCTTTTTTGTTTCATTTCACAGTATTTTCAGAATTCAGTTGACAAATTGGTGGGGTGATATTTGTTGAAGACTCTCAGAGGCTCAAATAGTATAATATTTATTTCAAGCGCAGGAATCCAGAGTCGTGGAGAATCTGATAGAGTACAAACAGGGACCTCTCCTAATGGTCCCAGTGAAGCACAGTATATTGCTTAAATGTTGACTAAGACTGTATGACTTATTCCTTATCTTAACCTCAAAAACCAGGCATAACTCTGATATTGATGTCTCTAAAGTTATAATCAGGAAACTGATTATCATAACAATCACCACAAATCACACAAGTGTAATGACACTGTTTAAGCAATATTTAGAAATGGAACCCCTGGCTCTGGGTTTAAGTGTACTTCCATTATGAATCTGGCAGTTTCACTGAAATTATATGAGTGTCTTAGGAGGAAATATGTTGCAGGTCAAGTGTATATTCTGTAGTTCTCCTTTTGCCTTGGAGAGTATGGCATTAACTATCACAAACTAGATTTGCAAACTTGTATTTTGAGGCCATAATTTTATATTGCCTTTGTAAAAGTCATAGGATGATGCCAGTGCAATACCAAGGATGTGTTGTTTAGAATGTCATGGGAACCAGGCTGCTATTCCCACACTAATGGGATAGTTGGAGGGAAGATCTAGTCGAGGAAGTGCAGGCTCTGTGCAGCTGAGGCTGGAGAAGAGTAACTCTTCAATAATACTTTGTATGGCATCAAAATCTAGGGAATATATAAGAACGATAATGGAAATATGTTACACAGAGGCACCAGAGGGACTTTTAAGTAATTGGAATGTTCTACTAGTACCTAGGTGTAATAGAATAAAACAAAGTTAAAATTGTTGCTATTCCTTAAATTGCTTATTAAAGTAAAATGCAGATATTAGATGTATAATTGAGTTTTGACAAATGGGTACTAGTGTAATCAACATAGCAATCAAGATAGAGATATTTCCCCTATCCCAGATAGTTTACTCACATCCCATTTCAGTCAATTCCTACCCCTCTTCAGAAACTACTCTTCTGATTCCTATAGCTTGAAATTACTCTCATCTATTCCTCAATTTTTAAATTTATTCTTCAATTTGCTTTTGTATCTGGCTTTTTTGCTAAATATATACAGCTTTAAGATTCATCCATATTGTTATGCCATAGGCAGTTTATGCTTTTTCTATTTTAAATGAACTTTATTGAGGTAAATTTATATATCATAAAATTTAAAAATTTTAAGTGTACTATTAAATGAATTTAGGAAAATATGTATAGTTGTGTAACCATATACATAATCAAGATAACTTTTTTCAAACTCAGTGAAATAAA
Source organism: Mesoplodon mirus (assembly GCF_964341445.2). Lineage (NCBI taxonomy): Eukaryota > Metazoa > Chordata > Mammalia > Artiodactyla > Ziphiidae > Mesoplodon > Mesoplodon mirus. The sequence continues at coordinate 25,619,580 of NC_138992.1, read as the reverse complement.
AGTTAGTCCAAGATGATACCAAAGTAATTCAAGGAAACTGATATAATATAGAGATTTTATAAACTGTAAACAAAGAACAAGCATTTTTTCTATCATATCAACTAGTAATTTTGCTAAATTCAAATTTTATAACAAAAATATTCAAACAGAAAATACAAAATTATGCAAATTGTTTGAATTTTTATTATATTTTCTAATCTCTAATATGGGAGTGCTAAAACAATGTTGGACAGTGAAGAAATAAAAGGAAAAAAATGACACTGAAATCAATTATAATATTTGGGATTAGGAGGTATCAACACTTATTTGGAGCCAAACCTTTATTTGAAAAGATACAGGAATGAAGAGTTTGAAAACAATATCAATAAAAAATAGGTCGGACAGCCAAAAGGGTAATGGTATCAGAATCAGCACAGAAAACCCAAATTGATTGAGAATAATTTTCTGTGTTTGTTGTTTTATGGTGTCTGTACATAAAACATTTAGATTGTGTTTAAGAAACCAATATGAACAGTTAAGGTATGATAGAGGGCCCATTATAATAAACAAGTTTTCAAAATTACTTCAAATTGCTATATGTAATATGGATTTTTTTTCTCTGCTTTTGTGTCAAAAGTTTAGAGAACTTACTGGAAAACAATTTGCCATAATTCAAATCTAGGAAAGTAGCATATATCCTCTGCAAACATTGCATATATTATTTTTTTAGTCTTTGTAGGATACATGACTGTCTGAAATACCGTACTCTTGACAACTAGTGACAAGTAATGATCAGACACACTATTAATGTCTATTTATTTTAACAACAACCAATACGTACAATTATTGCTTGTATCATGGTAGATGAGAAAAAGGGTTAAAGACTACCATGGATGAACAGAAATAGAGTACAGCATTGCTGAGAAATACAGGAATAGATCTTTGTGTTGTAATTATGGTGGGTTTTTTTAAAGATGGTATAAGGGTTTTATAAATAGCCTAAAGGTTTTAAAAATATTTTTTGAAAAATGGTTAGAAAAAGCATTAAACCAGTGTATCAGCAGATACTGAAGACAGAGAGAAATAGTGAAAAAAATATATACTAAAAACTCAGCCAGCTGATCTGTTAGATAGGCTTTTATCAGAATTGCATGAGTTAGGGTTCTCTGACTTGACTGAAATCAGGTTAGTGATTCTTTGTTACCTACCCACAGGAAATAGTCTCAAGAAAACTACCTAGATATAAAATTGTCACATTCTTCAAGTTCATAAACCTTTATATTATGGTTGGATTTTTTTTTTTTTTTTTTTTTTTTTTTTTTTTTTTTCTGTACGCGGGCCTCTCACTGCTGTGGCCTCTCCCGTTGCGGAGCACAGGCTCCGGACACACAGGCTCCGCGGCCATGGCTCGCGGGCCCAGCCGCTCCGCGGCATGTGGGATCTTCCGGGATCGGGGCACGAACCCGTGTCCCCTGCATCGGCAGGCGGACTCTCAACCACTGCGCCACCAGGGAAGCCCTATGGTTGGATTTTTAATAAAGATAAAGACACATGAGGGAAGGAGGGAGAAAAGGAGAGAGGGAAAGAAGAGAAAGGAGGAAGAGTATGGAAAGAAGGGAGAGAAAGAAAACCTCTTAAGGTATTTTGCCTAAAGTCCCTTGACATCAGCAAAGCTCCACTTTTTAACTTACTGCTTCCAGACACAACTGCACTATTTTTATAGCTTTATTTCTGGACTGAGTTAGCAGAAAAGCAGAGGTAGCAGAGGATTCAGTTAGCAGTTACTCTCCAGGGCATATCTGCCAGTATATTCTTTTCCCAATACATCTTATTTTAAGCTATAGCAGCAGTAAGAATCGAAGCCCTATACAGCAAAATGAAGATTCCTTCAATATGTTTCTCTGCCACAGTGTTCATTCCAACACCAGAATATAATCACTTGGGCCTCAGTAACCATACAGTGGTAATGCAAGAAGCCTAACTTCTTCCTTCCTGGTTTTCAGGTAAAATGAATGAAATCATGGGTGAAACTAAAACTAAAAGATCGTTAACATAACGTCAATTCTGGTGTCCCAGAACTCTGTTATAGCTAGAGATCAATAAGAAAAGGGAGAGCAGAAACACACACACACACACACACACGCACACACACAAACACTCCCACACATATCTTTCAACTTGTATTTTTAGTCCCGTTTGTTGGAGAAATATAATTTAAAACCAAATCTTTTCCCATCCCAGATTGTTTCCACAAATGCAATAATGAAAGAAAACATTTTTATTACTGAATAAACATTAAACCAGACTGTGATGTACAAAACAGGCAATCCACTAAGAAATGGCAAAGAAAGAAATCACACCCTTTTACAGAGCCAAGCAGATACAACCTGTTACATACATGTTCTCAAGATGAACAATAACTAATCCTCAAATAAGAGGACTTGACAGTACTATTGGTCACACATAGTTCATCCTAGTAATTGTAGCGACCATCAATGTTGGCTAATTGTCTTAACCCAGAGGAGAAACTAACCTCTTATACCTTTTATGACAGAAGGTAGTTTTGCAGCTTACAGCAAGTTAGGCTCCTACCCTCCCACAGAAACTGAAAGACCGGAGAGCTTTCTCCTTTGATGTTTACATTTCAAAGAGATGGCTCTCAGGTCCCTGAGAAAGACATTCCTGGGTCTTAGAGGTAACAAAAGACCTATCTAGTTTTCAAAAGGATTTATATAAATTTTAAAAGGAGAAAGTACTTAACAATTATAAATTTTCTAAAGTAAATGCTCTAAAAAAAGAGGGAGAGGTCTCTTACTTTATTTTCAACAAGGAAAATTAAGCCTCGTATTTTTCATTTTAATTTCTGTTTCCACATTTCAGTTATTTTTAATGCATTATGTATTCAGCAAATGTACACTAATATGTAATTAATGCACTAATATATTAATACTTAAAACTCTCATCAGTTTCACTATTACAACTTATTTTAAGAAATATCACAAAAAAATTAAAAACAAACATAGCAGAGGACCAATATCTCAGGCCAAAGTGATCTAAAGCATTTAAGTGAAATTAAGCATGAACTTATTTTTCACAGCTGTATATCACAGATGGTCCAGGGTTGCAGGTAAAACAAAGTTTTAGTGTCTTAAAGTCAAGTGTTTTATAGGGATAGAAGGAAATCCCAGAAGAAAATAAATTTTTAGCTTCTTTTAAATATTAAACTGTATGACACTGACTAATCAAATATCAATGTAAACCATTTTCATTTTGCTTGACCAACAGAATTCATCCCTAATACAACCCAAATAGAAGCAAAGACTATACTAAAAGAGTTTTCTAAAACCTAACAGAAAAATAAGTAACATTATAATTCCAAACTTATAAGAATCTCTGTGCAAATTTAAGTATAAAATTCTAAAAAAATTCCTAAACCATTGCAAGTTAAATTTTCTGAAATAACTGCATAAGAATAATTTTCTGTATAGCAGTGGTTCTTAACTTGGGACAGTTCTCCTATTTTCCTCCCCAGGAGGACATTTGGTAATGCCTGGTGCGTTTTTAGCTGTCATTAACTGGAGGAGGGGGTGCCAGTGGCATCTAGTGGGTAGACGCCAGGGATGTTGCCAAATGATGCTACAATGCACAGGATAGCATGCCCCCACCACCCCAAAGAGAATTATCCAGTTCCAATGTCAATAGTGCTGAGGTTAAGAAAACCTGATATATTATAGTTAATTTTGTGACAGTAATTAGCATAATTCAACTTTTCCTTCACACTGAGATGTCTAACATGGTATTGATCTACAGATTCTAAGTTGAAACTAAAGTTGATATTGATTTGGACTGAAACAAAGAAATTATAAATTATGAATAGATCATTATTCTAACCTGTAAAAAGCTTAACAATTTTTTACATTATTGAATAACCTGGCATAGAATACCTGAAGCTGACAAGATGATAAAGCAACATATGTAATACAGAGGTAAAAGCTATCCGTAAAGTCTTCTATCTTGACAATTTATTGTGAAATGATTTAGTCACACAAAAAGTAAAACACATCAAAAAAGTATAGGGGTTATCTCCAGTTTAGCAGACTAAATCTGACATGCACAGTACTTCACATTTCTAACCAAAACATATGCACAAATTAGATCACATTAATATCTCCTATGACAGTTGGAAATAATAGAGAATGGCAAATCTTTGGCTACAGAAAATTAAATACTTTAAGGATGTAGAATTCTTTTAAAAATACTGTTTATAAGACTTGAGCATGAAACCTTCTTTAGAGCGCCATCTGAAAAATATCTGGGAGAGAGTTAAGTTGTATTTTATACAGTGAAGGTTTATGTTATATGAGAACAGACATTTCTTATCAACACATATATTTATCAAACTCTACTTCTTAATATGGGAGAGACAACTGCCTTTAAAGGTCAATTAGGTATTAGTTCTATTGCCCCAAATTTAGGTCAAAAGTATAAAGTTTATTACCAGCAACAGAATGGGATTCGTATATTCTGTTATTAAACAATTAAAACAAAAGCTATATTTCTATGGTTTGAGTAGTAAAGGTACAGAATTCTGATGGTAATAATGATTTTATAGTCATCTAAGGAGGATATTTAAAATCCTCACCTACTTATATAACATTCTTCACTTCTGCTTAAAACATAATTTTATCAAAGTAGGTAAGGCTATTCATAAAATTACTTCATACCCAAGGACCTGAAATCCCCTTTGTTGTAATTACATTGTTTCAAAATCCATTAGTTCTCCAACACCATCTCTGAAACAATTTTACTATGATTGTATTGTATCAAAAGCTGTATCTTTTATTCACCAAATAATGGACTTTTTTTTTAACTTTCTTGGCACCAGATAGGAGATGCCTCTTTCACTCTGATTATACTTGAACAAAGTCTAAAAAGTCTCCTTTCAGATGAGTCTTCCTTTGTGCCATTCACTGCTATTTGCAAACCACTTAAAGTCCCATTCTGAATAAATAAACACAAATTCTCATTTAAGGGAGACTTCCAATTCATAATGATGAAACAAAAATAAAAATCCTTTGAGACATAGTTCAAGTTTTTGTGCCTACTGTATTCAGAGTAAAATATCTGAAACAAAAAAGGGAAAATTAATTTAAAAAAAGAAGAAAACGAAAATGTCTAAGGGCTTCCCTGGCAATAGGTTTGGGAAAAATATTTTTTTATTTTTGTATCTCACAGCTAAAAGATGTATTTAAGGAAATTTAAGCTAACTCTCCCATGTCTTTCTATAAAACATAAGCACAAAACCAAAAACTAAATATTTGTAGTTTTGTTAAAATAAGAGCTGACTTTGAATTAGAGTAAGGCAATTTGGAAATCGTTGTAAATATCTTTAAAAATAATACATTGTTTCCCTCCTTCCTTTTCTGGCTTTCTTCGGTGCCTTATTTCTTTCACTAAATGAAAGGACTTATATATAAATTGTTTTTGCTTAATGGCATATATAATATATATAAATATATTTATATTATAATACATATATGTACATTTTCTATTACTGGACTACAAATTACTACAACCTTAAAACTACACATATTTATTATCTCAGGATTTCTATGGGGCAGAAGTCTTGACATGACCTAACTGGGTTCTCTACTTAAGGCGTCTCACGAGGCTGTTGTAAATGTGTCAACTGGAGCTGTGTTTCACTTGAAGGCTCAGCTGGGGGAAGATCCGATTCCAAGCTCACTCATATGGTTATTAAAAGGATTCTTCTTCTGCTGTACCAAGGGCCTCAGCTCCCTCTGGGCTTTTGTCCAGAGGCTAATCTTAGATCCTCACCATATGGGCCTTCACAGGGCTAGGTCAGAACATAGCAACTTGCTTCATCAAAGCCAGCCAAGAGGAGAGTCTGATAGAAAAGACAGAAGTTACAATATTATATAATTATGGAAGTGGCATTCCATCTGTGCTGTATTCTATTAGTCCAAAGCAAGTCACAGGTTCTGCTCATATTCAAGAAGGACATGAATACCAGGAGAATAATGTGGTAATACGATCTTAGTCTATTCCATACAATAGCTAATATGTATTGAAAATGTAAGGTTCTAGAAACTTCTCATTGTCCCCAATTCTTCATTCCCTCTGTAGTACTAAAAATGGTAAATGGTAAATCTTGTCTAGGGTTATAACTTGCAGGAAAAAATGCTACAGGTTTTGCCTCCCTTACAGCTAATCATAGGTGGCCAATGGAATAGGAGCAAGTTATATGTACAACTTTCCTTCCCACATTCTGGAATTTGAATGAGTTAGTGAATTATCTTTGATTGCATAGCAACCTTGTCTAAGCCCTTTACATGTATTAACACATTTAATTATCACACTTCTAAAGGGGAGGGAGTCTAATTATCCTAATATTACAAAAAAGGCAAGCGAGGAAAAAAAGTGAAATATTTTGTCCAAATGCACACAATAAGTTCTGGTGCCACAGTTTGAACACAAGGAGTATAAATGTGGAGCTTACAGTTTTAACATTATTAGTTTTCTTCTTTATGATATCACAATTTGCATTAGTCATCTATTTTAAAACATTTTCACCTCAGACCAAATTATTACAACAGCAAAGATAAAACATCAGCATATCATGGAAATTTTTCAAAATATCCATTTGATTTCATCAGTGATGATTCCTATGTTGGTATCACAGGAAAGTAGCCCTCAGTGGGCTAAGCTATGAGTGTTTTGTACTTTTATTGATAAACTTCAAATTGTAGTTAATATATGATGGAGTTTTCTGAACAGTTCTCTATAAGAAGAAAAATATATAATAATGACCTATCATTATACGGCTCATATGAAATAAGAAAGACCTAGAGGTTTTTGCTGAACGTCCATTGCTTTTGATATTATTGATGAAAATAGATTAGTTTGAATAAATGGAATAAATAAATTCAATCCCCTAAAACACCTAAACATAGATGTATTTTTTAGGTTCTCTAGCATATTTAAGTAATAGTTTACATGTTAATACCAAAAAATAAATTTTCTTCCTCTCAATTAATTTCTATTGTTTTTATTTCCAACCAAGAGCATAAACACACACACACATACACATACACACACACTCTAGAACAGGTTAAGTAGTGAAAAAGACAATGTCAAGAATTATTTGTTATAGCATTATGATGAATAAAATAACCTACTGTTGAGATTCAAACCCCATCCAACTGGCCCAGAGCCAGAACTTCAAATTCACTGCACTGTCCCTACAACTCCATCTGCTGGTCATCTTTTATGGGAATTGAAACAAGCAAGCAGAGCTTCCTCTTGTTAGACCTCAGATGGGAACATGCACATCTGGCAACTCAAATTCTTTGCCACTCCTGCATATCCAGGATGACTGCAAAAGCATTGCAAGTGTTGATTTGGTGGTTAAAAATACATTTTAATTTTAGTGGATAGGCATATTAGCAAATATGGAATCTTTGAATAATGAGGAAAGATATATGTCAATTTGAGATAATACTTGTAAAATTATTTTCCCACTCCACTACTTGAAAGAGTACGCTCTTCTTTCACCTGTATCAGTGACTGCCTGTGGTGATGACCCTTAAAGAAACGTCTGTGACTCCTTAGAAATTCTGATTTCTTTTGATGAAGATAGAAAAATGGTGATAGCTTCACTCCAAGCTTTAAAAAATCATAACATTTAAATTATTTATAAAATAAATTTGTGAAAAGAAAAAAGTCAAGTGTGTTCTCAACAGCAGCTGCAAACAACAAAGCAATTATACATAACATGTATAATTTTCTAGTTATCAGAGGGGATAAGAGACACAGCCAAGTTCTATTTATTATGATATAGGCTTTTTGATATATTTTAACATTAATCAAGCTTCCAGCATTATTTAAAATAACCCCTATTTTTAGTCTTGTTATAATTCTTAATCTATATTTCTCCCTGTTATCATGATTCATGCTTCCTTAATTAAATTTTTTTGTCTATCCATCTAATAGATGTTCTTTGCTTCACTACTTCATGCACTATGTATCAATTTGATAATGAAGGAAAACAATTCAAGGCTTTATTAGATTTTTTTTAAACTCACTAGCTCTGAACTTAAACATTATGTATAAAACATTTCATTTTCATCATGGGCATTTCTCTCAAATATAATAGTACTATAGTAATATTATTTTATTTATTTTACACATTATTATAGGTTCTCATTAGGCTAATTTATTATTAAATAGTTAAATGCTATTATTTTGTCCATGTAATACATAAAAAATGACTCCATCCCCAACTACTGTCACCTTCACCTTCCCCCAAACCACCACAACAACAAAAATTCATAGAGTTTATCTGGAAGCTATAGAAACATAAAATAGTATTTATTTCCACACATTTGTATGGCAAGAACACTGTGCTAATAGATTTTTACTTTGCTGTCCCACCAACTTTGAGCAAACCAGCACTTTCTCTGTACCTACTATTTAATCTATACAGTCGAAGGAATACTATCTATGGTAGATATACTACTGGTTATTGTGAGGCTCAGATAAGAAACTATTTTGAGGTTATTTTATATTGCAAGAAAAATATAAAAAGTAACTCTTCCATTTGATATTTGTATGGAGATTTTGCTAAGAAGTGAAAAAAAATACAGTATATGACGATTAAAACTGTTCATATAAAAGTAACTATGTGCAGTGACACTTGGTTTTTTAAATTCTGCGTCAACACTACCACCTCCAAAGAGGATGCCTTATAACACTGTCCGTCAAAATTCAAAAAACATAACAGGCATTACAGGCTATTTAAAAATTACTGTTGTTATCTGTGGAGTTTGCCTGTCAAAGGTTTGATATCAATAGAAGATAGTTGTGACAGGTAAAATAATGCCCCCCCAAAGATGCCACGGCTTAATCCTAGTAGCCTGGGAACATGTTACATTTCATGGCAAAAGGAATTTTGTAGAATTGATTAAGATTAAAGACATGGAGATGGGGTGATTATCCTGGATAATCAAATGAGCCCAACCTAATCATGGGGATACTAAAAATTGGGTGAGGAAGGCAAAACAGTGAATCTGAAAAATAATGCAGAAGAAATATATGAGGTGTGCAAGGGACTTGACCCACCCTTGCTGGTTTTGAGGATGGAGAAAGGAACAAGGGTCTCCTCTACAAAATAGGAAAGACCCTCAGAAGACAGCCGGCAAGGAAACAGAGACTTCATTCAATTTTTTAAAATTAATTTTTATTGGAGTATGTTTGATTTACAATGTTGTATTAGTTTCTGCTGTACAGCAGAGTGAATCAGTTATACATATACATATATCCACTCTTTTTTAGATTCTTTTCCCATATAGGTCATTACAGAGTACTGAGTAGAGTTCCCTGTGCTATACAGTAGGTTCTTATTAGTTATCTATTTTATATACAGTAACGTGTATATGTCAATCCAGTTTCCAATTTATCCCTCCCCCCCACATTTTCCCTTCCAGTAACCATAAGTTTGTTTTCTACATCTGTAACTCTATTTCTGTTTTTGTAAATAAGTTCATTTGTACCCTTTTTTTAGATTCCACATATAAGCGATATCATATGATATTTGTCTTTCTCTTTCTCTCTCTGACATACTTCCCTCAGTATGACAATCTCTATGTCCATCCATGTCACAGCAAATGGCATTATTTCATTTTTATGGCTGAGTGATATTCCATTGTACAATCCATTCCTCTGTTGATGCGTATTTAGGTTGCTTTCATGGCCTGGCTATTGTAAATAGTGCTGCGATGAACATTGGGGTGCATGTATATCTTTTTGAAGTACGTTTTTCTCTGGTTATATGCCCAAGAGTGGGATTGTTGGATCATATGGTAGCTCTACTTTTAGTTTTTTAAGGAACCTCCATACTGTTCTCCATGGTGGCTGTAACAATTTATGTTCTTACCAACAGTGTAGGAGGTTTTCTTTTTCTCCACACCCTCTCCAGCATTTATTGTTTGTAGATTTTTTGGTGATGGCCATTTTGATCGGTGTGAGGTGATATCTCATTGTAGTTTTGATTTGCATTTCTCTAATAATTAGTGATGTTGAGCATCTTTTCATGTGCTTCTGGCCATCTGTATATCTTCTTTGGAGAAATGTCTGTTTAGATCTTCTGCTCATTTTTTGGTTGGGTTGTTTTTTCGATATTGAGCTGCATGAGCTGTTTGTATATTTTGGAGATTAATCCCTTGTCAATTTCTTCATTTGCAAATATTTTCCCTGTTCTGTGAGTTGTCTTTTCATTATGTTTATGGTTTCCTTTCTTTCATTCTTACAACTGGAAATAACTGAATTTTGCCACAACCTGAGTTAGCAAGGACACCAATCCTCCCTTAAAGACTCCAGAAAGAAATGCTGCCCTGCCAACACCTTAATTTTAGCCTGGTGAGAGCCGTTTTGGGCTTCTGATCTGCTGAACTGTAAGACAACAAATTTGTGTTGTTTAAGCCACTAATTTTGTGGTAATTTGTTACAGCAGCAATTAGAAACTAATACAGTAATTGATGTGACAACAAGGAGAGTATGTCAGGAGTTAACAGGGATTGTGGCATTGCTGGTAAAGTTCAGCTTCACAAAGATAGTTTCACACTGACCTCTTCCCCTTCTCAAATCAAAAGGTAGTCTTTATAGATGTATTACGTTTATATTTTTGAATTCACTTCAAGCATATTCTCTGCCAATAAATCCTGAAGAAATAATTCTCCAAGCTTTCTATATTTCCAGAGCATGCCATGCAATACTACCCTTAGAGCACTTGTGACATTGCATTTTAAATTTGTGTTGACATGCCTTCTCTTCCATTAAAAATTAATTTTGTTAGGGTCAGATTATTGCTGTTGTTTCTTATTGATGTTTCTTTCTTCTGTACCTAGCATAGTGCCTGGCCCAAAGCAATTTCTCAAAATGTTTTTGTTAAATAAGTAAATGAGGATAAACTTTGTCTTCCCAACCAAATGATTAGATAGAAACAAAAATAATTGCTTATATATATTTTTACCATCTTATAGTTTATAAAGCTTTCTTATCTATACATATATATGTATAATTATAGTTCTTAAAGCTTTCTTATATATTTATATAAATATACATATTTTAGTTATTAAGTTTAGGATTTGTTCTCCTTTTTATATAAGTAACAGTCCCACTATATAGAATTGTCAGTACTGTCCAGTTAGTTGTATCTTTGGATTTTTCCACTTATGATCATATTTTAATGAGATATATTGATAAGAACTTTTGAAGCAACTGTCCTTTAGTGTAGTGGCAATCCTTAGCTATAAAACTCTGAGGCTAACAGTCACAGAAAAACATAGTATGACATTTAAACACTGAGGAAAATGAAAGACTATTGATATTAAACCAAACTTTAATAATTGCTTCTAATGATCTAAAGAATTTTGTTTTTCAGTTTCTTTCACATAAAAAGGGGAACAATTTACACTTAAAAGCTAGCCACTGATTTCTAAATGCTTCTGTTATGTAATAGTGGGTTGGATTCAGTTATGATGGGCACTAAATCCTATCTTATTTGTTTCTTTTACACTTAACATAGGAACAGAATTTGATAGTTTAAGTGGGGATTCAAAAATCACTTAAGGTATTTTAATTTAAGGACAAACAAACTACCTAATAACTTGTAGATTTCAGAATTCCAGCTCCAAATATAGGACCTAGAATAGGATAGGCACTTGGCTCTTTGTTGAATAAACAATGCCTGGATCTAGGAGTTTCTAGGTCTTAGTTGATATCAATACCATATATGTTTAGAACATATTTTAAGACAAAAGATGAATGAAGTTGTTACTCAAACTTAAAAGTCATCAATTCATGAGATTGAAAACTGGAACAATAAGAGGATACATGAAAAAGATAAATGGATGTTAATTTTGAGTTCAAAGATCACATAAAATTTTATAATGTTTAAAAAGTTACCAGTAAGGGCTTCCCTGGTGGTGCAGTGGTTGAGAGTCTGCCTGCTGATGCGGGGTACACGGGTTCGTGCCCCAGTCTGGGAAGATCCCACATGCCGTGGAGCGGCTGGGCCCGTGAGCCATGGCCGCTGAGCCTGCGTGTTCGGGGTCTGTGCTCCGCAACGAGAGAGGCCACAACAGTTAGAGGACAGCGTACCACAAAAAAACAAAACAAAACAAAACAAAACAAAAAACAGGAAAATATAAATTCCCAAAAATATGCATTCATTTTACATGTGTTAGGCATTCTGCTAGAACACAAGGATATAAGGATGATTATTACATAGTCCTTATCCTGAAGGAGCTCACTATCTTTGAGCAATTTGTCACAAATATATAATGACATGAAAATGTGATAGGAATTACAGAGAGGTGTGCATGCATACTACTTTAAGAACATGAGGGGTGACTACCTAATTCTTTCTGGGATAATTTGTAAACTACAGATATGGGGTAATAATTCAGTAGGACTTTAGAACATAATTAGGAACTTTCTAATTATTTAAACAAAAGAAGTCATTACAGGCAAAGGGCACATTATATTAAAATTTAAGAGACAAAGAAGTCCATGGTATTTCCCATTTTAGTGTTAATGTGGTTAATAGGATTTCCAGTTAATGTGGTGAGTGCTTTATGGTCAGAAGTGATTGGAGAAAGTATGGAACTACACATTGAGACCAGCTTCTAAATGTTCTTGTATGGCATTACAATGAACTTGGATTTAAAACATATGCAATGCGAATGTGTTAAAGATTTTTAGCAGGTTATTGATATTATTAAACCTAAGCTTAAGGTAGAAAAAATTACAGTCATATGGAGGATAGCAACCTTATATTTGTTTATTTATTTACTTGTTCATGTATTTATTTCAGAAGCATCCACATACATCTCTTCTATGTCAGGTAATATTCTAGGTTCCCTGGAAATGGAGCAAATATGACATAGAAATTTTCTGCTCTCAGGTATCTTCCATCCTAGTGGGAAGGCAGATGTGCACATGAGAAATGAGGAAGAAGAAAACAACAACAAAAATATATTAACCCTCCCCCAAAAAACTAACCATGAAAAATCTAGTCAAGAAAAATAGCGAAATTGAGAGTTTTGGGATAAAGCATAGCCAGGTCATTCCTCTAGCGAGTGAATTAAGGAGGAGTATTTTGAGGAGAAACATCTAAGTGAAGACTGTAATTTGAAAGGGTTAGCCTAGCAAAAATCTAATTAGTAGGAGATAAGAGTTAATTCAGAAATCCCAAGACCAGATAATTTTGATCTGCCTGAAAAATTAGATAGGACACAAATGTAGCTGGAATGCAGTGAAAAAGGCGAGAATGGGAAGAAAGATCTAGATGGTAGGTGGAAGACACATTATTTAGTCAGTGTATGATAAAGTCTAAGGAAAACTGTTAAAGATATTTAAACAGAAATGTCATGTAAAAGGGTTTATCTGTTTAAAAACAAAATTCTTCTCATTATGTAATATGTATGCATGTAGAGATGGGGTGAAGAATGGAAGCACATGACCAGGAAGGTTATTGAAAGATCCTAGAGATGTACAATGGAAGTGGCCCTGGAAAGACAGAGAATGGATACACAGAACCAATATTGATACTTTTAAAAAAGTCAAAGGAACTTATAGACAGGACCCAAACTAAGGGTGTAATATGTAATAATGGATAGGAAGGGTTGATTATTATGAAAATATATAGAGGTTAGAAAGAACAGGATGCTGCATTTATCTGTGTATATATATTGGTATCTCTACTTTGTTTCAAAAGTGTTTCATACAGGCTATATATATATATTTTTGTCCAAGGTGAAATAAGCATTTCCATTTTTTTTAACATCTTTATTGGAGTATAATTGCTTTACAATAGTGTGTTAGTTTCTGCTTTATAACAAAGTGAATCAGCTATGCATATACATATATCCCCATATCTCTTCCCTCTTGCATCTCCTTCCCTCCCACCCCTCTAGGTGGTCACAAAACCCCGAGCTGATCTCCCTGTGCTATGCAGCTGCTTCCCACTAGCTATTGGTTTTACATTTGGTAGTGTATATATGTCCATGCCACTCTCTCACATCGTCCCAGGTTACCCTTCCCCCTCCCCTATATATATTGTTTTAATTTCAGCCATTATCATAGTTCTACAATACGATACTCCAAAAACTGTTTATTTGGAAATGTAATTATAATAAGTAAAAATGAAAATCAGAAGATGATAATATTGCTGAGACTATTTGTGCAAACCATGATGTGCTGGCATGGTTGAAATAGTCTAAAATCAAATCAAATTAAATCACTTAGTATTTCTGCTTATTTGGTGTATGTGTATGTGTTTGTGCACTTATTTCTTTGTGTCTCTAAACCAGCTTGACAGCTTTTATCTTTTTGCAACTTTATCAGTTTTCATGTAAATTACAGGCAACCTGATTTTACTTCCTTAATTGTATAATTGGTATTTGAACATAATGTTGAAGTAAACAACCTATTCAATCTCATATGTCACCATTGTAAATATTGTTGCAATTTATAACATTATTCTTTTTGCCCATGTTCCCCTTAGAATTTCATAATCTTTACAATTTAAAGTAAAGGAAGTTGGCTGAGACCTTATTTATTTTGTCTTTGAAGAGTCGTAATTACCCTAATTATCTGCTCCAGTGCAACATTAAAATGTTTTAACACTCCACTTTATCTCCAGAGGAATATACTTAGTTTCTAAGAAGTTACCATCTGTTTTTTATTTGAATACTCACGGTAGGTTAAAAATGTACCTGTGTGTTCAGTGCTATCAACATCATCTGTCATGAAATTTCTATTTCAGGAACAGATACTCTACATAATGACAGTAGGAGGTAAAAAACAAGAGCCACAGTGAAGAGAAAAACCCAGATTTGTACCATCTCCTCTCTCTTCTCTACCTAGGGAACATAGAGACTCCTTTCATTCTTCTTTAAACTCTTTTCTTTCTCCCCTTTAAATAGACTTTTAATAATCTTCATCAATCTGAGAATTGTCTTTGTAACCTTCCTTAATTCCCTCTATTTCTCTGTTGATGTACATATTTTTTACAAAGGCTTATGCAAATATTGCAATTGGAGAAAAGAAAAGTATGAAAATTAATGGAATAAAGAGGCTGAATGTCACAGTAATATATCTGGATTAATTTGAAACAATACAGAGGACATCTTAGTTTGACTTAAAGATGTGCAGATAATAACAGCCAGAAGTACAAGTTTATGTCATTTATATCACTGTAAAATTTCAATCTTGATTGCGACTACTGTCTATCAGTTGGATAGTTTAGACAAAGGACAATTACTGGTTTTGAAAAAACTTTATAGCGGTTTGTAAAGATTTTTTCCCTTATGTCACAAATCTGTTTGAGAATCTAATGAAGATTATGTATTCTCTCCCCAGAGGGAGTAATTATGTTCACTCAATATTTTATATTAGGTTTAGAAAATTAATGGACTCCCTGAAATAGAGTGCCATTTTGACCTGTCATTCAAGTCTGCTTTTTAATAGAAGGACAAACTTCAGAAGAGTTGTATAAAGTTTTTGAACCTTCAAGTAAAAATATAAAGACAACTTTGTCTTTAAGTGCTAATTTTAAAGGAAATGATTGTATTCCTTCTTACCAAAGCACAGAGGAAAACAAGTATTATCTTGTATATAGCCAATCAAGGGTAGTGCATACCCAAAATGAATTTTCTTAGACTACACTGCCAGCATGTTTAACATAAAAAATTTCTGATTTGGGTATCAGGAATCTAAATTTACTAGATAGAGCAGAAAATGAAAATATGTAAATCTTCTAAAATTGATACTAAAAGTATTAGAATATGAGTGGAATCGTAGAGTACTTGACCTTTTGTGACCAGCTTCTTTTGCTTAACGTAATGTCTTATTGGTTCATCCATGTTGTAGTCTGTGATATGATTTCCTTCTTTTTTTAAGGCTGCATAATATTCTATTGCATAAGTATACCTGGATCATATGGCTATTCTATGTTTATTTTTCTGAAGATTCTTTACACTATTTTCCATAATTTCTACAACTTTTTCTATTCCCACTAAGAGAGAAGAAGGGTTCTGACTTTTTTGCATCCTCACCAACATTTATCATTTCTGTTCTTTTGATAGTGGTCATCCTGATGGGTGTGAGATAATGTCTCAATGTGGCTTTGATTTGCATTTCCCTAATGATTAGTGATGGTGAACATCCTTACATGTGTTTTTTTATATTTTATTTCAAGAAACCTCTAATTGAGTCTTTTGCCAATTTTTGGAATTAGGTTATTTGTTAAGTTGTAGAAGTTCCTTATATATTCAGGATATTAACCCCTTAGTGTATATGTGATTGGCAATTATTTTCTATTATTCTATAAGTTGCCTTTTCACTCCATTTATTGTTTTTTCAGACATGCAGAATTTTTTAAGCTTTGTAAAGTCTCATTTGTCTATTTTTGATTTTGTTGCTTGTGCTTTCGGTGTCACGTTCAAGAAATTATTGCCAAGACCAATGACGGAAAGTTTTTCCCATATGTTTCGTTCAGGAATTTTATAGGTTCAGTCTTACATTCAAATCTTTAATCCAATTTGATTTTTGCATATGGTGTAAGGTAAAGGTCCAACTTCATTCTTTTGCAGTTGGATGTCCAGTTTTCCCAGTACTATTTGTTGAAGATACTGCCTTTTTTTCCCATTGTGTAGTCTTCTTGCCATTGTCAACAATCATTTGATCATATATGGGAGGGTTTATTTCTTAGCTCTCTATTCTTTTCCATTGGTCTTTGTCTTTATGCCAGTGCCATGTTGTTTTAATTAATATTGCTCTGTAGTATGTTCTTAAATCAGGGAGTATAAGGTTTCCAACTTTGTTCTTCTTGCTCAAGATTGTAATTCAAGGTCCCTAGAGATTCCATAAAAATTTTAGGATATTTTGAACTGTTTCTGCATGATATGGCTTTCAAATTTTGATAGGGATTGCACTGAACCTGTAGATTGTTTTGGGTAGTATGAATATTTTAACAACATTCAGTCTTCCAATATATTAGCATGGTATGTCTTTCCATTTATTTGTATCTCCTTTGATTACTTTTAGCAATGTTTTGTAATTTTCAGTGTACAAGTCTTTTACCTCCTTGGTTAAGTTTATTACTAAGTATTTTATCTTTTTTTTTATCCTATTGTAAATGGGTTTTTATTCTTAGTTTCTTATTTGGATTGGATATTGTCAGTGTATAGGAATACAACTGATTTCTGAGTGTTAATGATGTATCCTGCAACTTTGCTGAATTCACTTATTAGTTTTAAGATAGATTTTATGGAATATTTAGGGTTTTCTATGTATATGATCATGTTGTCTGTGAACAAAGATGATTTTAATTCTTCATTTCTAACTTGTTTGCCTTTAATTTATTTTTCTTGTCTGAATACTCTGGTTAGAAATTCTAGTACAATGTTGAATAGTAGTGGCAAGAGTGGGCATCCTTGCCTTGTCCCTAATCTTAAAGGAAAAACTTTCAGTCTTTTTTCATTAAGTATAATGTTTGATGTGGGTTTTATATACATGGCTTTTGTTATGCTGAAGTAGTTTTCTTTCTTTTTATTTTTATTTTTTGATTTCTACTTTATTGTTTTTATCATGAGAGGGTGTTGAAATTTGTAAATTGTTTTTTCTGCATCTGTAATTTTTTTTCTGTTTTTATGACCATGTGGTTTTAGTCCTTCATTTTGTTAACAATGCATGACATTGATTGATTTTTATATCTTGAACCATCCTTGTATTCCTGGTATAAATCCTATCTGGTCATGATGTATGATTCTTTTAATTTGTGTATGATTCTTTTAATTTGTTGTTGAACTCAGGTTGGCAGAATTTTGTATAGGATTTTTGTGTTAATATTCATCAAATATTCGTCCTGGATATTGGTCTTCAGTTTTTGAGTTTTTTTTCTTGCTGTGTCTTTTTCTGATTTTGGTATAGGGTAATGCTGGCCTCATAGAATGAGCCAGGGAATATACCCTCTACTTTAACTCTTTGAAAGTTTGAGAAGAATTGACATTAATTCTTCTAAATATGTGGTAGAATTATTCAGTGAAACTATCTAGTCCTTGATTTTTTTGCTGGGAGGTTTTTAATTACTGCTTCAGTCTCCTCGCTAGTTAGAGTTCTGTTCAGATGTTTTATTTCTTCATGATTCAGCTTTGGTAGGTTGTATGTTTCTAGGAATTTATCCATTTCTTCTAGGGTATTTAATTTTTGTGTGTGTATGATTGTTCATAGTAGTCTCCAATAATTCTTTTTTATTTCTGTGTCATCAGTTGTAATATTTTCACTTTTATTTCTAATTGTACACATTTTGAGTCTTTTCTCTTACTTAGTCTAGCTAAGGGTTTGTTAATATTGATCTTTTCAAAATATCAAATCTTGTCTCCATTGATTTGTTCTATTATTTTTCTATTCTCTATTTTATTACTCTCTCATCTGATTATATCCTTTCTTCTGGGAACTTTGGTTTTGTTTGTTCTTTTTCTAGTTCCTTGAGGCATAAAGTTAGGTAATTAATTTGAGATCTTTCTTCTTTCCTTGACATAAGTATTAACCATTATAAACTTTCCTCTGCTTTTACTGCATCCCAATGTTTTGTTTTAATTTAAATTCATTTTCAGGTATTTTCTAAATTCCCTTGTAATTTTTCTTTTATCCAGTGGCTGTTTAAGAGTGTGTTGTTTAATTTCTATATATTTGTGGATTTGCTTGTTTTTCCTTTGCTAGTGATTTCCAGCTTCTTTCCATTGTGATCAGAGAAGATACTTTGTACAATTTTAAGCCTCTTAAATTTGCTAAGACATGTTTTGTGGCCTATAATGTGGTCTGTGTTCAGGAATATTTCATGTGTGCTTGAGAAGAATATGTATTCTGTTACTGTTGGGTAGAGTGTGGTGTATGTGTCAGTTACTTTCAGTTGGTCTATAATGTTGTTCAAGTCCGGTATTTCCTTGTTGATATTCTTGATTTATATCCATAAATGAAAGTAGGATATTGATGTCTCCTACTATTGTTGTATTGCTCTTTCTTCCTTCACTTCTGTCAATGTTTGCTCCATGTATTTAGGTGCTCTAATGTTAGGTACATACATATTTATAATTTTTATATCTTCCTGGAGAATTGACTCTTTTATCATCCTTATGACAGCAATTTTGAATTCTTTGTTTTAATTCATGTATCTCTGTTTTTGTTTGTTTGTTTCTTTGTTTATTTGGTTTTTTTGTGGTATGTGGGCCTCTCACTGCTGTGGCCTCTCCTGCCATGGAGCACAGGCTCCAGATGTGCAGGCCCAGTGGCCACGGCCCATGGGCCTAGCTGCTCTGCGACACATGGGATCCTCTCAGACCGGGGCACGAACCCATGTCCCCTGCATCAGCAGGCGGACTCTCAACCACTGTGCCACCAGGGAAGCCCTATCTCTGTTTCTTAACATTCAGTTTCTGGAGATTTATATGTTGCTTTAGATGTGTTATGGTTGCCTGTTTTTGCTTGCTTGTTTTTGAATTTCTTGCTTTGTTGTTGTTGTTTTTGTTGAGAATTCAGCATCTAAGGAATCAGTCAACTCTCCCAGACTTTGCAGTCTGGTTTCATATAGAGTATGTGAAAATATGGAAGAATATTTGATAGAATATTTGATTCTCTATACAGAGTAGCTAGAGATTCTGGAGACCTCTCAAGGCTTTTCTGGGTATTTATCCTCTCTGGGTTTCTGTGTGTTTATCTCCTGTTTGAAGAGGTTTGTCGGCTTTTACTCAGGCCTCCCCCCCCCCACTTCCCCTTGTCTTTCTACAGTATTGTGGCTTCTGTGGTGCTGTAGTAAGTCACAGTCCTGGTGCTCCACCTTTTGTGTGTCTGAGGTACTATAGACTTTGGTGTGTGGTTGATGTCTTTGTTCTTGGAGATCCCCTAACTGCCCCCAACCCTCTTGCAATATTTGAATGAAGGCAGAACAGACTCTGGTCGCTTGGGAAGCCCCCCTAAAAGGCAGGTGGGCATACAGTTTACTCCTTTCCCTCTGCAAGGAGAAGATAGGAGTTAAAGATTTCCTCCCCAATGCACTACATGGCATTGTGCCAGTGGGGAGGGGCTTTGAACCAGAGAGAGTGGAGAGTATCAGGAATTTGCACTCACCTGGGGGGCAAGAACTAGTTTCTGGATTTCTCACAGAGGTATTTTTTTTGGTTTGTTGTTATTAAATTCATGTCTTCATGGAGGAAGGTGGGTCTTGGGCTTCCTATTCCATCATCTTGCTGATGTCATTCTTGTTGAAGTCCTACAATACGATAAGTTTGGACATATATACACTTGTAAAACCATTATGACCATCAAAGTATGAATATGTATATTACTCTCAAAAGTCTCCATGTGCCCCTTGGAAATTCCTCCTGTCAGACTCTCCTCTACCCCATCCTCATCTCCATCTAACTATTGATCTGTGTTTGTCACAAGACATTATTTTGCATTTTCTATAATTTTATACTAATAGAATTATAAGCTGCATACCCTCTTTTGTCTGGCTTCTTTCACTCAGCATACTTATTTTGAGATTCATCATGTTGCTTACATTCATCCATACACATTCATGCTCATCAAACATTCTTTTTATTGCTTAGTTGTATTCCAATATATGGATATACCACAACTTATTTATCCATTGACCTGTTAATGAATGTTTGGTTTGGTCCCAGTTTTTGATTAATACAAATAATGATGCTTTCAACATTTGTGCATAAATGTTTGTATGGATATATGCTTTCAATTCTCTTGGGTAATTACCTAGGAGTTGAAGAGTTGAATCATATAGTAGCTTATGTTTAAATTTTTAAGAAACTATCAAACTATTTTTCTGAAGTGGTTCCATTTTACATTCCCACCAGTAGTGTATGGAAGTTATAGTCATTTCACATTTTTGCCTGCACTTCATATAGTCAGTCTTTCATTTTACAATTCTAATAGATGTTTAATAAACCAAATTGTAGTTTAATCTGCATATTCCCTTTGATTAGTGATGGCATCTTTTCACATACCTATTTTCCAACCATATGTGTTCTTTGAAGTATCTGTTCAAAACTTTTGCCCATTTTTAATTTGCACAATTTTATTCTGTTTTCTTTTTATGTTGTGTTTTAAGACTTATTTATACAGCCCTGACACCTTTTATCAGTTATATGTTTTACAAGTATTTTCATCCAATTTATGGCTTGCCTTTTCAATCTCTGAACAATATCTTTTGAAGATTGGAAAATTTTAATTTTGATGAAGTCTAACATCAATTTTTCTTTTATGTTTCATAGTTTTGGTTTCATTTCAAAAAATTCTTTGTGTAACCCAGGTCACAGAAATATTCTTCCATATTTTCCCTGAGTTTTTTATTTTTAGGTTTTATGTATAGGTGCTTGATCCATTTTAGTTAATTTTGTATACATAGACATTCACAATATTTGTCTTTATTATTCAATTACATCTTCAACACATTATGCTGCTAATTTATTTTAATATGGAGTTCATAGTTTAGAGCACTAATATCAATTGGATTAAGAGTTTAGCAATACAACAATTATGTTTAATTTAAAATCACTAGGAATCTAAGCACCTGATCTTTTTTAGTATTTTAATATTACTAACTAGACTCTTTGTATATTACTAAAATAGTCATTACTTGACTGATAATTTTTCTGTTTTTTGTCTGACAGAATTATTTCCAGATTAAAAATAAATAAATAATTAGTTGTAATTAAACAACAAAACTATATTCTGCTTTCACTAGCTTCCTAAACCTATAGTAGAAATAATTATAATCCTGTGAATTATAACTTAGAAACAGGTAGACTACTGTAGATCATAATGGAAAGTTTGGTAGGGGACAGTATACTAAAATGAAAATATAGAGATCTGATACACAGATTGAGCATTTATTTTCTGTGTTTTCTAGGACAAAGCATTTTATTTTTTAAAAATTTCCTTCTTCATGAATGCAGAAAATTGCGAGGTAATATTGTGCACTAGAATACTGAAATTCTAGTTCTTATCAAAATAGACAATTACTCAAGAATGTTTATGCCTTGAATTACTTTTGATCACATATTCTTGATCATGTCATATATTTTTCTTAAGCTACTACAATCTCAGTGTTATCTGTGTGGACCTTTTTGTGTTTTCTTTTCCTGTTTGTCAATCACATAAGATTTTAGAAGGCTGCATGTCCTTATAGTGGTGAAGAGATTAGGAAGTATAACGGGAGCGAAATATGATGCCATTTGGAACAAATGCTACTGGAAAATTTCTCTGAAGATGAAAGAACATTTTTCCAAAGAAAGGAAAATCAACAGTATATTTCACGTTAAGTATCAATAATTATATATTTTGACTATTAGGATAAATACATTTAAGACAAGTATATACTCTGGGATAGCATGAAACTAGACAATATTTTCAAGGAAGAGTTAAGACCCAGAAACATATTTTACAAATGCTTCAAGAAGAGCAAATAGTATTCTGCCTATTTGAGACTGAAGAATTGTTTCAGAAATGTAGTTATGGTTTTCTTTCTCCTGATTTTGCTGGAATTTGGGGGAGGAGGAATAGAAGCTGGACAGATGCCCTGTAATAGAAAACTTAAATCTACCAGTCATACTTATAGAGTGTTGGTGTGTGGTCTTCTACAAATATATTATTCAGACATGAAAAAACCTTGTAAGGATGGTTCTGGTTCTTTCACAAGGTGGACTAAGTGCCACCTGTCTACCCTGTCTCTCCTACTGAATGCAACTACAAACTTGGCAAAATTCAGGAGTAGTTATATGAGGACTCTGAGAAGTCAGTATCTGAAGGAGTCTTGGGGAAGAAGACAAAAATTTGATGCATTGCCAAACCTGCAGAGAATCTCCCTAGTACCTCTGCCCCCTAACCAACATTGTCAGGCCTAGACTCAGTGGCAGGCATCCAGATACCTGGATGTATACCCCAGGTGAGAACAAAAAGGGTTTCAAGAAAACACTCACTTAGTGGTCTCAGAATCAGAAAAGAGGACTTATAAGGGTCAGCCAGTGAGAGTGGGAGAAATCACCTGAGTCTTTTTTTTTTTTCTTTCCTCCTTTTCTCCTGCTTTAGCTCTCTGGCAGTGTCATACTAGAACAAGTGGCAATGGTAATGGTGACAGCAGTGACAACTGGGCAAGTGCTCAAAATTCTGAGGGAGAGAAATTCTATCCCCTCACCAGTATCAAGAACATGGGCAAATCTTCATTGCTTATTTTCTCTCTCTGTTTTCCTACCACTGGGCTGTGGTAGCAGACACAGTCATAGGAGGTGTGTGCTAGAATATAGAAACTAAAACTCCAGCTTTCTAGATAGAAAACCATATAAAGGAGCCTCCAAGGAGCTGGATAATCTTAGAGAGACTGCAAAGAGAAAGGAGCTCAAGAGTGCAATGTCATTAAGTGATGTATAAAATTCTAGGCTCACCTCTGAGCTGCCTATGTGTAAATTTAACACTAAGTAACATATTTTGGAATGAAGAATAGACTAAAGTAGGTGTTGGCAAATTTTTTTATAAGTGGTCAACTGACCATTTGGGCTTTGTGGGCCATAGGTTGTCTATTGCAACTAATCACCTCTGCCATTATAGCAGAGAGGAGCCATTACTTGCTGGTACCAAATAACTAAATAAATGGGCACAACTTGTACCAACAAAAATTTATTTAAATAAAAACACAGTGAGTTGGATTGGAACCATTGGCCATTGTTTGCCAAACTCTGAGCTAAATGACTGCCTAGGTCCAGTTTAATGTGGCAGTACATCAGTCTACTATAACTGCAGAAAAATATACCACCTCACTCTTTATCATGACTCTACATTTCTAAATAAAATTTAACTTAGACCAAATTGCATACTTAAAATATTATTGAATGAACCAATCAACCATCTCATCACTCGAGTAATAATCAATAATAAATCCATTTGTTCTACATTCCTAGAGTTCCTCTTGTCATATAAGTTGTCAAAGATCTAGTATTCCTTGAGTTCTTTTCAAAACACCTTGCTGAATCATTATGTATTCTTGCCAGCCAATGTAGAGACAGTGAAGTCATTCAGTTTTCTAGGGTAAAGATCATCCATGAAGAAATGAAAGCCTGTCACTCTTTACTGGAGTTTCTTAGAGTATACAAAGAGAATAAATATTTTCTAATGGAAAAGATAAATAATGAGAATGATACCATTTCACAGTTGCTGATAACAAGCCTCTAGAGAGTCTCATACAGGTATCAGGTTTTGTTCTCTCTGTTTTAATTTTATTTTTGTAGACAAAATCTCACTTGTTTACTCAAGAGACTAGAGACCAGGGTAAACCATTGATTCAGGTTTAAAAGCCAATTTGCACTTTATGATTTGTGCCTTGGGAGGTTACTGTTTCCCTTTAGGATATAGTGAGTACCAGTACCCAGTCCTTGAATTTGTATGGAGGCAAAAATACCTTTAATACTCTAAAGACATGGTTCTTTATGTAATTAAACATTAACAGGAGCATCTAACTTACTGTTTAACTTTTAAAGGTCATCTCAGTGAGAAACAAGGTAACTAAGGAATAAACTGTTTTTTTCATAAGATGTCTTAATTTACAATAGAAAAACTCCCAAATGTGTCTGCCAATGATGTTTTAGGGAAAATACTGCTAGTAGTTGAAACTTGAAAATACTTGGACTTGTTAAATGCTGAAAATTAAGAGGAATGTGGACAAGGAATATGGACAATTTTAATTATTTTCCACATTGTGAGTCTTTATAACCAAACTTGCTGTCTTTATAACCAAAAGTATTCATGTTCTGTACCAAGAATAACCAGAGGAATGGATCTCGACAGACTATGAAATAACAATGTCTCTCCTAAGATTCTCACAGAATCACCTAGGAGAAATAGTAGTTACGAGAAGACTAACTTATTTTATAGGATTAGTCTGCATTGTCCAGAAACAAGAACTATGCTTGCAACTTAGAGTAATTCCCTTGAGGAAATTATATAGTCAATCTGCTGGCTAGAGGGTCTGCAACAAAAGCCTGTAGAAAACAAGATTAAAAGAAGCTTTCGTCCATGAGAGGTGTAGAGAGAAGTTTGCTGCTTCCCTTGATTTTCAAAAGGTCAGTCACATACTAGGTAAACAATGAAAGCTAATATAATTGGTTATTGTTGGTACCAAAGTGCCGAAGTGTTGTAGAGAAGGATAGCTCTCTATGTGAGAAGAATATCCTGGAGCTTTAAAGGTTGTTCAGGTTTTCTGAAAGCCAGAACCCTCTTTCCCTAATAACTTTGGCACGCTGCAGCACCTGTAAATACATGCAATTAAACAGAATGGACTTAGTAATTTTTTTTTTTAAAGAAGATGTTGGGGGTAGGAGTTTATTAATTAATTTATTTATTTTTGCTGTATTGGGTCTTTGTTTCTGTGCGAGGGCTTCCCCTAGTTGTGGCAAGCGGGGACCACTCTTCATCGCGGTGGGCGGGCCTCTCACTATTGCGGCCTCTCCCGTCGCGGAGCACAAGCTCCAGACGCGCAGGCTCAGTAATTGTGGCTCATGGGTCCAGTGGCTCCGCGGCACGCGGGATCCTCCCAGACCAGGGCTCGAACCCGTGTCTCCTGCATTGGCAAGCAGATTCTCAACCACTGCGCCACTAGGGAAGCCCGGACTTAGTAATTTGAATCAAGCTAAACTTATAATTTATTTGCAGGAAAAAGAAAAAAACACGCATTTATAATTTTAATATTACTCTAAATTTTTATAAGGACAAAAATTTAATACTATGTAGGGGATATTTTGATAGTTTATTCATTTTATTCTCCCCCTGCCTCACTCCGTTCATTCTGGCAGAGCCTGTATGTTGTGTAGATGTTTATCCTCCATCTGCCATGATTTCCTCTATGCCCAGCCCCAGATTAGTCTAGAGATAGACTAGACTAGACTGTAAACTGTAATCACCTGGGTACTTTTAAAAATTGATAATGCCTAGGCCCTAGCATGAGAGATTCTAATTTAATTATTTTGAGCTGGATCACATGAATTTGTAACTGAGAAAATTCCCTATGTCATTCTAAACTGCAGACATGATTGATAATCAATGGAATAGACAGAGTTATCATGGAAATGTTATTTCTTTGCCAGCAATTGCCTTCTATAGGGGTATATGACTAATTTCTAGCTAAGGAGATATGAGAAGAAACCCTGAGAAAGA
The DNA here is from genome assembly GCF_964341445.2 of Mesoplodon mirus. Lineage (NCBI taxonomy): Eukaryota > Metazoa > Chordata > Mammalia > Artiodactyla > Ziphiidae > Mesoplodon > Mesoplodon mirus. The sequence continues at coordinate 25,593,297 of NC_138992.1, read as the reverse complement.
GACTCCTGAAAAGGCTTTCTCACTTTTATAAAAAGGAAATTGCAGGAGAAAAAGAGACTCCTGAGAAAGGCTTTTCTTACTCTTTGTAAAAGGAAGTTGCAGGAATAAAGAGTTCATTTGGAATTCCTAGACATTGTTGTCTGGGTAGTAATGTAGTGATAAAGAAATGAGTACGTATAAGAGACCATATCAAAAAGCCAAATATGATGACATGGAGAAATGGAGGGAGTTTGGGTTCTTGAAGGTTTTAAGTCATGAAATAAAGAAACTATAGCACTATTATATTTTAGACTTCTTATGGGAGGCGCAGTCATTTCGGCAAAATAACGCATGAAACAAAAAATAAATTGAGATCATAAACTATACAGACCTGGGTTTGAATCCTTGTCCTTTAAGAAGCTGTGTAACTCTGAATGATTTATTTTATCTTCAGTTTTTTCACCCATGAAACCATTTTACCACCTACTATAATGTGGTCAAAGTGTGTAGCACAGTGCTTAAATATAGCACATGCTCAATAAATATTGGTTTATTATTTAAATGAAATAAAAGGTAAAACTAATATCAAAAGAATACATGCCAGAAAGCCATCCTAAATGACAAAATTGTCATTCCAGAAACTTGGAGAAGAAAGCAAACATTTCACACTGTCAGGATCATTGAAGCCTCTTTGGAAGAGATGGGAATTGAGTTGAGCCTTGAAAAAAATGTTCTAGTGTATTAGTTTAGTTTTATAGGTGGATAATTCCAATGCTCAGAGATGTTAAATTCCTTTTCCTTATTTCCAAGACTGTATGAAAGTAGTAGAGCTTGGATTTCAATCAACACTGTGAGATCCAAAAGTACTTGCTCTTTTCACTACTGCATTGTAATCCTTCCTAAACCAGCCACTAGAATGAAGTATTCTGGAAGATTAGTGGATGAAAATAGAACTAAAGAGAGATATTGGGACCACTAACACATGATTTCTTGAAGAATTCAGACTGTGGGCTGGGCTTGCTACAGAAAGATTTGAAGTAGTCTCTGAAGGACCGACCAAATTTAAATATGAAGGGTGAATACTGAAGGAACATGTAGCCTCAGGAATGTATATTTTAAATTTTAAATGAAGCAGAAGGTATACTTAGTAAAAGGGTGACAGTGAGTTGGAAATGTAGTCTGAGACAGAATTCTACCAAGCTTGAATGCCAAAGAGGTTTGTATTTTAGTTAATACATTATATAGAATTTTGAAAACCTTTGGAATAGGAGAATGGCAAGAAGAAAGTAGTGTTCTGGAAGATTTATTTAAAATGTTACAGCACAATTTAGAAATAAAAATAAAACTTGAGATAGTTTGATCAATTAAGACTTTAACAATGGTTAAAATATAAATATAAGAGCTTGAAACAGGGATCCTAAGAAAAGAAGAAGAATATAGGGGACATTAACTAGAAAGAGTCCATTGAATTTTGTAATTGATGGGCTATGGATTGGAGGTCAGGGGGAACGAACAAAGAAAAACTACAAATGTGTGATAACAAATGATATAAATAAGTGAACAGAGAATTATTAATGGTGTCATTGAAAGAAATATTTCAAGATGAGAACACAGTTATTTAGCTTAATATATTTGAATTTTATAATGATAATAGAAAATAATTTAAAAACTGTTTTGTTTATTCAACAAATATTTTCTAAGTTTTAACAACATGCAAAAGCACTATTCTAATTGCTGGATTTATGGTGGTGAATGAGATAGATTTTGTTGTTGTTCTTTTATTCCTGCCTCTATTACCACTTTAGTATGTTTGGGAGCAAAGATACACAATAAAATGGTGTTAATTAGTTAAATGAAATGCTAACAAGGTGATAAGCAGGATGATATGATAATTGAGACTATGAGAGTTATTTTAGTTAGGGCAATCAGGAAAAATCTTTTCAAGGAGATGACTCATGAACTGGTTCCTGTGGATGAAAAGAAAACATCCATTCAAATAGCCTGTGGAAGAGCAATCTAGTCAAAGATATTTGCAGGCATGAAGCTCCAAATCTGGATACAAGGACAATGTAGCTGGGTCATGATCATCAGTGTGGAGAGAGGTCCAAATTATATAAAACCATGGAGATCAGCTAAAGAGTCTGGATGTTAAGTTCAGGGTAGCCAGTGAAGAGATACAAGTACAGTAAGCCCCCTACATACGAATGAGTTCCATTCCAAGAGTCTGTTCATAAGTCCAGGTTGTTCATACTTAGGTACCCAACTAACACAATTGGCTATATAATACTGTACTGTAATAGTTTTATAATCCTTTTCACACAAATAACACACACATAAAAAGCAAACACAAAAAATAAAACATTTTAAATCTGACAGTACAGTACCTTGAAAAGTACAGTAGTATAGTACAATACCTGGCATACAGGGGCTGGCATACACGTTTGCATCTTTGAAAGTTTGCAACTTGAATGTTATTTTGCAGGGGACTTACTGTAGTGGAATGTTATAACCTTACCACAGATTATGCTCTCTTCTGTGTAGAGAGAGAGTGGAAGTAGGAAGTCTGGTATGGAGGATACTCTGTTTAGAACAGAGAAGTGATAATGATGGCTTAGATTGGTAGTTAACAGAGAAAAACAAAAAGATTTGAAACCTACTTTTAGGGTAGAAATGATAGGACAAACTAATCATATCAGCTGTGGGAGATGAGAGAATTTGATAATTTAAAGATGTCTACTTTTTTAATGTATGTTTCTTTGCTTGAACATTGGATACTGATACCATTTACTGAGATAAGGAAGATTTGGGAGGAATAACTCTACGTATTATATATATGTGTGCGTATGTATGAAATATGATAAGCCAATCATTTTAAGCATTATTCAATAGAAAAAGAATTGTCGACTCTGAAATAATCTAAAAATTTGTAGAATCATATATATGTCAGTTATATGCAGACATTAATGTAAGTCACTTTGTTCAAATATTAATGTAAGTTTTGGTTTCTGAGTATTGTGGTGATTATTGACTTGCTTTTATAATTTAGGGTGAGACAAGTAAAATAGAAAGGGAATTTAAACTAAAACTTAGAGTTATTCTGTGGGAGTCACTCACTTCCAGTTCTAAAGAGAAGCCTGGAGTAGCAGAGTGTGTGTCACACCAGGTGTCCATTAGCTCTCACAGCACTTTCTAATTCACAAAAAGGAGCAAAACCAGGAAATGTCATTCCACAAAATCTGGATGCAAAACTGATTTTTCTGAAATTCATCATCTGTTTGCTCAAACAAATTTTCCAGAAATTAAAACCACTTACTTTACACCACCAAGAATTAAACTGTTCTATTAGAGTTCATTGTTGACATAACTATAAACTAAATTTTAAAAATAAAATTATATATATATTTTCCTTTTGTTGTATTTTATGTGGGGTGGCATCAACCTAAAGTATAACAGGTTATCAAAACAAGACATACACTTTCAGATGTGTGTGTTTGAAAAGTTAGTAGTTTTACACAAGCAACACGATACATCTTTTCCTGTAACAACATTTATTTTCCTCTTTTACTTCACACGTGGAAAACTAGAGTTACTTTACATCAAATGATACTCAGCAGCTTTTTGGTATTGTCATGTATGTGCCAAATGTACATCAGGGACTAGTTTTATTAAAGACAAATGCTCTGTAATTGCTTACATCTCTCCTGAAGGGAAATAATTATGGTCACACAGTGAAAACACTTATTTCTAAATCATGTTTTAATGGATTATTATAAAAGTAAATCAACTAATAAAATTTTGCCCCAATATGTAATATCCTATCCTACAATTTTTTCAATCCAAAAGTCCATTCAATTTTGAATGGCTCAGATGATCAATCACATTTCCTAAGGGCCCTGAAATATCTTTAAAATAAAAATGAAAACCAATTATGTTCTTAATTTAGTCATTATCTCCCCTCACTTTTCAAATTTTTGCATTGAATATAGACACATTTACTCTCTTCATAGCTATAGACTAGCTATAGACAAGTTTTAGTACAGCATGAGTAATTTTGCTTCGTATAAGTCATGTGCCAAAGGATTATTAAACTAAAAGCATGAGCATGCATATGACTCAGTTTTATTTAAATCAGCCTCCTCCGACCTCTCCTTATTTGAAAAGAATGTCATTTTAATGCCATCCCTCTGATCCTCCATTGTATTCTCTTATTAATAAGATGGTAAGAAGCAGCACTAAGGAACCCGGTGGTAGTGGTGAGGGGAGTGCTGGCAATCACAGTTATAAAATTTATCAAGCAAGAAAGTGGAACTAATGCATAATACAAGCTTTATATTTTGCTAGATTGTGTGTAGATTCTAAAAAAGAATGATGTCACAGTGGGGTTCAGCAAATATCTCTGAGATCATGGAAATCATTTCCCAAGTATTAACTCATATACTACTATGTATTTTTATACAAAAGAAGGATAAGAAACAGGCAGTATCTACCTATTACATTTCAGGTTATTTAACCTTGTTTATACTTCACCACAACCCTCCAGATTCTTATCAGTTTTGTTCATTTTATCAATACTAATCAAAATCGTGATGGCACTGCCAGTATCTGGCATATTATTGGAGACAGAAAACATGGTGGCAGTAACTCAGCCTCTGCCTTGTTCCAAGGCCATGGGTGTTGTTCTACAATTTTATTTCTTTCTGTTGTTCAGTAGTTTTAGAAGGTTGCCTTCTTCTTTATACTTCTGAATCTTCTTTCATAGGAAACTGTATGGAAACCTTGTCTCCCCTAGTCTCCCCTCTCACTTAAAGGGCAAAAGACGTGCCCTTTAACCATAGCTCTGGAGATTGAACTCTGGAGATCTCCCTCATTGTCATCTACTTGTTTTGGACTGTTCAGTTCCAGTTGTTGAACTACACAGCAAATGAATATTATTAAACAACTTGAACTTTACTCTTTATGAATTAGACCTAAGAGATTAATACAGTAGAGTAAGCATGAGACTTAGGAGAGATGGTACCTGAATTATATTAATAACAACAAGCAACGTGAAACATGAAAAAAGAAGAAGAGTAGGGATGTCTGCTCTCAGTTCCACATAGGACTATAGTGTTAGTGGGAAAGGATTTTTCACTCTTGACTCTGGTTATAAGACATCTTCTATTTCTCCTTTATCAAACATGACATCCTCTATTTTACCTTTTGCATGACAGCCAGAGGGTCAGTCTTTTTGCTAGGAGAAAAATAATTATTACTATTACAAATTCTGTAACATAAATTTGCGTACAGATTTATTATATATTTTACAACTCTGTATTTTAACTGAAAATCTGTCAATATTCTTATGACCCATAAAGTTTTAAAAAATCTAAATTTTATTGAGAAAAGAAAGCAGGAATTATTTCTCAGCAACTATTAAAATATTTTAATGAATTAATGAACAATATTCCAATCAAGATAATACATGCAGACAGCACAAGAATGACATATGCTACTGAGTGAACTCTCAGCATTTCTAAGTACCATTTCCCTCTCCACATGCATGTCCTCTGTGTTTGAGTCATTATCAAAGCCTGACTTCATTTTAGGGGATGTGAAAAGAAAGCAAACTCTTCTCTGAGATATACAAACTTAGATAAAGCGTTTCAACAACTGAAACAATACCATATGAACTCAATGACTAGTGATTAAATGAAGTTCATCAGAAGAGAGTTTTTATTGCCCATAATCTTTATTTTTTTTTATTTTATTTTTTTTAAGAAGATGTCGGGGGTAGGAGTTTATTAAGTTATTTATTTATTTTTGCTGCGTTGGGTCTTCGTTTCTGTGCGAGGGCTTTCTCTAGTCGTGGCAAGCGGGGGCCACTCTTTATCGCGGTGCGCGGGCCTCTCACTATCGTGGCCTCTCTTGTTGCGGAGCACAGGCTCCAGACGCGCAGGCTCAGTAGTTGTGGCTCACGGGCCTAGTTGCTCCGCGGCATGTGGGATCCTCCCAGATCAGGGCTCGAACCCGAGTCCCTTGCGTTAGCAGGCAGATTCTCAACCGCTGCGCCACCAGGGAAGCCCCCCATAATCTTTAAAGTATAATCTTGACTTCGAATCCATGAATAACTGTCTTGACAGTTCCTCTAATCTGGATTTAGTGAGTCATTGCCTCACATTGCTTTTATATCAATTGCATCAAATTGTTAGGTGAGTCAGTATACATTTTACAAAATATGTTATGCATAATATGCATAATAATGCTGAAGCTTTACTATTTTTAAAATATGAGATAAATAATATATTATTTTCCTTAATTCAGGTTTCCTGAACACACATTTTTTTTTCTAAAACCAAGTCCTTTTCAAGTGCTATTTCTTCACTCTTAGAGTCTCTTTCCTCTAGTTTTACTGCCTCATTCTTCTGGTCTCCTCCTTCAAGCCTCAGTAGAAATAGTACCTTAAAGAAGTCCCGCCTCAAGAGGACATCTAAAGTACTTCCCTCCTCTCCCTTCACACAGTTCTTTCACACAGAGCATTTAATTGCATTTGTACTCATTTTTAAAGATTTTGTTTGTAATAGCTTAAAACAGTTTTCCTCATTATGCTCTAAGCTCTGTCCACCTGCCATTTTTTTCAGCACTAACACAATTCTTAGCATTCAGTGTATTCTCAGTATATGAATGAAATAACTGATGATTATTAAGTTTATGCTCACACATATACAAATGTATTTGTGTGGGAAAATTTGTATATGCCCACACATATACAAACCCAAATAGCAGAACCACAGTTGGAATAAAAATGCATGCATCAGTCCACTGTTTCTTCTATAAGAAGAAAAACAACAAAAACAAATCTATCTCCTCAAGGAGCAGTATATAGAAGTATTTGTACATTGTCTAAAATAACCAACAGAAGCTAGACAGTAAGCATTTAGTATTTTAATGGTACTTTGTGACAATCTGGCCCTCTATACCTTTTAGCATTATGAAAATTAGTGTGCTATATTATAGCAAAACCCTGGCTAAAGGAACTGGATGGAAGCACGATACCTTCAAAACCAAAGCTATTTTCACAGCAGTGCAAATTACTGCTTCAGTTAATCATGTTATGACAAAATCCATTATAATGATGGATAGACCCAAGGACATTGTTAATATTGAAACAAAATGTAAAGAAACTAGTTGTTTCAAGTTTGTAATACAGAGTTCCCTTAGTATAATTGTGCGTAATAAGATACAAGTAGACTTTATATGAAGATAAAGATTTTGTTTCAGAAAACTTTCGATTACAATGATGATTAATGAGTATAACTATTTTAATGAAAAAACAAATTACTAGGAAAATGATTAATAGTAAAGTATTTACGATAATTAAAATACAGCCCTGACATTGATAGACTCTATATGGGCTTCCTTGCATAAGTAACTGAAAAAACATTTGTGTGTAGTAGAAGGTGAAGGTGAAGGTCTCCTAGAGTGTGTTTCTGTTTGGGCATACAATTGATTTGGTTGATTTGTTATTTTGCTTAGTGCATTCATAAGTGATCATATAAAGAAGCATTATAGAAAATATTATATAATACTTTAATACTTTATATAGAATGTTCAATGAACTCTGGTGATTTCAGTTAAAAACATGTATGAGAAATTCCATTGTAAAATAAAATATTCAGATTTACTTCTGATTTTTTAGGAAGAAATATTAATAAAATTAACTGTGAAACTATTTGTGAGGGTATATCAAAAACAAAAAAATGTTTTTCCTAATAAAAGTATAGCTTGAAGGAAAGAATGCTATATTTTATATTTTAGCACAATGCCTGGCACCGAACTGTTGGATGAATGAATGAATAAATGAAAACTAGTTACAAAAGTAAGTAGTGAAATCACAAATCCCCTACTACAATGAGGTGCTTTTATGAAAACAAAGACCATTCCTATACCTTGTCATTAGACTGAATATTTTGTGGTTGGTTCTCTTTTTCCCTCTATTTTCTCTATTTATTGAGTGACAAATACTATACGCCAGGCTTTTGTCTAAACAGTGGTGATAGTGGCAGTAATGTGTTCAAATATAAATCTAAAAATACAGTATTTAAAGAAACAACTTTTGAGCTATATCTTTAAAAATTAAGAAGAGTTTCTTCAGGACAAAAAGGGTGAGTGAGGAAGTTGAAATGGCCTGAAAGACAGAACAATACACGTGGTACTATACAAAACAGGGACAGTTTTGGCATAACTGGAAAATAGAGTGAATAAAGTGGGAGGAAATGAGATTGGTAACCGAAACTGGATAGGTTGTCAGGATGTTAAGGGAATCAGGCTTTATTATTTTTTTTAATGTGGAATTTTAAAAGGTTCTCAATTAGAGGGGGGGTGAAATCTTTTTTTTTTTCATCTTAGGACCTCTAATACTAGTGATTGATCAACGGGCATGAAGCATCTCCTCTTTGTATTACTACCCACCTGTACTTAATGTTTATTCAGAGTCAAACATTTGTCATAAAAATATTAGATTTTTTCCCCTTCTCTTGCCCTTCTCTTTTATCACACTAGGGAAAATCAGCAATTACCAATAACAGTGAAATTATACAACTAAATCTTGGCTCTGAGAAAAAAAATGATTCGGATATCTGTATAGCAAATTCATATTAAGAGAGGTTAAGGACTTGAGACTCAACCAAAATATAATTCTAAATATCATTTTAGTTACAAAGAATACTTATTTCCCACAAAAGAGCTTACATTTTACTAGAGGAGATTTTGCTCATTCATAATGGCTATAGATTATCTTTATTCCCTGAACTCAGGAATGTATCTCAAACTAAATAAAAGATATAAAATAGTACCTATCATTAAACCATACCCTTCAGTTATATAAAATGTCATAGGCCAGCTTTTAGATTAACATTGACTGTATTTTGTTTGTTAGTGTGAAATACAGATTCTTTCAAAGAATGTTTCTGTTCTGCCAGGACTTTTATGTTCTTTTCTGACTCTGAGCTTTGTAGATCCTATTTCTTCAGGCTGAAAAGTTCCCTAACCCTCATTCTCAGGACTACCTATCTTTAAGAATCAGTCAGTCCATGAATCTCCTTCTCCAGGGGAAAAGTTGATATTTTAAGCACAATCCAGTTATATTGCATCCCTCTGTACTGCAATTTATTTATATGACTGTTTCAACCATTTCTTTGAATAAAATTGGGTCTTATGCATTTCTGCATCCCCAGTAGTATAGGGGACATAAAGATATTTTCCTTTATTGGGATCAAATAGATACAAGAGATAGAATGCCAATTCCAATTAACTCATGAGAAAAATTAAAATAATGTATTTTTTTTCCTCATGACTGAGAAATTCAGGTGACCAGCACCATTCTCCTCTTGGCTTTGGCTTATTGTACACTCTATTCACGTGGTGAGAGAGACACCTGCCAGTCTCACCCCTTCAAGAAGATTCAGGTTTACAGGAGTACTTAAATTTTGTGAGAGAGACATCTCTCACTGCATATGTAACAATCTCAGAAAAAGAGATTGGACTTACTTATATGTCTCACCTTGGGCCAGTCACTTTACACAAGGGAGAATTATTTTGAATGGGCACCTTAGGTAAAATGCCTGTTTTTTTTGGTGGGGTAGTTGGTCTCTACTTTCATCCCCATTCGAATCACATAGATTTAGGTAGTGAAGGAGGTAGTTCTAGAAATGATGACAGTGAGGCCAGATAGAAAATAATACATGTTCATATGTAAGTAGTCTTTTGAGTCAGATTACTTTAGTCTAAATCTTGCCCTTAGTGTTTACTAGCTATCGTATAAGGAAAGTTTCCTTAAGCATACTGTGCCTCAGTTTTCATTCTATAAAATGGATGAAGAATAGTACCCAGAAATAGTACTTCCCTTCAGATGATGAGAATAAGGAATATCTAGGATAATGCAGCTAAAAAAATCAGCCAAACTGTTGACAAATAATAATTACTCAAAAATATTGCTATTATGACAATGATGCAATTCTTAAGCATTTCACAGTCTGGTCCTTAGTTCCTTGAATATTTTGTAATGGGGTATTCATTTATGAGGGGTTTAAATAGCAATTCATAGGCTTCTGGCTAAGTGCTCTGTAGGGATACCTAGGAAGGAGAGGAAGGAAAAGGGAGAATTGTATCTCATCTGGAATTGTAGGTCAACTTTTATGTTTTACATTTTGTGCCTCCAAGAAGATTTTATTTGGAAACAGAATTCTACAGCTAAAATACATTTTGTAACCTCCTGCTGCTCTAAGATATCATCTTTATAGGTCTAGGTATATCACGAATTGTACACCTAAAAATAAAATATTGCAAGTGTGTTGTGCTTGTTACAAGAAGGCTGAACAAAGAGTACAGGTGAGTAATGTCATACATTGTATTGCTCCAGGATAGCAATTTATAGTCTCCACTCAACTAAGCATATTTCAGGAAGGTCACTTTTATAGAAAGAAGATGACATCATTATATTATAATGCTATTAACCATATCAAATATCATATATTTAAAGAACTGAGGATGCATATCTTCTTTTTCACTCTAAAAGTATCTTATTATTGCTTTCACAAGTGTAATCAGTACATTGACAGATAATATAGCAATTTATGAACTGTGGACAAAAAATGAAAGCATAGAAACACAAGCATATTAGGATTCCTGCTATGCTTATCTCGTTATCTCAGTCAGAACAGAAGAGATTTTAAGATGTTTATGACACTGTTTTCAAAAGATCATTTTAAAATATTTCAGAATCTGAATTTAATAATGTGTGTGTAGAACACAGGTATGGTTCTAGAAAAAGCCTTGGTACTTTCCTAAACATTTTTATGAATATAATTTGTAATATCTATCACTTTTTTGTGTTTCTCAATTGCTGAATTTTGAAAGAAAAATCTACTTTTTCAATCATCTTCTAGAAAAACACAGGTTCGAACTGTGTGGATCCACTTATACACAGATACTTTTTCACTCAATACATATTACCATACTGTGTGATCTGCAGTTGGTTGAGCCCATGGATGCAAAGGACTAACTATAAAGTTATAGGTGGATTTTTGACTGCATGGAGGGCCTATATCCCCAACCCACGTTGTTGAAGGATCAACCATAATAGTTCAGTTTTGCAAGAGGAAAAAAATGGCATCTGACAGTATTAAATTCTACTATGAATAACATGAATGTTTTCATGAAACTTAGAAAAACTGATTTTTTTTTATTTTGGGTACAGGTATCTGAATAGTTGTATCTCCATTGAGTTTATTCACTAATTTTGGACTTTTTTGTATTTGTTTTGTTTTAATCAAGACTAGCTTGTAACTGGCCATCTTCCTTATAATTTTAGTTTATCATCTTTAAAAATTATGGAGAATAAAATAAGACTCCTTTGAAAGAGCTTATTAAAAAGATTTATATTTTTATACCCTTTAGATAATTGATTTCTGGTATTAATAATTCTTGTTCAGTTAGAGGAGAAGTGAGGTATCTGATCAAACACAGAAATAGTGAGCAAAATTCTTTTCACCCCTCTGCCCTCCCAAGAGAAGGATTTTTTTTACACGAGATAATAGGAGAGATCTGTCAATATAACATGAAAACAGCTAAGTAAATTGTGAAATATGTGGCATAAATTACCACACATGATAAAATCATAAATTGTAAGTTTTATATAATTTCTATTATTACCATGTACAGGTAATTCTATGCTTTTCACACCAATATCTGTCATGCCACACCTGTGTAAGTTTAACATGTAAAAAAAGACATCTCTGACAAGAAAAAAAAATTTAAAATTAATTATGATCTGTACAAAATTATTTAAATATGCTGACATATCATATATTAAAAGTAGGCTTAAAAAGGCTCAATGACAATTTGAGGGAGAGATGAGAGACATTCAGGTACTCTAAAGGTGGTCTTACTCTAGGCTTAAGGTTCTAGTCTTTGAGGCAAATAGAACAGAAGGAATATGTTCATATATCATGTATCTTAGTTGATATTATGAATAGAAGTATGTGATTCTAACCTTAAGATAACCACATGTTGGAATTAGTAGATAAGAATTTTGAAGTAGCTATTGTATTATATGCTGAAGGATGTAAAGAAAGATATAGATTGTGATTAACATGGTTAAGGAAATAGCAGGAAAAAAATTGGAGAAGCTAAAGGGGGATGCTTTGGTACGTAGATAACATCCTGCAAGATGTGGATTGATGGACAATTCTTGTTGCAGTAAATAGATTGATACCTTAGTCACGCTAATTAGTGAATTTAAAACTGGCCTAAGTTACACCTAAACTGGTATTTATTTTTTACCCTGTGCACCCTGTACATTATATTCCAATTCCTAAAAATTTTTATGAACTTATGTTTCTCCTTAACAGGACTGTGACTCTGTAAATGTAAAGGATGATGTGGTATAGGTTTTTGAATCCCAATGTGAAACATAATGCCCATAATGTCTTCTCTACCATGTTCCTCACTTCCTCTGTGTCTTCACCAGCAGAATTGTTAACATCCATATTTCTACTAATCTGTTGAAGGCAAGCTAAGCCTTTACTATCCATGTTGCTCAGTATTCTTCAGCCTCTGCCTGTTGCCCAGTTCCAAAGCCACTTCCACATTTTCAGGTACTTGTTACAGAAGCATCCCACTTTAAAGTTCTGAGAGCTCCGTTAGTTTCTTATGGCTGCTGTAATAAGTTACCAAAAATTTAGTGACTTAAAAGAACACTAATTATTTTACAGTTACAAGTCCAAAATAGGTCTCACTGAGCTAAAATCAAGAGCTGTATTCCCTTCTGGAAGTTCTAAGGCAGAATCCATTTTCTTGCCTTTTCTAGCCTCTCATGGTTCCCCACATTTCTGGCTTGTGGACCCCTCCCACGTTCAAACTCAGCAATAAATGGGTGAGTACTTACACCACATCACTCTAACTCTGAGTCTTCTGCCTGCTTCTTCCATATTTAAGAATCACTGTGGTTATATAGGGTCTGCCTGGATACTCTAGTATACTCTCCCTAATTTAACATCAGCTGATTAGCAATTGCATCTGCTACCTTAATTTCTTCTTTGTCATGTAACAGACCATATTCACAGGTTCCAGGAATTAGGATATGGGAATCTTTGGATGGCCATTATTCTGTCTACATACAGGCCAATCTCACTTGTGGACAAAATAATGCAAAAATAACTCAAAAAACAGAAAAAATTAGAAATATATTATCATCACCCTTATCAACATTCTAGAAAATACTCTGAGTATTTAGTATATACTATATCCTGCTCTAAAAACTTTATCAATCTGTAAACCACACGTCATAAGTGGTGGGTCTAGGATGCAAAACCAGGCAATTTGGCTCTGTGCTCTTAACTACAATGCTATACTCTCTAATTATACTTTATATATATATATATATATATGTGTGTGTGTGTATATATATATATATATGTATATAATAATGCATGTATATGTATGCACATTTTTATAAAGTATTTGTGATATAAATATTCATATAAATATAACAGTTTCATTGATTCTGGAAACATAAGGAAGGTGTTATGGGCTGAATTATGCCTCCTTAAAGTTCATATGTTGAAGTCCTAACCAGGTGGACCCTAATCTAATCAGTTGAAGCCCAGAATAACCTTTCAAGGAGGAGGGAATTCTAAGAGCAGACTGTCTTTGGACTAGAGCTCTAATATCAACTCTTCTCTATGTCTCTAGTCTTCCAGCCTACCCTGCAGGTTTTGAACTTGACAGCCTCCACAATCGTTTGAGCCAATTCCTTAAAAAGCTCTTTAGATAGACAAAAAGACAGATAGATTGTTATGTATGTAAATGTAACTGCCTCCCTCCCGCCTTCTGCTGCTTTGGAGTAAGCTTATACATGAGGTATAACAGATTAAGGGAAAAACACAACATGTAAAACATCTCAATAAATTAATAAAAAGGATAAATATGTAATAAAATTCAGCATCTGTTTTTATAAAATCTCCTTGTACATTAGAAATAGAAGTTAACTTGTGCTCCTCAAAAGACACAATTAAAGGTATAAATAAGAGGGAAATTTATAAACTAGGACAAAAAAATTATAACACATCTAATTGACAAAGGAATAATACCCAGAATATACAAATAACTCCTGTAAACAAATTAAAAGTTAGAAATTAATATAAAAGTGGTTGAGATAAGAAGCATTTAATAGAATAAATAAATATAGCCCCAAAACATTAGAAAAGATATTTTATCTCATAGTAATGAGAGAAATAGAAAACTATGAGATATCATTTAATAATCTACCAGATTTATAAAAAAATGAAGACATCTGACAATACAGAAAGATTTGAAGAATATAGTACTTAAGACACTTATGCCTTGCTGATATTAATCCAAATTTATAGAAGCACTATGGAAGACAATTTGCCTTTTTTGTTTGTGGGAGATTTTTCTAACCTCTGAGCCATAAATTCCATTTTGAAGTATAGAATAAGCAAAATTTTTCACATATACACCAGGATACATGTATAAGAATATACAGAGCAGCTTGTAAAATTTTACTATTTTTTTTAATAGCAAGACACTGAGGATAATAACCCCAGTGTACATTGACAAGAGAATGTACAAATATACTGTGGTACAATGGAATCCTACCGTTGCCTTTACAAGCATGGATAAATATTAGAATAACAGTTGAACATAAATGGCAAAGCACAGAAAATTACATGTAGTAAAATGTAAGTGTATAAAGAAAATAAGAAACAGTATTTTCTAAGGATATTACATACTTCATGAAAGTATAATCAAAAAGACAGAAACAGTAAATGTGATAGTATTTCATATAACTTTTTCTAACAAAACTTTCTAACCATGGATCCTCTGTCATGTAATAAAATTAGTTCTTCATTGTTTCACCTAAAGGTTTTCATAACAAATTTGTAATTAATATTTCATGAAGTATCAGAATATAATTGCTTTAAGGTTTTGTAATATTCTTAATATATTACTAAAAGTCAATTAATATAGTAAAATATGGGCCCAGTTATAGTAAATTATGGCTCCAGTCCATTTAAACTGGTCAATAACAATGCATGGTATTTAGATTCTACTGATTTAATGTAAATTGTGCTATTAACATATTTAGGGGAAAAAATCCAAATCATGAGTTTAATATAGTATTTAGAATTATAACTATTAAAAACATATAAAGAAAAAAGAGTTACTGTTTTAAAATAAAGATTAAGATACACTTAAGCCATTTTATGTAGAAAGAAAAAAATGGCTATGTAGGTGAAAATCATAAACAGATATTAGATATTTTTATTTGAGTTTTTTTAAAGTAGGAGAGGAAAACAAATATTATTGCCAGAAAAAAGGTTTATGATCACACTTGGGAATTTACTAAACCATGTATTGAATTTAATACATTTTAAACGATATTGAAGGGAATAGGTTCTTATACTTATAAGGTATCTTCCATAAAAATATGGTTAAAAGACTGATAATAGACCAATTTGAACAGTTTTGCTGAAACACACATTCTGTACAATATGGTATATTATAGAGTGTAGAATATTGTTAAGGTATTTTGCTTAGCTTTAAAGTAAATGATTTGTACAAAATTAAGTTACTTGTTCTGTTTTAATCAAGTTAGCTTCGGAAGACCTTTATAGAGAAGTGAGATAGCTGGATCCAAGAGGTTGGGCAACTTAAGCACAGAATGTTACTGGAGGCAAATTCCAGTCATGGTTAAAAGATTAGGCTTTGAGCTATACAGATGTGTTCATTTTCCTGATACCATCACTTACTGTGAAACTTGAAGAAAGTCACTTAAATTTTCCAGATCACATTAATTCATTTGTAAAGGGGATAAATAATTGTGACTCTTTCACAAGCTGTTTTAAACATTAAAGATAAAAAGCACTAAGCACAATTCACATCTAATAAATTCACATAGATTAAATATTTAATAAACAGTAACAATTAATACCATGGGGTCATCATGCAATGAAGAAAAGAATATAAATTTAGGGAAGAAAACGGAAATACAAACCTAATTAACTCCAAATCATGAGGCACGAGAGGTAGCTCCAACAGCTCTTTGTGAACAGTTGGATAAATTTAACCTCTTTGCATCTCCTTTGTAGAATGAAGGAGAAATATAGTGGGTGGATAGTGATTTTAGGTGTCCTTTCATTTCAAACATTTAGTGATTTTCATAACTGTGCCCTGTGCTAGCCCTAACTACAACAAGCTGTGAACAACTTTTCTATACAGTGAAGATGCCTGAGAAGTAGCTTTCTCTGGAAAGTATTTTAAGCTTAAAAGAGTTGATGTGCTGGGTGTTAGGGTAGAGAGCAAGAAGGTCTTACAGAATCTAGATTATTAAATATCACACTTGTAAGTCTGAAAAAAGTCAAGATCATTATGACTACATTTACTTTTTAATTCTTATGTTAGCAGGCTTCAAAACATTCTTATAAGGGGAAAAACTTATTTTAGAAACATTTTGTACTCCTTGGATCAGATTAGGCAATAATTTCTCTCTCAGTCTAATTGGAAGAAGTGGTTACAATAAAGCAAAAAGAGAAGAAGAAGAAAAAAAAGCCCTTCCAGGAAGTTTCCACTGCCTTAAAATTACTGCACACTCTCATTAAGCAGTAATGGAAATGGAAATTACTTGCTCTTATGGCCCTGAGTGTATTCCTGTTAGATAATTTGCATACTGTTCAGTGATTGGATTACTGGTGAGGCTGAGAGGTCTCAGAATGCATTTCTGTGCATTCTCATCTAATTCTACTGCTGTGAATACAAGGAGAACTCATTTCCTGAACTTAATAATGTGATCCTTTTGGAAGCATACAAGACTTCTTTAGATTTCAGATGAGTATGAGAAGTGTAAACTCTTTTGATGTTGGCCCAAAGCTGCATAATTTTTAAAAGCTTCAAATATACTTCCCATGGTATGTCATGGAATGTTAATAACTTTCTTAACAGTTCCAAATGTGATGAGCCAGTTCTTATTTTACAATAATGGCTGGTATGGAATGAAAAAAAAAAGAAAATCAAAAATGGCAAAACAGTTTCTGCTTAATATATACTCACCACATTTTTCCTTTTTTCTTCTCCACTTTTCCTTTATTTTTTAAAATTTATTTATTTTATTTATTTATTTTTGGTTGTGTTGGATCTTCGTTGCTGCACATGGGCTATCTCTAGTTGCAGCAAGCAGGGACTACTATTCGTTGAGTTGTGCAGGCTTCTCACTGTGGTGGCTTCTCTTGTTGTGGAGCATGGGCTCTAGGCATGGGGGGTTCAGTAGTTGTGGCTTGAGGGCTCTAGAGTGCAGGCTCAGTAGTTGTGGTGCACGGGCTTAGTTGCTCTGAGGCATGTGGGATCTTCCCGGGCCAGGGTTTGAACCTGTGTGCCCTGCATTGGCAGGCAGATTCTTAACCACTGTACCACCAAGGAAGCCCTCCACTTTCTCTTCTAGTCACTTTTTTACTACTTAAGGATATGTGACTGTCTCCCAGTATAAGTCCCTATGAAAGTAAAGAGAGTGTTTATTTGTTTGTTGCCTCCAGTAACTAATAAGTCACTTTGTAAATATCAGGCATTAAACAAATTAATATATATTTCTGCAAATCAATTGCTATCATCTGTCTTTCTTCACATATATAAATACACACACACAAAGGAGTGAGTTAAAAAAAAAAGTAAAAAACACATAGAAATTAATTCCTACAAAGTCCCTTCCTAGTGAATGATAGCCACACAAAAGTATTGGGTATAAATTGAATATTTAAAATATGATCAGACATTGTTATATCAATATTTCAGTTGTATTTGTCAGTATTATCTTCAATAGCACAAATGAAGAATTTGCTCACTGTTAGACACAAACCTAAAAACCACTGGAAGTTGTAAAGTGAACATGGATATTGATATTTAAATGAAGCACTAGTATCATATTGTGGTTCTTCAGAAATGTTCAGCATTGGGAAAATATATGAACAGTAGAGAGGAAAAATGTTTATTTTAAAATGTTCTAGGGACTTCCCTGGTAGCACAGTGGTTAAGAATCTGCCTGCCAGTGCAGGGGACTCGGGTTCGATCCCTGGTCTGGGAAGATCCCACAGGCCGTGGAGCAACTAAGCCCATGTGCCACAACTACTGAGCCTGCACCCTAGAGCCCGTCAACCAGAACTACTGAGCCCATGTGCTGCAAGTACTGAGCCCACATGCTGCAACTGCTGAAGCCCATGCTCCTAGAGCCTGTGCTCCGCAACAAGAGAAGCCACTGCAATGAGAAGCCCACTCACCGCATGAAGAGTAGACCCCTCTTGCCACAACTAGAGAAGGCCTGCGTGCAGCAACAAAGACCCAACATAGCCAAAAATATATATAATAATAAATAAAATATTCTAAGCAATTTTCCTTAGCTTAGTCTTATTTATGCCATTTTCTTTTCTATTTTTTTAACCAATTCAATCTATCACTTATAGTGGTTTCTTAAAGGGAATTTTGAAATTGAAAATCGGATCATTTGGAATCATAATCATGTCAATAGAGACATATGTAACATTTTATCTGTCAGCTTAGGACTGATATTTTATTGTGAGCTGTCCGAGATCAGCCTCTTGAGAAACAGTATTATACTAATACTTAGGTCTGAATTCTTAGGATGTAGGACAGTGCCAAGTACAAAATGAGAATTCAATAAAGATGTCCTAATAAATTTATTAGATAATAAAATGGAGACATTATCACAAAATGAGACTACATAGAAAGACACTCATAAAAAAACATATTTAACATTATGTTAAGAACACATAATTTAAAAGAAACTTTAAACATTCAGCACATAATGAAAGAGAATGAGTCCCAAATCTCATTCTTACATCCCAGTTTAAAAATATATTCTCAGAATAATTTTAAGTAAATTGTTTAATCTCTGATCTTCAACATCCTTAATATTAAAAATAGAAACATATATATGTTATATGGTTCTTATAACAATTAAATGAGATACATTCTATTAAATTCTGGACAACTGGGCTATTAATGTTATTTTTCATCATTCTTCTTTCCATTTTTTTGTTATTAAAAAAACCATGCTTATTAGAAAAAAAATAACGTCAAGGATTTTAAATACTCATAGAGTTAAAAATTCAAGTCCACTTTCATCCATAGCATTGTTGTCCTGCTGAGAAGAAACTACAATTAACAGCTCGATTTTTTCAATTTTATCTATTGACAAAGCATACATATAGAAATATGAAAATGGAATAGTAATTCTATGAGTTAGAGTAAAAGCTAAGCTGTTGTAATAAAGAGGTCCCAATATACACTGTGGTCCAAAGCACGTGGTCACATCTGATACATTAACTCTTTCTTGAACCCAGGTTCCCTCCATCACGTTGCTATGTCACTCCCTCCACATTGTCCATATCTTTACAGTTAATACTGCTTCAGCTTCACATCATAGTATTTGCAAAACATTAAGTGCAAAATATTTTACATACTTAACTCATTTAATTCTAAAAATATTATCTGTTAGATATGACTGTTATCCTAATCTTTCAGAAAAGGAACTGGAATAGAAACAGGTTAAGTAGCTTGTCCAAGGTTACATAGCTAATAATTGGCAGAAGTTAGTATATATTAAATCATTCTTCTTGAAACTAAATTTATATTGGGTATTTTTTTCTGTTACTGTAAGCAACAGCTATTTCTACTGGACACATTTCTAAAGGTAGAACAGATTGAAAAAAAGAAATACAGCTTTTGATTCTGGCAAAATCTGATATTATTTTCCAAATAGCCTCTTGCAACTTATACTCTAACAGGGTGTGAGAATGGAAGTTCCTTGACATCCTCACCTTTATAAATTTTAAAATATGCTAACATAATAATCAGTATTGTTTTATATGGAACTACTCTAATTACTTCTTCAGTCCAACATTTTTATATACATTGTGTATTTTCATTTTTTTGCCTATGACTCCCTCTCACCTCAGTTATCTATGGAGTTACTTTTCTTAAGAAAATGAGGATAAGGTGTTACAAATAATTTTGTGTCTGCCCCAAAGTTAACTTTATATATAGCAGGCACTAAAACAACAGACAAAAAATCCAAAATCATAAATTTCTAAGAATCTATCTGTACACAGAGAAAGCAAGAAAAAGATCATGAGCATACCTTTTAAAGAAAAGAGGTTACAATACTTAGAAGTGAATTTATGCAACTATCCGTCCTCCACCCTATAATTTTTGTAATATGTTGGAAATATTTTTTCCAATGTATTACTTGTTTTAAAATTTTCTCTATGGCATCATAGAGAAATTCATAATTTTTTAACATATTTATGCTTGACTTTTTCTGCTCATTGACTTAAGAACTTTATTCATTTCTAAGGTAAACTTCTGCCATTTTGTTATGCATTTTATACATTTCATAATTCTATTAGATATTTAATATTTTGTCTTGTTCTTTATCCAAGTTTATATAGTCCTATATCCCCTTCCAGTTCAGTTATAGTTTTTTTTATAATTAAAGTCTTTAATCAATCTGTAATATGATTTCTTTCTCTCTCAGTTTCTTTCGACTTTCTCGCCATTATTTTGTCGTTTTTTTTTCTTGTCTCACTACCAACTCTGTTAATGCACACTTATAGTTGGTTTTACATTTCTTTTTCTTTTTCTTTTTTTTAATTAGAGTATAGTTGATTTACAATGTTGTGTTAGTTTCTGATGTACAGCAAAGTGAGTCAGTTATACATATACATATATCCACTCTTTTAGATTCTATTCCTGTATAGGTCATTACAGAGTATTGAGTAGAGTTCCCTGTGCTATACAGTAGGTTCTTATTAGTTATCTATTTTATATATAGTAGTGTGTATATGTCAATCCCAATCTCCCAATTTATCCCTCCCCCCCTTTTCCCCTTGGTAATCATAATTTTGTTTTCTACATCTGTGACACTATTTCTATTTTATAAATAAGTTCATTTGTACCTTTTTTTTTAGATTTCACATATAATAAGTGATATCATATGATATTTGTCTTTCTCTGACTTACTTCATTCATAGGACAATCTCTGCGTCCATTCATGTTGCTGCAAATGGCATTATTTCATTCTTCTTTTTTTCATTCTTTTTTATGGCTAATATATAATGTTTTAAAATAACCAATATGTCAAGAACTTTTCCTTTTCTTTTTCTTTTTCCAAAAATGTCTTGGTATTTTGCACACTAATTCTTACAAACAGCCTTTAGAGTTAATTTGTCTAGTTTGTAACAAAACAAAGCTTTCCCTGTTTACATGGAAACTAAATGATTGTTTTACATTGATATGCTTAAAATCGCTTTTATGTAAATTTAAAGTGTAAGTATATATGATTTCTTTGCAACAGTTTAATAGGAAAACAGGAAAATTTTGTTTTTATCTATTAGGTATTTCCATTACACAAATTATCACCTTTAAAAAATTGAGATAAAACCACCCATTTGTTTTAAAGCTGCAAAAATGTATAATAGTAAAAACACTTCTGCTGAATATTTAGAGAACAAGTTTAGAGGCCGACAGGATGGAGAGGAAGCAGATGATGCCAGCCAAGTGATCACTGACTGTCCCTCCCTGTACCTGCCTCCCAGCCTAAGACCACTGTGCGCTCTCCCAAAAGGGATGAGTTGACCTAAGCCAGGACTGGGCAGGGACAGGAGGAAAAGGGACTTTGGAGGTAGTTGGGCTCTCCTGGCCTTCAAGGGCATAGTGGCCAGCCAGGACGGTATCCCTGTGTATGAGGGAGTGGCCCCAAGGGGGCCCAGCTCTGGTTGAGGACTTGCTGCCACTCTGGTGCTGCACGTCATTTGAGATGGGAGTTCTGGAAGCTGCCTGCAGAGCAGTTAAAAGCAAATTGCCCAGTGCCCAGCAGCTGTGACAATAGGTGCTAATCCATGTTCTCAAAATGCTGCCAGCTCTGGTCCATGAAAGGTGTGGATATTTGTGGTCTCTCTTCTGGAAGTTTTTTAAATGCAACCAGATTTGTATCTTGAGTAGAAATAATCTGGAAAGCAGAGAGGATCTTTCCTGAGTAGCAGTCGTAGAAATGACCTTCCAGCTGTGGCTCTACCTGGGCCATAGCCCCATCACCCAGCTGGACACCAAAATATCAATGTTTAATTCAATTTTCCTTATATGCTTTTTTCAAAAGCTTTATTGAGATATTTACATAACATAAAATTCACCCATTTAAAATGTACAATTCAGTGGCTTTTGTATATTCACAACCTTTACAATTTTAGAATATTTCACCCCAAAAAGTGCCCCATAAGCACTCTTCTCTCCCCCTCCCCTATCCATTCCACTCCCAGCCCCAGACAACTACAAATCCACTTCTTGTCACTGTAGATTTGCCTATTCTGAAATTTCATATGAATGTTCCTTATTTAATTTTTTGTTTTAGTTATAGTAACATATGTATGTTGACTAATGACCATAAATCAAAAGATTCTATAAACTTGTAACATTAAATGGTGTGATTTAAACCTGTATTTGAACTGTTATAAAACATCAATATTTTTCATTTACCAAAAAAGATACTATTTTTTACCTGATTTTAAATATAATAAAAGACTAAGCTACCTAGTAAGGTATAATACACAATATTTAATACTATGGAGAATGTTTAATACTATGCTCACTTCTATCAACTCCTAAATATTCCTGGAGTATGCCTTTTTGTTAGTCTGTATGTACTAATATATGCAAAATAGTTTTAAGGTTAGGCAAAGGAAAATATAATTACAAAGATAAATCTTCCCCCAAAGTACTCAACACATCCTCTACACACACATGTTTTGATTGTCCTAAAAGTCATTGTATCAATTAAAACTGTTATTCTTAAGCCTATGCCCTATTACTCTAGCCATGAAGTCAGAGCCTATTTATTTTACAATGTTAAATGAATTTTGCTTCTGAAGCAGTCAGGAGAAATGTTCCACATGAGGAAAATATAAATTGTACTACAAGTTGTGCTTTGCAGATCTGGAGCAAAGTACCCTTCTCTAACCACATTTTCACTTGTGTTCTTCCTGAATTTCCTAGGCTACATTAGGTATGTATTTACTCCTTCTGTATCTATCAATGAGGTCACTGTTGGCATTTGGGCTTTTTATTGTGCAATTCTGTCCTGTGCACAGCTAAACATGCAGCATCCCTTGCTTCAAATTACTAAATGCCTGTTGACTTCCTTATCTCATAGTTAACAACACAAAATAGATTTTCACCCATTTCCAAATTTTTCCTAGGGAGCGTTGCAGCTTCTCTTCCTGCATTAGTTGAGAGTCAGTGCTAGAGTAAAAATTCAGTAACATTCTTACCAATCACTATTTCAGTCCAGGTGTCTTTATCACATGTACTGAACAAATAATGTGTAGGGCTGGTCTTCTACTCATAATATTCGATTTTCCCCCACTGTATGTCTTTGTTCATGCTGCTTGTCACTGAAAATTGCTGAGGATTTTTCTGTGATGTCCTGTCTGCCTACCTTATAACTCTGGTTAAGTAATATTGGCAGTAACTAAAAATCAATATATCAGCATCCATACCTAGAAACAAATGACAATGGAGACACGACGACCCAAAACCTATGGGACGCAGCAAAAGCAGTTCTAAGGGGGAAGTTTATAGCAATACAATCCCACCTTAAGAAACAGGAAACATTTTGAGTAAACAACCTGACCCTGCACCTAAAGCAATTAGAGAAAGAAGAATAAAAAACCCCCAAAGTTAGCAGAAGGAAAGAAATCATAAAGATCAGATCAGATATAAATTAAAAAGAAATGAAGGAAACGATAGCAAAGATCAACCAAACTAAAAGCTGGTTCTTTGAGAAGATAAACAAAATTGACAAACCATTAGCCAGACTCATCAAGAAAAGAAGGGAGAAGACTCAAATCAATAGAATTAGAAATGAAAAAAGAGAAGTAACAACTGACACTGCAGAAATACAAAAGATCATGAGAGATTACTATAAGCAACTCTATGCCAATAAAATGGACAACCTGGAAGAAATGGACAAATTCTTAGAAATGCACAACCTGCCAAGACTGACTCAGGAAGAAATAGAAAATATGAACAGACCAATCACAAGCACTGACATTGAAACTGTGATAAAAAATCTTCCATCAAACAAAAGCCCAGGACCAGATGGCTTCACAGGCGAATTCTATCAAACATTTAGAGAAGAGCTAACACCCATCCTTCTCAAACTCTTCCAAACAATATCAGAGGAAGGAACACTCCCAAACTCATTCTACGAGGCCACCATCACCTTGATACCAAAACCAGACAAGGATGTCACAAAGAAAGAAAACTACAGGCCAATATCACAGGTGAACATAGATGCAAAAATCCTCAACAAAATACTAGCAAACAGAATCCAACAGCACATTAAAAGGATCATACACCATGATCAAGTGGGGTTTATTCCAGGAATCCAAGGATTCTTCAATATACGCAAATCAATCCATGTGATACACCATATTAACAAGTTGAAGGAGAAAAACCATATGATCATCTCAATAGATGCAGAGAAAGCTTTTGACAAAATTCAACACCCATTTATGATAAAAACCCTGCAGAAAGTAGGCATAGAGGGAACTTTCCTCAACATAATAAAGGCCATATATGACAAACCCACAGCCAACATTGTCCTCAAGGGTGAAAAACTGAAACCATTTCCACTAAGATCAGGAACAAGACAAGGCTGCTCACTCTCACCACTCTTATTCAACATAGTTTTGGAAGTTTTAGCCACAGCAATCAGAGAAGAAAAGGAAATAAAAGGAATCCAAATTGGAAAAGAAGAAGTAAAGCTGTCACTGTTTGCAGATGACATGATACTATACATAGAGAATCCTAAATATGCTACCAAAAAACTACTAGAGCTAATCAATGAATTTGGTAAAGTAGCAGGATACAAAATTAATGTACAGAAATCTCTGGCATTCCTGTACACTAATGATGAAAAATCTGAAAATGAAATCAAGAAAACACTCCCATTTACCATTGCAACAAAAAGAATAAAATATCTAGGAATAAACCTACCTAAGGAGACAAAAGACCTGTATGCAGAAAATTATAAGACACTGATGAAAGAAATTAAAGATGATACAAATAGATGGAGAGGTATACCATGCTCCTGGATTGGAAGAATCAATATTGTGAAAATGACTCTACTAACCAAAGCAATCTACAGATCCAATGCAATCCCTATCAAACTACCACTGGCATTTTTCACAGAACTAGAACAAAAAATTTCAAAATTTGTTTGGAAAAACAAAAGACCCCGAATAGCCAAAGTAATCTTGAGAACGAAAAACGGAGCTGGAGGAATCAGGCTCCCTGACTTCAGACTATACTACAAAGCTACAGTAATTAAGACAGTGTGGTACTGGCATAAAAACAGAAAGATAGATCAGTGGATCAGGATAGAAAGCCCAGAGATACACCCACGCACATATGGCCAACTTATCTTTGATAAAGGAGGCAGGAATGTACAGTGGAGAAAGGACAGCCTCTTCAATAAGTGGTGCTGGGAAAACTGGACAGGGACATGTAAAAGTTTGAGATTAGATCATTCCCTAACACCATACACAAAAATAAGCTCAAAATGGATTAAAGACCTAAATGTAAGGCCAGAAACTATCAAACTCTTAGAGGAAAACATAGGTAGAACACTCTATGACATAAATCACAGCAAGATCCTTGTGGACCCACCTCCTAGAGAAATGGAAATAAAAACAAAGATAAACAAATGGGACCTAATGAAACTTAAAAGCTTTTGCACAGCAAAGGAAACCATAAACAAGACCAAAAGACAACCCTCAGAATGGGAGAAACTATTTACAAATGAAGCAACTGACAAAGGATTAATCTCCAAAATTTATAAACAGCTCATGCAGCTCAATAGCAAAAAAACAAACAACTCAATCCAAAAATGGGCAGAAGACTTAAATAGGCATTTCTCCAAAGAAGATATACAGACTGCCAACAAACACATGAAAGAATGCTCAACATCATTCATCATTAGAGAAATGCAAATCAAAACTACAATGAGATATCATCTCACACCAGTCAGAATGGCCATCATCAAGAAATCTAGAAACAATAAATGCTGGAGAGGGTGTGGAGAAAAGGGAACACTCTTGCACTGCTGGTGGGAATGTGAATTGGTACAGCCACTATGGAGAACAGTATGGAGGTTCCTTAAAAAACTAAAAATAGAACTACCATATGACCCAGCAATCCCACTACTAGGCATATACCCTGAAAAAACCATAATTCAAAAAGAGACATGTACCAAAATGTTCATTTCAGCTCTATTCACAATAGCCCGGAGCTGGAAACAACCTAAGTGTCCATCATCGGATGAATGGATAAAGAAGATGTGGCACATATATACAATGGAATATTACTCAGCCATAAAAAGAAACGAAACTGAGCTATTTGTAATGAGGTGGATAGACCTAGAGTCTGTCATACAGAGTGAAGTAAGTCAGAAAGAGAAAGACAAATACCGTATGCTAACACATATATACGGAATTTAAAAAAAAATGTCATGAAGAACCTAGGGGTAAAACGGGAATAAAGACACAGACCTACGTGAGAATGGACTTGAGGATATGGGGAGGGGGAAGGGTAAGCTGTGACAAAGTGAAAGAGAGGCATGGACATATATACACTACCAAACGTAAGGTAGATAGCTAGTGGGAAGCAGCCGCAGAGCACAGGGAGATCAGCTGGGTGCTTTGTGACTGCCTGGAGGGGTGGGATGGGGAGGGTGGGAGGGAGGGAGATGCATGAGGGAAGGGATGTGGGAACAGATGTATATGTATGACTGATTCACTTTGTTATAAAGCAGAAACTAATAAAAATATATATATATATATCAGCATCCATTTGTACAGTTTTTATACAATTGCCTCCTTTTATTGGATATTGACACCTTCTTACTATTTTTTTTTCTGGATGGCTAAAAGCTTTGCCTTGTCAAAATGCGGTTGTTTTAACTGTAACCAGGAAAGGCCCCTATTTATTCAATGCAAAAGTGATTAAGGAACTCTGGTAGTTCTATCACCTAGAAGCTTCCTTGTTCTTACCATTCTAGTTTTCATGGAAATAGAGTGAATGAGGCGAATGGTGGGTGAGTGAGCAAAGCTTCATCTGCTGCTCCCCATCACTCACATTACCGCCTGAACCATTGCTCGCATTACTGCCTGAAACATCCCCCTCCCCCGTCCGTGGAAAAGTTGTCTTCCACGAAACCGCTCCCTGATGCCAAAGTGGTTGGGGAGCGCTGTTCTAAAGGATCTGTTGCTCTTGCTAAATTGATTTTCTGCTTTATGAAATTTGAGATACCATAGACTTTTACATTAGTGTGAATGTATTTTCTTAAAAAGTTGATTTCATCTTGTCAACTGTTTGACATTAATCAAATATATATGTATATGTAATCGCAATCATTTTTTTTTTTCAGAAATGCGAGATAAAATGAGAAAATGGAGAGAAGAAACCTCACGAAACAGTGAGCAAATTGTGGAAGTTGGAGAGGAATTAATTAATGAACATGCTTCTAAGCTTGGAGATGATAGTAAGTTTTTAAATTTATTGTGTTCATGCTCAGCACATGTTTCATTTACAGTTCTTAGTTTTTTAAAAAAATACACAAAAGACAAAGAACCACAAATGCCATGGGCCACTGAATGTCACATGATTCTGTCTTCTCCTCCCACCTCCCTATTTGCAGTCATATTTACTAAGGCACAATTTACATACAGTAAAATTGACTATTTTTAGTATAAAGCACTAAGCATTTTGATGAAATCATACAGTTTTGTTAACCACTGCCATAGTCAAAATATAGAAAAGTTTCATCACCCCTCAGAATTTTCTCATACCTTTATATTTAAACCTTCTTCTCCTACACAACCTTTGTGAGTTGCTGTTCTGTTCTCTCTCTTTACAGTTTTACTTTTTCCAGAATGTCATATAAGTGGAATTATGCAGTATGTGATTTTTTTGAGTCTAACATCTTTCACTTAGCATAATAGACCTGAGTCTTATCAGTTTGTTTGCTTTAATTTATGAGTAGTTTTTATTGTATGAATTTAACATCATTTATTTATCTTTTCACCAGTTGAAGGATATTTTACTTGTTTCCAAGTTTGGCCAATTATGAATATAGCTGCTATGAATATTTGCCTATGTGTTTTTGTGGAACAGAAATTTTTAATTTCATTTAGGTAAATTCATAGGTGTAGGGTTAATGTATTGTCTGGTCATTGTAGGCTTAACATTATAACACACTGTCAAAAGAGTTTTACAAAGTTGCTACATTATTTCGTATTCCCACTGCAATGTTTGAGGGTTACAAGCATTATGGTGTATACTAAACAACACTTGATATTGTCAGGTAGTTTTGTTTGATTTTTTGTTTTTGTTTTTGCCATTCTAATCGTACTATGGCTTTAATGGTTTACTTCTTTGAGCTTTTTGGACCTGATCTGTGGTTTGATGTCTTTCATTATTTTTGGAAAATTCTTGGCCAGTATGTCTTCAAATACTTTTTCTTCACAGTCTTCTACCTCTCCTGATTCTAAGCTTCTAATCATTCATATATTATAGTGTTTGTTAGTGTATACAACTCCTACATGCTCTTTTCTTTATATTCATTATTTTTTCTTTTTGCTTCTCCATTTGGGTAATTTCTATTGATTCCAAGTTCACTGATTCTATTTCTGGCTCCTTCAAGGCTACTATTGAACCTGTAAAAGGGATTCTTCATTTCTGTATTTTTTTTTAATTTTATTTTTTATTTTATTTTATTTTTTTTCAATTTCCATTTGACTTTTTTTTTTTGTAGTTTCTATCTCTTTGCTGTTCATGAATGTTGTTCACTTTTTCTACTAGAACTTTTAATATCCTAATAGTTATTTTAAATTCCTTCCCTGAGATTGCCAACACCTGGGTCATCTGAGTCTGATTCTATTAATTACATTTTCTTTTGATGATTGATTTTTGGTGTCTCAGTTTTTGATTGAATGCTGGATTCATATTAGGATAGTACTAACTAAGGTAAATAGTATGTAAATAGCTATGCCTCTTACTCTACTAAGCTATTAATATTTGTTGGGGAGGGGGGAGTTGGAGTCAGTTGAGTCAGAAGTTGAGCTAGGTTTGGGTTTGTTATTATTAAGGTTACCTTAATGCTGCCACCAGCTTTAAATTCCTCTAGAATTACCTCCTCCCTAGGATAAATCTAGTCTGCTGAAGGAACTTCCTCAATGTTCCTGCTCTGTCTTCAGCTTTAACCCTAACCTGTTTACCCTTTCCCCAGAGAGTCTCTCCATATTCTTACCTCTTCTTCAGTTGGAAACTGTTCTTTGCATATTACTCAGCACTTGCTAGCCTGTTCCTGTGGGGAATACACAAAAGTCACTTTAAATGGGTAAATTTTATGTTATATAAATATCTCAATGAAGCTTTTTTTTTAAAAGTATGTAAGGAAAATTGAATTAAACATTGATACTTTGATGTTCAGCTGGGTGATGGGGCCGTGGCCCAGGTACAGCCACAGCTGAAAGGTCCTTTCTGTCACTGCTGCTCAGGAGACATCCTGTATAAGGAATACTGTTTTGTCCTTTTTCTTATTGGCTTTGTTTCACTGTGTCTCAGGAATTGGGCTTTCTCAGTGATACTTCCCCTTGCCCATTGTTAAGAGACCTCTAATAATATTGGAATAGGAGAGTGAACCCAGAAACATTTTCTGTCTCTTATCTGGGGGTTAGAAGCTTTCTTTTACCTTCCCATAGATTCAGTTGGTCTTCACCTGTGTTCTTGGGGTGACAGGGTTGCATACACTTCCTTTAGTAGCATAATGCTTTCATTCCTTAGAGGAGAAAAATCTGAGTGAGGCTTTGAACCTTGTTTCTATCAGTGACCACTTCTTTCCTCCAAGCCTGTCTCACCTGCAAAGGCTTTTAGGCTTTTTCTGATCTCCCATTCTCTCCCAAACTTTCTTGTGAACTCCTGCTGGAGATCTATGGATAAAAGCCTGTGCTTATGTTTGAACTTGCCTTGTAATGGCAGTTCTTAGAGTTACATGCTTTCACTCTGTCTTTAGTAATTCATTAAACATGTTATCTAAATGTGTCTTACTGTCTTGTGTCTCTTCCTCCCATGCTCTGCCACTGATGAGCCAGCGCTTACATTCTGTCTGTCTTTGGTGGCACCTGCATTTTCTTAGATGTCAGTCTAGTTGTTTGCCCTGCAACTTCAACTCTGATGGGTTTAATAAAAAATATGATTTTATAGATTATCCATCTTTTTCTTGTTATTAAATTGAGTTTGGCATTCTTCCAGCTTTCTGAATCCTAAGTGGAAGCCAGATATCATCTCTTCTTTTTTTAATAGCTATAGCTCCCCTTTATATTTGTTTCAAAATCTAGATTCTTAACTATCAAGGATGAAATCTATAAGATTTTCTGTGTTAATTCTGTATCTTTGGTTTCTTTTTCAAAATTAATTTTTATTGGAGTATAGTTGATTTATAGTGTTGTTAGCTTCTGCTGTACAGCAAAGTGAACCAGTCATACATATATGTATATCCACTCTTTTTTAGATTATTTTACCATATAGGTCATTAGAGTATTGAGTAGAGTTCCCTGAGCTATACAGTAGGTTCTTATTAGTTATCTATTTTATATATAGTAATGTGTATTTGTCAATCCCAATATCCTAATTTACCCCTCCCCCACCCTTCCCCCCTTGGTAACCATAAGTTTGTTTTCTACATCTGGGTGTGGCTTCTAAGTGCTAATCCCTAGTATTTTGAAAAATCTCGAAACATAAAGGGAAGGAATGAAGAGACGAGAAAACTTGGCAACCTGACTATTGTGCCATTTTCCAGGTTTTCTAGGTCAGAATTCAGGTGTGTGTGGGGTGGGGAATGGCATTTGTTTTCCTGTTTAGGACTAGAGAAAATAGGTGAATGGCTAAATGCAGCATTTCTGGGCCTATTAATAATTCTAACTTCTTTATACCTTGGCATCACTGTCCTATGTTGCATTTTGTCCAGAGTTTTAAATGCTTCTATGCAGCCATTGATAGATTAATGAAGTAACCATAGAAAACCATAACTCAATGGAGAAACTGATATTCATGTTTGATAATAAACTATCTCCTAAGGTTATAGAACTCGCTTAGTTTTTCAGATGCATAAACCTTTGGTAGTAATTTCATTAATTTTTTAGTCTGCTGTAACAAATTACCAAAAACCGGGTACCTTAAAAGAACAAGGATTTATTCTCGCACAGTTCTGGAGGCCAGAGGTCTGAAATCAAGCTATTGGCAGGGCCACATTCCCTTTGGAGGCACTGGAAGAGAAACCATTGGCTCTTCCAGATTCTGGTCACTGTCAGCATCCCCTAGTTTCCCTGGATTGTACATCACTCAGATCTCTACCTTCTCTCCACATAGCTTTCTTTGTAAGTTTATTCTCTTCTGTGTGTTCTGTCTTCTAAGAATACTTATAATTGAATTTAGGGTCCAGCCAGAAAATCCAGGATAATCTCCTTATCTCATGAGCCTTAATTTAATTACATCTGCAAAGACCTTTGTCCCAGTTAAAGAAACATTCACAGGTTCCGGGGATTAAGACATTTTAGGGGCTACCATTACAGTAACAAAGAACTGAACTCTGTTGTTTGTCCTAAATATGTTGGCTTTCTCGCCAATGCTGACTAAAAGGAAGGACTCTTAGGGAACACAAAGTATTAAAATATTCTACTTTCAGTGACCCGTTCAAGATCTTAGCCCACAAGTGTCCCATCCCACTCTTTCTAAACTCAAATAGTCCAACCAACAGCTGCTATCATAACTCTGTTGTTGCTGCCTCTATTTCCTATCTTGTCTAATGCAACCTACGTTTTCCTATTCCTTCTGAGGACTTTAATAGTGAACAATTCTTAGAATAAACTGAACCTTAATCTTCTCCAGTCAATCTTGTAAAATCTGAGATTCTTATTCCGCCTCCTTGCTTTTCTAAAGCTGTTCTTGCATTGAAATGTGTGATTACATTTTTGAACTTTTTGTTGGTTTTTCTTTCACAAAGTTTGAGGGTTAACATTTTCCATGTAGACTTTTAAACCAGTTGGAATAGAAATCATTTATTTAAGATTTTAAAATGTTTACTGACCAACTACATTTTTGGATAATAATAGAATAATAAGGATGCTAGATAATGTGATGGTCGAAGACAATATCTAAGCATATTCAAGGAGTTTATAATCTTGTGTGCTTCAGACTTTTTCTGATCTTCTATATCATATTTATCTCAGCTTGGAGGAAGTATCTATAGGAGTTAAACTTTCAAAACTCCAAGCTCAGGTTGTGTATTTAAAAAACCAGCTTTACAACCTAATATCTGTGTAACCTTGGACAAATTCTATTTCTGAAACCATTTCTCATATATAAAATTGGGATAACAGTTATACTTAATTTATAAGACTGTTATCAACATTATATGAGGTGCTGCATATTAAACTCTTAGACAGTGATGAAAACACAGCAATACAATGTTAAATTTTAAAATAAGATATTATCATTTAATACTACCATCTCAAAATTCTGTATGCATTGAGTTCTAGATCACTTTTGTCCAATCATGGTATTTTCAAGTTAAGGGAGATACCACGTAACCCCTAAAGATTAGTATAAAATGAAGCACACAATAGGTTTCATATAAAATTTCCTTGAACTGCAGTGGATAAAGTCTTGAAAGATATAGATCTTAGGCAGTGTTACTGAGAGAATATGTATCAATGAGAAGAGATAAAGATGTCACAATAAAATGCTTGAGAAACTGGGATGGGATTGAAGAAGGTACGCTCAAAGAAATGGAAGATAGAGGGAATAACAAAATAAAATAGTTTTATTTATTTAACAATTATTTGTCTAGAGCCCATCCTAGAAGCAAAGGCAACCACCAAAATGTATTTTGTTTTACCTAAAATTCAGTGCACGGATTAGCCTATCTAGTATATTTAAGTCTTTATATATGAGCACTGTTGTTTGTAATCACGATTTTATCTCTCAAATGTCTCTCAAGCTGTTTTGTTTTTTTGGCGCATTGGGTCTTCATTGCTGCGTGCGAGCTTTTTCTAGCTGCGGCGAATGAGCGCTACTCTTCATTGCAGTGTGCAGGCTTCTGATTGTGGTGGCTTCTCTTGTTGTGGAGCATGGGCTCTAGGTGGGCGGGCTTCAGTAGTTGTGGCTCGCAGGCTTAGCTGCTCCGCGGCATGTGGGATCATGTCGGATCAGGGACCGAACCTGCGTCCCCTGCATTGGCAGGCGGATTCTTAACCACTGCACCACCAGGGAAGTCCTCAAGCTGTTTTTCGATATTAATGAAGACTTCAGTCTAATGGTTTTAGATGAGAAAAATCTGCTTTGTATATCTTGGTCAATCATTAATATCTTTTAGAATGTAGCATATGTTCATAAATAGAAAAACATAAGATTTGTGTTTTAAGTAGGCTATTTTATGTTATTTTCAAATAATGCAAATTATATTCCAAATTTGACTTAATAATTACATAGCACTCTTCCATGCATCCTATGATTTTTTTCCATTTATTTGAAAATATTTTTTCTAGTCAAATACTTCTTTGTATAATTTGGGCAATATCACTCTTCTTATTTACATTTCTATTGGAGCAGGACAAAATTTATATTAATTTTTTCATGGATTTATTTTGTTTATATCAAATTTTTTATCCATTTGATCATTTCACATATGTAGATTTTTTCTTTACTATTTTTACTTAAATCACATTAGTTTTCAGATTATTGCATTAAATGTGCAACTTTTTTCATTGTCATTTGTAAAATGTTCATTTAGCCTGCTACTATCATCTATTTATAATCTTCTATTTAGCATGTGTATGTTTGGTTTGCTGGCTTCCTTTTTAGCTAGCAAATAATATTCTCTAAGAATCTAAGAAATCATTTTATTTGTAATATCAAAGTTTTATAAAGGTCAATTTCATAAAGTATCTTCTTTAGGGGGATACATTGAATATCTCTTGGTCCTCACTACCAAGAGTAAGTATGCTCCTCTTGTGTAACTGGTTTTCCTTTACATTACTGGTATGCTAAGTTATGTTTGTAATTATGTTTGCTTTCACATTGGAGGCTAGGAAATGTAGGGCAAAACTTTTGACCCCTCTAGTTAATATATTCGACTTAAAAATATATAAATTTGTGATATTTTTGTGAAACTTTGATAAAAATTGACAGATGACTCCATCTGTCAATGGAGATGGCTCTCTGTTAATCAACTGTTCACATAAATTCTAAAATTACTGACCAGAGAAAGCTATATTTTCACTTTGGTTAACTTCATTAATAAACTGATGAACTTTTTAATATATGTCAAGTGAATATTATTTGTTTTGCTTCATCTATGTTATGTAGCATCAGAATATTTAAAAATTCCTCTGCTTCCTAAACTTTTAATTATAAAAGTTACAAATCTTAAACACTTAGAGTAGGATAAATTCCAAAAAGATGAGTTAAATTTCAATTCTTCATAAACAAGGTGCAATTTAGGATATTATAACTTTATTTTCAATGTATAGTAAAACAACTGGTATGGCTGGTTGTCATGTGTAAATGATATTCTCATCCTGGTTCATCCTAAAATTTATATATAAAATTAACTCTTGTAGGCAGCAAAAACTGTTTATTTTACTATTCTTAAGCTACTCTTACATTGACAACAGATTTTTTTTCCTTCTTAATTTCATTCTAGTATACTTAAAATTTGTTTCTCACAAGTAACTTAGGGGACTTCCCTGTGGTCCAGTGGTTAAGACTCTGCGTTTCCACTGCAGGGGGCATGGGTTCAATCCCTGGTCCAGGAACTAAGATTCCACATGCCATGCAGTGCGGCCAAAAAACCCCCCAAAAACTTAATTTTTATAACTTACCTTCAAATCATCCAGGGTTAAACTGAGATGAAATTGATTAATTATGCAAAGATCTTTCATTGAGACTTCTCCATTCTCTGTCAGTCATTTATTGTATATGTATTTTCAGTTTGAAATTATGATCTTGAATCCAGAAACTGTTTGTTGTTTTCACATCATCTCTTCAGTGCCTACCATAGTGTTTGGCTATGGTATGTACTCAATTAATATTTAGGTAATAAATGTTAACACACACTCCTCTGAGAGGAAAAAAATTAAGTCTAGATTGCCATTCTATCAGAGCCCATTTTATTGTCAGGTTATTATTATTATTTGACCCCTCAGCTATAGTCTCAGTTTTGCCTTAGGCTTTTTCTACTGATTTGCCCAGCTAATATCAGGAACGATTTGAGGATCTCCAAGACAATACTATGGGGATTCATGGTCCAGTCTATTGGTTTTGTGCTGTTCACTACTATTAATATATAATCTGCAAACTACTATGTATAAAATAGGCAACAAGGATATACTGTATGGAATAGGGAATTATAACCATTATCTTGTAATAAATTTTAATGAAGTATAATCTGTAAATATACTGAATCACAATGCTGTACACCTGAAACTCATATAATATTATAAATCAACTATACTTCAATAACAAACAAAACAACATATAACCTGGTTTAGCCATATAAAATTTCTTCAGTTTGAATGAGTAGTTAAAATTTAGTAACCAATTATTTGTTTCATTTTAGTAATTCCCCCAAATAATTTCTAATTCTGTGTTCTAAGACCACTTAACACACTACAACCTTCAAAAAAAACTGGGACCCATTTCAAAATTGTTTTAGATGTGATGAAGTTTGGACAATCAATTCTTCTTATGTCATTCAGTGTCCTTATGTGACTCCTTTTTTCCAGGGTAAATTTACTTGTCAATAACATGTATTTTTTGCTCTAAGATTTTCAGCCTTGATATTTCTGTGGCTATATTAACTATTATATAGTATCTCATGTTGGAAGGCATATTGAATGACACCCCTGAAAACTGAATTTCTAGGCTGTAAAATATAGCTTATTTCTTTTATCAATACAATCAAACAATTTCCTGGAGGTTATAAATCCTTATCACATTGCTTACATTTTTATCTGGGAGTTCAAGAGACTTGCTCAGGCAGGAAGGGAAAATAGCACATTATATTAAAGGGCATGAGGAATATGATTTGATTATATGATTATTCTATGATTTTTCTTCTCTAAAGTAACTCTCTTATTTTCCAGTTGTATACTTTTATGGCTTTTTTACTCTTGTTAAAAAGCCACTTTGGTAAATGTAGAAAAAAATACAATTCTGCAAAGAGTTTTATGACTAATTCATTCCAATAAGTAACTTTTATACTTTTGTTTCTTTGATACTAATGTTATGAGATAATTTACTCTTTAGCTTCAAGAAATTTTCAGATAAAACATTTTAAGAGAGAAAAAAATTACTCCAAGGACTCTGGAATTGTATGAGTCTGGGATTCCAAAGCTTTACATGTAAGATCTTCTAAAATAGCTCAGACCTAATTCTTCTGACAGACCAGTTTTATTTGGTGCTGCACAAATTTCTCTCTCACACACACACAATTTTGTGTCTTAGTGACAGTTACTCAGTTCTCATATGGTATTTGTCTTTCTCTGACTTTTTCATTTAGCATAACGCCCACTGGGCTCATCCATGTTGATGGATGGATCCAAATGGCAGGATTTCCTTTTTTAAGGCTGAAAAAAATATTCTGTTGTATGTATCTACCACATGGCCTTTATCCATTGGATCCCTTGATGGACACTTAGGTTGTTTCCATATCTTGGCTATTGTGAATAATGCTGGCAATGAACATGGATAAAAATAGAACTACCATATGATCCAGCAGTGTGACTTCTGAGAATATATCTGAAGGAAATCAAATCAGTATCTCCAGGAGATATATGTACTATGTTTTGAGGAACCTGCATACCATTTTCCATTGATGTACCAATGTATGTTCTTACCAACATTGTACAAGGGTTGTATTTTCTCCATATCCTTGGCAACACTTGTCTTCTTTTCGATAATAGCCATCCTGACAAGTGTGTTGTGGTATATATCTTATCGCAGTTTTGGTTTGCATCTACCTTGTATTTAGCAATGTTGAGCATCTATTCATACACCATTTCTTTTGTTGGCCATTTGTATGTCTTCTTTGGAAAAATGTCTATTTGTGTCCTTTGCCAACTTTTTTTATCAGGTTGATTTATTTTTTGCTGTTGAGTTGTATGAGTTCCTTAGCTACTTTGGTTAACAACCCTTTATCAGATACATGGTTTGCAAATATTTTGTTC
Organism: Mesoplodon mirus; assembly: GCF_964341445.2. Classification (NCBI taxonomy): domain Eukaryota; kingdom Metazoa; phylum Chordata; class Mammalia; order Artiodactyla; family Ziphiidae; genus Mesoplodon; species Mesoplodon mirus. The sequence continues at coordinate 25,555,912 of NC_138992.1, read as the reverse complement.
CATTCCATAGATTGTTTTCTTGTTTTAATTTTTGGTTGTTTCCTTTGTTGTGTAGAAGATTTTAATTAGATATAGTTCCATTTGTTTCTTTTAGCTTTTGTTGCCTGTGAGTTCAACATCATATCCAAAAAAGCATTGTCCAGAACAATGTCAAGGAGTTTTTACTTAGGTTTTCTTCTAAAAGTTTTAGGGACTTCCCTGGTGGTCCGGTGACTAAGACTCCACACTCTCAATTCAGGGGGTCCAGATTTGATCCCTGGTCAGGGAACTAGTTCCCACATGCCACAGCTAAGAGATCGCATGCTGCAACTAAAGATCCCACATGCTATAATGAAAATCCTGTGTGCTGCAACTAAGACCTGACACAGCCTAATAAATAAATATTAAAAAATAAAGTTTTAGGGTTTCAGGTCTTACATTTAAGTTTTTAATTCATTTCAAGCTAATTTTTGTTAATGGTGTAAAATAGGGGTCCAGTTTCATTCTTTTGCCTGTGGATATCTGATTTTGCCGACAGCATTTATTGAAGAGACTATTCTTTCTTCATTGTGTGTTCCTGTAATAGAGTTGGAAATCAGGAAGTGTGATGCCTCCCACTTTCTTCTTCTTTTTCAGAATTGAGTTAGCCATTTAGGGTCTTTCCAAAAGATTTTTAGGATTTTTTTCCCATTCCTGTGAAAAAGACCATTAGAATTTTTATACGGATCACATTGAATCTGTAGATCACTTTAGGTAGTATGGACGTTTTAATAACATTAATTTTTCCAATCCAAGAACATGGAATATCTTCCCCATTTATTTGTGTCTTCTTCAATTTCTTTGATTAATCTTGTTTTCAGTGCACAGGTCTTTCAGTTCCTTGACTAAATTTATTCCTAAGTATTTTATTACTTTTGATGCTATTGCAAATGGTATGGTTTTCTTAATTTCTGATAGTTTGTTGTTAGTGCATAGAAATTCAACTGACTTTTGTAAGTATCCTGAAACTCTACTGAATTCATCTTTTAGTTCTAATAGTTTTTTTGTGGAGTCTTTAGGGCTTTCTATATATAAGATTATGTCATTTGCAAAGAGAGATAATTTTACTTCTTCCTTTTTGACTTGGATGCCAATTATTTCATTTTCTTGCTTAAGTGCTCTAGCTAGGACTTGCAGTACTATATTTAGTAGAAGTGGTGAGAGTGGGCATCCCCGTCTTGTTCCTGGTCTCAGAGGAAAAGCTTTTAGCTTTTTACCATTAAGTATTATGTTAGCTGTGGGACTGTCATATGTGGACTTTATTGTGTTGAGATACATTCCTTCTGTATCTAATAATATGGTTTAAGTTTTTATCATGAAAGAAGAGTGAATTTTGTCAAATGCTTCTTTTCATCTATGGAGATGATAACATAATTTCTATCCTGCATTCTGTTAATGTGGTATATCATATTTATTGATTTACATATGTCAAATCATTCTTTAATCTCAGTGACAAATCCCACTTGTTCATGATATATGATCCTTGTAATGTGCTCTTGGATTCAGTTTGCTAGTATTTTGTTGAGGATACTTACATCTAAGTTCATCAGGGGTACTGGCCCGTAATTTTTTCTTCTTTTACTGTCTTTCCCTTGCTTTGGTATGGGGGAATACTGGTTTTATAAATGAGTTTAGAAGTATTCCTTGCTCTCAGCATTTTGGAAAAGTTTACTAAGAATTGGTATTAATTCTTCTTAAGTGTTGGTAGAATTCTCCAGTAAAGCCATCTGGTCCTGGGTTTTTATAAGAAAATTTTGATTACTTGTTCAATCTCTTGTTATTGGTTCAGATTTTTTTGTTTCTTCATGATTCAATGTTGGTAAGTTATATTTTACTAGGAATTTATTAATTTCTTCTAGGTTATGCAGTTGTCCACATATAATTGTTCAAAATAGTCTCATGATCCTTTGCATTTCTGTGGTATCAGTTGTAATGTCTCCTCTTTTATTTCTGATTTTATTGGAGTCTTGCTTTTTTTTCTTAGTCTAGGTAGGGTATGTCCATTTTATCTTTTCAAAACAGCAGCTTAGTTTTATTGATTTTTGTGTTGCTTTTCTATTCTCTAATTTTATTTATCTGTTCTAATCTTTATTATTCCTTCCTTGAGTTTGTGTTTAGTATGTTCATCTTCTTATAGTTCCTTATAATGTAAAGTTAGGTTGTTTAAGATTTCCATTTTTTCTTAATGTAGATGATTATCACTATAAACTTCCCACTTAGAACTGCTTTTGCTGCATTCCATAGGTTTTGTTATGTTGTGTGTTCATTATATTTGGAGATATTTTTGTTTAATTTTTATTGGAGTATAGTTGATTTACACTGTTGTGTTTTCTGCTGTACAGCAGTGAATCTGTTATACATATATATATCTCCACTCATTTTTAGATTATTTTCTCATATATGTCATTACAGAGTATTGAGTAGAATTCCCTGTGCTATACAGTAGGTTCTTATTATCTATTTTATATATAATAGTGTGTATATGTCAACCTCAATCTCCTAATTTATTCCTCCCCTCCCATTCCCCCTTGCTAACCATAAGTTTGTTTTCTACATCTGTGACTCTATTTCTGTTTTGAAAATAAGTTTATTTGTACACTTTTTTTTAGATTCCATGTATAAGCAATATCATATGATGTTTGTATTTCTGTCTGACTTACTTTACTCAGTATGACAATCTCTAGGACCATCCATGTTGCTGCAAATGGCACTATTTCATTCTTTTTTTATGGCTGAGTAATATTCCATTGTATATATGTACCACATCATCTTTATCCATTCCTCTGTTGATGGACATTTAGGTTGCTTCCATGTCCTGGCTATTGTAAATAGTGCTGCAATGAACATTGGGGTGCATGTATCTTTTTGAATTATGTTTTTCTCTGGATATATGTCCAGGAGTGAGATGCTGGATTATATGGCAGCTCTATTTTTAGGTTTTTAGGGAACCTCCATACTGTTCTCCATAGTGAGTGGTTGTACCAATTTACATTCCCACCAACAGTGTAAGAGGGATCCCTTTTCTCTTCACCCTCTCCAGCATTTATTGTTTGTAGATTTTTTGATGATGGCCATTCTGACTGGTGTGAGGTGATACCTCATTGCAGTTTTAATTTGCATTTCTCTAATAATTAGTGAGGTTGAGTATCTTTTCATGTGGAGTTTTTTTTTTTTGATTTCCCTTTTGATTTCTTCTATGATCCATTGGCTGTTTAGTGGTGTTTTCTTAAATTTCTACATACGTGTTAATTTTTCAGCTTTTCTTATGTTATTGATTTTTAGTTTTCATACCATTGCAGTCAAAAAAGATACCTGATATGATTTCAATCTTCTCAAATTTGTTGAGACTAGTTTTGTGACCTAACATATGATGTTGTTGAAGAATTTCCATGTACATTTGAGAAGAATGTATATTCTGCTGCTATTGGATGGATGTTCTGTATGTCTTTGTGAGGTCCATTTGATCAGTTCAAGTCCATTATTTCCTTACTGACTTGATCTTTCTAGATCATCTATCCATTGTTGAAAGTGTTGTACGAAGTCCCCTACTATTGCTGTGTATTTCTGTCTTCAGATCTGTTAATTGCATAATGCATTTAGGTGTTCTAATGTTAGGTATTTATATATTTACAATTGTTATATTTGCTTGATGAATTGATCACTTTTCATTATATAATGACCTTCCTTGTCTCTTGTTGCAGCTTTTGCCTCAAAGTTGATTTGGTCTGATATAAGTATAGCCACCCTTGTTCTTTTTTAATTTCTATTTGCATGGAATATATTTTTCCATTCTTTTATTTTCAGTGTATGAATATGAATATCCTTAAAGGTGAAGTGAGTCTTTAGGCAGAATATAGTTAGTCTTTTAAGAAAAAAACTTTTATCTTTTCATGGAATAGTTTAATTCAATTCATTTACATTTGGAGTAATTTTTGTTGTTGTTGTTGTTGCAGTATGCAGGCCTCTCACTGTTGTGGCCTCTCCTGTTGCAGAGCACAGGCTCCAGATGCACAGGCTCAGCAGCCATGGCTCACGGGCCTAGCCGCTCCGTGGCATGTGGGATCTTCCTGGACTGGGGCACAAACCTGTGTCCCCTGCATCGACAGGCGAACTCTCAACCACTGCACCACCAGGGAAGCCCTGGAGTAATTATTGATAGATAAGTACTTACTATGAAATTTTATTAATTCTTTTCTAATTGTTTTGTAGTTCTTTTGTTTTTCTTCCTCTGTTGCTCTCTTACTTTGTGAATTTATTTTTGTAGGGGCATGTATTGATATTTCTCTTTACCTTTTTTGTCTTGCATACCACCATTACAATATTATTGTGAATTTGACTATATGTTTACCCTTATCAGTAATTTTAGACTTTCATATGTTTTCTTATTTCTTATTAACGTCCTTCACTTCAGCTTGAAGAACTCTTTTCAGCATTTCCTGTAAGGCCAGTCTCATGGTAAGGAACTCCCTCAGCTTTTGTTTGTCTGGGAAAGTCATTATCTTGTTTTTATTTCTGAAGGACACTTTGCTAGGTAAAGAATTTTTAGTTGTCAGGTCTTTTTTCCTTCAGCATTCTGAATATAACATCCTACCCTTGCCTGACCTGACAAGGTTTCTGCTGAGAAGTCTGCTGATAGTCTTACGAAGTTTCCCTCACATGTGATGAGAGTTGTTCCACTTGCTGATTTCAATATTCTCTGATTAGAAGCTCTGATTAGAAGGTATCTTGGTGAAGATCTCTATCAGCTTAGTCTGTCTGGGGACTTTTGAGCTTCATGTACCTGAATGTCTACATCTCTTTCCAGACTTGAAAGTTTTTAGTCATTTAAAAAAAAATTAGCTTTCTGTCCCTTTCTCTTTCTTTCCTCTGTCTATTCCCACAATGTGTGCATTTGCTGGTCTCCTGTACATACTGTACATAATCTTCATTCTTTCTTTTTCATTTTTGAGATCTGTTTTCAAATTTGCAGATTTTTTCTTCTGCTTGATGAAGTCAGCTGTTAAAGCTCTTTACTGCATTTTTCATTTCATTTACTGTGTTCTTCTGCTCCAGAATTTCTGTTTCTACTTTATGATTTCTATCTCTTTTTTTAATGTATTATTTTCCTGAATTCATTGTGTTGCCTATCTGTGTTCTCTTGAATCTCGCTGAGCTTCCTTAAAATTTTTGTGAATTCTTTTTCAGGTAACTTGTAGTTCTCCATTCTTTGGGGTCAGTTACATAAAATCATGGTGTTTCTTTGTTTTCTTGATTTATTGTGTTTCTATTGGCTTTGCATTGATATCTGCATTATTGAGGAAGCAGTCACATCTTCTAGCCTTTTCAGACTGGCTTCAATGTGGAAAGAATGATTTTCATCTGCAGATGGCTACAAGGGTACTGGCTTGAAAGGTGCATTCTTTCTGGTTCTGAAGAGGGTGCAGTGGCATAGTCTCTTAATTCCTTCATTTGAGGTTGCTGTTGGTACAGACCATAGAGATCCTAGGTGACCAAAGTTGCAGGTATCTGCAGTGGAAGTGAATAAATGAAGAAAGTAATAATAACTATTTATAAAGCAATAAAGTACTTTCTTTGGAGCAATGGTAAAGAATTGCAAAATTCTACAATTAAGTTTTACCTTACCACTAACACACTTATGAACATCAGTCTCTGGCTTTTGTGCTATCTCCTTCCCATCTTAAACTACCCAAACCCTTTCATTACTTCTAATTTATTGTAATAAAGCAGAAATTTAAAGTTTTTTTGAAACTGTATTTTGAAATTATTAAGATACAGAATTTTGCTATATATAATTAAAGTATTAAATATTTTGTTAGTAACTTTCTTGTAGTCTCAGAATTCAATTCTTCTTAGTGGTTCCTAGTCGTGTGTGTCTTTTTCTGGCACAAACACAACTTGTCTCATTGTTTTTATATTGAATTCCAACTTTAAATGAATAATATTCTCTTAGTTTTATTATCTACTCCTAGATCTCTCCTCTCATTAAGTTCCAAGATCTAGCATTTATTCTGTTAAATGATGCTACACTGTCCAGGTGAAGGGACATAGTAGTTCTTTATCTGTCCAGAATGTGTTGATTATACTTATATAGAGCTAAACCCTTCACACAGATAGTGATACAACTTGGATTTAAAAGAATTTAAATGCTTTTCCTTTCAAAACATTTTAAAATAGGTTCAACCTTGGATTATGGATTTGTAAAAAGGATATATGATTTCAAATGTGCCCTGTGGAAAAATGCTTAACCTATCAATCATCCAATGCTCTAACCTTAGGTAAGTCTTAATTGCATTTTATACATCAAATCTTTTTAGAATCTAAGAAAACAAGGATTTTTTGTATTTACTATGAATTTTTGGTTTTGCAGTTTTGGTATATTGTCCTTGTCATCTCCTCCTCTAAACATGATTCCTAACTTTATATTATTGAAATTTGATGCATTTATCCTGTCTCATCTCAGAGCCTGCATCCTTTGTTAAGCTTTTAAGAGAAGTCCCACAGCATCATTATCTTTCTCACCAGACTTAGAATGAAACCTCATTGAAGGCAGTTATTTCATTTGACTATTCAATCCTAGCACTCTGCCTATTTCATAAAAGGCTGGAAAAGTGCTTGCTAAAATGAACTTAAAAGTTATTATTATCAGTGCTTGCTTGCTTTTGGTAATATGTTATGTTTAGTACAATTTGCAAGCTATGAGTTCTCTATTTCATGTTTATAATCAGTCTCAATCTAATAGAAGATACAGAAAAACATTTTTTTTTTTTTTTTTTTTTTCTGTACACGGGCCTCTCACTGCTGTGGCCTCTCCCGTTGCGGAGCACAGGCTCCGGACACACAGGCTCCGCGGCCATGGCTCGCGGGCCCAGCCGCTCCGCGGCATGTGGGATCTTCCGGGATCGGGGCACGAACCCGTGTCCCCTGCATCGGCAGGCGGACTCTCAACCACTGTGCCACCAGGGAAGCCCCAGAAAAACATTTTTAAATAGCCTCATTGCTCTATACACATACAGAAATGCTTCTAACATATTAGAAAACCACATTGAAATATATGCAGGCCCAGTTCTGCTGTTTTTGCCATATGTTAGCAACTACCACTGGTGCTTCCTTGTCTTGTGAGGATTGTTTAAATTAAATTCATTAAAAGTGGTAATTATTTAACTATAAATAAATCACAAAGAACAAGAATAAGTATAAAAGACGTTCACAATAATAGAATTATACTTCTTAATGGATTTTTCTAGCTTGGATTGCAAATGTCATTGCAAAGTGTAAAATATGTACCAAATAACTTAATTGTGTTCCACATACACAATAACTAATTTCAGCCATTTTGTTCAGGACCATGGATGTGCCAGCCAAGGAGGTATGCACTGCTCAGATATTCCATCATATTCTAGCTCAAGGACAACAGTTAGCTGACCGCCTCCAGCTATTAATTATTTCAGGGGCCACTGTATAAGGTCCCTATTGCCCTCCTGCCTGATTGCTCTCAACAACAAGGCCAAGAAACTTCTTAGAACTCCTAACAAACACCTTAAAAGGCTATAGCATATACCCATTTTCTTGCATGGTTTTCCATCTGAGGTGGTGCTATTCTCTGACAACCCCAGCCAATGATTAAACAACACAAGAGGATTACTAGGACCTGGCCTTTTCTGTCTCCTATGCAGCTCCTTTACCAATTAATCTTTGCTTTAGAGCTCTCCATTGGTCTGGCCAAGACACATTTGTATCAAAATCTGAGGTTCTCTTTTACCAATCCTGTTTCATCCTCCTTTTTTCTTTTATAGGCATAAGCCTGCAATAGGCCACTTCCATTCATAATTTTGTATCAGTATCTGCTTTTCGGAGAATCTGACTCAGCAGACTCAGAGTAAGGTTTGGGGACTACGTCACTTTACTGACACCAAGGACCACATTATAGGGAGTTAATGAGATATGGATGATACCTAGCACAAAGTGTTGCCTCAATTGCTATAATTCTCACTGGTAGTTATTTTGGTAGTTATTTAAAGACAAGAGAATGTTTTGGTGGATGGGGAATGTCCTGGTCATTTCAGTGATTCAGGTCCAACCAGAACCATCTGGGTCTGATAAAGAAGGAAATTATTGCACCCCAGGGACCTACAGGAATAAGCTCACAGTAGCTGAAGTTTGAAGGAGTACCTTTGGGACTAGATTTTGAGGGTATCTAATTGAGGAGGATGGAACATAGGACTAGATAAGGGAGAGATTATTGACTTGAGCTCACATACTTGAGACACAGAGTTCAACATCCTGACAAGTATCCTAGGGCATAAACACACTCTTTTTACTAGAAGTTACTTCTAGTAAGTGAAGGCTATCCTGAGTGAACATGAAATGCCAGAATTGCCAACACAAATGATAAAAGAAGGGATTAAAAGGCTCAGAGAATTGGGCATGATGGAACGGCTGTACTGTGTGTGAGGCCAAAAGTTTCACTAGTGTATCATGTTGTATAGGAAGACTGTCAGGTGTATGCTGGTGAGAGGGACACTAAGAAGTTCCATCGTGGCTCTCCTCTACAGGTCAGGGCCGATGATAAGAAAGGCTATTCATGAGCCTGGCTCATTGATAGCAATGAGATCATGAGGACCCAGTGTGACAGAAATGCACAAAATATAGCATCTGGCCAGGGATCCCACTTTATAGCAAAAGAATTATAGGACCTATGACCATGGAATTAATGGATTTATCATATAATGTACCATCCAGAAGCAACTGGCCTAAGAGAACATTGGAAGGGCCTACAACAGGTGCAGCTGCAGTGCCTTCTTAGTGGCAGTATCCTCTAAGATAAGGTATACACACAGAATCAAAGAACTCTATATGGCCTTGTGCACCTAGTAGGAAGAACACACGGGTCTGAGACCAGGGGGTGGAAGAATGAGTGTCCCACTTACCAATTATTCTCCATGACCCACTGGGTGACTTATTCTTCCCAGCCTCACATCTCTGGGATCTGCAGGGTTAGTGGTCCTAGTCCCAAAATGGAACCTTCTCTTGCCAAGCAGCATACAAGGACTCCAATGAGTTACAAGCTATGGCTATTGCCTGGACACTTTGACTTCTTTCTTCTAGGGCTCTACAGACAAGAAGAGGAGTCACCATGTAAGCAGGAATAATTGACTCTGATCAGCAGAAGGAGATGGGACTGCTGTTAAACAATTGAGAGAAGGAGGACCATGTATGGAGCTCAGGTGCTCCCCTTGGTAACTTACTCTTATTTCCCTTCCCAACTGTGAATACAAAGGATAAGTCCAGTAACCCTAGTCTGACAAGGGAATGATTAGTAGAAGCTCAGAACTCTTAAGAATGAGGATTTGAGTGACACCATCAGGTAATCCCTGAGACCGTGGAGGTTATAACAAAGGGCAGAGAGAAATTAGAATGGTTAGTGGAGAAGGGAGATGATGTGTATCAGTTACATACCAGGTCTCACTGTAGTGATGAGTGTTGTATCAATGGTTTATCTCAGTCTCTTCCTTCTTTTAAGTCTTCCCTCAGAGGCGTCCATTGGAACCTTGGAAAGGCCCCTGCCAAAATGGATAAGGTACAAGGAATAGACTTTGCCACACATGGAAGTCTGCTGCTCAGATCTTCAGTCAAGAAAGAAATCACCGGTGAGCTGGACAGATCAGCCAATTACTCAGGCTGTTAGCGGTACTAGAACTCGGACATTTTTGCCAGTTGTGGGACTCCTGTAATGGGCAGTCTTTGCTCTGAAGCTCTCATGATGTAGCTGAGAATTGTCATATCTGCATCATGATCTAAGCCTCTCCATGTCTAATCCTGCTGCTCTCCCTTTTCCTTCCTGCTGCAGATGTGTCAGCTCTGCAGCACAGTCCAGTAACTTTCCCTGCTGAATCCTGCTAATCATCTCCTTTTTATCTATCTTTCATGGGCATTACTCCTCAATAAACCTCTTGCACTCCTAACTAACTCCACCTCAGTTTCTGCCTCTCAGGGGACCCAGTGAGCACAATAGTTAACTTAATGGTAGTCTCAAAGGAGTCTTAGGATCTGGAACTGATGTAGCTTGTTTCCACCATCTCCACAACATCTCGTCAGGAAGCAGATTTCATAGATTCTTAATTCTGATAAACCTTGTGTCTCTGTAATCTTGAACTGACAAGACTAAAATTCTCTTCTTTAGTCAGACGCTATAAAAACTAGTAGCTTTTATCCCTGACAGAACACACAATCTATTCAAACATATTATTCAGTAAGATTTTGAAATGTAATTATTCACTACCATTCATAACTAGTATTAACAACCACGGAACAATGTAGGTGAAAAGTAGGAGTAGGCGTTTTGAAGATATGTGAATATAATTTATAGGAAAAGTCCTTTAAAATGACTGAATGCAATTTTCTTATTCAGGGTAGTGAAAGTGGGTGATTTTTCTTTCTAGTCCTTTTGTATTGCTTCATTTTATTAATTTAGGAAAGACTCACCATTTTTGTTAAACTAAGGAAAAAACCTCCTTAAACTCCTTTAAGACCAGTTGATATATGACCCCAAAATTCATAGTTAGCCATTAAACACACACAACCTTAAAATTTATAAAATGTTCTCCTCCTTTGATATAAATTAAAAATAAAAACAGGCAGGACAGTGGCTATAGAGTGAAAATATGCTGTAGTTTAGTAGTTAAATACAGTAGATTGAAGAAAGCCTATATGAACAAAATCTGGATATAATTAATAAGGTATAGGTTAAAAAAATGCTGTCAGATAAAAATGTTAAGAATACCTACTTACATAATGAGTTTCCTAAAATAAAATATTGGATCTTTGTCATAGTTTTTTAGAAACAGGAATATAATATATATTTAAATTACACCTTATGTTTAGGGAAGGGATTGTTACTCATACTATAACGCAGTGTAGGCGTATAAGCTGCTTCCTGAATCATAGTGGGATTGAATTAACTACTGTCTTAAGCACTGTTTGTTTTGCCCACAAATGGATTTGAATTGAGGGTTCTGGAGGAGAACACCATAATTATAGGAAAAGGAAAAAGAGAAAATAAGTTTAAAAAAATCAAGTTCTCTAAGTAAAACAGAGGCCAGAGATACATATGTTAATATGAATATGGAGAAATCAATCTAATTCAACATTCCATCAGAATATCAGCCATAGTCCTCTGCTGAATCTGTTCCAGAAATACTCATTAAAAAGAAAACTCAAGAATAACTGACTGAAAGAAACATAAACTCAGACCCCTTTGCCCTGATGTATCTGCCTTTATTCTAATTATTTCCTTACTGCATATTTTCTTGCTTAACTTCAGTGTTTATTTTCTTTCATTTCTCTTTTTTCTTCCCCACATTTCAAACACATTTCGTCTTACATCATTATGTAGTACGCATTCTTACTTTTTCACATACTTTCAGATAGACTCTTTCTCTGTCAATATTTCCTTGTCAATAAATACTTTCTGTGTTGTTTGGGTTGCTATACCCGTTATTATGTAGATGCTTCTCACAAATTTTGTGTCAATAAGAACTAGACCAAATTGTGAGGATGCAAAGTTCTTATTTAATATAAAATGGAAGTGGTATAACAATTGCTTATCATTATTCAAAAAGTTGTATAAACTAGATATTTATTCAAGTTAGTATCAGATTCTAAAAATTTTTTTATAAATTTCCACCTTTCATACTGTGTTGACTGAAAAAAAAGAAAAAAACCCATGACATGAGAGCTGTGATTTGGGGCTTACTGAGGACTGTAGCTGGAGACAGCCTCTCAGCTTTGAGGAACTGCTCTGAAGACATGGGGCAGGGGTCAGTATATATGTGATTTTGGTAAAGAAGCTACATGCAATCAAGCACACATTTCGGTAGACAGTTGATGTTAGTCATGAAGAGCAGATATCTTTGTTGATGTTAATAATTTTAGTGCTTTTCTAGGTATGAGAAGATGCAAGATATTGGGTTCATAAAATTTTCTCTTGAAAACATGTAACTCTCTGAAGGCTTGTTCTGCCATTGCTTCCCAGAGCATGGAGTGCCTCATTCTTGATCTCCACCCTAAATTCTCAGGGTGTGTTGGAGGTCAACTAAAGTAGCTAATGACCTAATCCTTGTAGAGCTGGATGGCGAGCAATGTTCTTATTTGGTGTAAGTGATATGTTGAAACTGTAACATTCATATAAAGCATTCCCAGAGTGAATTTTACAATACGGGTGCTATTCATGAATTTTAGGAAGTACATTTACACATGTGAATACAGATACACAAGCAAACAACACACTACCTAATGCTGAAAAGGAAGGCATTATGATTCTTAATGTCCCCCATTGTATAGAAAAGGAAAATAAGGTTTAGAGCAGTTAAATAAATTTACACAGATATAGTCCTGTAAACAAGGCCTTTGCCTCCATATGCCATTTCTATTAGACCATAAGTCTAATAGACTAAACATGATTAGTAAGAGAGAGTTACTTTACATGTGTGTGAATTAAATATATTTTCTCAGTTTATAGTGTTATTTTAGAAGTGATAGTTCAAAAATAAGCAGGAAGTGTTGGGATTCCCTGGACAAGACGGTGGAATAAAAGGACCTGAGCATAACTCCTCTCACAAAAACACCAAAATTGCAACTCACTGCTGAACAACCATCGACAAAAAAGGTCTGGAACTTACCAAAACAGATATTCCACTTACAAAGACAAAGAAGAAGCCACAATGAGATGGTAGGAGGGGCGCATTCAAAATATGATCAAATCCCATACTCATTTGTGTGGGCAACCCACAAACTGGAAAATAATTATATTGCAGAGGTTCTCCCATTGAAGTGAGAGTTCTGAGCCCCATGTCAGGCTTCTCTGTCTGGGGGTCTGACATCAGGAGGAGGAGGAGCCCCCAAAGCATTTGGCTTTGAAGGTCAGCAGTGCTTGATAGCAGGAACTCCACAGGACTGGGGGAAACAGACACACCACTCTTAGAGGGCACACACAAGATTTCATGTGCACCAGGGACCCACGGGAAAAACCAGTGACTTCATAGGAGCCTGGGCCAGACCTACCTGCTGGTCTTGGGAGGGCTCCTGGAGAGGCAGGTGGCTGCTGTGGCTCACTGTGGGGACAAGGACATTGGTGACAGTTACTGGGGGGCACTCATTAATGTGATCTGACCTGGAGGCTGCCTTTGACTCCAAGACCAGGCCCCAACAGCTGAAGTCTCCAGGCATGGGAACACAGCCCAACCCATCAGTGGACAGGCTGTTTAAAGTCTTTCTGAGCCCACAGTCACCTATAAACACACTCCTTAACACGGCCCTGCCCACCAGAGAAAGAAAAATGGAACTGGAAGAATCAGGCTCCCCGACTTCAGACTATACTACAAAGCTATAGTCATAAAAACAGTATGGTACAAGCACAAAAACAGAAATATAGATCAATGGAACAGGATAGCCCACAAATAAACCCACACACCTATGGTCAATTAATCTATGACAAAGGAGGCAAGAATATACAATAGAGAAAAGACAGTCTCTTCAATAAATGGTGCTAGGAACACTGGACAGCTACATGTAAAAGAATGAAATTATTACATTCTATAACACCATACACAAAAACAAATTCAAAATGGATTAAAGACCTCAATGTAAGACTGGACACTATAAAACTCTTAGAGGAAAACATAGGCAGAACACTTTTTGACAAAACCACAGCAATATCTTTTTTGATCTACCTCTTAGAGTACTAAAAAGCAAAAATAAACAAATGGGACCTAATCAAACGTATAAGCTTTTGCACAGCAAAGGAAACCATAAACAAAAAGACAACCTACAAAATGGGAGAAAATATTTGCAAATGATGTAACCAACAAGGGATTAATCTCTAAAATATGCGAAGAGCTCATGCAGCTCAACAGCAAAAAAACAACCCAATAAAAAAAATGGGCAGAAGACCTAAGTGGACATTTCTCCAAAGATGACATACAGATGGCCAAAAAGCACATGAAAAGCTGCTCAACATCACTAATTATTAGAGAATTGCAAATCGAAACTACAATGAGCTATCACCTCATACCGGTCAGAATGACCATCACAAAAAATCTACAAACAATAAATGCCGGAGAGGGTGTGGAGAAAAGGGAACCCTCCTACACTGTTGGTGGGAATGTAAATTGGTACAGCCACTATGGAGAGCAGTATGGAGGTTCCTTAAGAAGCTAAAAATAGAGCTTCCATATGATCCAACAATCCCACTCCTGGGCATATATCTGGAGAAAACCATACTTTGAAAAGATACATGCTCCCCAATGTTTGCTGCAGCACTATTTACAATAGCCAGGACATGGAAACAACCTAAATGTCCATCAGCAGATGAATGGATAAAGAAGATGTGGTACATACATACCATGGAATATTATCCAGCCATGAAAAAGAATGAAATAATGCCATTTGCAGCAACATGGATGGATCTAGAGATTATCATACTGAGTGAAGTAAGTCAGACAGAGAGAGACAAATATCATATGATACTACTTATGTGTGGAACCTAAAAAAAGGTACAAATGAACTTATTTACAAAGTCTGTAAGAAACAGACTTACAGACTTAGAAAGCAAATTTATGGTTACCAAAGAGGAAAGGTATAGGGGAGGGATAAATTAGGAGGTCAGGATTAACATATACACACTACTATACATAAAATAGATTACTAATAAGGACCTACTGTAGAGCACAGGGAACTCAGTACACTGTAATAACCTATGTGGGAAAAGAATCTGAAAAAGAATAGATATATGTATATGTATAAATAAATCACTTTCCTGTACACCTGAAGCTAACAACACTGTAAATCAAATATATTCCAATATAAAGTTTAAAAAAAGAAATATGAAAAAACTAAGTAGGAATGATTTGGAATAAAGTTAACTTTGGGCCAGAACTATTCATTGCAATATAAAATGTATTATCATTTAATATGATTGCTACATTCTTTGAAAATTGATTGGCTGTATTAGATTTATTTATTGTGCCAATGACTCTCTTTATTTACTATTTACATATACTATTTACAAATTATAATAAATGTGCACTTATATTAAAATAATTTCATGAAAATTAAATGTCTATAATCCATTTTCTGAAACCTTGGAGCCAAATGAACCAAAACTATTCCAAATATGTGGGATAAATAAATAAAGGCTTTAGGGCTTCCCTGGTGGCTCAGTGGTTGAGAGTCTGCCTGCCGATGCAGCTGACACAGGTTCATGCCCCGGTCTGGGAGGATCCCACATGCCGCAGAGTGGCTGGGCCCATGAGCCATGGCCTCTGAGCCTGCGCGTCCAGAGCCTGTGCTCCGCAATGGGAGAGGCCACCACAGTGAGAGGCCCGCGTACCGCAATAAATAAATAAATAGATAGATAGATAGATAGATAACTAACTAACTAAATAAATAAATAAAAAGACTTTAAAGAGCCTAATACCAGTTCTGGTCAAGCTTTATTACCAAATGAATTAAGATTAGTTTGGGATCAGCAGAGAAATAAGCAAAATATAAACAAAATAATTATTAAAAATGTGATTTCTAAAGATCTGGGGATGACAGATGACATAACAGATTTTAGACTTACAATGATGTATAAAAACAGTACCAGAGCTAATAATAATAAAAACAATGAGTAATATGGTCTGTGATATTACTGAAGGAAAAATGTACTTTTAAGAAGCAGGTCAGTGTTGTTCTAAAGAATGAAAATTTCTCAATATTAGCATAATTTTACTCACTTACTTGATTGAATATCATGCCTAAGTAATAAATGATACTGATGATCATACTAATAAAATATATTTATTGAAGGCCTACTAAGTGTCAAGTAGCTAATTTAATAGAAATAGCTAATATTAGCAGTCACATTATATAAATGGAAAAAGAGAATCTTGGAGATATTGAGCAAGGTAACATACCTGGTAAACATTGGAGCCAAAGTATAAACCAAATAGTCTGGCTTTGTCACAGCCTGAAATAACTAAGCTCTAATGCATAAAATTCTCAGGTGTATATAAAATGTGACTTGAGTTTCTGTTTTATACTATTTGGATTCAACTCTACAAGTAGCAATGGGAGATAATGTTCTCTGAACAGCTCTTTAAAATTTTTTTATATAAATCTTTAACAGATTTTAATAATGTTATTTATATATTTATAATGACAACAAAAGAGTATTTTCATAGAGACTCATATTAGAAATAGATTAGATAAACAGATAAAACTTACCATAATGCAAGTGTGTGTGTGTGTATTTCTTTAATCACTGGTATATCTGCCCATATTTCATCTGTATTGGTTTTGTATAGTATTTGTTTTCAATTGAAAAGTAGAAGGGCATATCCTATCACAGTTTGAATTAGGCTAAGTCACAGAGGTGCTTTTAACTTTTTAATATATATTTAATGAATATGTGAGTCTTTATCAAGTATTTTTAGGGTTCTTCAGGCAAAGTTATCAATAAGAAATTTTGCCTGCCCTCAATAAGATAAATTTCTATGTTTATTATTACAAGTTTTAAAAATTATATTCTAAATTCACCTGTATTATATTTTGGAATTTATAATTTTTATTAGAATAAACATGGACATAACTAAAAGAACAATTTTTAAAAAACTAAGTATTTTAGTACATAGATATATTTTAAGCTAACTTCAACCCTGTAAGGCAGGTCTTATGATCATGGTATTGAGATAAGGAAAATTGATATTTAAGATGGAGTACATTTCCCAAAAGTGTATAGATGGTATAATAGAAAAATATGGTTTTAAACTGATGAATCTTTGATTGCAAACTGTTAGGTTTTCTACTATGAAACACAGCATTACAAGTACAAAACTCCAAAACCTGCAAATCAATTGGGCAAACCAGTCTTTATAGTTGTGCCTATCTACGGAACAAACAACTATCCCTTGTTTTATGAATCCAACTATCTTTTGTATTGCATTGATTCTTCCCCTTTAAGGTATCATTATAAAAGAAATTGTGTTTAGATTTTTACAGCTAAATCCCCAATTTTACACACACACACACACACACTAGTCGCTGAAGGCAAAATTATTTCTGTAACAAATATGTGCATTTTTTTGGTCCCTTTCAGTACATTGTATACATGAATTGTGTATAGAGCACAAGGATTCAATGTATATTGTTTGCAGTGTGATCATGTCTTAATTTTCCTTTTCTATTTTGCACTGTGTCTCCTTTGCTTCTCAGAAATCACTAGTGTGATGGAATGGTTTAAAATATTCCCGAAGTTTTCAGTGTTTGAATCAGATGTAATAATGCTGTTAGTGTTATCAAGATACTTTTGTTTTTCAAAATGAAAGAGCTTTACTATTTTGCCTGATTGTAAAACTAATGCACATTCCTTGAAAATATTCTATAGGAAAACAGAAAAGTGAAATAAGTAAAATTTAAAACAATCAAAAACAGCAATTATAACAGCTTAGGAAAAACCACTTTTAGAATTTTGAAAGACATCCTTTAGGATGTCTGCATTTCTCTTTTTCTGTCTCTGACATGTGTTTTTTTTTTTTTTTTTTTTTTTACCAGTAGAACTAAGAGAACAAATTTTCAACCTTCCTATTAATTCCTCTAAAGAAATTCCTTTAGCCATTTTTTTTTGGGGGGGGGTAAGTCAAATGAAGACAAATTCTCTTAGTTTTCCTTCATCTTAGAATGTCTAATTTTCATCTTCATTTCTGAAGAAGGTTTTCATTGGGTATAAGATTGAGGCATGACATTTCTTTTAGCACCTGAAAAGTGTTCTGTCACTTTTTTCTGGCCTCCATGGTTTCTGATGAGAAATCTGCTGTCATTAAAATTGTTTTTCCTCATGGGAAATTTCTGCTCACACTTTTTAAAAGATTTTTTCTTTTGCTTAGTTTTCAGAAGTTTGATTATGATGTGTCTTGATGTGGATTTCTTTGGGTATACATTTTGAGTTTTCTTTGATTTTTGAATCTCTAGATATCTATAATTTGACAAATGTGGGAAATTCCAGTTATTATTTTTTTGAATACTTTTTCAGCCCTGTCATGTGTGTCCTTTCCTGGGATGCCAATGAATGAATGTTAGAATTTTTAAATAGTCCTGCAGACCTCTTAAGCTTTGATGCCACTGCTGACCTCTCATACCTTTCTCTGCTAAGGGACTCACACAGTTGCTAATACTGCACACCCCAGCTCCTGGAGTCACCACGTCACCATGCATATCTGGATCTGGAGCCACCATACACTCCTATACTTGGCAAATCTCATGTCACTACACCCAGTGTTACTGTGAACATTTGTGCTCCTGCCTCTTCCCCACAGTTAGCACCATCATGCTCCCTTTATCCCCAAATGAAAATATTCCCTTACTGAAGCCAGTCTATGAGGTTTGGCAGAGGTGACTGCTGTTTTAAATGCTCACACAGCAACACAAAAATAGAACATAAAAATCAGGAAACATTACAAAAGCAAAGGCAGATTACTTTCAGTAATCTACCATAAATATTGATCCATTAATTGCCTGATAAATAATTCAAAATAATTGTTCTAAAGAAGTTCAACAATGTTTAAGGAAACACAGATAATTTTCTTATTTTGAAAAATTAATACAAGAATGAATGAGAATTTTAAAAAAGAGAGAACATAAGAAGAACTAAATGAATTCTGGAGGTAAAGAATACAATGACTGAATAAAAAAGATATAAGAGAGCTTCAGCAACTGACTTGATTAAGCAGACAAACAAATCAGAAGATAGGTGACTTGAAATTACTCAGAGGAGAAAAAAGAAGAAAGAGTGAAGGCAGCCTACAGATACATGGGATACTTTTAAGCAAGCCATGTTGCAGTATGGACATTCCAGAAAGAGAAAGAAAGGGACAGAAAGCTTATTTAAATAAATAACAGAGAACTATCCAAATTGTGGGAGGGAAATAGATATCCAGTCTTAAATATCCAAAAGTTGCCATAAAAGTTTGAACATAGAGTTCTGCACCAAAATATTATAATTACTTTGTCAAAAGTCAAGGATAAAAATTTTGAAAGGAGCAACAGAAAAGCAATTCATCACAAACAAGGAAAACTACATAAGTTTATCAGTAGTTTTCTCAACATTACATTTGCAGGCCAGGAGAGAGTAGAAAAATATATTCAAAGAAAAAAAAATCTGCCAACCAGGAATACTATAACCTACAAAACTATCTTTAACAGTGAAGGGATATAATGCTTTCCTAGACAAACAAAATCTGAGGGAATTTGTCACCATCAGACCTGCCTTAAATGAAATGCTTAAGGAAATTCTTCAAATAGAATTAAAAATATGCTAAACAGCAACTTAAAAGCATGTGAAAATATAAATCTCACTGGTAATGTTAAATATATAGTAAAATACAGAGTAAAGTAAGACTGTAATGGTGGTGTGCAGATTACCCATAACCCTAATAAATGTAAAAGTTAAAAATAGTAATAATAACCACAAGCACAAAAATATATAGCAGATTCACAATATTAAAAGAAATAAGCTCTGACTTTTAGAAAAGAAAGTACATGTGTGGCGAAGGCAACAGTGTAGAGTTTTTCTATGCAATTAAACTTAAATTCTTATCAAATTGAAATTGACAATCATAACAACAAAGATTTATACAAGCTTCATGGTCTATACAAAGAAGAAACCTCTAGTAGATACATGAACAGTACAGAAATGAAACCAAATCCTTACCAAGAAAACATAAAATAACAAAAGACAACAAAAATGGAAGAGAGCAAAAGAACTACAAAGGAGAAAAAAGAAAATTGCAATTGTAAGTTCTTAGCAATAGTTACCTTAATCATAAATGGATTAAACTACTTAATCAAAAAGCATAGAATGACTGAATGAATTAAAAGACAAGATGCAGTGATATGTTGTCTACAAGAGACTAAGTTTACATATGAATACACATACACATAGTGAAGAGATGTAAAAATATATTTCAGGCATATGGTAACCAAAAGGGTAGGGATGGCTACACCTATACCAGAAACAATAGGCTTTAAGTCAAAAACTGTCACTAGAGAAGAATGTGCTTCTAGAAGAAAAATAGCATTTTAGAAGAATGTCACTACATAAAGTCCTAACAATTGTAAACATATACATATCCAACTTCAGAGCACACAAAAACATATACCAAACATTGACATATCTGAAGAGAGAAATTGACAACAATACAGCTATAGTAGGAGACTTCAATATCCTACTTTCAATAATGGATAGAATATCCAGCCAGAAAATCAATAAGGAAGCAACTGACCTGAGCAACACTATAGAAAAAAAATGGGCCTAACAGATACATACAGAACTTTCCACCCAAATCTGCAAAATACACTTTCTCCCCAAGCACACAGAATATTCTACAAGATAGATCGCATGTTAGATCATAAAATAAGTCTTAACAAATTTAAGAATGAAATAATAACAAGTATCTTTCAGATTAAAATGGAATGAAATGATAAATCAATAACAGAAAGGAAACAGGAAAATTCACAAAAATGTGGAAAAAACACATCATGCACAACCATTGGGTAAAAGAGGAAATAAATTTTTTAAATACCTAGAGATAAATGAACATGAAAATATAGTTAATCATAACTTATGAGGTGCAGCAAAAGCATTATTAAGAGTAAATTATAGTGTTAAAAATCCATATTATAAAAAGGGAAAGATCTCAAACAACCTAACTTTACAATTTAAGGAAGTAAAAAAAACAAAGAACAAAATCCAAAGTTAACAGAAGGGAAGAAATAATAAAGATTAGAGCCAAAATAAACAAGCAACTAGGCAACTGTTAAATGTCCATACTACCCAAAATGATCCATAGGTGTAATACAGTCAATATCAAAATCTCAAGCACATTCTTTACAGAAATTTTAAAAAAATCCTGAAACTCATATGGAACCATAAAGTACTCCAAATAACCAAGGCAATCTTGAGCAAAAACAACAAAGTTGGTAACATCATACTTCGTGGTTTCAAATGATAATATGAAGCTATGGTCATCAAAACCATATGGTACAGGCATTAAAAAGACATACAACCAAATGGAGCAGAATAGAGAGCCCAGATAAATCCATGCTTTTGTTGTCAACTGATCTTCAACAAGGGTGTCAAGAACAGACAATGGGGAAAGGATCATCTCTTCAATAAATGGTGCTGAGAAAACTGGTTAACTGCATGCAGAAAAGTGAAATTGGACCCTTAACTTACAACATATACAAAAATCAACTCAAAATGGATGAAAGACTTAAACATAAGATGTGAAACCATAAAATTACTTTAAGAAAACAGAAAGTTCCTCTGCTCAACATCACTAATTATTAGAGAAATGCAAATCAAAACTACAATGAGGTATTATCTCACACCAGTCAAATGGCCATCATCAAAAAATCTACAAACAATGAATGCTGGAGAGGGTGTGGAGAAAAGGGAACCCTTTTGCACTGTTGGTGGGGATGTAAATTGATACAGCCACTATGGAAAACCGTATGGAGGCTCCTTAAAAAGCTAAAAATAGAACTACCATATGACCCAGCAATGCCACTACTGGGCATATACCCTGAGAAAACCATAATTCAATAAGACACATGCACCCCAATGTTCACTGCAGCACTATTTACAATAGGCAGGACATGGAAACAACCTAAATGCCCATTGACCGATGAATGGGTAAAGAAGACGTGGTACATATACAATGGAATATTACTGAGCCATTAAAAGGAACAAAATTTGGTCATTTGTAGAGACGTGGGTGGACCTAGAGACTGTCATACAGAGTGAAGTAAGTCAGAAAGAGAAAAACAAATATCATATATTAATGCATATATGTGGAATCTAGAAAAATGGTATAGATGATCTTATTTGCAAAACATAAATAGAGACACAGATGTAGAGAACAAATGTATGGATACAAAGCAGGGGGGTGGGAGGAATTGGGAGATTGATATTGATACATATACACTATTGATACTATGTATAAAATAGACAACTAATGAGAACATACTGTATGGCACAGGGAACCCTAGTTAATGCACTGTGGTGACCTAAATGGGAAGGAAATCCAAAAAAGAGGGGATATATGTATATGTATAGCTGATTCATTTTGCTGAATAGTAGAAATTAACACAATATTGTAAAGCAACTATACTTCAATAAAAATTAATAAAAAAATAAAAACTCAGAAAAAAAGAAAACAGAAATTCCTCAACATTGGCCTGGACAAGATTTTTTGGATATGACACCAAAAGCACAAACAACAAGAATAAAAATAGACAAGTGGGATTGCATCAAACAAAAAGTTTCTGCACAATGAAGGAAACTATCAATGAAATGAAAAGACAACCTACCAAATGGGAGAAAAAATTGCAATTCATATATCTGATAAGGCATTAGCACCCAAAATATGAGGAATTCATACAATTCTATAGCAAAAAAATTCCCAATTAAAAAAAAAAAAGATCAAGGGACTCTCAATAGACATTTCTACAAAGAGAACATTCAAATGGCCAACAGTTAAATTAAATGGTGTTAAACATCACTAATCAATAGGGAAATGCAAATCAAACCACAATGTGGTATCACTTCACACCTGTTAGAATGTCTATTGCAAAAAAAGACAAAAGATGGCAGGTTGCAAGGTTGTGGAAAAAAGGGAACCATTGTACACTCTTGGTAAGAATGTAAATTGGTACAACCATGTGGAAAACAGTATGAGGGTTCCTCAAAAAATTAAAAATATAACTATTTAAGATCCAAAAATCCCACTTCTAGGTGTATATCAAAAGGAAATGAAATCACTATGTCTAAGAAATATCTGCATTCCTCAATTCACACCAGCATTATTTACAATAGCCAGGATATGGAAACAACCCCAAAATCTGTTGACAGATGAGTGGATAAAATAAATATATGTGGGACACACCCACGGAAATAATATTCAGTCTTATAAAAAAGGGATGAAATCCTACTATTGCAATAACAAGAATGAACCTGGAGGACATTATGCTAAGTGAAATAGGCCAGACACAGGAAGAAATACTGCATGATCTCATAAGTGGAATCTAAAGTAGTTAAACTCTGGACTTCCCTGGTGGCACAGTGGATAAGACTCCATGCTCCCAGTGCAGGGGGCCCAGGTTCGATCTCTGGTCAGGGAACTAGATCCCACGTGCATGTGGCAATTAAGAGTTTGCATGCCACAACTAAGAGTTTGCATGCCACAACTAAGGAGCTGGCAAACTGCAACTAAGGAGCCTGCCTGCCGCAACTAATACCCAGCACAACCAAAAAATAAATAAATAAATATTTTAAAATAAATAAATAGTCAAACTGGTAGAAGCAGAGAGTAAAATGGTGGTTGCTGGGGGGAGGGGGCAGGGGGAAATGAGGAATGTTTGTCAAAGGCTACAAAGTTTTTATTTATGCCAGATGAATGAGTTCTGGAGATCTAATGTTCTGGAGTCATACCAATATGACTGTGGTTAACAATACTGTATTATATACTTGAAATTTGCTTAAAGGATAGATTTTATGTGTTCTCACCACCACCACCAAAAAAAAAAGTGAAGTATGTGAAGTGAAGTGATGGATAAGTTTATTAGCTTGATTGTGGTGATTACTTCACTATGGGTACATTGTCAAACCACTAAGTTGTACACCTGAAATATGTAAAAATTTTATTTGCCAATTATACCTCAATAAAGCTGAAAAATACATTTGTTTTCATTTTAACATAGACTTTGTAGCTGTTGAGTTATTGACAATTTCATGTCTAAAGTAGATAAGAAAAAAATAATAGGAGCAGAATTATTGAAATGACAGAACCAACACAAGGTTATCTTTAATGTGAAAAACATAGAATATTAAACTTACTAGATTTAATAAAATATGGTGATTTACTATAAAAAGAAGGAAAGAATTTATGTTACAGTTTGAAAAATATAGTAAAATTTCATAAATTGAAAGTTAATATTTATTGGGTACTTAGTGCCAGGTACTATATTGAGGGTGTTATATGCATTATATTGTTTTATCCTAATACTGGAAATTAGAGTTTAATTTTTCTCTTACCCCAGTGAGGAATATGAGACCTAGATTTGTTCAATAACTTGCTCAATGTCTCGCACTTAGTGAACCAGGAGTTAATTGCTGAGATCCTGACTCTAGTATCAGCACTGTTAACTGCTACACTATCAGTCTGATTGTACTTAATCAGTCAAAGGATATTCTACAATGTGGTGGCTTAGAAATAATAAACTGAACAACCTCAATGATCATTTTGATAAACTTACAGTTGATAATAACCAATGGTAACTAACACAGATATACCAATAATGATTCCTTCTATACTGTGATCACAGGTCTCTTCCCAGGACCATTGTAAGGATCATATGATTTATTGCATAAATACATTGAAGAGCTCTATCAAAACAGTGTTGAAGTTCAATCCCTCTCCAACTTCTCGCTCTGAAAGAAATCCATGTCAATTCAGGGGGAGTCCATTTTTTCCAGTTCATCAGAACACAAAGCCAGTAGTCATGTTATGTTCTCTTGTTTCTTTCATGACCCACATCACATTATCAACAAACTTCAGTCATTTCTATATTCACAATATATCTATAATATGATCACCTTTCACCAATTCCACTGTTGCCATCATGATCCAAGACATCACTATCATCTTTCACCTGGATTATGCCAAAAGTCAGCTGTTCTCCCTACTTTTATAAGTACTGTTAAAAAGCTCTGTGTCATCCTGGTGAGTCATATCATGCCAATCTGCTCAAAATAGATCTATAAGCTACCAAAGTTTTCAGATGACTGGGAAAATTAGCTCCCCAGACAATTTTTTATAAACAGTTGGCAACTCCAATTTAAAGTTTGGTCTGGCACCAAACATTCCTCCACAGGAATATTCCTCCACAGGAAAGATCTTCTCACATGTTCCATAAGAAAGAAGAATAACAGAAAAGAGTGGTCCCAAAGGAGTAGAACATTTTTATACTAAGGGCTCAGAAGAACTTTGGTGCTAGAATAATTCTTGGGGGGATAATGCGAAGATCAGTGGACCTATTCCTTGTTTTCTCTTGTTGAAATTTGGCCTGTGTGAATTTCTGTTGTCCCTTAAAAAATATCTGTTCTTTAACAATGAGTCCTTGGAACTAGTCCATAGTCTTGGAACATGACAGGTAGATGGATTCATGTGGTATAACGTCACCCTCATTGTCAATGACTGGGGCATCCAAGTTGATCAATAAATACTATAGTTAATATTTATTGAATGCTTCACAAAATTTTTATATAGTACTTCATTTAATTCTTACAACCACCATATGAACTAGAGAGTATTTTCATCCTACTTTATAGTCAATAAGACTGATTATATATATATATCTCATATATAATGATTTTCTTATGTGTGTATGTATATTATTTATATATATATAAATTATGTGCTGTCACAGAGCCAATAAGAGCTGGACACAGTTTTTGAACCAGATAGCTGGCCTTGGGGGGATTTGTATATAAAATCAACACCATGAAACTTTCTATATTACTGTTTAGAAAGGTGGTCAGGGGGAGGAGGTGAAAAGGTAGTCACAAGAGAGGTTGTAGTCTTTTTGTAGGTAATGAAGTGGTTACTTGTAGATTTAGGAAAATTAATAAAATAATCAAGTCTTTATTTTAGATTGTAGGAAACTATGATAATGGATTTGAAAGTGACAAAAACTAATAGGAAAACCAATTAGAAAGCTGTTGCAATATTATGCATGGAAAAAGTGATGATTAAAGAAATGTCTAGAAGGTAAAATGGATTTTAAAATTGATTACATAAGCAGAGGTTAAGCTAATGGGAGGAGTCAAGAATGATCCTCTATATGTGCCTAGGGGAACAGCATCTATGATAGAGACCAGAGGAGCAGCATTATGTTTAGAGAAATGATTGTTAGTTCAAATACAGACAGAGTCTGAGATGCCCTTATGACAAAATCAAGTGGCATGTAGTAACCAGTAGTAGGGTGAGATCCATAAATATCTTCTAAAACTAAAAATGGCTGTTCATCAAGCCTAGTAGATGGACCAGAATTAAACACAATACAAGTCAACTTTCAGCCTAGACATCTATCCAAAAAAGCATGAGACTATATATACAGGCATTTATCAAATCCATTAAAATCTATTAGCTATAACCTCTTTCAACCATCTCACTTTTAAGAACAGTCACACAAATAGGACCACCGATATTTGCTAACATAGCTTCCTATGAAACATTGCTTGGACCACTACTGCCAAAATTATAATTTTAATTATTCTGGTATGTGCTTTGTGGCTAAATAACACCTGCCAAATACAACTTCTAATTTATATTTCTTTAGATACATTATTAAAGTTTTTGGTCATTTTGGTCACTTTTCTTGGTTGAAAGCTATGTTTCACTCCCTAAGATACTTAAGCATATTTAAACTCAGATTTTTAATATATTTATTTCACAGGGTTACTCTCAGAAAGAAATTTCATTCATATCATTTCCTAGATCTCAATGCTTGTGTGTTAGGATGGGAGAGAATATTTAAATGTAGCCTTCAACAATTGAGAGCAGTTACCAAATTATTGCTTTGGAAATAACTAGGTATAAGAATTCAGCAAGCAGGGCTTCCTTGGTGGCGCAGTGGTTGAGAGTCCGCCTGCCGATTCAGGGGACGCGGGTTCATGCGCTGGTCCGGGAAGATCCCACATGCCTCACAGAGCGGCTAGACCCGTGAGCCATGGCCGCTGAGCCTGTGCTCTGCAACGGGAGAGGCCACAACAGTGAGAGGCCCGCGTACCGCAAAAAAAAAAAAAAAAAAAAAAAAAAAAAAAAAAAGAATTCAGCAAGCAGAATAAAGCTCTGGGACAGAAATGAGATTTGTTTAGTAAGGACTGTACTCTAGACAGGTGATGTCAGCAAGATGGAGGGCTAGGAGATCCCAGTGCTCATCATGCCCACAAAAAAATAACAACAAAAACAATAAACACATAACTACAAACTGAAGAAAATATATAGCTCAGGGAAAACTTTGGACTACAAAGAAAACCCAGCAAAAGCCCTGCAGAGATCAAGGGTCAAGGATGGTCTCAAAAAAGAGTACAGGAAGCATATTATCAGCATTGCCCTTATCTCCCAGTCAAGGGCAGCTCAGCAACAGGTGGAATCACTTCATATGAATTTCACCCCACGGTAAAAGGAGAGCACGAGAACCCTAGCAAGACTCATCACTGTGGGCATCTGAAGCCCTTGCTACAGAGGTATTCCACAGTCTTCCTCAATACTGATCCCAACTGATACAGCTGCCACGAAGTTTATCTGGCCCCCCACCCCCCAACCTTAATGCATCTATTCCTCAGGGCTGGAGATGTTGCTGCACTAAGACATGCTTACAGGGGCCTAAGTCACTGATGTGCCCCACTTTCTGGGATCAGGATGCTACAGCAGTTAACTATATATAGGACTAGAGTTACTGCTGCCTTGATTACCGTCCCTAGATCCCAGGTAGTGGTTCTGACCTATCATTGAAGGGGGAAAGCTGCCACTGCCCTGAACCCCACCCCCATTCCAGGTAATGGTTCTGAACCATTGTTGCCAGGGTTGCTGCCCTGATCCCCACCCCAGGAGTCCCAGGTCACAGCTCTGACCCTCACTGCTAGAGCTATACTGCCACTGCTCTGAGCCCAGTTCTCCAGGTCCTGAAAGATGGTTTTTACAGACCACAACTGGAGTCATGCTTCTGTTGTCCCATGACTGACCTCTGGGGCTAGAGTTGTGACTTTGACCTATTATCCCTATGCTGTGCTGCTACTGTACCCTGCACCATGGGACCAAGCCACCACTGCACCCTGTCATCCCAGAACTCATGCCTCTGCTGCTCCCTCCTTCTCCCTTTCCCTAGAGCTACTAAGTTAAGCCTGAAATCCAGGTCCTTTTTCCATGAGAGATTTGCACACTCCAACACCTTAGACCCCTGTGCCACAGCTGCATCAAGTGCAGTTGTGTCCCAGAACCGAGGCACTATTGTAGTTCTGCATGTACCTGATCCTAGATTCATGTTCTTACTGCTCTGTTGGTATAACAGACCAGGTGCTGAGAAAAATCCACTCAGCTAGAGCTCCCCTCCCATGGGCCAAAAGAAGAACAGGAAAACCCCAGGAGCCTTTGCCTCCAAGGATCCCAACAGTTCTACCCTCCACTGTCATCCACAGGACCTCTACAGTCTTGGTCACAAAAGGCCCCTGCAGATTTTGCTGACATTGATCTCAGCTGACAGAGCTGCACAGAGAATATGCCACTGTCTTCTCAGGAAATTAACATGCTGCATTCCACCCAGCCAGTGCCCTAGCAACCACCCTCAGGTGAAGGTATTTTCCACCAAAACCAGTCTGAAAGGCTGGAAGAGGTGACTTTACCCTCACAATGGCAGACAACAATGCAAAGCTCTCAGTAACATTAAAAAGCAAAGAAATACCCTGGCTATTGTAAATAGAGCTGTAATGAACATTGTGGTACATGACTCTTTTTGAATTATGGGTGACCACCTAGAGGGGTTGGATAGGGAGGGTGGGAGGGAGGGAGACACAAGAGGGAAGAGATATGGGGATATATGTATATGTATAGCTGATTCACTTTGTTATAAAGCAGAAACTAACACACCATTGTAAAGCAATTATACTCCAATAATGTTAAAAAAAAAACAAAGAAATAGGACACCAATAAAAGAATTTTCCACTAACTGACCCCCAAAGAAATAGACTTCTGAGTTACCAGATATTTTAAGAAGGCTCAGTCAAAGTCAAGAGAAAACAAAACTCAGTGAACTCAGGAAAACAATACATGAACAAAATGAAAAGTTCAACAAAGAGAAATCATAAAATATAATGGAAAAATTATTGAGCTGAAGAATTTAATGAATGAGATGAAAAATACAACAGAAAACTTCAAGAGCTGGCTCAATCAGGCAGAAGAAAGAACCTGTGAATTTGAAGACAGAGCTCTTGATATTATCCAGTTAGCAAAGAAAATTAGAATAAAAATAATGAAGAAGTCTATATGAATTATATGATACCATCAAGCAAAACAATATCACATTATTGATACAGCAGAAGGAGAAAAGAGGGAGAAAGAGACAGAAAACTTGTTTAAAGAAATAATAGCTGAAAACTTCCTAAATCTGGAGAGAAATATGGCATTCATATACATGAACTTCAAATATCCCTAAACAGATTTAACCCCAAGATATCTTCATTGAGATACCTTACAATTAATCTCTCAAAAATCAAAGCCAAAGAGAATTTTGAGATCAGCAAGAGAAAAAAAGACTCATTACATACAAGAAAATTCCATTAAGGCTATCAGCATATTTCTCAGTAGAAAACTTACAGACCCAGAGAGTGTATAATGATATATTCAAAGTGCTAGAAGAAAAAACAAAGGCCAACCAAGAACACTTTACTCAGCAACACTGCTCTTCAGAAGTGATGACTAGATAGACTTTCCAAAATAAACAAAAGCTGAGGGAATTAATCACATCATAACGCTAGAACTGCTTTAAAAGAAATGGTAAAGGGAGTTCTTCCATCTGAAATGAAAGGACACTAAGTAATAACATGAAAAGATATGAAACTATAAAATTCACTGGTGAAGGTAAATACACAGTAAAATCAAAATATTCTAATACTGCAGTGTCACTGTGTAAATCCCTGAACTGTAGCATATAGGTTAAGAGACAAAAGTGTTGATAATAACTATAGCTACAATATTATATCAATGGATACACAATATAAAAAGGTGTAAATTAGGACATCCACATAAGTTGGGGGGGTGGCAAGTAAATAGGGAGAACTTCATATGCAATTGAAGCTAGGTTATGAGCTTCACACAGTTATAGCTTTAAGATTTACTATGAAAGCCACATGGTAACCACAAAGTGAAAACTTTAAGTAGATAAATGACAAAGAGAAAAAAATTCAAAGTATATGAGCATAGAAAAAAACCACATCAATTCACAAATAAAGCAAGAGAGAAAGAACAGAACAAAGGAGCTACAAAACTATCAGAAAGCAATTCTTTAAAATGGTGATAGTATGTCCTACCTCTCTATTCTAAATGTAAAGGGCTTAAGTTCTCCAGTTAAAAAACATAATAGCTAAATGGATAAAAAAAAGCAAAATCCAACTATATGCTGCCAACAAGTGACTCACTTAAGCTTTAAGGACACTCATAGCATGAAAGTGAAGGGATGGAAAAAGATACTCCATACAAATGGAAACCAAGAGGATAGAGGTTGCTATACTTATGTGAGACAAATAGACTAAGTCAAAAACTGTAATTAGAATAAAAGGTCATTACATAATGATAAAAGGCTCAAGTCATCAGGAAGACATAACAATTGTAAGCGTATGAACACATAATATTGGAACACCTAAATATATTAAATAATTATTAACAGATCTGAAGGGAGAAACAGACAACAATACAATAAGAGAAAAGGACTTCAATATCTCACTTTCAACAATGTATAGATCATCCAGCTGGCAAAATCAACAAGGAGATAAGAGACTAGAATTACATTATGTATAAAATGGACCTAACAGATACATACAGAATATTCCATCCACCAGCAGCAAAATACACACTCTTCAAGTACACACAGAACATTTTCCAGCTCAGATCACATGATAGGTCACAAAACAAGTCTTAGCAAATTTAAGAAGATTAAAATCATGAGTATCTTTTGTGATCATAATGCTATAAAACTAGAAATTAATAACAGGAGGAAAGCTAGAAAGTTCACAAATATGTGGAAATTAAACAACATACTCCTAAATAATCATTGAGTCAAAGAAGAAAAAAAAGGAAGTAAAGAAGTATCTCGAAAGAGAAAAAAAGTGCCCATGAAAACCTATGGCAGCAGTCCCCAACCTTTTTGGCAACAGGGACCGGTTTTGTGGAACACAGTTTTTCCACAGACCAGGGGGTGTGATGGTTCAGGCTGTAATGCAAGCAATGGGAGGGATGGTTCAGGCTGTAATGTGAGTGATGGGGAGTAGCAGATGATGCTTCACTCACCCACCGCTCACCTCCTGCTATGTGGTCTGGTTCCTAACGGGCCACAGACCGGTACCAATCTGTGGCCAAGGGGTTGGGGACCCCTGACCTATGGGATGGTGTAAAAGCAGATCTAAGATGGAAGCTTATAGCAATAAGTGCCTACATTAAAAAATAAGAATGTTCTCAAATAAACAACCTCATTTTACACCTCAGTGAACTAGGAAAAGAAGAACAAACTAAGCCTAAAGTGAGCAGAAGAAATGAAATAGCAAAAAACAGAAGAGAACTAAATAAAACAGAGACCAGTAAAACAACAGAAAAAATTATTGAAACTAAGAGCTATTTTTTGAAGAAAAACACAAATAAAATAATTTAAAAAAAAGAGGATTCAAAATCAGAAATGAAGAGGACATGTTACAACTCATCCCACAGAAATACAAAGGAGTATGAAAGACTACTATGAAAAATTATATGCCAACCAACTGAATAACCTAGAAGAACTGCATAAATTCCTCAAAACATACAACCTATGAAGACTGAGTCATGAAGAAATAGAAAATCTGAATAGACCAATAATGAATAAAAGTATTGAATCAGTAATCAAAACCTCCCAACACAGAAAATCTGAGGACCAGATGGTTCCACTTTTGAATTCTACCAAATATTTAAAGAAAAACTAACGCCAATCATTTTCAAACACTCCAAAAAATTGAAACAGAGGGAATACTCTCAAACTGATTTTACAAGTTCAGCATTACAATGATAACAAAGCCAGATAAGGACACTACAAGAAAAGAAAACTACACACCAATATCACTGATGAATATAAATGCAAAAATTTTCAATATTAGATAACTGAATTCACCAGTGCATTAAAAGGATAATTCATCATAATCAAGTGGCACTTATCACTGGCATAAAAGCATGGCTCAACTTACCCAAATCAATAAATATGAATATCACATTTATAGTATGAAAGGTAAGAATTATATGATCAAGTTAATACATGCAGAGAAAGCATTTGACAACATACAACATCCTTTCATAATAAAAAACACTCAACAAATTGGCTATAGAAGGATCGTTCCTTAGCATAATAAAGACCATATAAGACAAGCCCACACATGACATCATACTCAATGGTGAAAAGTTAGAAGCATTTCCTCTAAGATCAGGAATAAGATAGGAATGCCCACTTTCACCATTTCTACTGAACATAGTACTGGAAGTCCTATCTGTAGCAATTAAGCAAGAAAAAAGAAATAAAATGTATGCATATTGGAAAGGAAGAAGTAAAATTATGTCTGTTTGCCGATGTCATAATCTTTATACAGAAACCCTGAAGACTCCACCAAAGAACTATTAGAATAAATGAATTCAGTAAAATTGCAGGATATAGCATCAACATACAGAAATAAGTTGTATTTGTATACACAACACATAATTAATGGATCAAAATCCATTATTATGCTCAACAATACTAATCAATGTAATGAAACCACAAGGAGATATTATCTCACACCTGTTAAGATGGTTATGATAAGAAGAGATAACAAATGTTGGCAAAGATGTAGTGAAAAGGAAACCCTTATATGTTGTTGGTGGGAATGTTAAACAGTACAACCATTATGGAAAACAATATGGTGGTTCCTTAAAAAATTAAAAATAGCACTACCATATGATCTAGCAATCTTACCCCTGGGTATGTATGAAGGAATTGAAATCAGTATCTCTAAGAGATATCTGCACACCCATGTTCATTACAGCATTATTTACAATAGCCAAGATATGGAAACAATCTAAATGTCCTTTATCAGGCAAATGGACCAAAAAAATGTGATTTTATATGTACGTATGTGTATACACACACATACACACACACAATGAAAAATTTTTAAGCCATGAGAAAGAAGGAAATCCTGCCTGTGTGACAACATGGATGAATCTGCAGGGCATTAGGCTAAATGAAATAAGTCAAAAAGAGAAAGACAAATACTGTATGGTATTACATGTGGAAGCTAAAAAAAGAAAAAAAATAACAGATTTAATAGAGACAGAGAATAGAATAGTGGTTGTCAGGGGCTGAGGGTAGGGGAAATGGGGTGAGGTAGGTCAAAGGATACAAATTTTGAATTATAAAAAGAATAAGTTCTGAGGATCTGATGTATAGCATGGTAACAATGGTTAATAATATGGCATTGTATACTTAAAGGTTATTGAGAGTAGATCTTAAGCATTCTCACCGTTAAGGAAGTTACCTATGTTAACAATGTGAGGTAATGGATATATTAATTTATTGACCTTGGTAATCATTCTACACTATGTGTGTGTGTGTGTCTAAAGAAATCACTCCGTAGTTTAAAATTATATAATTACATTTGTCAATTATTCCTCAATAAAGTTAAAAAAATAAAAATAAACATTATGAGTATCAACCAGAATTTCAAGCTAAGAAAGCCAACCTATGCAGATCATGGTAAACTACTGAGAATTAAAGACAAAGAGAAAAATCCTTAAAAATAGAAAGCAGATATTTTACCTGCAAAAGATCAATGATAAGATCAAGAGTTCATTCTCAAAGAAATAATGGAAGCCTTCAAATATCTACAAAGTGCTTTATAAATTACCTGCCAACCTAGATTATATGTCCAGTAAAAATATTTAAATTGAAAGTAAAATACATATATTTTTTCTAGCAAATAAACACTAAGATCATCAGCTAACTTACATTAAAGGAAATTCCAAAAGCTGTTCTTATGCAGATCGAAAATAATTCCAAATGGAATCATGGAGATATATGAAGGAATGAAGAACAATGCAAGGGATTAATGTTTGGCTAGATATAAGTAAGTATGAACTACATAAAACAATAAAAAAGAAATGCATACTATACAATGATAATTTTAGTGTACAGTGGCCTCCAGACTGTTCCCGCTCTAATCCATTCACAGAACTCTAAAACATGTTGGTTTATGTCATTTTGTTTAAGTTATTCCAATGGACGCTGATGTCCACAAGTCTTAGTTGGCCACAAAGATGAATCTGCCTTGTGCCTACCTCTCTGGTGTTTTCTCTTACTACTCCCTTCTCTCAAGTTATGAATTCTATTTCAAAGCACCCACCGTTCTTCAAAAGAGCGATGATATCTTAAGCCCTCTCTCATTTTCACAGGCTACAACTTTGCCTGTCTGTATAACTTCTCATTCTTTAAAACTCAGCTTTGATATTTATTCCAGTAAAACTGCCTTGGCCCAACCCCTGTCTATCAGTGATAGTTAGGGATAAGTGTGGGCCAGGAGAACATTCTATGTGTTTACAACATGACCCTCTATACTTAGCTGTATCCACTGACATCACATAATGAAGTGTTATAATGTCTTCCTCCCTGTTACACTGTGAGAATTCTTGACTGCAAGGACTCAGTGCTCTGTGGTGACCTAAATGGGAAGGAAATCCAAAAAAGAGGGGATATATGTATATGTATAGCTGATTCACTTTGCTGTAGAGTAGAAACTAACACAACATGCAAAGCAACTATACTCCAATAAAAATTAATTTAAAAAAAAGATTAACTGATCTCCTAAACTGTACCAACTAATGTGATTGGCATAAATCCTAACCTCTCAAGGGTAACAGTTTACAAAGGTTTAAGGTAAGTATAAATCTATTTATATTCATGTGTCATTAAAAGGTACAAGTTAAATGCTATGTGTGCTTACAAGATAGAAAAGTCAAATTTTGGACAGGATAAGGGGCAAGTCAATCTTGATCAGAAAAATATCACAAAAGAACATAATTAAATATTTTTTCCCTTAAAGAATAGATAGGATTTCATAAGGCAAGGTGTTTGAAGAAGTTATTCTAAGCTGAAGAATTAATGAGTGCAAAGGAATGAAAGTGGAAAGCATGAAAGTTGTTTGGGAGCAATTGGTTGTGCTAAACAACTACAATATTACATAAATGTGCAGCAGAAGTGGGTAACAGACTGGAAAGGTCTGTTGAGGCCATTTTGTGGAATTATTTGAAAATCAGGCACATGGATTTGTGTTTGACACTTGGATGTCAATTAAGGTGGTTGAACAGGATAAGGATTAAATCAGTATTTTGCTTAAGGAACATTGATCAACCATAGGATGAGTCAGAGTGTGGATGAGCCAGAGACAGGAAGACCAATTAAGTAAAAGGCAACAGGCGGTAGGCTTGTGAGAGGATTAGAAAGTCTCATTAAAATTGGAATGAGAGTAATGAGGATGGAAAGGACAAGGTGGATTTGAGAGTTAGAGGATACTGACAGAGACAAAATAGTTGATGTTGAAGCATATTCCATATTTACTCCAATAGAGAAATTTAGATAAAACACAGGAAATGAAGAGATGAAAATTAGAATTACCTAGTGGGAATTCACAGTGATGGTTTTACAACAGGTTTCCCCCCCCCCCAGTTTTATTGAGATATAATTGACATATACATTGTATTATTTTAAGGTACACAACAAGTATTTTTGAAGCAAAGTGATTTTGTTTTGTTTTGTTTACAAATTTGCTGGGAGTTTTCTTTAACAAAGTATTACAGATTAAGTTGAATTCTCTTATGTTGCCCTCCCTTGTAATATTGCATTGTTATTATATAAATTAAGGGTACATTCTGTTCACTATTTTTTAAATTTTCTACATATATATGAATATAGAAGATAAATGTGTAATTTTTTTAGCATTTTCTTAATTTAAATTAAATCTTTGTTGTTCTGTAATTGTTTCCCAAAACTATATGTCATGTGCTCTATCTATATTGACATATATAAATTTGGTTAATTTATTGTTAAATTTTGTATAGTCTAAGTATATAACAATGTATTTTTTACTTCCTTACAAATAAATGTTTAGATTGATTTTTCTTTTTGCACTATTTAAAGAAACTTTTTTATTTTGGAATAAATTTAGATTTACAGTAAAGTTGTAAAGATAGTTCAGAGTGTCACCGAATATCCCTCACCCCTGAATACTCCTTATTCGTTTAAATTTCACCTAATGTTATTCTGTTATATTACAGTGGTACATTTATTAAATCTTAGAAAACAACATTACTATTGTAAATTTAATTTTGAAAGCAAAATTATGTGTGTGTGTATATATATATATATATATATATATATATATATATATATAGAGAGAGAGAGAGAGAGAGAGAGAGAGAGATTGATTTATGACCCAACAATTCCATCTCTGATAAACAATCTATAGCCATCAAACAGATGATAGCCGGTAGATAGGTAGGTAGCTAGGTATATGGAGGGATGGACAGATAAATAGATATATGTACACTTAACATTTTTTAAGACTGAATAATTGAATATACAATGTACTAATACATCCCCTACAGAACCATTCCAATTGACTTTGGGAGTAACGGGGAGTTTTGTTTTGTTCTTCAGAGAATATTCTTGTAAAATTACATGTTAAAAGCCTATGAACCAGGTGGTCATTGTCACAAGGATATTGAAAATAATTTCTTTAACTGATATGACCATGTCCTAGTCTAGGCATAATTAGATGTTTTTAATTGCATGACAATTGCCAGTTAAAATAAATATTGTTAATTACTTTTAACAAAGAAAACAATGGATAGTGGGGATTTTCTCACACACACACACATGCTAGAATAAACCCTATAATTTTAAAAAGAGTTGGAAGAAACCTTGAGATCTACTCCATTCCACACTCGCTTTGCACAGAGAGGCAAACAAAGTACTAGTGAGGGGAAGAGATTTTTCTCAGACCAAGCAGCTGATTAGGTGTATCAGCAGGGTGTTAAACCCACTTCCTCTGATTTTCAGTCCAAAGCTTTTATTTCCACTGAAGGGTTTTGATTTGGGGTGGGTCATAGGGCTGAAATGAGGATGGAAATATAAAATAAATTAAGTTGAAATTAATTGAATTTCATTTATAAACAAAGATGTTGTTTTGACTTACTCTTATCAAAAAGGGACAGTTATTATTACTCTTAACATTTAGAGAAAAAGATATAAAAGTTTGTCCATGAACTTAAAAAAGAGCCTCATATTAAATAACAGAAATAGAACATCTGTGAAACTCCCACTCAAAATGAATAAAAATGCATATTTTAAAATCCCTTGAAACTTGTGGTAGATTGAAAATATGACCATAATTCTTCACTTTTTCCTATATCTATACCCTTTGTAATGTGACTTTGCAGCTACTCATGTCAGAGAGAACCTATTTCCTCTCACCTTACATGTGCTTTATGACTTCTTTTAGTCACAGAACACAATGCAAGTAGTGTTACCAGTTCCAATTCTGTGCCACAAAAGAAGATTTGTGTACTTCTTCCCTTTCTCTTGGAATCCTACCCAGAGACTGTTTTACAAGAGGTTGGGAGAGGATTCACCTCAGCTGAGACTATCCCAGACCAGCCAGTTCCCAGCTGAACCAGCAGGTGATCTGGCAACTGACCACATATGCAGGAGCGAGATTAGCAGAGGGTAACTACATCTGGACTAGATCACCAGAACCATCTTGATGACACACTGACTTATGAGATAAATATTGTTGTTTGAAGCCATTGATCTTTGATTAGTATTTTTAAGACAATAGCTAAGTGATATTCCTTAATTGATAAAGTCAATGTTTACACAAAGGCATGGAAATTAGATTATGTGTTACTTATGAGATATGTGAAAGCTCTTTGAAAACAAGTAATATTTGATTCCACAATAAAATACATTACAAAATAACACTCTATCAGAAGGCATAAATCTGGGCTGGATCACTAGGTTAAAATATTCTTCATCAATTTTTCAAAAATGATACATCTTGCTCTGGTTATGATTATTTAATAATAATATCATAATGTTTTTAAGATTGGATTTTATAATCTCATCTAATTTGTAAGTTTAGTTTGAGCTTTTAAAATATTTTAAGTTCTTTCATTATTTAAATTATGTTATGTATCAAAATCAGTGCCAAGAAAATAGAAACAAAAAGTCTCAATTTTAATAACTAAGCTTGGTTTAAAAATGACTTCTGCCATAGTCAAACACAGAAATAGAGAAGTAGAATCTTGGCTGTCAGAGACCGGAGGGAGGGAGAAATGGGGAGTCATTATTCAACAAGCATAAATTTTCAGTTATATAAGATGATTAAATCCTAGAAATCAGCTGTACTACAATATTGTACCTATAGTTAACAATAATGTATTGTGCACTTAGAAATTAGGTAGATCTCATGTTAAATGTTCTTATAACAATAAAAAAATTTTAAAAAGAATTATAAAGCAAACTTAGTACCAATGAATAGGATGGGGTGATAATTCTGTAGCTTTAAATCATTTGGCATTCAGTTTACAAAAAATGAATTAGTCATAATTGCATATTAAAGCATGGTTCTTAAATTATATCTATTAGCTAAGTGTAATATTTGTATGTGGCCACTAGATAGAGCTAGTATAATATCCTGAGAGAATAACAGAAGTATATGAAACATTATCTCATACTTAGCATGTGAATAGACTGCTTTTCTTTATATCGCTTCCTATATGATCCCATGAAGCTCTGAATTTGTTAACTTTAAACTGATAGAACTCAATTCAGCTCTAATTTTCACTAAAATACATTCAACCACCAATTTTATTAGTTTCACAATAGTGATCTGCATATAATACATTATGAAATTTAATAGTGGTCATAGTTCTAAAACCATAGCATAATATTTTAGGCTGTTTTAGTATGAAAATTGTCCTAACTCCACCAAAAATCATTTTTGATGAACTAATATGTTTTTTGATTTTTGATACTTGCATACATTATTGTACTTATCATGTATGGGGAAAATCAGACTTTCTACTTTCAGATAACGATTAAATGTAAAATAAGGAATATACAAAAATAAAGGTTCACACTAATGATGAGACCCTTAATACAGAATAAGTTAGACAAACTTATATACAACATTTTTTCTCCTCTCTTTTTATTGAGAGAGAAGACTTCCATTATAGAGCCAGCAATAAGCAATAAAATTTATAAGAAGCTTGAAGGCAGAGACCATGGCTTAGACTTCTTTTCTACCTCCTATAAACACCCATCATTATCATTATCATCATAAAATAAGAACATAATATGTCTTTGGAGACTCATTCTT
The DNA here is from genome assembly GCF_964341445.2 of Mesoplodon mirus. Classification (NCBI taxonomy): domain Eukaryota; kingdom Metazoa; phylum Chordata; class Mammalia; order Artiodactyla; family Ziphiidae; genus Mesoplodon; species Mesoplodon mirus. The sequence goes on along the minus strand of NC_138992.1, from coordinate 25,516,602 downwards.
AAAGATCACTTATTTAGGGCTTCCTTGGTGGCACAGTGGTTGAGAATCTGCCTGCTAATGCAGGGGACATGGGTTCGAGCCCTGGTCTGGGAGGATCCCACATGCCGCGGAGCAACTAGGCCCGTGAGCCACAACTACTGAGCCTGTGCGTCTGGAGCCTGTGCTCCGCAAGAAGAGAGGCCGCGATAGTGAGAGGCCCGTGCACCGCAATGAAGAGTGGCCCCCGCTTGCCACAACTAGAAACTAAAGCCCTCGCACAGAAACGAAGACCCAACACAGACAAAAATAAATAAATAAATTACTAAACTCCTACCCCCAACATCTTAAAAGAAAAAAAAATCATTTATTTGTTAGCTATATTAGTATACTATTTATAAATATCCAGAAATTAATTTGACCATTATTCAGTGTAATATATGTAGCTTATTACAATTTCAAATTAATAACATTTTTAACACTTAATCTGTAAAATGATTTTAATGTTATGTGATTTCAGAATGAAGTTAAGAGTGATTGACTTTGCTAGTCAATAAAGCAAAGTTTTTCAGATTTTGCTGAAAAACCAGAATCCCCTAGGAACATGTTAAAATGAACATCCTAGATCCTATCACCAGAGAGCCTGGCTTAATTATGTGGTGCGTCCTAGAAATGTGTATTTTACCAGGTGCCCCTGCTAGTTCTAATGCAAAAGTTCATATACTGTAATTTCAGGTTGGCCTTAAACTGAACGTTGGCCCTAAACTAAAATCTAAACCGCAGTTTCTAAGCTGCTAAAATTAAGCAATAATACCTAACACAAGAAGTTGCAGGGATTAAATCAGCTAACACGCGTAAAAGGGTAACAATGCCTGGCATACGGTAGCAAGTCTATAAATGGTGCTTATTATATTACTTTCCTCACTTATGTCTAATGTGACTATTCTCTGACAAGATATTCAAGGTAGTAACTGATGATAGTGATGTGTATTTTTGTTATGCTTATGTGATTTTATTTCTCCTTGCTATTTATTATATTATGCAGTTCCTGCTAATCACATGCTTACTTGAGTAGCAATATCACTTTGTCTATTGATAATTACTTAGAGCCTTGTTCATTTTTTTTAAAACTATGTGTAGGAGCAGATTACATTGCCACAAAGTATGTCCGCCTTGTTTAGCACAAATGTAAGTTGTCAAGAAAAATATACAACATGCCTTTTCTTACAAAGAGCTCTCAAGCAGGAACTTCAGTACTCCCTCCTGAAGAAAATAATTCAATTGAGTGTTGTCATCTAGTACTTTAAATTTTTTTCTTGTCATAGGGCTGCTCATAAAATTGTTAATGCATGACCCTCAGCATCGTCCACTGAACTAAGCTACTTTTATAGTCCTGAATTTACATAATACTTCTTGCTGGCATTATTCTATTATCTGAAGAAAAATATGTGATGTGTATGAAATGCACTGAACCCTCTCTTAACAATTATCTTTTTTTGTAAAGTGATCACTCTGAAAAGATGTACATGATATAATGTATTTATCTAGATTTTGAATAAAAGAGCTGTTCCTCACTCACATATTGAAAAATATTCTGAATTAAATAATGATAATAAGATAGGCTACATGATAAGTCTACATGATAATGTACTTGTCCAAATACTGAGCTGTATCTTTAGAAGATAAAGTATTTCAAATGTTTTCATCATGCATTTTCTATCCCCACTCATAATTAAACTTAAGGGAGTTAGAAGCAATATTAATTAACATTTATTGAGCAGTTCTTAACTTCTGGGTATTCTCCTAAGTGTTCTGTATTTAATACCGCACTTAACCCTCATAAACTGATAAGGTAGATAATGTTTTTTTCCTGTCTTTATTGATGAAGAAACTGAGACACAGAGAGTATAAGTAATGGGCCATGGAAGATTCAAGATTTAAATCCAAGCTGTCTAATTCCAGAGCCTCTGTACTGGAATCACTTCAGAACCTCCTCTCCCTTTTCATTTTCACAGCCCCATCGTTAGTTGAGGCTCCTGTTACCTCAAGCAGGTCTGTAAGAGGGACAGGGGGCGTCAGCAAACACCAACAGAAGTTTGGTTTTAATCTTCTTTTCCAATCTACTTTCTAGTAATTCAGTTTCCCATTGCTTCCTTTTCTGTTACAGCTGGTATTTTGAATTTGCCCACCTCTAAATTATTGTTTAACTCCCCTGAACTGCTTATTGTAACAGGCCAATATCATAGTCATCATTCTACATTCCAATCAAATCCTTCATACTTCGTAAATTTTTGTACAGATCTCTCTGGTGCAAAGTAATTCTTTTTTTTTTTTTTCTGATCCTGGTAGGAGAAACTTGAGAGCTTAATCTGACAAGATCTTAAACCCATAGGTGACTAAACTCCAAAACCCTCTCTCCTCCAATATACATTTATTTCCCAGAAATAACCTCATGCTTTGGGATATTGGGTGAGATCCACTTCCTCATGTGCACTGAATTTACAGTATTTAGAGGTGACCTACATTATGATTCATAACTCTCAGTGTGGCTATTCCAAAGGAGAATAAATCATTAGCTCTACTGGTCAAGTGACACACCTAATGAAGAGCCTCAATCCCACAGGAGGACTTATCTTGAAAAATCTCTAGATGCGAGGTTACAAATGAAGGTGCAGTGGGTACAATGCTTAGGTTTTCACTTTGAAACTCCCAGTATATCTTTATTAAACATTGTCTTTATCAGTGATCTCTACTTTTTCTTTGCTAATGTTAAAAACTGCTCATAGATCGAAACATGGTAATCATTATATATCCAATATAAGTTGTTTTAACACAAAAGCTATAATGGTCTCAGTAACACATTTAAAGTAATTTGAATTTGTTCATTGCAGATGTACATTATCACAAAAACATGTGAGATAAAATTTTTACTCACTCAGAAGATAAAGTGTGGAAACTGAGAGAATTTCCTACAGTAAATCTGTTGCCTGTCATGACCTGAGAACCACAAGTTGAAAACCTCTCATTAGGAGAGCTTACTTGGAATTTTTCCATTTACTGCATTGTAATATAACTCTGCTTCCTCCTCTTTCTTCTCTCTCTTCCTCTTCTCCTTTTTCTCTTTCTTCCTCCACTTTCTCTTTTCTTCCCTGTCCTTTACCTTTTTGTCATGTTAACATCTCTCTTTCTTCTCCTTATGATGATTATGCAGATACACATTTTGATCACCGAAATCTGACTGTATGGTTTGGACAAAATTTAGTTTAGAGCCAGCCTCTGAAGTCTCACTCAAGGGCAACCATCATTCTCCCCTTTATGCTGGCTAAGAATTCCAAGTATTATCCAGGTATGGGAGCCTGAGCTGCCTCTCCCCAGCCACAGATCATCCCGTTATGCGCACATTTTAGTAATCCTACTTTCTCATTAGTTATGTTTCAAAGAAAAGCATGATGAAGGTCTATTCTAATTGTACTGATATTATACAAAACATTGTTACATTAAATAATCTGTAAGTTCTCTGAAGAATCCAGGAGACAGCACAATATGAATTTACCTTTTTGTTTCAAATAGCTTGTTAAAATCAACACAAGAGAAAATGAAAACTAATAATGATTAGGAAAGTTAATTTCTCTGAGATTTTTAACCTTCCATAATAATTTAGATAGTGTTATAGGACTGGCTGAGACACACACAAAATTATATTAATGCAACAAATATGTTTTTATTACTCTAGGGAAGCACATAGATTTTTTGTGGGGTTTTATAGTTTATTATTATCACTTTAGCAACATTTTTCATAAATCTTTATTTTAAATTGAAGCTTCAATATATTCATTTATTTCTAATGTTTTATAAACCTGACTTTTAATACATAGATGATAATTATCTGGTCCTGGCTTTATTTTGGAAGAGTAAGGATTAATATCAATATACATTTTAAAGTTTACAATATATATATATATTTTTTTCGGTACGCGGGCTTCTCACTGCTGTGGCCTCTCCCGTTGCGGAGCACAGGCTCCGGATGCGCAGGCTCAGCGGCCATGGCTCACGGGCCCAGCCGCTCCGCGGCATGTGGGATCTTCCCAGACCGGGGCACGAACCCGCGTCCCCTGCATCGGCAGGCGGACTCGCAACCACTGCGCCACCAGGGAAGCCCTACAATATTTTTTACTGTGTAACATAATGGTTATAAAAGTAGTTATGTCATTATTATGATTTATGTTTTATTTTTTTCATTTTATTATAGAGAAAACTAATTTCAGAGCCCTCACATCACTTACTCAGTATCATAAAACCAAAGGGACAATAGGGTAAACAAACATACTCTTATTCCCATTATATATAATTATTCTATGTGTGAATTAGTACAAAATCTATTAGGCACTCCATGGTCATTTGACTCAGTATAGTTACAAGGAAAAATTACAAGGAATAGTTAAGGAGGGAAGGATCACTGAGAGGTCTAACAAAGAAGAATAAACAAAAGCTATCAAAGAGTTTATGCTTCTGAAATCAGGAACTTGATCCATTTTTCTTAACAAGACTGGCAGAGTCACAGAGTCAAGAAATAACATTCTGGAAACTTTAGGTAATCCAGTATTACTAGTATCGGGTTGATCAAACACTATGAAACTGCTAATATTTAACCATTTCTGAACTATAAAAATGATAATTTCATCTAGTTGGATATTAAAAAAAAAAGGATGCACAGGAATTAAAAATGGAGTGATGAGTAACATTAGAAAGGTACCAGGTCATGGAAGGTATTGTGTGCTATGATAACAGGCTAATGTTTATGTTCTAAATCATTCAGAAACATTGAAAACATTTTAAGCACAGGAATATCACAATCATATTTTCATTTAAAATAAACCCCTCTGGATGTGTAGAAAAAAACCTACTTAAGGGCAGGGTCAAGGAGATTGCATAACTACAGGACAAGAAATTAATTACACTTAGTTGCAATTACTCAAGAAATAATGAGGACCCAGAGCTGGCATTGGTGAAAGGATTGGGTAGATCAGATAAATATTTATGTGACAAAACTGGTAATATTATTGAACTATTGACTGTAGTATTGATACAGACAAAATAGTAGATTACTCTCAAGTTTCTGGCTTGCATGACTAGGTGGACATACTTGAATTCAAGTGGCAAAACTGTGATCAGGTAGAAAATTATGGAGAAAAAAATATATATATATAGATAGGGCAAGAGCCTGTGTATAAACCAAACTCAAAGGACAAGCCAAGAAAGAAGGGGCAACAATTTAGGCTGATAAGGAATAGTCAAGGGTATTAGTAGGGTTCAGAAGAATGATTCAAATGACAAGAGAAAAGAGAGGGTAAAAAGAAATACCAACATTATTGTAACCAGAAGCAATATCAAGAAAATCAAAGCCTGTAAAACATGCGTTGTATTTAGCAACTTATAAGTTATCCTCTAGGAGAGGAATAGAGTTCTCTGAAATCTTGACAGTCACAAAATTAAATATGAAAAATATCAAACTTTTGTGGGCTTGTTATAGTTCTTTTTTTTCACCCTTTTATTTTGAAAGATAATTACATTTGTGATTTTGTTGCTGCTGTTCTATTTGCTCTATAGACTGCTACCTCAGTAAGTGAGGTCTTTGGAAACAGTCAGGCTAACATTCTAATATGGTTTGTACTCAAGATAGAATACCTAAGAGAGGCTGCTCCCACTACCCTACCCTTGCTATGCCATTGGTTACAGAGAGAAATTTGGGCTAACAGATTGGGGATTAACAGCATAATTAGGTTTTGACAATTTTAAGTTTGAGATGCATTTTGGACATCCAAATGAAGTTTATGAGTAGGCATTTGGGCGTATACTCTAACACTAAGGAGACATTCCTTTTGGAGATAATAATTTCTAAATTATAAGCTAATGGATAGTACATGATATCAAAGGAGAGTGTAGTGCAGAAAGGAAAGGCAGTGATAGATCCCATAAACACAAAGAGGTCTTGTAAACAAGCAGCAGCCAGCAAAAACAAAACAAAAAACTGAAGAGTGGTAACTGAGGGGAAAAATATAATTCAAACGGTGACTTAAAATTAAAAAAGATGTTAGAGAGGAAATTGCTTCAAGAAGGAGAGGATGGTTAATTGTGACAAATATTGCTGATACTTTGTGCAAGATGAAGTCAAAGAGTTGGTCATTATCTTTGGCAGGGTGAAGTTAATTAATGTCTTTGATTAGCACAGCTTCTATTGAATGGTGGGGGAGGTAGAGTGACTAGGTTGAGGAGAAAAAGGGAGACAGAGGGGTTGAGTGAGTGAAACACTTTTAAACAATTTTGCTGTGCAGAGAAAGGTAAATAGCAGTAGTAGGATGTGATATCACAGGATTTTTAATAGGGGATACAAAAGTTTTGGTGTCAGTTGAGTCAAATGCCCAGTGAAACACTAATGTGTTTTCCTTTCTCTAGAGTAAATACTTTGAGGTGGAATGGCTGGATCATCTTAAAGGTATATGTTTACCTTTTTTTTTTTTTTTTTTGCAGTACACGGCCTCTCATTGTTATGGCCTCTTCCGTTGTGGAGCACAGGCTCCGGACGCGCAGGCTCAGCGGCCATAGCTCACGGGCCCAGCCGCTCCATGGCATGTGGGATCTTCCCAGACCGGGGCAAGAACCCGTGTCCCCTGCATTGTCAGGTGGACTCTCAACCACTGTGCCACCAGGGAAGCCTTTTTTTTTTTAAAATGACTAGTTTCCAAAGAGTTAAGCCATGTTACATTTGCAACAGCAGTGTATGAGAGTTCTAGTTACAGCATTTCCATGTCCACAATTGATATTATCAGTCTTTCTAATTTAATTATTCCAATGTGTGTATAGCAGGTTTAATTTATATTTCTCTGGTGACTAATGACATTGGGTATCATTTTATATGCTCATTTGCTATTAGTAGCAACCTGGTCAGAATCAAAGGTTACAATGCCAATAAATATCAATGTGAGTTTGAAACCCTAACGAGAGTTAAGTAGTTGTTGTGAAGTAGAACCACAATAATAGGGCATTAGCCATACTTGGTATACAGCTTGGTTCAGATATTGAAGATGAAATAAAAGATAAATCAAGTATGATTTTTGAAATCTGTTTGTCCTAAACAACCGGAGAAAGTATCTTTTAAAAATTTTGATAATATATATAATACAAAAAATAACTAAAATGGAAAAATTTAAGAATAAACATCAATGCCTTTCATTAAATTTACAATGTTGTGCAACCATCACTATTATTTCCAAACTTTTCATCACCCTAAACAGAAATTCAGTAACCTTTAAGCCATAATTTCTCATTCTCTCTTCCTCTCAGCTCCCAGTAACCGTTAATCTACTTTGTCTCTATGAATTTTCACATTCTAGATATTTTATATAAATAAAATCATACAATATTTGTCCTTTTTTGCCAGGCTTATTTCACTTAGCATAGTGTTGTTAAGGTTAATCCATGCTGTAGCAGGTATGAGAACTACATTTCTTTTTATGGCTAAATAATATTCTATTGTATTTAGATACCATGTTTTGTTTATCCCATTCCTCTGCTGATGGATGCTGTGTTATTTCTACCTTATAGCTATTATAAATAATGCTGCAATGATCAGTGGTGTACAAGTATCTGTTTGAGTCCTTATTTTCAATTCTTTTGTCTATACAACTAAAAGTAAAACTGCTGGGTCACATAACTTTATGTTTAATTTTCTGAAGAGTCACCATATTATTTTCCACAACAGCTGCACCATTATACATTTGCATCATTGATATATGAGGGTTCCCATTTGTCTACATTTTCACTAACACTTATTATATTCCCCCCTTTGTTTTTTTGATTACTTCAATCCTAGTTGGTATGAAGTGACAACTCACTATGGTTTTGATTAGCATTCCCCTAATGTCTAATGAAGTTGAGCATATTTTCATATACATATTGACTATTTGTATATCTTCTTTGGATAAATGCCTATTCAAGTGATTTGCCCAGTTTTTATTCGTGAGTTTTAGGATATATTATTTGCAAATATTTTCTATTATTTTGCAGGGTATCTTTTCACTTTCTTGATAATGTCCTTTAATGCAAAAAAAATTAATTTGATGAAGTCCAATTTATCTGTTTTTTTTCTTCACAAGCAACAAGCTTGTGTTTTTGGTGGCATATATAAGGATTTATGGCCAAACCCAAATTCATGAAAATTTACCTCTGAGTGTTATTCCTAAGTATTTTATGGTTTTAACTCATACTTGTTTATCTATTTGATTTAATTTTTGTATATGGTGTGAGGCAGGAGTCCACCTTTATTCTTTAGAATATGGAAATCCAGTTGTCTGTCCCAGCAACACTGGTTGAAAAGACTTTTTTCCCCATTGAGTAGACTTGACATTCCTGTCATAAATCAATTGTCCATAGATGTATATGTTTATGTCTGGACTCTCAATTCTATTCCATTGGTCTATATGTCTGTCTTTATACCAGTACCATGCTGTTTTGATTACTACAGTTTTGCAATAAGTTTTGAAAGTACAAGTCCTCCAACTTTGTTCTTTTTCAAAATTGTTTTGGCTATGTGAGAAGATTTGCAATTCCATAAAATTTAAGAATCAGCTTTTTCATTTATGAATAAAAGCCTGTTGGAATTTTGATAGGGATTGCATTCAATCCTTACATTATCTTGGGTAGTATTGATAGTATATTTCTACATCTGTGTGTTGAGGCCTATATTAAATGACTTTTTCTTTAAAAAACAGTCATAGTTTATCTACTATAGGAGCATGAAATGTTATGTTCCATTCCTTGGATCCAGATAGAAATTCTAATGTGCCAAAAGTAAAGAAAAAAACATTTTTTTTTGGTCTTTTGATTTATATCCTGTCATAGCTTAGCAATTTTAGATTTAAGCTTTCAGTGGCCATTTTAAAAGCCATACATAGCTCTTTTATTCTCTCTGGAAATTCCATGCTTTATATAAAAGGGCCTCAATATTTGTTTTTGAGTGTGACAGCCAGAACCACTTCAAACTACTATAAAGGACATATATATCTACACAGGGAGAGGGTACTGGTGATTTTTATATACAAGGTAAATTCTTATTTTAACCAAATATTTGCATAGTATAAAGAGAGGGAGTATAGCATAATGACAAAAGCATAGGCTCTTGAGTCAAACTTCCTGTATTTGAATCCCAGCTTCACCATTTATCAGCTATACAACATTAGGCAATTTACTTAAGATCTCTCTACTTCAGTATTCTCATCTACAAAATGGGAAATATAATAGTTCTGTCAAAGGGTTGTCATAAAAATTCAGTTGTTTTATGTTTACAATGCACATAGCAAGTGTTCAGTAAAGGTTAACTATTATTATTATAACTTACAAAGGACATTTTTAACATATTCTGTTATCTTATCCCCAGAATAACATTGTGAAATAGAATATTATTAGCCCCATTTAACAGATGAAGAAACTAAAATTCACAGAGATTGTGACATGACAAAAGCATATTGAAATCAAAACCTAGAAAGTTTTAGTTATGCAAGATGAATAAGTTCTAGAGAATTTGTTAAGAGGGTAGATTTTATCTTATCTGTTCTTACCACATTTTTTAAAAAAAAGCAAAACCTATAAAATCAGATGATATTAAAACCAAATAATTGATTCTCAGACCTACAGTCTTTCTACCAGAGTAAACTGCTTCTACTTGCTATTTAAATTGAACAATTGAATAATATAAAATGAAATTATGTAATATAACAGAAGAGAAAATGAAATAATGAATTTCACAACAATTTACAGAAAGATAGTTCCCTTTTCCTTTCATTTATATTTGTTTTTTCTGGTTTCAGAAGAAAGAAAGTGAATTAGTGGTTGTGAAATTTATGTAGTGGTTAACAATCTGCCGAATGTGGGATCATATTTAAAATTTGTACTACTCTGATTTCATAATAAATAATCACATTTTATCCCAAGTCCCATAAATCTGGATGCAAACACAGCAACAATGAGATATGATTGCATATGGGCCTTTTATTTGAGTAATTCTTGATCACTGACTCACATTTTAAGACAATTTACCTTGTTCAATTTTGGAACCTCATAAACATAAGTAAAAATAAAAAACTGCACTGACCTTTTTTTTTTCTTTTAAAGATTCAACTGTACAACTTAGAGCAATATAAAATATTTTAATAAACCTATTAATTTAATTTAATGAATCAATTATCTAGTTAGTTAATATATGTCTATGTATGAATTTTACTATTATCATCCACTACTATAATCAGAGGCATTTAAAATATTTTGATTGCTGTCATGGCTTTGAATTAGATGTAGAAGAGATTATAGAGTTTGGGGGAGTGACTTCCATTGCCTTCATACAGATGTCAATTGAAAGACAGCAGAAAAAGTACCATGTAATCAGAATATTAAACATAGAGGCATACAACACATACACATAGAACTCACAGCTTAATAAAAAGCTTCTTTTGTAATAATGGCATTATTACAAAATAATATAATCTTATGAACAATATGTACATACTTTCAGAATTGTATATGATACCTGAGATTATACCTCCTCTGAAAGAAGAATTATTGGTTTTCCTGAACTCTAATTAGATAAGATAATGATGTTTAGATTTTCAGTAGTCTCTTAAAAGGTAGTAAATGTAAATTATAATTTACATTTAAATTATAACTAAAAACCAGCAATTTAGTAAATAGTTATTGAATGTGCATTCTACTTGAGACAATATACTGAATATTAAAATGCAAATACTTAGAATAAGACTACAGAATAATATCCTGAGAATAAGGATATTACACTCAATAGGACAATCAAAAAAAGAAATAAAGTTAGTCTAATGTAACTTGTTCTAGGAAAGTCATCCTAGGTACTATTGATCAATTCATTTTAGAAATTCAGCAAAGTCATTGTCAAACATTTTTAATAGGCTTTATCTTTTAGAGCAGTTTTAGGTTCCAGAAACACTAAGCAGAAGGTAGAGAGAATTGTTAGACTTTTCAGTCTATGTTGCAAATTGCTTTATTTTCATGTTTTGAAAATCATTTATCTGCAGAATTTAATTATTTTCATATGCTACAAAATTATTCTTTAGACTGTAAGCTAAATTAATTCATACTTAGTTTCAGTGAAGTTATATGATGGCTTATTATTTTAATAAGTAGTTAACACTAAAACCTCTAGATTTCTTTTTCAGTGAGTAAATGATACACAATTCAATAGACAACATTTGGACAACTGCATAACAATAAGGATGGGAAAATTAAGTCATAAGTATCATCAGCCCAAATAAATTTCCAGTTGACTGAAGATTTACAAATAAAGAGCAAAACTATAAAAACACTAGAAGGACACTATATTACATTAGAAAAATAGTCTAGTGATAGGGAATTTATTTGTAGGCAAGATACAAAATGAAAAAAGCTATGAAAGAAAAATAAATACATTTATTATGTAATATTTGAAAATTATATATGTCTAAAGTGCCATATACAATATTGTATATTTCAAGTACATACTACTAAAAACTAAATAGAAATTATTTTTGTAATTCTCTCTAGCAAGAAGACATGATTTTTTAAAATAAGCCCAGAAAGAGGAAGATCGATAGAGACTATAGGCCAAACTATTTAAATGATAATCCAGAAAATATACAAAATTCAAAGGAAATCAAAATGAACAGTTAAAATGCAATGACAGAATTGAGACACATCGGAGACAATAAAGAATATAAGTGATAAAGTATGAATTTACATAATGATATGAAAAATTCTCCTAGGATGAAAATGAAGAGAAGAAGGAATGAAAAATATAAGAGAATGAAACATGGAAAACAACTAACCTGCCTAAAAATTATGTGTTCCAAATGATAAAAGAACTATCTGAAAGGAGGCACTAGCCAGACTAAACTGAAAACAGCTTAACCAAAAAAAGAGAATAAAGCCTCAGTGTTCAGATAAAAGGGTTTCACCATGTTTAGCACAGGGATTCCAGGGAAAGGAGTATGACTGATGTCCACAGACTGGGTCATCTCATCCCCCCAGTGATTAAGGTCCTCCTCTGCTGTGTTTGCTTCTTGATGAGCATTCAGGTGAGATACAAATATCTTCACACACTGTGTCCATTCAGAAGTCTATCTATATACCTCTTCCCCTAATCTCCTTGTCATCAGTTTGTGAATTGTGGAAATAAATAAGGCCAACCAAGTGAGAGGAGCAAAAGTTATTTTTTCTGAGCTTGCTATAGCAAGGGAGTCAGCCATGATAACTTGCATTTTAGCAAAGACTCAAAGTCAGGCAAAAGTGTGGAAAAGGTTGACAGTGAGGAAAGAAGGCTTCAGGTATGCACTGATTGGAGGTGGTTGGTATAGGGAAGCTGTAGGTGGGCTAAATAGAAGGGTGCGCCTTATGTGATTGGTTAGGGGTACATATTTGGTTTTATCTGGTTGGTAGTAAGTTGGATGCAGGGATAAAAATTAGGGAAGCTGTCAATTATTAATCAAGTCCTGGCCATGTTGGGTCAATTGCTATTAAACAATAACTTGCTGAATGGTTACCAAGGATAACAATCTTGCTTCCTGTAAGTCTGAATTATAGCAGACTGGTTTCCCAGGCTATTTATTGTAGACAATGGGGCTGGTTTCTCGGGCAGTTTACTTCAGATTGTGGATCTGAGTTCTCCTTTTATACATAGTCTGGCCATTGTCCATTTGTATATTTAGTCTCTTGGTATTGGGTTTGTCCCAAGTACTGGATCATTATGCCAAACCACTGACTACTATGACTGAATCAGTGCAGATCGTATCTCTGGCTACAACTACTCTCAAGCAAAATGTATACCAGGTGCACTATTCAAAGTTCTCTCCAGTGAGAAGAGTCCTCATTTACTTCTGTCCTTCAGAACCACCCTGGAATACAACTACAGTAGTACTGAATTCATCCAGTTGTGGGTATTGCCTGCATATTGTGTAGAACTATCTGTAAAAACACACCTATCTTTCTTCTTCCTCAGTCATTTGGTCATTAAGAACTTGCCATGAGACCCTAAGTATGGTTATGAGAGAAAAAGCAATTTGTCAGGAATAGGCATTTAGGCTACTTGCTCATCCAACTTACTTGTGCTATCAAGGCTTCTTTGTGCCCAATCTTGAATACACCACTCCCACTTGACATTAGAGTGCTGCTGTGCACACACAACTTTATGGCTTTGTGTGTCAGAAAATACCCAGCTCATTATCATCAAGTTTCCATTGCTATTAGGCCCAGTAGGAAGCTAGAAGCTGTCTATTTCAAAAAAAACAGCAGTTGTCTGCAAAGTTTGGCGTGGTCTTGCCTCAAAAACTCAAAGTACTGTGGTATGATTCACCTATAAGTGTTTGTCAAAAGTTCCACTTAGCATTCCTAACTGCTACAGACTCTCCAAGCACCAGCAGAGATGCTGATCATTTGACCCAGTGGCAGAATTGCTTGTATGGGATCCTGTATCTGTTGCAATCTTTTCTTACTCTGGATCTCACTCAAAACAGGCAACCTTTTAGATTACTTGGTAAGTGGTTTGGAGTATCATACTCAAATGAGGAAATACATTGCTTCCAAAATTCAAAAAGATCTATTAAGCACTGTGACCTCTTTCTTAGTGGTAGGGAAGCAGATGCAGCAAATTGTCCTACCCCTGAAATGGATAATTCAACCTTCCCAAGATAGCTGGGCACCTAGAAATTTCACTGAGGTATCAGACCCCTAGATTTTTGTGGGATTTGTTTCCTACTCTCTGGCATGTTTGTTTCTTACCAATGTATCTGAAGTGGTCCCAGCTTTCTACTCTCCAGATCCAAATAATACATTATCATTGATGTGATTGACTAGCATGATGTCTGGAAAAGATTCCTAAATACTACATTATGACTTAGAGCTGGTACATTGGTACTGTCCTAAGGTGATACAGTGAATGTGTGCTTCTGGCTCTGCTGAAAGAAAACTGGTCTTCACTGTCTTTTTTTTAACAGGTATAGAGAAACTCTTCATGAGATTGATAACTGCATACTAGGTATTAGGGGATGTATTGATTTGCTCCAGTGACAAAGCCACATCTGGAGCAGCAGCTGCAACTGGAGTCAACAGCTGGATAAATGTATGACAATTTACTGTCATTCTCCACCTTTCTTCTACAAAGGTCAAATATGTGAGGTAAAGGGGAATATGGTGGGAGCCATCATTCTTTCATCATTTTTGTCCTTGATGGTAATATTAATTTCTATAGTGCCTCTTAGAATGCAATATTCAGTTTGTTTTATTATTTTGATAGGTAGAGGCAGTGCTGGTAGTTTCCACTTTTTTTTTTGTCATTATAACCCACACTCCATGGGTCAGGGAATGAATGTAGGGATTTTACAAGTTTCTGAATGTGTTTATTCAAACTATATATTCTGGAATTGAGGAAATAACCACAGGTCATGTGAAATAGACTTGAGCCAAATCTCTATTCATTTCCTATGCTTCATATTTATCATCTGAAAAATGAGGTATGATAATAACATCTACTTTATACTGTTGTGAGACATAAATAGCTCTAAGTGACATGCTTATAAAGGTTCTGGCATATAATAAGCCTCAAAAATATTAGTTTTTTTTTTAAAATTAAGGTTCATGTAAAGTATTTTTACTCTGTTGACAATTCTATATCAGAGTACAAGCTTGATTAAGTAGGAAAAAAATAAAGAAATTAAACTAAAGCAACTAAAGACATTGTAGCTAGATAGCTGCTGAGAATAACTGGTGGCCTGAATTCTCTCTACCACTGAGGCAGAAATAGCACCATCCTTTGCAGATGGGAAGTCAAGAGAATAGAAAGATTTCATACATGAGCATGAAAGAGATATAATGAACTTCACAACTGGCATTCCACCAATCCACAGGACAGAGTTTTGGTTCCTCCCATGTTTCATAAGACTGTCACCTGTTAAGGATCTGCAGAGCTGGACCAAAATTCCAAGAGTAGTATCTAAGTAGGCAAAGAAAAATAATCTAAGAGGTCCCAGCAAACAAAAGGAAGGGAGGGGAAAAAGAAAGCACTCACAGTATAGTGAGCTGGAACTGCTGTAAGAGAGAATAACTTAAAATAAATATGAGCACTTAGTATGATTCAATTATAGCACAAAATATTTTCTAGGATATGTAGGTAGATAGATAGTAAGATAGTTATTTAAGTATCTGTGCAATACTTTAATTGAATTTTTTAAATATCAGAAATATGGTTACTGAATTATGTTACTGAATAAGACCCAGATTAGGAATTCATTAAAATTAAAGAAAAATTTCAAAGCACACAGCAAATAAAATTACAGAAGGAGCAAAAAATAGCAGGAAGAAAAGGCAAGAGTTAAATAAATAAGAAAAAACATCCTTGAGCTGAAACAAGACCAGATTCTGTAGATTAAAAGACTTCACTGAATTCCAAGAGAATCAACGTATAAAGGAAAACCCTTAGGTATATTCTGATATAATTCTTTAACTCTAGGAGTAAAGAAAAAAACCCTATATGCTTCTAGAATAAATAACTACTCAATTACAAAGTAAAGAGAATCAAGAATTAAATGGGATCTATTAATCCTGACACTACAAGTTAGAAAACAAAAGAATATAAAGTCAACAAGTCACACACACTCAACACACACAGTATAAAAACATATTTGCAAATATGGGAGAATTTGAGGAATAGAAACCTTAGCATAAAGCAACATGAAAAGAGAAAGAAAATCACTTCAGCTATCTTCTACTAAGTAGAAAGCCAGTATTTCTTTCAATAAAATACCTAAAACTTTTTTTTTTCTTTCTGGGGTTCTAATAGTATTCTTGCCCATCTCTGAGTTCCACATGAAGATATGTAATATTATTAAGATTTGCTTACCCAATAAAGATATGTTTCTTACTCCAAAATTTTTAATGCTTACCCAAAATACACAGAGCAAATTAGAAGGGTGTGTTTTTCCCACAGCAGTTTTTACTGTTAGAAAGGAAATAAAAATTAGGTCTATTTATGTTCATGGATAGGAAGACTCAATATTGTCAAGATATCAGTTCATCCCAACTTAATATATATAAATATTTAATGCAATCCAAAAGAAAATTTTTTTAAGATTGAACATATTTTCTAAATTATTTTTTTAGTTTGTGGGCTTAGTTTTCTTTTTAGTTTTTTTTAAAAAAATATTTCATATTGGAGCATAGTTGATTAACAATGTCATGTTAGTTTCAGGTGTACAGCAAAGTGATTCAGTTATACATATACATGTATCTATTCTTTTTCAAATTCTTTTCCCATTTAGGTTATTACAGAATATTGAGCAGTACTTCTTAGCAAGTTATTTTGTGTATATTGACATACCAATTCCAAACTTTATACTGAGGAAAAAAAATATGCAGAATAGTCATCATGATATGGAAGGAGAAGAAGAAAGTTGGAGGACTGACACTATCCAACTTTAGGACTTACTATAAAGCTACAGTAATAATGACAGTTTAGAACTGGTGAAAGAATAGATAAATAGATCAATGGATCAGAATACAGAGCCAATAGATAGACCACATAGACATACTCAACTGATCTTTGACAAAGGAGAAAAGACAATGTAAGTGGTGTTTGAACAACGGATCATCCACATGAAAAAAAATGAATTGAGACACAGACCTTATACCCTTCAAAAAAATAAACTCAGGTGGATCACATACCTAAATGTAAATTGTAAAACTATAAGTTTCTAGAAGATAACATAGGAGAAAACCTAGGTAGCCTTGAGTATGACACTGATTTCTTAGATAAAACACCAAAATCACAAACCATGAAAGAAATAATAAGCTGTACTTCATTAAAGTAAAAACTGCTCTATGCAAAACAATGCCAAGAGAATGAGAAGACAAGACAAAGATTGGAGAAAATATTTGCAAAAGACACTGCTGATAAAGAACTGTTATCCAAAATATACAAAGAACTCTTAAAACTCAATATGAAAACAAGCAACTTGGTTAAAGGTAAGCCAAGACCTTAGCAGACACCTCATCAAAGATATACAGATGGCAAATATGCCTATAAAAATGTTCCACAAGCTATATCATCAGGGAAATGCAAATTAATAGGAGGAGAAGTTCTGGTTCAAGACAGTGACACAGGAGCTTTCTGAACTCACCACTTCCCAAAGACACATCAAATCTACAGCTACATACAGAACAGTTCCCTTTGAAAGAAATCCAGAAATTAGCTGAACAACTCTTATATATCAGGCAAATTTAAAAACAAAAATTCTTCATTGGAATGGATAGGAGGCTGAGACACAAGCTCACGACAAACCCCACCCCTAGCACAGTGTACACAACCAGGAGGGAGCTCCCAACTCTCAACTGCTTCTGAGGAGTCAGATATTTGCACCCTTCATGTAATACCCCACCTTGTAAGACTTCTTCCTGAGTGTTGGGACTCCAAAATATCTAGCTTTGAAAGCCAACTGGGATTGCATCCATGAGACTCACAAGGCTTTTGGGAACTTGGAGACAGTTCTTAAATAGTTTACAATGGTTATCCCTCCAAGGCCCAGCATAGAGGCAGCAGACAGAAACATGTGCACTCTTTCTGTGAAAGAGGACAGACAATTTGCTTATTTTAGAAGCTTTGACTTGAGGCTTCTAATTTAACACACATCTAGGGACTAACTGCAATAATCTCCAGAGACTGGGGAGGCTGGCAGGCACTATCCGTGTAGTCTCCCTCTGCCTTACTCCAGGTCACTGGTATCCTAGAAAGGAACTTGTACACACATCTAGTGCCCCGTTTTTGCAACTGCCACCCAGAGAATACCCCTGATCATCAGGCTCTGGTGGCCAGTGGGACTTACATTCATACACCCAGGACTATAATAAAAAGGAAATAGTTCCTAGCCAGCTGTCCCCTCAGGGCACTGTGCAGAGGCAGCAGACAGAAACCACAGTTTTTCCAGGAAAACAAATTAATAAAATGGCAATAAGTCCATACTTAGCAATAATTACTTTAAATATAAATGGACTAAATTCTCCAACCAAAATATATAGAAAAGTTGAATGGATAAAAAAATAACACCTAATATTATTCTGCCTATAAGAGATTCACTTCAGCTTTGAGACACACAGCCTGAAAGTGAAGAGACTGAAAAAGATATTCCATGCAAATGGAAACCAAAGAAAGCTGGAATACCTGTACTTATATTAGATAAAATAGACTTTAAGATAATAAAATAAGAGACAGAGAAGGTCATTATATAATGATAAAGTTACAAATCCAATAAAAGGATATTTATTCACCCAACATAGGATTACCTAAATATATAAGGTGAACATTAATAGACCTAAAGGGAGAAATACACAACAATACAATAATAGTAGGGGACATTAATACCCCACTTTTATCACTGGAGAGATCATACAGAAAGAAAATCCATAAGGAAACATTGAACTTAACACATTACATCAGATGAAATTAATAGACATTTACAGACATTGCATCTAAAAGCAGAGGAATACACAATTTTCTCAAGCACACATAGAACATTCTCTGGTATGGGTTATGTTAGGCCATACAACAAGTCAATAAATTTAAGAAGATTGACATCATATCAAGCATCTTTTCTGACCATTATGGTATGAAATGATCAATCAATTATAAGAAGAACACAGGAAAATTCACAAAATGTAAAGATTAAACAAGTTGCAAATGAACAACCAATGAGTCAAAGAAGAAATCAAGAGAAATTTTTATTAAGATACCTGAAACAAATGAAAATGGAAATACAACATACTAAAACTTATGGAATACAGCAAAGGCTGTCCTAAGAGGGAAGTTTATACTGATAAGTGTGTGATTAAGAAAAGAAAGATCTCAAATAACCCAACTTTATACCTTAAGGAACTAGAAAAAGAAGAACAAATGAAGCCAAATGATGACTAAAGTTAACAGAAGGAAGGAAATAACAAAGATCAGAATAGAAATAAATAAAATAGAGACTTAAAAAAATCAATGAAACTAAGAGCTGATTTTTTGAAAACATAAACAAAATAGACATGTTCGAGAATCACAAAGAAAAAAAAAAGAGGATTCAAATAAATAAAATTAGAAATGAAAGAGAAGACATTACAACTGACCCCACAGAAATACAAAGGATCATAAGAGACTACTATTAACAATTATAAACCAAAAAATTGGACAAACTAGAAGAAATGGATAAATTACTAGGAACATACAACCGACAAAGACTGAATCATGCAGAAATGGAAAATCTGAACAGATTGATTACTAGTAAGGAGATGGAATCAATCATCAAAAACCTCCCAACAAACAAAATTCCAGAACCAGCTGGCTTCACTGGTGAATGATATTATTTGAAGAATCAATACTGGCCCTTCTCAAACTCTTCCAAAAAATAGAAGAGGGGGATATACGTCCTATTCATTTTACAAGACCAACAATACGCTGACACCAAAACAGAGAAGGACATTAAAGAAAAAGAAAATCACTGGCCAGTATCCCTGATGAACATAGATGCAAAAATTCTCAGCAAAACATTAGCAAACAGAATTCAACAATACATTAAAAGGATCACACACCATGACCAAGTGGGATTTATCCAGGTATTCAAGGACAGTTCTCTATCCAAAAGTCAATCACTGAGATACACAACATTAACAAAATGAAGAATCAAAACCATATGACCCTCTCAATAGAAGCAGAAAAGCATTTGAAATAATTCAACATCCATTTTTGGTAAAAACTCTCAACAAAGCAGGTATGGAGGGAATATACTCCAACAAAATAAAGGGTATATATGACAAACCCACAATTAACATTATACTCAATTGTGAAAAGCTAAAAACTTTCCCTCTAAGACCTGGAACAAGACAAGAATGCCTACTCTCATGACTTTTATTAAACATTGTCCTGGAAGTTCTCCAGAGTAATTATACAAGAAAAATAAATAAAAGACATCCAAATTGGAAAAGAAGTAAAATTATCTTTATTTTCAGATGGCATGATATTATACATAGAAAATCCTAAAGACTCCACCAAAAAAACTTAGAATAAACAAATTCAGTAAAACCGCAAGATATAAAATTAGTTGTGTTCCTACATACTAATAAAGATCAGAAAGAGAAATTAAGGAAACAATCCCATTTAAAATTGCATCATAAAGAATAAAATACCTAGTAATGAATTTAACCAAGGAGGTGAAAGACTTATCCACTGAAAACTATAAGACATTGATGAAGGAAGTTGAAAAAAATGACTCAAATGGAAAGATATTCCATGCTCATGGATTGAATGAATTAACATTGTTAAAATGTCCATAGTACCCAAGACAATCTACAGATTCAATGCAATCCCTATCAAAATTCCAATGTCATTTTTCACAGAAATAGAACAATTTTAAAATTTGTATGGAAGCATAAAAAATTCCAATTAACCAAAGCAATCTTGAGGAAGAAAATCAAAGCTGAAGGCATCATGCTTCCTGATTTCAATATATATTACAAAGCTACAGCAATCACAACAGTACATAATTAGCATGAAAAAAACCCCACATAAATCAATGGAACAGAATAGAGCCCTGACATAAACCTACACCTATGTGGTCAATTAATTTATAACAAAGGAGCCAGGAACATACAATGGGGAAAGGACAGTCTCTTCAATAAATGGTGTTGGAAAAACTGGACAGCCACAAGAAAAAGAATGAAACGGGACCATTATATTACAACATACACAAAAATCAATTCAAAGTGAATGAAAGTCTTAAATGTAAGACCTAAATCCATAAAATTCCTAGAAGAAAATATACTGGGTAAACTTCTAGACATTGATCTTGGCAATTATTTTTCCAATTTGGCACCAAAAGCAAATATAAACAAGTGTGACTATGTCAAACTAAAATGTTCTGCAAAGGATACTATCAATAAAATGAAAAGGCAACCTGCAGAATGGAGAAAACATTTTCAAATCATTTATCTGATAAGCGGTTTGTATCTAGAATGTGTAATGAACTCATGCAACTTAATAGAAAAAACAAACAATCCAATTAAAAGATGAGCAGAGAATCTGAATAGACGTTTTTCCAAAGGAGACACACAAAAGGCCAGCAGGTACATGAAAAGGTGCTCAACATCAAAAATCATCAGGGAAATGCAAATCAAAACCACAGTGAGATATCAAATTACAACTGTTAGAATGGCTGTCATCAAAGACAAGAGATAAGAAGTGTTGGTGAGGACGTGGAGAAAAGAACTCTTGTGCGCTGTCAGTGGAAATGCAAATTGGCCCTGTCACTGTAGAAAACAGTATGGAGGTTTCTAAAAAAAAAATTGAAAATAGAACTACCATATGATTCAGCATGTCAACTTATGAGTGTTTATCTGAAGGAAATGGAATCACTATCTTGAAAAGATATTTGCACCCCTGTGTTCTTTGCAGCATCATTTACAAAAACCAAGCAATGGAAACAATCCAAGAGTCCATCAAGAGATAACTGGATAAAGAAAATGTCACACACACACATGCACACAAACACAATGGAATACTATTCAGTCATAAAAAGAAGGAAAACATATCATTAGTTGTAACATAGAAGGGCCTTGAGGGCATATGTTAAGTGAAATAAATCATACAGAGAAAAACAAATACTGTCTGATCTTACTTATATGTTAAATTTAAAAAATCTAGAAAACAAATTCATAGGTACAGAGAACAGATTGGTGATTTCCAGAGGCAGGGGCTAGGGGCTGGGCAAAATAGGTGAAGATGGTCAAAAGGTACAAACTCCAGTAATAAATAGTTCCTGAAGATGTAATTTACAGCATGGTGAGCACTGTTAGCAATATTGAATTGTATATTTTAAAGGTGCTAAGAGTAGTCCTTACAAGTTTTCATCACAGGAAAAAAAATCTGTAACTTTGTGTAGTGATGGATTTTAATGACTTTTTTTGTATATACACATCAGATCAGTATGTTGTATACCTAAAACAAATACAATTTTATATGTCAATTATATCTTAATAAAAATATTTTCTATACATGCACATATACATACTCATACATACACACACGTGTCTCATATATTTTATTATATATGAGTTTATATATGATACACACACACATACACATATGTACGCCAACAACAACGAGAAACCACTATACACCTATTAGAATGGCCAGAATGTGGAGAACACTGGCACCAAATGCTGGCAAGAATGTGGAGCAACAGGCTGGCAATAATGTGAGCATGATAGTCTCATTCATTGCCCTTGGGGATACAAAATGTTACAGCCATTTTGGAAGACAGTTTAGCAGCTTCTTATAAAACGAAATGTCCTCTTACCGTACAACCCAGAAGTCTTGTTCTTTGGTATTTACCCAAAGGAGTTTAAAACATGCCTCCACATAAACTCTTACAGGGATGTTTACAGCAGCTTTATTTATAATTGTCAAAACTTAGAATCAACCAGGATGTCCTTTTTAAGTAAATGGGTAAACAATCTGTGATACATCCAGGCAATGGAATATTATTCAGAACTAAAAAGAAATGAGGTATCAAGCAGTGGAAAACCATAGAGGAAACAAATGAATATTACTAAGTGAAAGAAGCCAACCTGAAAAGGCTATACACCATTGTATCATTCCAACTATATGACATTCTTACAAAGGCAAAACTACAGAGACAGAAAAACAATCAGTTGTTGGGTAGGCAGGGATGGGGAGATAAATAGAGCGTAGATTTTGCAGGGAAGTGAAAATACTCTGTATGATACCATAATAATGGATGCACATAGTTATGTATTGAATATTTGTCCAAACCCAAAGAATGTATAATACCAAGAGTGAACCATAATGTAAAGTATCAATATGTACTTTGGGTAATTATGATGTGTCAATATAGGTTCATCAGTTGTAACAAATGTATCACTCTGGAGGATGATGTTGACAATGGGAGAGGCTATACATGTGTAGAGGCAGGAGATGTATGAGAAATATGTTCCTTTGCTTCAAAATTTCTTTGAACTCAAAACTTCTCTAGAAAATAAATCTTACATAAAATTTTATTAAATAATTAAAAATTAGGTCTATTGTTTGTCAAGGCACTAACAGAGTAAAAGATGACTTCTAAGATTTAAAGATTCTTTTGATGGGACACGACACACTAACAACTGGGGCCATACAGAGGTTTGCACCCCAGGAGAGGGTAACAGCAAGTGGAGTTGCAGAGAACAATTTATGTATGCCAAGCAGGGTGAGATTAGCTGGGTTTTGCAGGCTTCCAGTGGATTGTTCACTCTGAATAACTTCACAGACTCAGGGCTTAGGGGCTGTCTCTAGTTGTCTGGTATCTGGTATTGGAGTGATTAGAGAAGTTTCATAGTGTGTCTAACAACAGACTGTAAGAGCCCCATAAGGAAAGTAGTTGCCATGTGTACCTACTTAGCTGCTCAAGTAGGAGAACTGACCTGTCTCTAGCAAGGGCCTTGAAAATGGATCGAGAGCATTTTTAAAAATATTAAACTATAAAAAATCCTTAAATAAATAAATAAACTGTTCAAATCCATCCTCAAAATAAAAAAATAGATAAAATATTAAACTACCTTTAAAAAAATGCAAGCCAGACTTGCAGAATATGTTCACAAACATATCTGATAGAGGACTCCCATCCAGAATATAAAATGCTTTAAAACTCAACAAGGAGAAGACTGAAACCTCAATTAAAAAGAAAAATCTGGAAAAATTTGAACAGATACTCCACAGAGAAGATCTAAGATTGAGAAATAATCATATTAAAGGATGATCATTAGTCATTAAGGAAATAATTCAAAGTAAAGCCACAATGACATACCACTAAACATCCAGATGCTGGAAACAACCTGTGAACTGATGAAGAAAATATGGTATAACCTTAGAGTGGAAATCTACAGAGCAGTAAAAGCAATAAACTACTGATAAAACCAACAACATGAATGAAACTCAAAAGGAACATGCAAAGTGAAAGCAGCCCAACACAAGACTATAAACTCTATGATTACTTTATGTGATATCCTGGAAAAGGTAAACTTACAGTGTCAGAAAGCATACTACTGACTCCAGAAGCCAGTAGTGGGCCACAGAATGGGTTGACTGCAAACGGGCATGAGGGAACAGTATACAGCGGTGGAAATATTTTATATCATGCTTTGCAAACTCATAGAATGGTATACTTCAAAACAGAACTTTTCATATGCAAGTTATACATTGAAAAATGCCGACTAAAAAAAAAAGGCTACTATGACTTGGTTATTTGAAATGACAGCACCCAATTCCTTTACAGAATAACAGAATTTACTATTTAGTATCTAGTCGCAATTCACAGCTTTACTCAATTTTTCATCTTTAGTTAAACCATTTAATAATTGCCAAGCCAAAATCGCTGATCCTTCTCTTGTAAACCTTACAGTTGCCTTACACTTTTAAGAAAGTCAGTTTTACACATATATTCCTATACCTCTCATTGATTTTAGTTTTTTTAAATAAAATAATAAATGTTTTATAGTTTATAAAACATTGTAGAAATAAGTTACTCTTATGCCTTATCTTTCATGTAGGAATTGTTCTTAACTCATCTTTGAAGGGAAATTAACAGTGCATACAATATGATTTTTGCTCAATAAATGTGTTGAATGTAGTTCAACAGATGATTAAGTTCCTTATTTTCTAATTTGTGTGCTTCCAAGTTGCAACATTTAATTTAGGCACAACATGATGGCATTATCCTTGCTTATCAAAGCTGAATAGTGACTAACAGTGACTATCTTGTTTTTCTATCGGTTTGCTCATCATCACATTTCTTCCCAGTGAACTATTTATTGAGTTTCAGTAGCACTGAGTGCCAAAGGACAATTAAATTGATCTTCAACAAATTACTAAGAAACACTTCCTTGATTTTAATGTTTCCCCTTAACTGTGAAGCCATGGCAGCTCCACAAACAAATGAGTTGCTTAACAGACGCCATTGCTAATAATGTGAAAAGCTCATGTTACCCAGTACTGCTTACATCTCTATAACCACTCTGATGTAACCAAAAATTGATTGATAAAGACACAAATAGTTGCTATATTTTTCACCACAAACTACATTCAATCCTTTACAAACACACACACTAAAATATTAAACCCATGCTTTAAAAATGTTTTTCCCTTGTTCAATTGCTTTGACATGAAGGATTTGGTCCTCATAAGCAGTTTATAAAGCTGACAAGACAGTTTCATTTTATAGACAAGAAAACAAAGGCTCAAAGAGTAAAAACTATATCTATCTATCTATCTATCTATATATGTTTATTTGGGGGGAGGGGTTCCACAATTCCATTTTAATTTCAACACAAAATTGTTTAGTTACCTAGATGTAATTTACTCTGTTTTCAGAAATCTAAGTATGAGCTACATGGGAGAAGCTCCACGTATAAATTTTACCAGGATTTCATCAACAGTGCTTACCACATTGCTTAATTCATAACACCTGAAATAGAAAATAAACAATAACGACCACTTCTGAAAGTTCCAGAAACTGTAAGTGGTTTATTTTTCAATTTCATTAATCCACACAGCAGCTTTGTGAAATGGGCACCACTATTCCCATGTTACTTTCTGCTACTCGTGCCCCTCTCTTCCCTTATGTATAAGTTTTCTGTCTCTGCAATGACCAAGTACCTCAAACTTAGCAGCTTAAAACGACACAAATTTATTATCTTACAGTTCTGAAGGTCAGAAGTCATAAAATCAAGGTGCTGACAGGCATCACTCCTTCCTAGAAACTCTAGGGGTGAGTCCATTTCTTCATGTTTTCTAACTTTTAGAGGCCACCTACATTCCCCGGCTCACAGCTCCCTTCCTCCATTTTAAAAACCAGCAGCGTTGAATTTCTCTCTGACCCTTCTGTAGTCACATCTCCCTCTGACTACAGCTGTGAAAGGTTTTCTGCTTATAAGGGCTCGGATAATTAGATGGGGCCCACCTGGATAACCCAGGGTACTCTCTCCATCTCCAGGTCTTTAATCTTAATCACATCTTCAAAGTCCCTTTTGCTATGTAAGGAAACATAATTACAGGTTCCGAGGATTAAGCTGATTAAGTCGTGGACATCCTTCCAGGACCATTATTCTGCCTGCCACACCTACATCATCAATTTTTCAATGACCATTCCCTTATGCTTCTGACTAAACTGAAACCTAGCTTCTTTCTGAAGGTATTACTTTTCTCACTACCTTCACAAATAAAAGTTACCCTTCCACTTCCCACGCTCCAAAAGCACCAGAAGTGGGACCTGTGTCATCTCAGTTCCATACTGCTAATTTCCAATCATTATTTCAAAGTAACTATTCTTATGAGTTTCTTACCATACAGACAAAAAATTTCCACCCCACTTTGTAATTTTCTCCCTCAGTTATTAGGTTTAGTGGTCAACAATAAACTTTCTCCCTCTGTGCCACTTATTCCCATGGCCTTATCCTCAACCTTGCATGTCAATCTAAGTTGGACTACCAACATACCGACCACTTATTTTTCCTTCTTCCTTGTTTGTTTTTGCCTTTTTACCTGAATTAAAGAGAGAGGAATGAGTTTCATCTTTATGTGCATCAGTGAGCAGAAAGAATTTGAACATTTTCCCCAATTATTATTCTGTCTCTTCAGATTCACCAAGACTACAGCCAGGAAAGAATTTATTCAATTATCAATTGGCACATTTTAAAAGGCAAGTACAACACAAGAGAAAAAAGGATAAACTTTGACAAAAAGTTTCTGCCAGAGGTCAAGGAAAACATCTTTGAAGTTAATCTCCTCTAGGTGTTCCCATGGTCAGCACTACCACTATTCCATCCAGGATCTAACTTGGTTCTTTGTTCTGAGGCTGTGTTCCTATTTCCTGAATGAAACTTTTATTATTCAATAAATCATGCCATAGACGTCTCCAGCCACCTTATAGGTGAAGAAAAACCTACTCACATATGTAGGAGTGGATCTTATTTCCTGAATCCATTTTTTCCTCTCCCATTTATTTACCACAATTTGAGTGTGAATATCTTGGCCTTACCTTCCCAAATAGTTACTAAATTTGTTACTAAAGTCATTTCAATTAGTGTCAGGGGGAGTGAGGGGCTTGAAGTGTTAGTGGAGGAGAAGATCAGAAGAAGAAGTGGTGAAATGAATTCTGGGACTTTACCATTGAAAATAGCCATGAATCCATCTGTATTGTTATCCTCACCTGTAAGAACTTAACACATGATACTTTCTCTAATTAGTGAACCTATTAGCTCAAGCACACATATATAATCCAAGGACAGAAACTCAGGTGGAAATATGGTCCAGTGAAAATCCATGTGGAAAAAGGAAAAATTTCCTAGTTTAGCAAGTTGCCTACCACTTCTTACAAAGAGAGTAATTCTCATTTCTATGCAGGATATTGTTTGGTTTGTTTTCATGCTTTATCAGAATACAAATGTAATAAATTACCTTCTATTAGTTTCTCCTTGGTTATCACAGGAAACGGCCCTTGCTTGTTCATTCTACAAGGAAAAGAAGAAATTATGTTATTAGACTCAGTTTTCTTTTGGATGTGGAGGAAAGGAAGAAGAAAGGATAGTCACATTTTCCATGTATACTTTAGAATCTAATTTTTCTACCTAATATTTGCATCCCATAACATCGTAAATTCTTAGGGTTCTTCAATTCTTCAGTGCTTCTTTCACCTGTAACTTTAACATCTTAACTAATGTTTTCTACTGGCATGTAAGCAGTATTTGTTTATATAAAAATAATTATAAGAAAATAAATAAGAATCATGGATAACGTTCCCTTACTTCACTTCCCCCACCAGCAACTTTTTTCAGCTTCTTACCTACATTTAGAGGCAAAATCATTGATAAACTTGCCTAAACTTTTGAGTCTGATTTACTCATTGATCATTTACTTCTTATCACACTGAAATTGGGCTTCAGCCCCCATTATGCACCAAAATATTCTTCCCCTGGTCACCATCCGTCTCCATGTTATAAAATCAGTAGATGTCTCAGCAGCTTTTAACCTCCTTTAAAAAATAATCTTTTCTTAGCATCTCTCATCCTTTTCCTTACTGACTTTTCCCCTAGTGATTCCTGTTCAGTATCTTTTTAAAATTTAAGTAAGATTTAAGATTTAAGTAAGATTTAAGATTTACTCTTCCTCCAACAGTCCTTTAAGTGTCAGTGTTCTTCAACTTCAGGCAATTTCTCTTCTCAGTTTACCACTCTTGCAGTATGACACTATCATGAAGGTGGCTTCAGTTGGCACCACCATTCTGTTGATTTCTAATTCAGTGTCTTCTATTCAGTCTTTTCTGAACTTCAGATTCATATAGCTAACTTCCTCTGGCTAACATTTACATCAGACCCTCTTAAGAATCTCACTCATAACAAGTCAAACACAGAAATGTTTATTCCTGCTTCACACAGCCTACTTAAAACAAAACAAAACAAACAAAGAACAGTGTATCCTAGGTAAAAAGTGACCCAAAGTAACTGTAGGCTTTAAGATATTGTTGGACATACTTAAAATTTTTAAAGTTGCTGATTGTTTTGTTCTTCCTACAAACGTATCCTTGAAATTATTCTGTTTGTTGAGGACAATTACAACAATATGTATATTTGTAATGCAAATATAATTCAAGAAAACAAATTTCTGGGAGAAAACTGAACAAAATGAAAAATCCCAAATGCAAATATTTCCATGGAGACACTGAGTGTAACCTAGCTGTGTAAATTAGGTGTATGCATTACCAAAACAATTACTCTGTAGGGTTTCTGGCTTCCTTGGGAAAATGTTTATTTTTCTGTGCATGAATTTATTCCACATTATGCATTTTATTTTACTCCATCTGAAATCGCTGAGGTGTTTGGTGAATATGTCCTGGTTTTTGGAAATACATAGTCTTAAGTTCAAATTTTATCTCTACTACCTGCTAGACTATAATAATCATTTACTTAATCCCTCTTAGCTAGTTTCCTCATCCATAAAATGAGGGTACTGATATTTGACCTACAGCCTTGATGTAAAAATCATGTCACCTTACTAATCCTGCATGTATACATGTTAGTGCATATAACTAGGACTCAAAAAGAGGGAAACTGTTAATAATAATAATATTATTATTATTAACAACTTTGTTTTCTTTGGTTTCTTTTGTACATATTGCTATAAGGAAAGAATGAATAAGCAGTAAATATAAATACCTGATTCCTAAGTTTTGTTTTTTATAGTTTTAATTCTATGCAAATTATTTGCAATTATTTGTTCTTTTACTTAATATCTTTTGAGTTTCTATAGCATCTGTAAATGCTCTCAGACTACTCAACACAGGGTATACTGAACAAATCAAGTACGTATAGGAACTTACAGAAATGAACCCCAGACCAAAGCAGTATATTATCCTTGAGGAACTTAGAGTGACCATATCAAATTATTATTACTAAGTACCATGAACTTTTCCTATGATGGTACTTCCTCCTCTTCCTTAAGTTGTAACTACCCTTTGTGAGAGTTATACTGAGCATGGTATGACCTTCACACAATGATTTCCTAGAACAAATTGTCACAAACATTTTAAGTCAATTTTATTCCTTTTATTTTTTAATATTTGTTTTGTTTTTATTTTCTTAAGAAATAGTAAAAAAATAATTGATATTTATCTAAAATAAAAATGGAGCAAGCTGTATAAACAATAAGAATCAGACTTTTAAAATAGCATTTTAAAGTTTATAATTAATGTTTAATTTTCATTTAATTACTACCAAAATATTATTTTAGAGATCTATCTTTTAATATATATTTCAATGTAATACTATGCCATAGAGGTGATTTCTCAGAGGGATTTTTATATAACTAAACTATACCAAATAAAGTATGTATTAAACATTTGGAATCATCTGAAAAATAATTCTTAATGATTATTAATTTCAAAACCTTACCAGACAAATGATTTGGAGTCTTTCATGCTTACAAAATACAATTTTCAGGCATCAATTCACTTTAAGTAATAATTAAGCTAATTATTTTAAGAAGATATGTTGACCATATTTTCAGTTTTATTGGAATTCATTTATAGATTATTTTAACTTCACATTATTCTGCCTGGAGATAAATTTCTATAGTTGATAGTAATAAACTATGTTAAAATATCATATGCCATTCATTTTATGCAACTTAAAAATTGTGAGAACATATCCAATTCTCTAGATGGTATCATCATAACAGTTACATTAATTCACATTTTATATTCAGCTTTCCTATATGGAAATCTAATTTAAATCATTCTCATTTGTCTCAGTTTCTTTGCTTTTCTAAAATGAAACTGATTAAGTCATGTTAGCATTTATAGGATTAGAAATTGTTTAACAGAGTAATTTATCATTTTGCTCTCGTTTATTTTTTAAAAACTGGTTGTCAGGATAATTTTATTAGTACTGACAACTATAACATAGCAGCATTTTTCCATTAAATGTGAGAAGTTACACTAAAAGAATAAAATCAACATAATTTTTATTTATTACAGTGGTGTAGAAATTGTATTCAAAGCATTTTCAATAATAAAAATAATTGAGCTAAATGTTTTAAAATATAAAATTCTAATGAAAGGCAACTATTTTGAATAGTTTAATTACAAAACATCATTTTATGCTTTCACCAATGTATTCAACAAATACTTTAGATTCTATTTCTCAGGCATTTTGCTAGACTCTGATATCCTGAGTGACTGTGAAAGTCAAGTGCCCTCCATCAAGGAGCTAACAACTTCCTTTATTACCAAAGATACATTTCTCATCAGAGAGATTACTGATTAAATTTTATATAAGTCAATTTTATTTTCTATTTTGATATTCATAGTATCTTTTATAAATATTTACATAATTATTATCCCAAACTTTAATGTGAACTATCCATGATAAAATATAAATAGTCAAAAAGTGTTTAGTTTATCAATATTGTCTACTAGCTCAACCATTCAGAACAAATCCAAAATAAGATTGTTAAATAATAAGTGATAACTGACTTTGATCACACATTGTAGTCAAACAAATCATTTTGACCTAGCTGAATTTTTTAATACCTACATACAACAAAGTACACTGGAGATTAAGCCAAAAATAAAACTGTCAGAGTTTCAGCCTCAAAGACTGACCCACTATTGTTTATGGTTGCAGGACTTGTGCCTAAACTTTCCACTTCCAGTCTGAGATTCAAGTTTTTACAGAGAGAAGGGGCACATCTTCAAACTGAGACACTGAATGTTCTTTGAATTCTGAAGACTGTTCCATCACCTTAAATGGGTGTGTACATACACGCTTGTTTATAAATCTTGAATGCCCTTTCTCTTATATATTTCCCAGCTGAGAAAGAAGCTTGGAAAGGCTGATAATCCTTTGAAACAGCATTCCCTATATGATTCCTCATTTATTAATATGCATTAATTTGTTTGAACTCTAGTTCAAATATCCGGATTATTTTGTTTCTCTATGTCAAAAGTGCTCTTTTAAAACTTTATACTATTCCTACTTGGTAATGTATCTTATTCAGGCCCACGTCTCTCATTTTCTGATTATTCTTTTCTCTAGTTTCTGACTGCAATAGATACTCCACCCTGTCTGTCATGATCTAACTTTATCACTCTGAGGACTGAGCAGAAACTGAAAACTAGAATTGTTTCAACTGACTTCTCACCATGTTTGCAATGCTCTTGAGTCATGATTATGCTGTGTCTGCTTAGATGTCAACTAATGGGGATCCAACTTCTCCATGAGGGGCAGTTTTAAGATGAGGAACATCTTTCTTATGCACAAAGCCTGCTTCCTTATGATGTCAATGATTCATTCATTCATCCAGTGCATAGTGAGCACCTTGTTATGTGCTAGACTCTGAATAAAACAAAACAAGATACAATATCTGCCTTGAAGGCAATATATAGTCTAATTAGAAAAAGACTACAATGGAATAAGGATCTTGCTCTAATGAGACAGTTGGGTAACCACACCTCTCTTTTGGGAAAGTTCTTTCCAACTAATCCTTTCAATCTCTCATTAAACTTCACTACAGGACCCTTGAACCTAGGAAGACTCCTTTGCTATGTGTAGTGAGAGAATCATACTCTATTACTTTAGAGCTCATGTCTCAGTTTTTATAATTGTGACTGTATAACTCATCACTCTCCTCTGTTACACTCTAAGCCTCATGAGAGTAGGGTCTGGACTGTATACTTTTTGCTCACCTTATTTCTAAAACAATGCCTGTTACATAACAGTAACTACTAAATGAGTAAATAAATGAATGAGTGAATGTATCAGCAATTTTAGTATTGGTCCTACTTTTTCCCCACACTATAGCTATATTAGTTATCTGTTGCTACATAAGAAATTACCACAAAATTAGAGGCTTAAAACACCTATACTCACTCAGTTTCCATGGATCAGGAGTTCAGGCAGTGCTTAGCTAGGTACAATTATCCTGTACCTTGATTTGCAATCAGGGTGTTAACGGATGCTCAGATCTCATCTGAGGCTTGAGTCCTCTTCCAAGGTCACTGATTTTTGGCAGAATCTAGTTCCTTGGAGTTTGTAGTTTCTAGAGGCTGCCCACCATTCTCTGACATCTGACTCTATCTACTTCACAACAGTTAACTTCTTGAAGGCCAAAAGGAAAGTGCCACCTCCAGGTATCTTTTAATTTTTTTTAACATCTTTATTGGAGTATAATTACTTTACAATGTTGTGCTAGTTTCTGCTGCATAACAAAGCGAATCAGTTACATGTATATATATACCCATATCCCCTCCCTCTTGCATCTCTCTCCCACCTTCTCTATCCCACCCCTCTAGGTAGTCACAAAGCACCGAGCTGATCTCCCCCTGCTATGCAGCTGTTTCCCACTAGCTATCTATTTTACATTTGGTACTGTATACATGCCAATGTTACTCCTTCACTTCGACCCAGCTTACCCTTCCCCCTTCCCGTGTCCTCATATATATCCATTCTCTACCTCTGTGTCTTTATTATTGTCCTGCTCTTAGGCTCAACAGAACCTTTTGTTTTTATATTCCATATACATGATAACAAGATAAAGATTCCAGGTTCATTCATGGAAAGCAGAAGAGTGAATAACATTATAAAGAGAGGCGGGGGCTTCCCTGGTGGCACAGTGGTTGAGAGTCCGCCTGCCAATGCAGGGAACACGGGTTCGTGCCCCGGTCCGGGAGGATCCCACATGCCGCGGAGCGGCTGGGCCCGTGAGCCATGGCCGCTGGGCCTGCGCATCCGGAGCCTGTGCTCCGCAACGGGAGAGGCCACAACAGTGAGAGGCCCGCGTAACGCCAAAAAATAAAAATAAAAAATAAAAAATAAAATAAAGAGAGGCAGGTTTGGGAAAGAAATGATAGGACACTGAAATGTCCCTGAGGGCAGAATTTGGCTCAATGCTGAGCTAGATTTTTACTCAACGTAAGGAATAACTTTCTATCTAACTAAAAGTACATGGATCATTCTATCAGCTGAAAATCTCCAGCAGGGAATGGATGATAATAATATGCATATAATAATGAAATGTCCTGCACTTGCTGAGAGGTTAAACTAAGATGACTCCCTTAATTATAAGGGTTTCTTTATTCCATTCTAGTATGGTATACATACATGATGCAATGTAAACAATACAGATTTTTTCCACTGTAGGAAAAGAAGGTAGAGAACAATCCTATTAGAAATGATAGATACTTCAAAGATTTGGTTACATTGGTATTTAAATCATATTCCCTAATTTCATGTGAGTACAAGTTAGTCAAGTCGTGCTCATGTTTATTCAGTTAAAGTAATAAGTAGGGACTTATTTTCTCTAGCTCAAAGCCAAATTTTATTTTTATTATTTCGAGGAAAGTGCAGAGATTCTTACTATATTATGGATTTCCTCTTGAGTTTCAATAATAGTGAAGAGCACTTATTTGATTAAAAAGTAATGGCCAGATGCTGGAGGATTCTGTTGACAATTTATAAAGAAAGACCAAATTCATTCAGGAAAAAAATTTGCCCGGAGTCTTTTCCAAATGAATCTAACACACGAATGTGGCAGAATTCCTGGTGAATAATATTAAACAAAGGAAGCTTACATCAGCTTTTATTTCTCAGTTGAACTGGAATGTTAAGTCCACACCAAGTCAAGTAAATGTATAACAAAAAATTCAGCACATTAAGCAGAGAAGACATCCACTCCTCATAAAAGATATCTTGAAGGTTACATGCATCATTGTAGAAAAGAAGAAAAGAAACTCATTTTTGATGATACAGAGAAAAAGAATACAGAAGAACAAAGGAGTAAATGAATACTGTCATATTTTGCAAAGTCATGTTATTAAAATAATACTTCTGGGATCCCAAGAGCCATGATTCAAGATCCTAAATTATGATTCAAAAATCACCCCCACCCCAAATGCTTTTAACATCATTTATTTTTAAAGGATGGAGTTTGATATACTTTTTTTTATTTTTCCACCTATAATTTGTATCTGTCTGTATCTGTCTACAGTCTGTCTCCTCTTACATGTTTCATCCAGTTCTATTAAAAATCCCTTCTCGGGCCTCCCTGGTGGCGCAGTGGTTGAGAGTCCGCCTGCCGATGCAGGGGATACGGGTTCGTGCCCCGGTCTGGGAGGATCCCATATGCCGCGGAGCGGCTGGGCCCGTGAGCCATGGCCGCTGGGCCTGCGCATCCGGAGCCTGTGCTCCGCAACGGGAGAGGCCACAACAGTGAGAGGCCCGCATACCGCAAAAAAAAAAAAAAAAAAAAAAAAAAAAAAAAAAAAAAAAAAAAATCCCTTCTCACTTTACCATGTGTGACTGAAAGGGATTCTAAGATTCAGTCTTTTCAATACAATGTTGTTACTTCTTCATGGTCCCTAGCAAGGACATATTTTCCTTTACTGTTTGTATCAATCAGAGTTCTGGCTAGAAACAGAGCATATTTGGGGTAACATGAGAAAAGTTTAATATTAGATTATTTACTAAACAATAGTGTGGTTCCAACATTAGTAGCAGTGGTTATAGGAAAAAGTACCCCTAGGTCTGAAGAAACCAGGGAAGAGAGTAGCTTCCAGACACTGAAGAAGAAAGCCACATGCAAAAGGCTACCTGGGCAGGAGCTTAGATTGAGGGATTTAGCCAACCCAAGGCAGTTTCACAGAGAAGGAACTAGGTGAATAAACATTTTAACCTTACTCTTCCCTGTTTCACCATTCTGCTGTTGGGCTTCCCCATCAGCAAATCCAACCTGAAGGCAGAGGACAAGGGAATCTCTTGGTTTCTCTCCCACAAGGCAGATCCATGGGTACCTAGCACATGGTGAAGAAGGGCAGAGAGGGTAGAGACTAGATCCCAAGGGATAAATGGAAGATATACTTTAGATGTTTAGGGGTAATAATATCATAGATGTCAGTTCTTATTGATGAGCTTGAGTAATTAAGAGTGTTATAATATAGACTAGGAAAGTGAAGTTTTATGTAAATATGATTGTTTCCAAGCCCTCTGTGAAAGCCTTAGATAAATCCCTTCAAAAGGGTTCCCTTTTGTCAATGTCCTCAACTTTTTTAAAAACTGTTTATCTATACATAATTTCATCATACACAACTATAACTTTTTCAAACCACACTTCTTGGACACACAGAATTTGTTCTTATCACAAGATTCATTCCCTGTTCCCATATGTATATTTCTCAAAGTCAGAATTAATATTCCTGACATAACAAAGAGAAGGCTGCATCATGTTCATGGGGCATGCAGGCACTCCAAGCAGAGACCACCTGGAGGTCTTCCCGCCAGATACACTTCCATATTCACCCACTTGGCCATAGGTAGCTGTAGCATACATCACACATACATAAGCACAGGCATGCACATTCATCCACAGTCACACACACCACCGCCCCCATCCCCCCTGCATTGCACACACACACAGAAAATCGTTATTTCTCTAAGACAGTACAGTCTAAACTGCAAGGAGGAAAATAAGCATTTTCCCAACTGGGACATATTCAGACCCCATAATTATCAAAGTCAGCTCTCTCACAATGTTATTTCTTTTGTTTATCTCCAACTGCCCTCTGTATTCAAATCATGCCCTCTTGGGCTTAGAGAGAATAAGAAATACACCCATTATTGAATCATATACAGCAGAAGATCATTTATCTAGGAGTCAGAACACCAGACTCATCCAAATAACATAATCAAGGATGACGTTCTCTGCTCCTCCATTTAAAACAACAAATAACAACAAAAAAGTCAAAATAATTGAAGAACTGTATGCTCTACAGCACAGTGTATGGTAATATCATCTTCTGCTTAGCTGTGAATGACCACTTTAGGTATATCACAGTGGCCCAATTTTTTTTTTTTTTTTTTTACTATGTTTTACTATTTACTATGGGAGCTGAGAAGTACAGACCATGCAAATGGAGGGAAGTGGCTATTTTGGAGTCAAATTGAAAATACTTCTGGCATAGTGGTCATAAGTAATAAACAAAATACTAATTAGGTCATATTACATTTGTATAAATTATGTTACCACATTCTTATAAATCAACAATTCTTATGAATCAAATTCTTATAATCAACAAGAATTTTCCATAAGTGCAATTAACATATATTTGCTATTATTGAGGGCTGTTATATATCAGTTTAATGCTGTATGTTTATATTAAAATTCAAATTATCTGAGTAAGAAATAAAAAGTGAAATAATTATGTCTAGGTCACTAAATACTTTATATAATATTTGAGATGTTTATTTAACATTTTAGGAAATGATTTTTTTTTATTCCATGGGAAATATGGCAATATTTAATACATTCTTCAGTTGATTTGTAGAACATGTATATTTCTATTTAACATGACTATTTATTACATATATATTTTTTCAAAGATGTTTGTTTCTTATTACATCTCATATCCCATGTTATGTATTGTGCTTTATGTAATAAAATTCTCCTTTTTTTTTTCTATTACTGTATGTTTTGGAATTAAGAAAGATAGGTTTGACAGAGTAAAAGATTTTATAAATTTCAGGTGAACTATTTTAATGTGCTTTTTTTTTTAATGACTGCTTCTGAAAAGTCGGGCCTATCTCAGATTTGGAAATAATTGCTTTGTACTTAGATTAAGTACTTAGACAAGGTGTTGAACTCTTTCCTGGTCTCTGTGAAGAGGGAAAGGCATTCCATTTTTTTTTTAATATAAGAGAAATATATACAGGGAATATAACACAAGCCATTTATGAAGATTCATTTATATATTGTTGGAGAGTCTTCATCTACCTAGGTTAAAGTCTAGAACTTACCACTCACAAAAAAACCACCTACTTTGTAGAGCCAGCAGATGAGCTTATCATTAATTATTGCTCTTTCCTCGTCAGGTGATCAAAAGCAGTAATGGTTCAGAAGGAAAAACACACAAACATGAGCACTTCATCCTGACTCTGTCAAATGATTGTCGTATTCTTTTGGAAAATGACTTAACTTCTCTGAATCTCAGTTTCAATCATTCATTCATTCATTCTAAAATCATTGATTGAGAAGCTACTAGGTGTAGGAGATACAGCAGTGTTATTGAGGGTTTACTTTTGTTGGGGAAGGACACATTATGCAATTAATTATACTTTAGTCTCTAAATCACATGCTGCAAAAAGCAGGTATTGGGAACTAAGAGAGCATATAACACATGTATCATATTTAGGGAAGTCAGGGAAGGTGTCTATTTATTCTTTATTTAGATTTTGGAAGATATAAATTTCACTGTATTCTTCTGAGACAATCTATCGTCACCACTTTTGTAAACAACATAGAACTTCAGTGTTAACATTTTCAGTGTGCCTTGAACTCCACAGTCTAAACCAGTCTATTAAACAAGTGCAGGGGGCATGATACTCAGTTCAAAGTCATTAGTCAACAAATGGAATTTTTCATTTGTATATAACACAAAATGAATACTTCTGTGCTCTCATTCTTCAGGTCAAGCAGATTAATAATTTAAAAATCACAACAAATAACTTTAAGTAGTTTCACTCCTATCCACTCCCTTTTAGAGTCATGCCACAATTATACACATTGCTAGGAAATGGCAGTGACGGGATGGCAGAGTTCTAATACTGTCCCCAGTCAATCTTTCACTGGAAAAATGGCCCTGAGGCCTTTATTATATCTATCATAGCACCCCTTCAAGTCTTCTGGGTTTCTCCTATTTCCTTGACAATTAATTGATGCAGGAATCTTTTGAGAAACTATATAAGAATCTTTCTTTCTAGAAAACAGGCTACCAGTGCCCTGTGCCTTCTGAGCCAGTAGACTTATTTCTCTCCCTCTCCTGTCAGCCTAGGGTAATCTCTCACTATTTTTTTTTTTTTTTTGGCCACACCATGCAGCATGTGGGATCTTTGTTCCACAACCAGGGATCAAACACGCACCCCCTGCAGTGGAAGCATGGAGTCGTAACCACAGGACTGTCAGGGAAATCCCTCACTATTCTTTTTTTTTTTTTTTTTTTTTTTAAGAATACCAATTCTTTTGTATTAGGAAGGCAGTTTTCAAAATTAAATGGCATTGGTTCATTTGGTTGTTTAATAAATATCTCGCAGATGCCTATAATAAAGCCAAATACCAAACTGACCATTTAAGTTGCAGGAATTTTTACGGTCTTGATATTTTATTATTTTATTTTATTATTTTTTTAATTATTTTTATTTTTTTTAATTAGTTTCTGCTTTATAACAAAGTGAATCAGTCATACATATACATCTGTTCCCACATCCCTTCCCTCATGCATCTCCCTCCCTCCCACCCTCCCCATCCCACCCCTCCAGGCGGTCACAAAGCACCCAGCTGATCTCCCTGTGCTCTGAGGCTGCTTCCCACTATCTATCTACCTTACGTTTGGTAGTGTATATATGTCCATGCCTCTCTTTCGCTTTGTCACAGCTTACCCTTCCCCCTCCCCATATCCTCAAGTCCATTCTCAAGTAGGTCTGTGTCTTTATTCCCGTTTTACCCCTAGGTTCTTCATGACATTTTTTTTAAATTCCATATATATGTGTTAGCATACTCACTATTCTTAATTCACAACTTCCTTCATGTGCTTTCACCTTGAGAGACACAATAGCAGTGCTTTAAGCCTTACCACAGTTCACCTCTGACATGAACTCATAACTGAATGTGGTTGAATAACTCAGTACAACTTGAATTTGGGAAAGGAGAGGAAAATGTAAAATTTTGAGTTCTGAACCCTCTAACCTACCCATAATATTTTCACACTAATTTTTAACATATCTTGAGGATATAAAATTATTAATTCATGATACTTGATGTCAAGAGAATTACAGTCTTTTAGAGTCGTATATTTGAAGAAATGAATAAAGTAAACTATTACTCCAACCAAATTGTATATAGTCTTGGTCTGTAACGGGGGGTTCTAATAAAGAAGTCTTTATCTTATTAGACAGTAGCACTTCACCTTAGGAAGTAAAATACGAATAATGCAAAGGAATCATAAGCTCCATATACATAACTATTGACTTACTGGGACATCTTAGAATGCCTAATACACTTCAGATCTTAAGAATAAGAGGATTTGAGTTAAAGGGAGTTTGGGTTCAGTCTATAACTATCTAGATAATAAATATCTAAGAAATATAAAAACGGAATTGGGTACAGAGTCGATGTTTTAGTTAATCTGCTATTTTTCTCTCCATGGTATTCCAAATATGAAGAAGTGTGTCTAACCTCATAAAACTTACTTTCCTCTATTCACATTGTATCAAAACTTTATGCCCACTGTTACTGAAAGAGTCTGTTGTTTCTAAGCTGTTTTACAATGTTTTCTTATTTGTGATGTTCCCCTTGCCACACGATTTACAAAGTTTATAGTCTGACACCAAGTGTTTGATGAAAACAAACAAATGAAAAACACCTCTCAGAAGTATGAGCTGAATGTTTTGTACATAAATTGATTGATTAATAAATGCTATACAAAGATTTCTATTAGACAAGGAAAGTTTTTTTAGTTTTTAGGTTTTTTTTTTGATTGTTTGTTTTACAGTCTCTATGTAGCTAGAAATTGGGCTCAGAAAGAGACATGTTTCTCCAAGGGTAGGCAGAGAAACTTGAGGTAGGAGATTCATAACTCAAACCGTTATGAATACAGTTCACTCATCAAAAGGGAAACTAAATAGGAAGCTGTTGATGGAGTATAACCTCATAGAAAATATGAGGGAAGCAGCCAAGAGTTTGTGCCAACTTTGAGAAGCTTCTATCTTTGAGAAGATCAGAATTGTCAATTTGTCAATGATTACACTGCTATATTCTTATTCCAGTCACTATGTTCAAAGTCTTATCTTCAAATAAATTTTATTCAACTAAAAGAAAAAAAACAAACATGTAGTGTCGAAAGAGCCTTCTTTCTTTCTTTCCTTCCTTCCTTATGCCTTTTTTTCTTTTAATTTTATTCTTTATTCATACATTTATTCAATGCTTATTTAGCAGAGAATCAGATGTTATTTCTGTTGTCCTATCCAAAGTCAAAATATGATTGTATTTTTCCTATACATCTTTAAAAATTATGAAGAATAGGCACTTTGTGAGAGGAAAAAACAAAATATTTTTGTTTCTATTTTTCTAATTCATTTTAAAGAGAAAATATAATGATTAGATCTATAGGAGTGAAATTTTTTCATAGTTTTAAACATTTTAAAGCTAGAGGCTGAAGGAAAAGTACTAGATCTCTCATGAGATAATGCATTCTAGCCTTATTTCATCATCAAAGAAAGTTCAGATGAGGAAAAGGAACTCAACTTCCCAAAGCTTTGTTATTCACCTATCACTAATTTAAAAGAGCATTACACATTCTGTTTCATAGGCTACACCAAAGAGCTGTTTTACTGCATGTCTTTTAATCCGTGAATGTGAGGTGAGGTCCTCTCAAGAGGTTAAAAGTGAGTATAGAGAAAAAGAATATATAATTTTCAGATTCATGATTCCTCAGATTTGTTAGAGATGCTTAACTACTCATTACAATGGATTAGCCCAGATTTAATTTCCTGTGGTTTTTATTGGTTAATGTAACTCTTTGCAAATCCTAGACATATATTTTATTACTACTCCTATAAGTTGTTTTTCATGCATGTGATTTATTAAATTGCAATATTTGAAGATAGATTTTTTTCTAAATATTCTCTGTCATAATTTAGTTTAAGAAAAGTTTTTCATTATTTGGAAAAACATGAAAAAAATGAGGGAACTCTCTTGGATGAAGAGAGTCCAGTCTAAGGTGAGAATTAGTACAAAGTCTTTGAAGTAAGGGTGAGAATGAAGTATAGATTTATGGAAGGAACATCTTGTCTAGTTCTGGCTTATGCCACTTGCACTATATTAATTTGGAATCTAAGTAAATTAAATACAATGATGAATGCAACCCAAACCCATAAACTTTAAAACATTTTTCATACCTATATATTTTAATTAATTTTTAGTAGCTCACTATTAGGTTATCTTAGTCTTTCAACTGACTTTACTATCTTAGATTCTCTATAATGACAATGAGTCAAAAATCCTTACAGTGTAATTTTTTGACCAATACTTAGTCTCTTATCCTGCCTTAGCTCTTTATTCTCTTCCTTTGGTTTGTTTTAAATCTCTTCACCTATACCTATTTGTCTAACTCATATTTTACTTCTATTCATCTAGAATGAGTACAGCTGTTGTTTTACTTCATTTTACCTCTTAACTACAGAGTAAAGCCCAAGGGCTCTGAAGTCACACTAACCTCAATTCAAATATACAAGTCAACAAGATCATTAACCTTGATGAAATTTAGTTTCCACTTTAGGAAAAGGCAGATATGAATATCTACCTCAAACGTTGGAAGGCTGAAAAGAAAAATAAATATTTCTTAATAGGGTGTTCCATATGGATCTTTCACTTTGGCATGGATTTACATGACACATATTACTTACAATGAGGGAACTGAGGTTCAAATAGACTGATTATAGTTGTGGAGATGGGATAAAGCCTAGATCTTTGACCTCAAGTTTAATTTCCTTTCTATTATATCACCATGATGATACATCTCAAGTGATAACATTTTTTGCTTTTGCAAAATTGCTTTATAATATAGAAATATTTGTACAGAAAACCCCACAAATCCCATTTGCCCTAAATCCACATGTCCAGAAACTACATATAAAATATTTTGATGTTATCCTTGGAAAATCCTTTGTATACAGTATTTACTTTTGAAAAATAAGACTCTACGAAATTAAATAGCTTGCCTTTAATATTTTCATAATATATGTTTAACATTTGTCTTTCCATGATATATTAGATACATTCCTGCAAAATCAATTTTATTGCAATAATAGCAATCTATAATGTGGATAAAACATTTTCCAAGTTCCATAAGACTTTCAAAATTTTTTTAAAACGGTGCTTTGGTAAACATCTTGTAACTACCAATCACAAATTCTTTAAGATAAGTTCTAGATAAAAATTCACTGGTAAACACATAGAGCACAGCTGTTTGTTCGTTTGCTTGTTTTTTTGGCCATGCCATGCAGCATGTGGGATCTTAGTTCCCCAACCAGGGATCGAACCCACATTCCCTGTATTGGAATCATGGAATCTTAACCACTGGACCACCAGGGAAGTCCCAAGCACAGCTGTTTTTAAGGTTTATTCTTTAAATTATACTTGAGACAGATAGATCATAAAAATATCTTTTAAAACCTTTCCCTACAGTTTGATTAAAGTATTTTAACTCTAAAATTGTATTAATAGATAAATTCTGGATTTTTTTTTCTTGGAAAGCAACATGCACACAGTGGAAAAAAAATGCCAATGTTTTTCATTTCATTTTATTTTTGGCATAGTAAAATGTAATTCTCCAGGATCTTACTCCCCTGCTTAAGAGGTTATCTGGAGAAATATATGTTTAGGTAACTGTTTCCTTAATGTAAGAGCAAATGAATGAACCTTTGATCTTTTTAATTTTCTGCAGCATTTAAACTATACAGATTTTTCATGTTTTGCAAGTGAGAGTTGCCCGAGTTTTTATTTTTTAATAAAGACATACTGTACCATAATTTCAATTATTCCCTAGAATAATTTCCTTTCTCCCATTTCTGTCATAATACTAAAAAATAAAGGTAAGAGTAGAAAGTGTCTTGTAGGGAAAACAATTTTCGAACATCAGTAGCAAAATATTTTTTACATGTTTTAACTAACCGATTCTGTTTTATAAGCAGCCTGTGTAGCAGACTATTTATCATAAAAGAAATGTTCAGCTTTATTAGATATTTATCTGAATATCAATGTGTCTACAAGTAATCACTTGTATTTGTCCCCAGACTTTCTCATCATCAGTGTTCATCCTCTCTGTAACTCCATTTATCTAATTATTGAGGCAAAAAATCTTGTGACATCCTTAAATCATATTTCTTTTGCAGCCCTTATTCAAATCATCAGGAAATTCTGATAGAATTGTCTTTGAAATATATCCTGAATTTGATTCTTACCCCCATTCCAAATCATCTCCTACCTGGACTGCAGCCATCCTCTCCTATCCAGCCTCCCTGTGGTGACTTTTCTCTAGGTCAGTTAACCCAAG
Organism: Mesoplodon mirus; assembly: GCF_964341445.2. Lineage (NCBI taxonomy): Eukaryota > Metazoa > Chordata > Mammalia > Artiodactyla > Ziphiidae > Mesoplodon > Mesoplodon mirus. The sequence continues at coordinate 25,472,851 of NC_138992.1, read as the reverse complement.
TGATACTTTTTGAACTTAAAACAGATTAAGTCAACTACCTTGATCAAACCTTCAATGGCCTCTCATCCAACTTAGCATAAAATCCAGATTCCTTCTCTGGCAACAAGTCTCCACATAATCCTTGGTTTCATCATTCTTAAAATGTGGAAAATAGTAGTATTTACTCCCTAACTCTACTATGAGGACTGACTGAGATAATGCATAAAAAGGGCTCAGCACATGACAAGTCCAACATTATTATGAGATAACACTTTTACCTCTTCTTCATAAAACACACCGTAAGTGGTGATTTTTTTTTTTTTTAATCAGGAAATGTATAGAGAATATAGATGTCCTCCACTGACTGAAAGCTCATGGACATACAATCAAGAGACCAAGGTTCAAATTCTGACTCCAATTCTTACTAGCTAAGTGGCCCTGAGCAGTTTACCTAATTTTCTTGGCACTTTCAATACTTTTACTTCATTCCCATCTCTAAAATCCCAAAATATTACCTGGGTTTACTTTAAAGATTAAATGCAATACTATACTATATGTAACTAGTTAGCTATAGTTTTTAAAAAATATTTAGACACATGTATAAACTACATACAGATATAAGTTTTTTGCTATAATGGGGGATATATATATATAATTTTTTCCTATGCCTTAAGTATACCGGTTTCAGTATTATTCTGGATTCTTATAATAGTAACTAATCTCTACTTATATCTCAAGTAAAAGCATAAGTTCTCTTAGTTTTTGTCACATTACCTTTTTAATAACTTAATGGAAGTAATTCAGAATGTAGAACACTTCAGATCATCTACATGGCCCTAAAAACAAAAGTCTGCATTCTAAAATACTTCTTTATCTGGGTCTGTATTTTTATATTATTTTATATTGTATGTTGTCTGTCATAGAAGAAGAATGTCCTTTGAAAACAAAATTACTAGATAGTAAATAGTAGGTGAGAAAAGCATAAAACAGTTGTGGCTGTATCCATGTAAAAATATGGGGCAGAAGAAAAATACTGAGATAACTTACTTTATACCTAATATGATTCAAAAGCATTTGAAATGTAAAATCATATCAGAGTAATGAAAAATGCTATTATTTGCATAAATTGTATGAGCAGCTGACCAGTACCCATTTTCAATATAAAAAGGAAATACTCTCTATTATGCAGAACATAAAGGATTTGTTTTAAAATTTTATTTGTTATTCTGATCTCTATAAAATATATGTATGAGAGCAGAGTCTCAAACTGATATTTAGTATAGGTTATCTAAACTACAGAATGATTATACAACAGCAATTTTTTTAAAAAAAACAATAGCATCATGAACTTAATGCTGAATAATAATTCTTGATATTAAAAACTTAGATTTGTATACTACTTAAAACTATCCAAGCATTTGTATCTATAATCACACTTTGATCTCTTGACAATCCTATAATGTTAATAATTATTTTTCTGTTCAGGACAATATTATATATATTTTAAAGTAATCTACTGATATAGAATCCATTCATATATTATTTTATTAATACAATTCTCATGTGATAAATGCACAAACTGGGGGTCAAAATATTCTAAGTGACTTGACCAAGGATTCATAACTTTGATCTTCTGACATCAACTGTAAGGTTCATTTCAATATGTTCACTTTCCTCCATAGTACCAAAGTTTATTTGATATGAAACAATGTTAAAATCAAACTTATTCTCTTTGGTTTTGGGTTGTAGCCTCAAAGACCAAAGAGCATAAAGTAAGTACCACGTATTTCATATTTCAAAGATAGGTGCCAGATCATCTATGGAAGGCTTGCTAGCTAAGGGAGCATCCCAAAACCAAGACTGTGAGATTTAATCCAGTACCAACCTATCTTAAGGAGGATGAAGAGTTAAGTAGGAGTTGTTTGAAAAGTGTTCTAGGAGTGCTGGGGAACTCCTAAGCTTCAAAGTTTAATAACTATATTAGTCACTAAAACTGCTGTCGAACCCAAGTTCATTTGCCAAACACACAGTGAAGCCAAACAAACTGAAAAGTTGGAGTTTGGAGCAGAGAAAGATTTACTGCAAAGGCCAGGCAAGGAGAAAGGGTGGCTTGTGCTCAAAAGACCCAAACTCCCCAATGGTTTTCAGGGAAGATTTTTTAAAGGCAAAATTTGGTGTAAGGGCTGCAGGGTATGTGACTTTCTTCTAATTGGTTGGTGTGAGGTAACAGGGTGATGTCTCTGGAATCTCAACCTTCTGGTTCCAGTCTAGGGTCTGCTGCTTGCGGTCAGTATGTAGTCACCATCCTCTGCCTGGGTGGCATCTTAGTTTCTTCAGAACAACTCAAAGATACACATCAGGTTGTTACTGATATCCCTTCAGGAAGTACTGGGAGTCCTGTTACTCTACTGTCCTATTAACTGTTTGAGCCTACTCTTTGGAACTTGGGGAAGGCCTAGGAGATTAAAGCCTTTTTTTCCCCTACAAACAGAAACAGGGGACATGGAGGGGCTTTTTATACCCAGAAGGGCACCTCAGGGTCCTGCTCCATTTCAATATACATCTATCCCTGTGAATTAAAGAAAAAAGAATAATTTTATTAACTAAGAATAATTAGGAAAGTTTAGGTTTGCCTAAGATTTCATCCTAGGCTAGGAAGTGAAATAAGCCACAAAACAAATGTGAAGGAACAGTGTTCTTCAGGAACCCAGTTTCATCCCAATATTTATTGTAATAGTTGAAGTACAAAGATATCCAAAACAGAGTCTGAATCCCAGATGTGTTTGTCTCAACTATATAAAATGTTTCTGTATCCTCTTTTCACATTATGCAGCCTTTTTTCAGGCAATGAACACTAATATTTAATATCAAATTTTTAAAAAGACACTAGCATAGTTGCATCAGTATAACTGATTATTTTATTCTAAGAAATATAAATAACTTTGATTTGTGCATTATTTATTTCAATTTACTATTTAACTTAATTTCATTGGCATAAGGTTGAAACTCAGCAGGACCCTGTAGGGCTCCTGGGCACAGGGGCCTTTCCGTGTCTTCCATTTCTTGTTTGTAGAACATAAGCTTCATTCAGCCTCCACAACATTCCCTGCATTCCAAAGGGCAGGTTCAAACAGTTGCTAATCAGGGAAGGGAGAGGATGCAGAGACAAGGGAGGAACAGTCAAGAAATAACAGTGCAGCCTTGGGACAGGGTCCTGATTCCCCCTCAAGGGATATTCATAACAATATCTTTGAGCTGTTTTGCCGATACTAAAACCCCCACCAAGTGAAAAAAGCCAACTGTATGCTGCTCACAAGCACATAGATCACAGACCAGACTGATTGGAACTAGAAGGTTGGTGATGCTGACACCCAATTACCTCACCACCAACTAATCAGAATAATGTCTACAAGCTGATCAGGCCTTCCTCTTTGAACTAGTATGATAAAATTCCTCACTACCCCCTCCAGGTCAGGACACACAGTTCTGAGGGCTTTATAGCCCACTGTGGCCCCCTTTGCCTGGCAAAACAATAAAGCTATTCTTTTCTACTTCACTCAAAACTCTGTCTCTGAGATTCAATTTGGTGCCAATGCACAGAGGCCAGGTTTCAGCATCAAGGTTAATGGTAAAATGTACTAATTCTGTAGTTTTACCTTTATGTATGAATCAACACCAAGAAAAGATTCATGGACACAGTAATAATTTAGGAACAATTTGACATTGAAATAAGCCAGGGGTGACCAAGAGAGAATGCTTAAGGAAATAGCATTGTGAAAGACATTTTAAGTCTTTCTGAGTGCTTACATGAAAAGGAACTCACTTATGGGAACATTATTTCTGTGATGTACATTTTCTTAAGGTAGGGTGAATAGTAAGAGAGGGGATAGGAAGTAAAATAGCAATGTAAATTTCTTCTCTATATAGGGCTTCTCAAAATCCCTTGGGAAGATTTGGTATTTGTTTATTTTTATTGTGATATAATTGACATATAACATTGTATAAGTTTAAGGTATGCAATGTGTTGATTTGATACATTTATATATTGTAATATGATTACCACCATAGCATTAGTTAACATATCTATCAAGAGACATAATTATCGTTTCTTTTTTTGTGGTAATGAAATGGAGCAGGACCCTTTGGGGATCCCAAGTGCAAATCCTTTGTGTGCTCTTGCTTGTAGGAAATAGGTTTCGTTCAGCCTCCTTGACCTTCCCTGACTTCCAAAGGGCAGATTCAAACAGTGGCTTATCAAGGAAGGGAGGAGATGCAGAAATAAAGAAGCAGTTAAGAATCAATAGTGTAGCCATGGGCAGGGTCCTGGTTCCTCCTCAAGGAATATACATAAAAAAATACCTTCGAGTTCTTCTGTAGGAATTATGGCCCCCACCCAGGTGGAGGCTGAGTCCAAGATTCCTGGAACAGCACCCTGGTACCTCACCATCAGCCAATCAGAAGAAATTATGCAGAGTGGAAGATAATGAAGACTCTGAGACCCTCACCAAATGATTCTCTCTTTAAAGACTTACATGATTGAAAAGCATATAAAATGGGAAAAAGACAGTCACTTCAGCAAGTGGTTCTGGGAAAGTTGGACAGCTGCATATAAATCAATGAAGTTAGAACACACCCTCATGCCATGTGCAAAAATAAACTCAAAATGGCTTAAAGACTTAAACATAAGACATGACACCATAAGACTCCTAGAAGAGATCATAGGCAAAACCTCCTCTGACATAAATCATACCAATGTTTTCTTAAGTCAGTCTCCCAAGGCAACAGAAATAAAAACAAAAATAAACAAATGGGACCTAATCAAACTTACAAGCTTTTGCACAGCAAAGGAAACCATAAAAAAGAAAGAAAACCTACGGAATGAGAGAAAATATTTGCAAATGATGTGACCGACAAGAGCTTAATCTCTAAAATATACAAACAGCTCATACAACTCAACAAGAGGAAAGCAAACAATACAATCCAAAAGTGGGCAGAAGACTTTAATAGACATTTCTCCAAAGAAGACATACAGATGGCCAGTAGGCACATCTGTATGAAAAGATGCTCAACATCAGTAATTATTAGAGAAATGCAAATCAAAACTACAATGAGGTATCACCTCACACTAGTCAGAATAGTCATCATTAAAAAGTCTACAAATAACAGATGCTGAAGAGGGTGTGGAGAAAAGGGAACCCTCCTACACTGTTGGTGGGAATATAATTTGGTGCAGCCACTGTGGAAACAGTGTGGAGATTCCTCAGAAAAGTAAAATTCCTTCCTTCCTGTCAATGTTGTCCTCCAAAAGAAAAGAAATTTGTGATTGACAATGTCCACAGCAAATAAATGAAATAAAAGCAACCAAAACACTTCTGCTCTTTTATTGCAGGTACCAGATAATCTCTATCATTCCTTGCAAAGTCTGAGTGAGTTGAGCTTTTTCTGACCACAGCATCACTATGATAATCAATAATTCCCATCATTAGAAGGCAGAGTGTTTTGGGTAGTGTCCAGGCATCCCTTGTGGTTGAACTATATAGTGAAACTGAGCAGAACCTGTGGGGCTCCTGGGCACAGAAGACTTTCTGTGTCTCCTGTTTCTTGTTTGTAGGTCAAGGGATACACATATCTTTGAGCCCTTCTGCAGAACTAAAACCCCCAACAAATAGAAGATGCTAAGTACTTGATGAAGCATTCTTCAGAGATCAGGAGACCACCGGAGGCCAGATTAAAGGAATGCAGGCCCTGCACATACCCTGATTCTTATCAGCAACCCAGCCCTTGAACAAACCACTGCTATAAAACTCCTCACTAAATTCCCCCCAGTAGAGATACACAGTATTTCAGCGCAGGAGCCTGCTGTACCCCCCTGTGCCTGGCAAAGCAATACAGCTAATCTTTTCTACTTCATCCAAAACGCTGTCTCCGAGATCTGATTCAGCACCGGTGCACAGAGCCTGAGTTTTTGGCATCAATAGGAACTAAAGAAATAAGAAAACACATTTGATTTTCTTTTTTCTCTCGAATCTTCACAGCAGTGCCCAATACATATTAGAAACTCAGCAAATATTTGTTGAAGTAATTAATGAATGCAAGAAGGAGGTATAAAACAAAGAATGTTGCCTACCATCCAGTTCTACAAGAATCAAGTCATTAGCCACTGCAGTTGGTGACTGACAGTACACCCTGAAAGGAGTTCAGGGCTAAAAACAGGATAAAGCACCCTGTGCTTTGGAAAAACAGGCTTATTAGATAGTTAGCATTATCTCAGAAAAAAATTTTTTAACGAACCCAGATTCTTATATCTTCTCATACATAGAAAAGTGCTAAAACCATTAACTGAGATATCTGATACTCATGGCTAGCAGTAACCTTTCACTGAGATGTGAGCACAACCGAAGGCATTCCCTAGCTAAAATCATGCACGTACTGGCTTCTCCCCCTGCCTCTTTGGACCAGTCCCCTCAGAGCTACTGAGAAGCTGCTTCCCAGGCTATATTCCTCAGTAAGACCCTGAAGAAAACTCAACTGACAGCTCTTACATTGTGCATTTTTCCTTCAGTCCACAGAAGAAAGGAGAATGATTAGTCTCTGACAGTTATTGCCCTAAAATTTTTGTTCACTACAATAAAAAAAAAAATGATCTAGTCCAGAGAAAAGTGGCATCCTTAACCTGGACAGATTTCAAAATGGCTTATTATTACAATTCTCATTTGCTTATTTCAAAACTCATCAAGTACTTTCCTGCAAAAAATATACTCACTGTTGAGCATATTTCCCTGAAGGCTGTCCCATATTTATGTTTATAAAATCCAGGTGTGTCTGCCTCCTATTTTAACATAGGTGAGTAGGAAGTTTAAACCCACTTATTTATTTCTTGGGACATGATATGAACCAAATGAGGGAATTATCCCATTTCAGAACAATTTTAACAGCTTAAATTTCAATGATAGATTTATACTAGATTAGGACCCAAATGTTAATCACATCTGCTGTTCAAAGACCCTCTCTAATTATATGTTTTTATATGTAGGCTTCTTGATATTATCTGGAATATATACTTGCAGATTCATATAGCCTTAAACAAAAACTTTAAAATGGATTTGTCCTGTATGCAAATAATGCCATAACTTTTCATACTTCTTTCAACTTTATACTTTGATAAGCAGTCTATAATTTATTCATAATGATTCTGTGTTCACAATAATCCTGTGAAATAATTAAGGAAAGTACTAGATTACCCACTTTTTAGATGTTAAACTGAGATCCAAAGTTGTTAGGTTTTTACTAGAGGTCACATAGTCAGGAATAAAGACATTGACCTTTCAACCTAATTCCTGATCCAAATGTTGTTTATTATAGTACAGTTGTCCTCAAACACTGATGTACATAAAAATCACCTATGAAGCTTGTTAAAATGGAGATTAGCCTGGTTACTCAGGAGTTCTAACTCATAGTCTGGGCGGGGGGCATAAATATTGATTCTCAATAAGAATTTAACCATGTTTTGACAAGTGCTGTATTATACCATGTGACCATCAATAGACATGCCATGTCATTTATGTTTTTTTATCTATGTTTTTGTTATATCTCTTTTTGTTATACCTCTTATTATGTGTTTTTGTTATATCTCTTGAAACTGAGCCAAATATAATAAAGTTCGAGATTGAAAATTTCATGAAGGCATGTGCCAGGAAAAATTTGCCTCATTATTTTTCCTAGGCATCTAGGCATCTGGCAAATAGTATGACCTTCACAGTTTATAGGGTGAATGAATATATAGAGAGTTATATATAGTATGCATAACTTTAAGTCTAAATGGTTGCTCTTATTTCACATAAATTAATCCGCATTTTCTCTTCTTATTAATCATATTAAATATAAGTTACTTTCAAGCAATTCAGTACATGGCTTCAAAAATGTCAGTGTGTGTCTCCTATGTTTATATGTGCACACTTCAGCTTTAGGGACTTCTAGTTCTGTTCTGTGTGAATGCCTTTTTTTTTTTTTTTTCAAATAGTCACTTGACATGGTTCTCCATTCATTCCATTAATTTAGTTCTCTTTTTTTGCCAACATTTTATTCTGAAAATTTTGAAAACTAAAGAATGGTTAATTGAGTTGTCGAGTAAAAACCTATATACCCACTACCTAGAATCAAAAATAAACATTTTATTTTACTTGCTTTAACATATATCTGTCCATTCTCCATCCATCTATCCATTCATTAATCCATCTTATTTTTGATGCATTTGAAGTTAAGTTGCAAACATCAGTGCACTTCCTCCTAAGTATTTTAGGAGGCATAAAATTAGAGATCAATATTATTTTATGTTTATTTGTTTTTCTTTTGAGATAAACTTTCATACAATGAAATGTGCAAATGCTAAGTGGATCATTCCAAGTCTGACAATCACCTACAACTCCTGTGTAAAGCAAATATCTATCAGGTATATTACCCCTACCCCAGAAAGTTTCCACATAAATCTTCTTAGTCAATACTGCCTATACAAGTCCCTCTGAACCAAACAGCACACTGATTTTATTCTGCCACAGATTAGTTTTTCTTGTTTAGAGCTTCATATCATTTAAATTATAGCATAATTTACTTTGCATATTGCTATTTTTTTCACTCAGCAAAATATTTCTGAGACCTATCTATGTAGTTGCATATAGCAGTAGTTTGTTTTCTAGTGTTGAATAGTATTCCCTTGTATACCTCAGTTTTGTTTCTCTATTCTCCTATTGATGAACACCTGGAATATCTAGTGCTTTAGCTATAGTGAAATAAGCTGCAATGAACTTTTTTGTATGAACATATCTTTTTATGGATATTATCAATTCTTATCAGTTGTAGTACCATTTCAATTGTATAATTTATTGTGAGAATCAACAATTATAAGCTCTAGTTGCTTCATATTATCAAAAGATTTGGTGTGTTCAGTCTTGTTAATTTTAGTCATTCTGTGAGTGTAATTTGATAACTCACTTAGGTAATAATTTGTATTTCTGTGATAATTAATGATGTTAGTCTCTTTTTCATGTCTTTATTGGTCATTTGTATATCTTCATTTCTGAAGTGGCTGTTCAAATCTCATGGCATTCCAAATACTTGAACACTAGAACTTTTGTTATTGTTGCACAGATACCTGAGGCTCTTAAACAAAAATCTATTGTTTTTTTTAAACTGGATAATTTTTAGGGTTATAATCACATTCACTTTTCTTTCTTCGTTTGTCAACACTCTCCTCTTAAGCTCATCAAGTGAATTTTGTATGTCTATTATTGTTTTACAATTCCTGAATTTTTAATGGTTCATTTTATAGTTTTTATTTCTTAGCTGAAAGTTCTCTATTTGTTCATTAATTACAAGTATATTTTCACTTATGCCCTGGAACATTGTTTTGATTACATCTTTTAAATCCTGGTCTGCTAATCCCAAAATCCAGTTGATTCATCACAGACTTCTGTCTGTTGATTATATTTTCTCTTATAAATGAATAATTTCCCTGTTTCTTCACATAATGAGTAATTTTGAGTTGTGATCTGGACATTGTAAGTGATATGTCTTAGAGACTCTGAGTTTTGTTATATCCCTTTGAAGAGAACAGATTCTTTTTACTAGTTATTCATTTAGCAGGAACATAACTAACTCAAACTATAAACTCTCCTCTGTAGTGTATGGCAGCTCAATTTCCATTCACTTATTTTAGACTTAGCTGCTCTCCTTGGGTTCTGTTCCCAACTTCTTTGGAAACAACGTCTTTGGAAAACAACTTAGAATGAATATATAAATATTGAGTATATAAATAAGAGTGATATCTTTAATAGCTGCAGTAAAGTTTGGAGTAAATAGAAGGTCTTCTTTGCAACTTGCCCAGATATACTGATCATTAGATATTTTTATGTTCCCTTATGACTGCCTATATTTAAGAAACTGGCAAAATATGTATATCTAAGCAAAGTATATTTATATAAAACTATACACTTTTATGGGATTACATTTTAAAATAGCAGTACTCATGAGGGCACAGTGCAAATTTAACTTAAAATGTTATCTTCTGAAAAAACAAGAGGCTCAGTTAAAATAATGACATATCACTTTTTTAAAACTTGTTGACAAATATCCTGTTTAAAGTGGCAGACTATGATCCAGTCTATTTAGATTTAGTAAGTATGCTAAACACACCTTTATGATACCTGGTTAATGTGTTTCAATACAAATGTAGTCAATAACGTTTGGGTTGGAAACCCTAAAGAAAATGAGTTAGAATGAGAATACTTATTACAACCTCTCAGTGAATCTACACTTATTCCAAAAAAAAGGGATATTATAGCTACCTTAAATTATAACTTTTCCTGATGTCTTTAATGATGGAAAATAACACGAAAACATTTCCATGTAATTGTTGCAAAATCTGAGGATGTTTTGGGGGATCATAATGGGAAAAGCCTATTCAAGTACATAGTCTCTGTGAAAGTTAAAACTAGCATGTCAGGTATTTTCTTCTTCACATAAGTAAGGATCTACATTTCGAGAATAACTAACTTGGAGGCATAATTGTTCTCAATTTACCAACCTAAATGAAAAGATACACTTAGAATCTTGTATATGAAAAAAGAAGATCATCAAGCTCCTCTTAGAGTATAGGAACACTCCAAATAGAATAAAGGCATAGTTAATTCACCAATCACAGTGACCTGCAGGTAGCTTATAGATTCCCAAAAGAACAAATATATGATAACTGTCTTTATATATAAGATTAAAGCTGATATTTAAGGCATGTTACAGGCACAGTTGTTTTCAACCTTTACTCTGCATAGCATTATTGATTGTATACCCAAGAACCATTTCTTCATATTGTTCCTTGCCAGGAGAACCCCAGTTTGAGTGCATGGTAATGTGTCCAAAGAGCAATTAAATCAAGACTAAGTCAATCACAGAAGTTCCATTTCTCTTTCAGGTAATTGGTGTACATGTAGCCATTTACCTCAATTCTTGGCAGTAAAATATAAAGGAGCTGCTGGGAGCTTCTAAGAAAACTTTTCTGCTTGATAACAGTGTCTTTTTGCCCCACGACTTTTTTCTTTCTTGGGACACTTCTGTGTAAGGATGTAGTGTTTGGATCTTGTGAAAGTTAATTTTATGTGTCAACTTCACCAGGTTAAGGGATGCCCAGAGAACTGGTAAACATTATTTCTTGGTTTTGTCTGTGAGGGTGTTTCTAGAAGAGACCAGCACTTAAATCACTAGACTGAGTAAAGAAGATCGCCCTCACCAATATGGGTGGGCATCATCCAATCCACTGAGGGCCTGAATAGAACAAAAAGGCAAAGGAAATGTGAATTCCTCCCTGTGCTTAAGCTGAAACATCCATTTTCTCCTGTCCTTGGACATCAGCACTCAGACAGGGACTTACTTACATGATTGACTGCCCGTACTCCCCACAAATTCTCAGGTCTTTGGACTCAGATTAAATTATATCACTGGCTTTCCTTATTCTCTAGCTTGACCATGGAACTTCTCAGCCTCCATCATCATGTGAACCAATTTGTATAATTAATAAACAAACAAACAAATAAATAAATTTATCCTATTGTTTCTGTTTCTTTGGAGAACATTGATTAATACAGAGCCCTAGCAGTTACCTTGTAGAGATGACATTGCCAAAACTCTTCAGATATTGGAGCAGAAAAAAGGAAGAGCCTAGGTCTTTAATAACATTGCTAGCCACACCCCCGATAATGACACTTGCTAGATGAAATAAGTTAATGTCTTTATTGGTAAAACCATGTTTATAAATGATTCTAAAAACTCTCAATTGAATGAATATTTCATTTTAAGACAGTTAATGTTCATTTTGGACTTTTTACATGTCTGCAAAAGTAAGTTAGAAAAGATGGCTGATTCTGTTGATGGCTTTAATTCTTCAATTTTTAAATTCATTTCAATTATTCCATTCCTCATTTGAAGAATTCTTCAATTCTTTTCCACTCTCTGCCTTGCATCATGCCTTTTCTCAAATGACTTGCAATTTCTTTCAATTAAAAAGCAGTTGAATATGGACACAGCAGTGTCAACTTCTTTGGTTAGTGGAAGAATGCAGAAGTGATAGTATCTGTATCTCATGTTAATCTCTGTTAGACTGAAAAACTATAGAAAAGTTTGGATGATTTTTTTTTTTTACTTTCTCACCTAAGTAGCAGGAGTCATGTCCCATTTCACAATTTAATATGGCACCAGGAACTCCTAAGATTGCCTTCTCTAACCACCTACACACCTTGAATGCTATTGCTTAGATGAAATGGGATTTCAGAGCTTACAAAGCAATGATTTAACAACCACTTTAGTAATAAATATAGAAGTGCATGCATTCCTTTGGATTGCAAGACCCTGAATAAGATCAGTGATAAACAGAGCAATCTGCATTTACTGGAGGATTGGGAACTGAAGTGTTAAACTGATGCACACTTCTAGAGTTTTTCTCTATTAATGATATTGCAATTTCCTCTGAGGTAAGAGACTCTCAGTTCAGGTTACTGTGCAGAATACGTGTACCTCTGGAGACCTCTTTCGAATTTAGGATTTTCTCACTCTCAATATGTGAGAAATAGAGGCAAGTTTTTAAATTACTGATTCATTACTTTTGGACCTGCCCTACCATGCCACTATTCCACCTGCAAATATCTGTACTTATTTCCTTTTGAAAGGTGTTAATACAAATTTTTATAAGAGCATCATGTATCATATTGTAGAACATGTAGAGATTTTACATAACTGATAATATAATATAGCTCTCCAATAGTAAGCACAATTTAAGTCATATTGAAAGTATTGAGATCTTTTAAGGTATAAATGGTCTAGAATACTTCACTATTTAATACAATTCTTTAATATCTGCCTTAAGTATATATTATTTTTATTTCTGTCATACCTCTAATTTTGTATTTTAGAAACAAATATATTCTTTACTCTCAAATAGAGGGATGGATCATCTCCCAGAATTTTGATTATTCTTTTAAAATTTCTCTCCCATAGACACACCAAAAATATAAATTAAAAAAATATATATTTGTTTCTAGTGGTCCTTGTTTTGCCTAGCAAAACTTGTTTTAAAATTCAAGAATCTTAAATTTGGAAATGAAAATATATGTCCTTGTTGATCTCTCTTGCTCAGAAGCAGCTGAAAGTGTTTAACCAGAACCTACACACACACACACACACACACACATATACAATGGTGCTTGCCCAATTCCAGGATATATCTCTCATACTGTAGTTATAATAGATTTGTGTAGTTAGCATGGAAATCATCCTGCAGATGACAGTAAACTGTTTGAGGAAAGGATGCTTTATCTGTATATGCACAGATTTTGGGGGGCTAGTAGAGGGATGTTTTTAACCTGCAATTTGGTAGAAAAATAACACCATTGCCTCTCTTTCATTTTACTTTTATACAAAGGCACAAAGACTAATGATAATAATAACAAAAGTGATAATAATAGTAATAATTTACATATAAACTGATTTATATCCATTTGATAATTCATAATTTTATTTAGCATTCCTTTCATTCATTCAGTCAATAAAAATTTACCACTCCAGACCTTGTACTAAGTGCTGGGAATATAATGCTAAATAAAACAGAAAAGACCTTGCTCTCATGGACTTTAGGATTTTCATTATTGAGGGGAAAGAAAAGTGAACAATTAAAAAAAATCATATATCAAAAATTAGTAAGTGCTATGAAGAAAAATAAATCAAGATAAATAAATATGACCAGTTGTGCTTGCTTTTGGGAGGGGTGTGGAATATCCTTGAGGTAAGGCTTTGCCAATAAGATGACATAGAACAGGGACTGAAGAGAGTGAGGAAACAGGCATGACACTATCTGGAGAAGGAACACTGGATGCAGATGCAAATTCCCTGGGTCAGAAGTGAGTTTCATGGGTCCAGGACCTTCAAGAGGGCCAGTGATAGAAGTGAAGCTAGTAAGAGTGGTAGGAAATGAAGTCAAAAAGACAGTGGGTGTCAGATTTGATAGAAGTTGAAAGTCATTGTAAAGACTGTCCCTTAAAAATACATATAATAAAGACAGTGAGTGGGTACGGTTTCAGAGACTGACCTTTCAGAAAGAATGCTCTCTAAGCTCCCAGAGCAAAGGTACAATTTGGGTTGATGAATTCTGTCCAAAATTTTTCAAATTGATTTCCAAAAAGGTGCCATTCTCCATATCCAAATTTTCTCTTCCTCAAAAACTTCATTATTCTTGAATATTAATCAGAAATAATTTATTAAAATTAATCAGAAAGTAATGTTCTTGTGTGAAACAGAGAACTGAGAAACAGAGAAAGTGAGTAGTGTATGGAAGATAGGAAATGACTTGGAGCTGAGACCATTATTAATCTCCTTTATTTTATCATGAACGCTATGGTATGTAGCAAACTGAGACAAGTCAAAAGCTTATGTATATAACTTTGCAGCAGATACTCACGGACACTTACTCTATTAGCAACAAACATAAATGGTCACCTCAAATAAAGCCCATGTTTTAAACTAGGATAGAAAAGAGACATCCACTTTGCTGAATTAGCACACAATACTGCTGGCCTCTAGAAAGCATTCTTAATCTATCATATTTCATCTCAGATATGAATCACAGGATGCTAATAAAATGCTATAACTTCTAACCATCTCCTTCAATGGCAATATAGAGGCTCAAAAATTAACTTTAATTTTTATATAACAGTTATGTGGTAAATTCTACCATTTCTCCTATGACTGGGAGTGTTCCAGTAGGTGACAAATGAAGGCAGCATGGTGGAATGCTATCATTTATCTTCCTTAGATTCTCCTACCAACTGAGGACCTCACTTGTGAGCAGGTGAACTTTTAGCCTTTCATGTGCTCCATTCACGGCTACACTGCAGTGGGGTAAATGTGGTCGGGTGGGTGAGGAACGATGTGTTACTGCCCATTCTCAAAGGTGAAGTCACAAGAAGCATTTGGTTTCCTCAGCGATCCACAGAAATGACCCTTTCCTTATTTTATCTCACCTATACATTTATAAATCCTTCTCTGCATCCTTTTTGGTTGATTATGAAGAACTGTTCATTTTTTAATAGAAGGCCTAGTTTTTCTCTCTTCTTCATTCTATCCATCTTGTTTTCACTGAAACTTGACCCTGTCAATGATTCTCCACTGTTCTTTTTATCATTTCTTATCCCTTTTGTATCATCTTCTGCTCAATTTATAAATATGCTCATACTCCCTGACAAAAAGATAAAAAAAATTAAAAGACAAAGAATCTGCTGTATTGGCATAGGATCACTCTTTCAAAACTACTATATTTTTCTTTACTTTTTAGTTTAAAAGAGTAGACATTCTCTATCTCAACTTCCCCTTTTGCCCCTAGGCAAAATTTCTCTGGCAGTATACTCCACAATGCAAAATTCAGGGAACAATTTTATTCTTATTTTTCTTGTTCTTCAAACATTTGAACAGCATGTAAGTTTCTGCTACATATAGGATTTAAATGAATCTATTGTGTTTAAAAACTAGCCACTTCTTCCTGACATTCCTCACATCTTTGGATCTCATAAAAGCTTTTCTTTGAGTTGCCTTCTGTCTTTCTGAACATCCTCAAACATGTCAGTAGAAATTTCTTCTCTCATCATTTAAACATTAGCATTATTCATGGCTCTGTAATATGTCACTTCCCTTCTGACTTTCCAGATATGCTATCCATATAATCTCATCCACTTTCACAATTTTAGCAGTCACTTTACGATGATGTCTCCCTGATTTATCGCTAAAGCTGACTTACCCCATGGGTTTTAGACACAAAAGCCCAGCAGGACCCTTTATTTCAGTAAAGAGGAAGATGAAGAGAAGATTGAATAGAAAGAAGAGTAAAGAAAAATAGCTGAACTATATTAACATTTTTAGCTTTATTTAATGTTTCATGTAGCAAGCATTACCATATTTAATCCTCACAAAACACTAAATTCAATTACAAATATTAGTATAATAAATCTTGTCTATGAGGAAACTAAGGCTTAGAGAGGTTAGACAATATTCCTACTGTCCTACAGCCAACAAAGAACACAGAAAAGAATTAGAATTCATGTGTGTAAAACTTAAGCCACTGTTCTAGTCTCCATTAAGCAGTCACTTCTACAAGTATGTCATACTCAACATGTCCAAACAATTTCTACCTTCTATTCCTGTATTGTCTCTTCCTCTATATGTTAATTATATTTATGACACTTGTACCTACTCAAGACATAAAACTTGTCATTCTTACAGGCCTACGATGACCAGGCTGTCAATCTCCTCCATTTTAACTCCCGCTGCTGCCTAAATTGTGTTTCAAGCTGCAATACTATTGGACAGCTTGTATTTCTCAGCGTTGCTATGGTAATTTATTTTGCTGTGACCTTATTCATTTTGTGTCCTCTGCTGCCCTTGTTTATCTGACTAATTCCCACCTATCCCTTATGACTCAGTTCAAGCATTCTACACCCCATACATGGTTTTCCAAAACCAAAGCCACAACACCAAGAGGTATCAATCACTTGTAGTTAGAGTAGTTTTATTTGGCTATTACAACAAACTGCTAGCAGGTGGTCATAAAGTATAATTAGGTATCATTAAGAAAGATGATTTTTTTTCCTAATTTCCACAAAGTCTTACAAACTAGACTACCTAAACACTAAAATTTGAATAAATGCCCCTCTTATACTCTCTGAGTCCTCTAATTTACATCAATGGTCAGTTGCTTACCCAACCACAATTTCTAGCCTCTTTCTTCCTTTCTGCCAAAAAAGCTCTATATTACTTTCTATATACTTAAATTCCAAACATTTACATATGGAGCCTTTTCTTCCACACCTAGGCAGTGTGCATGTGGCCCAGTTTTAACCACTGGGGTCCAAGAGAAAAGTCTGCTGAGAGTAACTGAGAAAGATTTTACTCCTCAGTAAAATGAGAGAGAAACATAAGGACACCGACTCTCTCCAAACGCTCCCCATATTAGTTTGCTAGGACAGCCGCGACAAAATACCACTGAATGGGAAGCTTACACAACAGAAATTTATTTTCTCATTATTCTGGATCCTGGAAGTTAAGATCAAAGTGCTGGAAGAGTTGGTTTCCTCTGAGGCTTCTCTTCTTGCCTTTAGCTGGCTACCCTCTTCCTGCCTTTTCACATGATTGTCTCTCTGTGTGTGCCCTGGTGCCTCTTTGTAGGTCTAAATTTGGTCTTCTTATACAAAGACGAGTCAGATGGGAATAGAGCCCACTGTAATGGCCTCATTTTAACTCAGCCATCTCTTTACAGGTCCTATCGCTGGATGGTCACATTCTAAAGTACTGGGATTAGGGCTTCAACACATGAATTTGGGGGCGAGAGGAACACAGTTCAGCCCATTATTTTCCTCAACCATTTATTATCTTGGACGTTGTCACATAATGTGATATTTTATACAGTAACAGGCACCTGAGGGAAAAGACAAAAGAATCCCAGAGAAGGTAACCCAGAGCCCTGATATCACTGATCTTCTCTATTAACCAGGCTTGGAGGCCTCTGTCCTCCAAACTTTTTCAGATTAATAAGTGCACTTATATTTTTAAATTATTTTAGGTTGTTTTATTGCAACTTGTGCCCTTAAACATTTAATTGATATACTAATATAGCACTTATATAATATTACAATAATTAATGGAATTGAGTCTAACTCAAGAGTAATATTGCATTTATCATCATCTCTCTGTTACCCACTACAGTGCCTAATGCTAAATAAAAATTTATTGAACTGAATGAATTCTATGCTTCTTCTCCCACATTTACTCCCAAACAACCATAACTACAATGAAACACTAAATTCCCTTTCCTGAATCTTCTACTGATCTGGAAAAGTCTTCACTGAGTCACTTTTTCTGGTAGCCACTAGAAAAATTCCTCTTTTATATTTCTTCTCCAAACCTATCTGGATCTAAGTCTCTCTACATTTTGACTTTACTTTGTTTCCTAATTGTTTACATCTCCCAGCAGTCATGAATCAATAGTGATTTTATATTTTGAGAAATAATATATACTAGTTGTGACTTTGTTATACAAAATACATGATCCAGTTGATAATTCCAGGGTTGCTATATTTTTTGTTCATTCAGAAGTTTGAAGTTGAAAAAAAAATGTCCTGGACTTAGTAAGCACCTCTGTGTTCAAACTCATTCCTCTGTGTTCAGACATAGGCTCAGTTCTTAGGTTCTTCTTCGATTAAATAAATTTGACATGTTCAATAATATTTTTTAACATCATTATTGGAGTATAGCTTCTTTACAATGTTGTTTTAGTTTCTGCTGTGTAAAAAAGTGAATCAGCTATACAAATACATATATCCCCAAATCCCCTCCCTCTTGGGTCTCCCTCCCAACCCCCCTATCCCACCCCTCTAGGTGGTCACAAAGCACCAAGCTGATCTCTCTGTGCTATGCAGCTGCTTCCCACTACCTATCTATTTTACATTTGGTAGTGTACATATGTCACTGTTACTCTCCCACTTCATTCCAGCTTAAGATTCCCCTCCCCATGTGCTCAAGTCCATTCTCTATGTCTGCATTTTTATTCCTGTCCTGCCCCTAAGTTCATCAGAACTTTTTTTTTAGATTCCATATATATGTGTTAGCATATGGTATTTTTTTGCTCTTTCTGACTTACTTCACTCCGTATAAAAGTCTCTAGGTTCACCCACCTCACTACAAATAACTCAATTTCGTTTCTTCTTATGGTTGAATAATATTCCACTGTATAAATGTATCACATCTTCTTTATACATTCATCTGTCGATGGACACTTAGGTTGCTTCCATGTCCTGACTATTGTAAATAGTGCTGCAGTAAACACTGTGGTACATGACTGTTTTTGAACTATGATTTTCCCAGGGCATATGCCCAGCAGTGGGATGGCTGGGTCATACGGTAGTCTTATTTTTAGTTTTTTAAGGAACCTCCATACTGTTCTCCATAGTGGCTGTATCATCTTACATTCCCACCAACAGGGCAAGAGGGTTCCCTTTTCTCCACACCCTCTCCAGCATTTATTATTTGCAGATTTTTTGATGATGGCAATTCTGACGAGTGTGAGGTATACCACATTGTACTTTTGATTTGCATTATTCTAATGATTAGTGATGTTGAGCATCCTTTCATGTGCCTGTTGCCAATCTGTATATCTTCTTTGAAAAAATGTCTATTTAGGTCTTCCAACTATTGTTGGATTGGGCTGTATGTTTTTTTGAAATTGAGCTACATGTCCTGCTTGTATATTTTGGAGATTAATCCTTTGTCAGTTACTTCTTTGGGAAATATTTTCTCCCATTCTGAGGGTTGTATTTTCGTCTTGTTTATGGTTTCCTTTGCTGTGCAAAAGCTTTTAAGTTTCATTAGGTGTCATTTGTTTACTTTTGTTTTTATTTCGATTTCTCTAGGAGGTGGGTCAAAAAGGATTTTGCTGTGATTTATGTCATACAGTGTTCTGCCTATGTTTTCCTCTAAGAGTTTTATAGTGCCTGGCTTGCATTTGGGTGTTTAATCAATTTTGAGTTTATTTTTGTGTATGATGTTAGGAAGTGTCCTAATTTCATTCTTTTACATGTAGCTGTCCAGTTTTCCCAGCACCACTTGTTGAAAAGGCTGTCTTTTCCTCATTGTATATTCTTGCCTCCTTTATGAAAGATAAGGTGACCATACGTGTGTGGGTTTATCTCTGGGCTTTCTATCCTCTTCCATTGATCTATATGTCTGTTTCTGTGCCAATACCATACTATCTTGATTACTGTAGCTTTGTAGTACAGTCTGAAGTCAGGGAACCTGATTCCTCCACTTCCGTTTTTCTTCTCAAGATTTCTTTGGCTATTCAGGGTCTTTTGTGTTTCCATACAAATTGTGAAATTTTTTGTTCTACTTCTGTGAAAAATGCCATTGGTAGTTTGATAGGGATTGAATTGAATCTGTAGATTGCTATGGGTAGTATAGCCATTTTTACAATGTTGATTCTTCTAATCCAAGAACATGGTATATCTCTCTATCTGTTTGTATCATCTTTAATTTCTTTCATCAGTATCTTATAGTTTTCTGCATACAGGTCTTTTGTCTCCTTAGGAAGGTTTATCCCTAGGAATTTTATTCTTTTTTTGCAATGGTAAATGGGAGTGTTTCCTTAATTTCTCTTGCATATTTTCATCATTAGTGTATAGGCATGCAAGATATTTCTGTGCATTAATTTTATATCCTGCTATTTTACCAGATTCATTGATTAGCTCTAGTAGTTTTCTGGGAGCATCTTTAGGATTCTCTATGTATAGTATCATGTCATCTGCAAACAGTGACAGTTTTACTTCTTCTTTTCCGATTTGGATTCCTTTTATTTCTTTTTCTTCTCTGATTGTTGTGGCTAAAACATCCAAAGCTATGTTGAATAATAGTGGTGAGAGTGTGCAACCTTGTCTGTTTCCTGATTTTAGAGGAAATGTTTTCAGTTTTTCACCATTATATGTGGGTTTGTCATATATGGCCTTTATTACATTGAGGTAACTTCCCTCTATGCCTACTTTCTGGAGAGTTTTTATCATAAATGGATGTTGAATCTTGTTGAAAGGTTTTTCTGCATCTATTATTATACAGTATTTATCCTTCAATTAGTTAATATGGTGTATCACATTGATTGTGTATATTTAAGAATCCTTGCATTCCTGGGATAAACTCCACTTGATCATGGTGTATGATCCTTTTAATGAGCTGTTGGATTCTGTTTGCTAGTATCCTGTTGAGAATTTTTGCATCTATGTTCATGGGTAATACTGGCCTGTAATTTTCTTTTTTGGGGATCTCTTTGTCTGGTTTTGGTATCAGGGTGATGGTGGCCTCGCAGAGTGAGTTTGGGAGTGTTCCTCTCCCTGCCTTATTTTGGAAGAGTTTGAGAAGGATAGGTGTTCTCTAAAAGTTTGATAGAATTCACCCGTGAAGCCATCTGGTCCTGGGCTTTTGTTTGTTGGAAGGTTTTTAATCAGTTTCCATTTCAGTGCTTGTGATTGGTCTGTTTATATTTTCTATTTCCTCCTGGTTCAGTCTTGGAAGGTTGTGCTTTTCTAAGAATGTGTCCATTTCTTCCAGGTTGTCCATTTTATTGGCATATAGTTGCTTGTAGTAATCTCTCATGATCCTTTGTATTTCTGCAGTGTCAGTTGTTACTTCTTCTTTTTCATTTCTAATTCTATTGATTTGAGTCTTCTCCCTTGTTTTCTTGATGAGCCTGGCTAATGGTTTATCAATTTGTTTATCTTCTCAAAGAACCAGCTTTTAGTTTTAGTGATCTTTGTTATTGTTTCCTTCATTTCTTTTTCATTTGTTTCCGATCTGATCTTTATGATTTCTTTCCTTCTGCCACCTTTGGGGTTTTTTTGGTCTTCTTTCTCTAATTGCTTTCAGTGTAATGTTAGGTTGTTTATTTGAGATGTTTCTTGTTTCTTGAGGTAGGCTTATATAGCTATAAACTTCCCTCTTAGAACTGCTTTTGCTGCATCCCATAGGTTTTGGGTCATCGTGATTTCACTGTCATTTGTTTCTAGGTATTTTTTTATTTCCTATTTGATTTCTTCAGTGATCTCTTGGTTATTTAGTAGCATATTGTTTAGCCTCCATGTGTGTGGTTGTTTTTACAGTTTTTTTTCCTGTAATTGATATCTAGTCTCATAGCATTGTGGTCGGAAAAGATGCTTGATATGATTTCAACTTTCTTAAATTACTGAAGCTTGATTTGTGACCCAAAATATGATCTATCCTGGAGAATGTTCCATGAACACTTGAGAAGAAAGTGTATTCTGTTGTTTTTGATGGAATGTCATATAAATATCAGTTAAGTCCATCTTGTTTAATGTGTCTTTTAAAGCTTGTGGTTCCTTATATATTTTCATTTTGGATGATCTCCATTGGAGAAAGTGGGGTGTTAAAATCCCTTACTATTATTGTGTTACTGTCAATTTCCCTTATTATGGCTGTTAGCATTTGCCTTATGTATTGAGGTCCTCCTATGTTGGGATCATAAATATTTACAATTGTTATATCTTCTTCTTGGATTGATCCCTTGATCATTATGTAGTGTCCTTCTTTGTCTCTTCTAGTAGTCCTTATTTTAAAGTCTATTTTTTCTGATATGAAAATTACTACACCAGCTTTCTTTTGATTTCCATTTGCATGGATCCCCTCACTTTCAGTCTGTATGTGTCCCTAGGTCTGAAGTGGGTCTCTTGTAGACAGCATATATACAGGTCTTGTTTTTGTATCCATTCAGCCAATCTGTGCTTTTGGTTGAAGCATTTAATCCATTTAAATTTAAGGTAATTATCAATATTTATGTTCCGATTACCATTTTCTTAATTGTTTCGGGTTTGTTATTGTAGGTGTTTTCCTTCTCTTGTGTTTCCTGACTAGAGAAGTTCCTTTAGCATTTGTTGTAAAGCTGGTTTGGTGGTGCTGAATTCTCTTAGCTTTTGCTTGTCTGTAAATGTTTAATTTCTCCATTGAATATGAATGAAATCTTTGCTGGGTAGAGCAATCTTGGTTGTAGGTTTTTTTTCCTTTCATCAGTTTAAATATGTCCTGCCACTCCCTTCTGGCTTGCAGAGTTCCTGCTGAAAGGTTAGCTGTTAACCTGAAAGTTCCTGCTGAAAGATTAGCTGTTAACCACTGCACTCCCTCCCAGTGGTGCAGGTCCCGTGCCTATTCTTTTGTCTCTGTTTTCTCTTTTTTCTTTTGGCCTACCCAGGTATGTGGGAGTTTCTTGCCTTTTGGGAAGTCTGAGGTCTTCTGCCAGCATTCAATAGCTGTTCTTTAGGAGTTGTTCCACATATAGATGTATTTTTGGAGAGGAAGGTGATCTCCACATCTTGACTCCTCTGCCATCTTGAAGGTCTCCCTGTTCAATAATTCTTAATCAGATGCAATGTTATGTTCACTTTAATATTAAGTTTTATGGCTTTCATATCAGAGTTAGAGCTACATTGACTCTTGCATCCATGTAATGCACTATAACGTATGACAATAATCTTTAATTTGAGCCTTCATTTTTTAAATATTCTTGAATTTTAAAAAAGACATACAGAAACATGGGTAGCTTTATAACATGAATACTAATACTGCTTACTCCTTCATTTAGCTTTACAGGGAAAAAAATCTTTGAGTTTAACATATATTTCATGCTTCTCTAATCCATTACTCTGGGACTTCAAACTTCCTGAGTATCCATAGAAGCTCTGAATTGATGTATATTTCTGGTGAAACTATGTCTTTTGCTACTTTCTCTTGACAGGTGTGGTAATGACTCTTCTCAGTTATCCACAACCAAAGAGAAACAGACCTAAATCTATTCCCTGATACTTTAGATAAATAAGATTGCTTACTCTCAGTCCTGTTTTGTCCAATTATTTGAAAACTCCAACTTCCCAATTCATTGGGAAGCCTTGAGGGTTGGATTAAGTGGAAGTAAAAGAATTTGTCAGGATGGCTTTGTGTAAAATACAAGAAGCCATTTGCTGATATAGTGAAATAAGACTATCTTCTTTTGTTGCTATATCTACATTTGTTGCTATAGTGAAATAAGACTATCAGCATTAAAATCCTTCATGGGTTGCCAACTTGCACTGGTGCTACATTAGTCAGTTAAAACAAAAGCTATGATCCCTACCTTCTAGAAATATAAGAATCCAAGATAACAACAGTAAGAGAAATATTAAGACTACATGAATAATCAAATAAGTAAGGAGCTATGGGAGTTGTTGTTGGAAAGGAATGGACATCTTTCTTCTAATTAGTCATTATCTTAACTAGGAAATGTAAAAATGAGTGTGTTAAAATCATACCTTCGGAACACTTTCAATGATTTTTTTTTTAACAGAGTTCCTAATATGCTATTGATGATAGGTGATTTTTCCATTGGGTAATGACAGCTTTTTCTCCCCCCAAAAGTTATATTTTGTAAGATTCTCCATAAGATCATGTTTTTGGATTCTGTATTACATGTTTGTGCAAATGGACCTGTTCTTCATTGTATTTATTTATGTCCATATTGCTTATTATATATGAGCAGTAGGATAAGATTTTTTTTCATAAATAAAGACAAGTAAAATATCCTTAAGGTGGAGTTGTTTCAACTTATTTCACTGAGTTAAACTCACAGAGATAATATGTATGATATTCTCCATGAAAAAACTTAGATACTTTTAGTGATATTCTAAGGCTATACTTGGTTGGCAGACATACTAAGTAGAAGGAAAAATCCTCAGCTTAAAGGTGAAAACTTTCACACAATTCATCTTTACACAACAACCATTTCAAAAAAAAATAAAAAATAAAAGGTTTTGGCTCTAAATGCATGGAAGTGAACAATCGTTCCAATACCTTTCCCCAAAGCTGGGTCTATTTATTTTCAGAAGTCAAGAATAAATAAATGCCTGAGATTACTGCCAGTGGGATCCAGAGAATGATATAGGGTACTGTTGACAATAAAAGCCTCTGTAAAGGAGTTTTCGTGGAGAGACACCATAATTTTATAAAGCCACCAGGCATTGTGAAGTATCTTACATAGACTTTAAGATGGTAAAAAAATATATAATTTGAAATAAAAATCCAGAAATGATATGTTTTCAAAAATGTTTCTCACTTGTGAAAATACCAGTCAATGTTTAATCCTGGAGGCCATTCAGTTCTTAGTTCCTGGAGTTTAAAGATTATAAAGATAGCTGCTGACCCTACTTGTTTGTTTTGACAAAGCAATCTACAGTATAGAAACTAACAGCTTGATATTGGTTTGGTATTTTATAAAAGTATAATAAGTGAATAACAGGTATGAAGAATGTATCATTTGAAAAAAGAGGGATGAGTTAGGACAGGGAGGATGACTGGCATGATAACATAGTTACATTTTCCATACTGAGTATCTATGAAACTGAAAAAAAAAAATGAAGGAGAAAGGATAGAAAGAAAGTGAATTCTGAGCATCTGTCATTTACTGTAGGTAGTAATAAATACAGATAATCAAGCAGACATATGGCTATATAAAATGAAATTAATAGGTCCTGTTCAGAAAGTTTACTAAATCCAAACAATCTATTTTCCCCACATGCATTTCCCTTCATATCATATCTACCCAGACCCCCAAAATATCTTTAGTGAAAGCTACAGATTTTGTGAAATTTTAAAACTGCTGACATTTTTTTCTATTTCATTTCAATATGGAAGCAAGAAATCTACTCATTTTTGTTCTCAAGACTTTTGAAATATAGACATAATATTAAAATGCTTAACAGTTAAATTATGTGTCTAAATAAAAATTTAGGATGCAGTCTTTGATCAAACAACTAATAATAAGTATACAGACTATGTATACTTAGAGTGAAAGGGGACTCACTGATCCATTTAGGCAGGTAAATATGATGCTTTCTTCAATGAAGTATGTGTCTTCAGGAGACACAACCATGAGGATATGTGGAAGGAGGGCACTCAGAAATCTATCTGCAATTAGCAGGATCTACCATTGAAATTAGTGGCCAAATAGATACCACATCTAGATCTTTGTCAGACCCAAGGTGTTGTTATACACTATTTCTCAGTATTTTACAATGAAAATGATCACTTATACAATTTTCTTCTTTCTCTCTTAAATCATCAATTTCTCTCTCTGGAAGTCTTGAATCCATAAAAATACATATATGCAATTATATTTTTCATTTTTGAAAAGTCATTTCTTTTCCATATCCCTTTCTAGCTACCATCTCATTTCTCTTTTTTACAGCAAAAGTCTGGAAATTTTATCTGCATGCACTCTCTCCATTTCCTCTCTTTCTAGTTTTCTCTCTTTCCATACATAATCACATTTTCTCACCAGAATTCAACACAGCGTTCAAGACTGCTCCTGTTAAGCTCAACAGTTATCTCTACCATCTAAATCTTGACATGAGTTCTCAGTCCTTATCTTGTTTGAACTCTCAGCCATATTTGACACCACTGCTTACTCCTGCTTCACTAAAATAGTATTTTCCACTCGCTTCTAAGTTATCGCATATCACTTCTTGTTCTCTTAATTACTTTCTGGTTACTCTGTCTTAGTCTCTTTTGTTGGTGATTTCTCATATCCAACAAATAAATGTTGGAATTCCCCAAGACTCGGCCTTGTGACCTATTCTGTTCTTTCTCTACATTCACTCTTTTAAACTCATCCAATCCCTTGGACTCAAATGACATCCATTTATTGAGCACTCCCCAATTTTTACCTGCTTCCTAGGTTTATCTCAACTCCTGTCTCATATATTCAAGTGCCTATTCAATATCTCCACTTGGATAACAAATGCATTTCAAACTTAACATGCCAAAAATCAAACACTTACTCTTCTTTCCAAAATTCATTTCCCCCCCAATCTTCCTCAGTTTAGTCAATAACAACCACATCCTCCAGGTACTTGCCTCAGTCAGTCATTCCAGACTCCTCTCCTCCTCACACTCTCTATCATATCTAACAGAAAAGACTCCATGAGTATACATTTAAAATACATCTGGGGGGCCTCCCTGGTGGCGCGGTGGTTGAGAGTCCGCCTGCCGATGCAGGGGATACGGGTTCGTGCCCCGGTCTGGGGGGATCCCATATGCCGCGGGGCGGCTGGGCCCGTGAGCCATGGCCGCTGGGCCTGCGCGTCCGGAGCCTGTGCTCCGCAACGGGGGAGGCCACAACAGTGAGAGGCCCGCATACCGCAAAAAAAAAAATAAATAAATAAAAAATAAAATAAAATAAAATAAAATAAAATACATCTGGTATCCCATCATTTTTCACCATCCCCACTGCTACCACACTGTTCTAAAGTACCATCAAATACCCTGAATTATTGCAATGATTTTCCTACATTCCTGAAATCTTCTCTCATCACAGCAGCCAGAGTGATCCTTTTATGATGTAATTCAAATCTTGACACTCTTCTCTTGGAAATGCTCCACTGGTTTTCTCTTTCACTTAGTAAATTCCAAACTCATCCTATTGCATGGAAGGCTGTAAGATCTGGACCTGTTACCTCGCTAACCTCTTTTACTACTCTCTCTATACTCATTGTATATACTCATATATACATTGTAGCCACACTGGCTAGCTTTTTCTTGAATGCATAAGTCATGATCGACACCTTTGCTCTGGCTGTTCTTCATTATAAGCTCTTCCATCAATGTCCACATGCCTTGCACCTTTACCTATTTCATCTCCAGTTGTCTTCCTTGACCACATTATGTAAAATAGCACCTCCTCCCATTTCCAGCACTTCTCAAAGTCCTCTTCACTGTCTAATTTTTCTCCATTATACTTATTACTGTAATATAACCTATAGGCCATTTCCCCCTCAATTATTTGTCTCCCCCACTAGAATGAGCATAAGGGTTTAAAACTCTTGTTCATTGTTGTATTCTCAGCCCATGGAACACTCTCTGACACATAGTAGATACTCAATAAAAAATAATGAAGTGATGTTGCTGAATTTGAATATTTTTGTTCAGAGTGAACATTTTATTAATAATTGTGAATGGACAGAAAAAAGAAAAAAAGGGATGTATATGTGAAAATTCTGAGAAAGCCAATGGAAATTTTTCAGTTGATTGGCATTCCTTGTCAGAACTCAGTTTTACCTATATAGTGATCTATTCAAAATCTTAGAACATTTAATCTCACATATTGGTAATTTCACATTCTGAGTGGTTGATTGTATTATTTCAATGTTTGGTTGTTAATTGATAGTAGCATGATTATGTTTATATTTACCGTCCATAGCATATCTACCATGTGTCAGGAACTGCAGTATACATTTCACATGCACCACTTTAAAATCCTGTCATCCCAAACTCTGACTCCAGCCGCAGCTTCAGCAACCGTTTCCAGGTGCAGGAACTGGTTTTTCATCGGATGCCCTCAGGAAATTATGTTCATTCACGCATGTAAAACCTTGTGATGTGAAGGAGTGAACACTGGAGGGACAGCCCATGAGCAACAAGGAATTAGAACTGATGGATATAGGTTTCATTTTTTTGTCATCTTGTTAATCAGTTCTAAAATGCATAGAATAAGGCTTTTCATAATGTACTGCTGTGATCAGACATCTGTGACCCATAGTAGTAGTGAACTCAGAAATGCATTCTTGTACTGGTTGTCTTCCTTGTTTCACATCCCTGTCTTATATTTCTGCTTCATGCATGCAAGTGCATTTCAGTTTCTGCCTTTGAGGGAGCCCCAGTCTGGAACTGTATTAAACATTTTAAAATACTTTTAGTTTATTCCTTTGGAAACTTATTACTAGGTATTATTACAATCTCCATTTTTTGAAAGAAGAAAATGAAATTTTCATCCAATTAACATACCTTGCAAAGATAAAACAGTCAGAATTGAAGTCAGTTTTGTCTGACTCCAGCTGTATGTTCTTTCTATGGGGTAGAAAGACCTAAACTAGTGAGTTAATAGATTTTCTGAACTCATGGTGCTTTTTGATTTAAAAATAAAATGTACAGGTTATGGAGTTGATAATGCACAAAAATTAAGATTACAGGACAATTAATTCATGAGGAAAAAACTTCAAGAGAAAATATAAATGGGGCTGTAAATCATTATAATGTACCATAATAAAAATGTGAGGTCTTTCTCATGTTAATTCATGGATACATGATAGATACTTTTTGTTCACTTCATCCTTCTCTGCTTTGCAATGTATTTCATCTTTTTGAACTGAACAAGCAAGTTCCTTTGCCTTCTGGTTACAGTTAGTTTCAGCTGGTGGGAGGCACTGGCAGAACATAGAGTGGGCTAGAGTACAGCCAGGGTATTTTTTGCTTAGGTTCATTCACTGCCTCTAGGAAACATCACAACTCCTGTACATAGTTCTTTTTAACTTGCGGGAAACCCTCCTATCCCTGCTGATTCAAGTTCACTAGCCTTGGGATACTGCACTTTTCTTTAATGGTTCTCTTAACTTCACCCACAACTTTATAATTAGCTTCTTTATTAAACTTTTCTTAATTATTCCATTTTTGAGTATGCCATCTGTTTCCTCTTGGGATTTTGGATCATAAAAGAGACAATCAAGTAATCTTAAAAATATATAATATTCTTAAGCAAGAAATAGTTGAAAGTAACTCGGGACAGATTGTTCACTGAGGAAGGAGGAGGGATACAGTAATTATTAAGGGAGATTAATAGCTACATATTAAAGAGGAAGAAAGAAAGAAAATTAATGAGTTGTTTATGGGCCCAAGTGGACACTTACAGTATAATGTGAGAAATGCAAAGATTGATAAACTTATTAACTAACTATCTAACTGAAAGCCTTTGCTACGTATATTTGGTAAGATAAATACATGATTCAACTTTCAATGGAGTTGGTCATCAATAGACAGAATGTTCACTATTGTGGCTACCATACTTAACAAAATGTCAACCATGACCTATAGATTATATTGATTATATTCTTGACGTACACTAGCATAGGCATTGACCACAGAGATGTTCACTGTGAGCTGCATGGTTTGGAATTTGAAATCATTTTTATAGAAAAAGCATTCTTATTACATGTAGGTTTGCATTAAATGGATTTCATTCTACACAGGCTTCCTATAAAATGGGATCTAAAATTATGTTTTATGGATATGAAACCATTAAATCTAATCTTAATAAAGAAATTTCAAAGACTGCTGCAGAACTAGAGATTTATATAGTTGTAGAATAAAAGATTAATGAAGTAGAAATTCTGAAGTACAGCTTCCTGCATTTCCTTCTCTTTTTAGACTTGGTACGCAGCTTATTACCTGACAATTTTGTAATATATCTCTTCACATTTCTCTCCTTTTTATATGCCTTTCACTTTAAAACTGGTAACTGTTTATGCATTTGTTTTTCTTTAGTAATAAATAACCCTCTCACTAACTTTTAAAACTGGTGTAAGTTTCAAAGTATCAGACTTCCTGAGTGTGTCCTCTGCCAGTTCCTATTAGAAAAAGCCGTTGCTCATAGGAAGATAAGGAAGTTTTGACTTTGACATTTTAGATAAGCATTTTTCACATTATTGTACTTCACTATGGGCCCAGCATGTATTCCTGTAAGCATAACTAGAGCGACACAATAGATTGAACAGTAGGTCTACAGCTCATGTTATCTGACTATCCTTAACATTTTGTCACTGCCTTGATGAACTCTCCTTTTTTGCTCCATCCTTCTTTATTTTTATACTTTGGAAAGAGAATTTAAATACAGAATTTACCTCTAGATATTAGAGCTTTACAAAAATGTTTCTTTATTGAAAATCATAGCACACCTAAAGAAAAATCCACAGAAAGATTTCTCTCAAAGTGAATAGCCATATTACTTCCCCCAGGGGCAAGAAACAAAATATTTCCAGTAACATCCCAAATCCTTTTTCTCTTTCTACTTGCTATTTCCTCTTTACCCTATTAAAATGTTACAGTTATTCTGATTTTTGTACCAAACACTCCTCCCTTTTCTTTTAAATGTTATTCTTTAAACTTGTATTGCTGACCCCATAGTTAAGTTTCACCTCTTTTTATTTTGGGGGTACAGGTATAGATGGAATCATACTGGAAGTATTCTTAGTGCATGGCTATTTTGCTCAAAAGTATTTTGTTAGTTTCACATATGGCATTGAACATGGAAATAGTATGTTCATTTCCACAGTTGCCTGACATTTCAAACTTGAATATATACTGTTTATTAGTACATAATGCTAACATTTTTTTTCAAAGTGGTAGACTTACTCTCACCAGCAGTATGGGAAAGTATCCCCTTCATAGTTTGGCCCTGGGACAGAGTTTGCAGATGAGCTGAACTTGTGTATAATTTAGCAGGTGAAAGTAAGGCAGAAACCACTACTTTTGGAAAATCATGGCAGTTCTAATTATCCAGCCATAGCCTTGCAATTCTGCACTATACAGCTCCTCCCACATTTGGATAATCCATAATTCTTATATTAGTTACCTAAATTATTTTATAAATGTTATTTAGTATTGATACCAAACCTGAATAATGAGATAATATGTTCCATACACTGACAAGGATGGTAGATGTGAAAAGGGAAAGAAAAGAACAGTTGTAAGAGAGAGCGCAAGGAGAAAACACAGGAGCCAATGAACAAAATGATGAACCAAAGAAAGAGAATGTTTGTTAACAATGATTCTGCCTCATCAGGTCTAAGTAAATGAGAATATGATGCTGTATTTTATTAATCATATAGAGAAATGAGGAGGGAGGGTCTGCTGTGTGGGATAACATGTTTAGACGGATATTTTGCAGAATGTTTAAGGACAACAGAAGATTAGGAGAAAATGAACAATAAACACTGAAAATGTGGAACTTGGTTGAGATCACAAATGAAGAAATGATTTTGGGGATCACTTTGAAGGCAGTAGTGCTTCTCACAGGGATCACTACCTTATGGTTAAGTAAAAATGGTGAAAAATAAACCTTTATATCAAGATTATATACACATACTTACATAAGCCAACATCAAATGTTGTAGCTGTTGTCATTTTTATTTTTATTTTTTGCTATCTTTATAGAGAGGCAACTTCATAAGTAATTTGTTGTGCTCTATGACATTAGTTAGTATGTATCACATATCTGTGGTGTCTCAAATCTTAGATTACCAATTTCTTGAATGTGGACATGACACCCTATAAAGTATTGGCTTCTTAACAGTATCTAACACATAGTTAATATTTATCAAACGTTTGTTTAATTAAAGAAGGAAACGATAGAGGAATAAGTGAGAGATGGACAGAGAAGTTTGGTGGCATCATTATTCTGTGTGTAACTGAATACATAAATCTTTCCAATTTATATAGAAATTAAAGCAAATGAGGAGTCAAGGAAGATTGCCTTGCCTTGTAGAGCTTAAGGTCAAATGAAAAGTACCATCCATGTAGGGAGCCTGGTCAACTGAAATGTCCTGGGGATATGGAGATGAAAGTCATCAGAGACTCCTGGTGTGAGGTGGAGCAAATACTCTTACACAAAACCAGACAATCTTTTCTTAAACAAAGTCCTGTAATACTGGCAATAAAGCCAAGGACTTTATTCCTTCTGTCTTCTCCTTAATTTTTTGCCATCTCCTGCCTGAATCTAGACCAATCAAATAGTGCTTATCACTTTAATTTCTTAATTTACAATCAGTCCTGATGTGGACTATTTGAATTCTCAAAGCATTGTCATATTCTGGGGTCAACTAATGTTACCATCAAAGTAGTTAGAATTTTCCTTTTTATAGTACATTATAATTCACAAATATTGATGTGTTATCTTTCAGTTTTTAAAAACAATCTTATAACATAGGATTATTATCTGCCTTTGACATATAAGAATTTGAAGAAGACAAAAATGATAGCTAATAAATTACAGAATGGGGACTCAATGCCAGGCTTGAATTCTAGACATACTGCTCTTTTCACTGGGGAATGACATTGGGAAGGGATGCAGCTGGGTGTC
Source organism: Mesoplodon mirus (assembly GCF_964341445.2). Taxonomy (NCBI): domain Eukaryota; kingdom Metazoa; phylum Chordata; class Mammalia; order Artiodactyla; family Ziphiidae; genus Mesoplodon; species Mesoplodon mirus. Next base: position 25,440,303 of record NC_138992.1, on the reverse strand, counting down.
AGAAACAGAAACAAACACACACAGGGTTTGCTGGAGGGCAGGCTGATAATTTTTTTCTCATACGTGTCTGTTCCTTGGGTATCTCCCTTTTTTCTTGAACAGTCTTTTCTGTTCTTCAGTCCACTGACAGAACACAACCACCACCAGTCTCTAAGCCTTCCTTTTATGACAGAGATCACTACTTACTGACAAAATATCATTTTTTTTCAACTTCATTCATAATAGAACTATGAGTTTTAGATGATCACCCTGTCTCACAGAATAAAGATAATATTTCCTAGCCTCTTTTCTTATAGTGGTGGCCAAAGAGGTTAAAGCAAAATTTGTTTGGGAAGAAACCGTAAGTTAGCATTTGATATTTTCCTTCATCCCTCCTTCCTATCGACTGAAATGCAAATATGACAGCTAGAGTGCTGGCAGCCACCTTGGATGATGATGTCGACAAGAAGATGGAAATTACTGTTCAGGAAGGCAGAGTAGAAATACAGAAGGAACCCTGTTCCCTGTTGATATGGTATCACTAAACCAACAAAGGAGTACCTTCCTCAAGATTTCTTTAATATGAGAGATAAATAAGCTTCTACTCACTTAAATCACCATAGTCATTCTTTTATTAATAATCTAACTTAACACTGACACTACAGTATTTATATCCAAATGTCCAAAGATTCATCAGTATTTCAAGTTCTAAAATTCCAAGAGACTGAGTTACAGAACCTAGATCAGATCCCTGCCACTTAACATCAACTTTATTTATAAAGGGAGGATCACATTTTAAAAGTTATTCTTTCCATGATAATTATATGGATGGAGATAGCTGTAATTCTCAGAAAACTGAAGGACCAGACAGGCAACACGATAGGTGACCAAAGCAACTTTTCCAAAATCTTTCATTTCTGTGAGTGACCATTGGTTTTTTTAATCTAAAATCCTATTTTTTGTATTATTTTTAAAAGTGAGTCATGGTTAATATAAATGAAAATTATGAAAAAAATATCTTATGACCTTAAGCAATAATATTTACTATCACTAGCTCAGATAAAATTGCTAAGAGTTAAATTGTATGTGTTGTCTGATCTTTTCTATGTGCAGTGTGAAATGAAGGACAGTAGCTTGTTTTAATTTCACTAATAAATATGCCACATTGGATTTAAAAATCGCGCATAACATGAATGATAAATATATTATTGAGAAATGACTGGAACATGGTATTATAATCTAGGTAAGATCATGTGATTCATTAACTTTTCATACAATTGTCTTGACAAGGCTTCTTCTTGTGAATGCAACATATGCTTGTTAATAAAACATTTACAACCATCATTCTGTCATAAAATCAAAGAAAAAGGATATTTACTTGGCAGATGGTACAGTCATAACAGTTTATTGGTTTATATAATACCAAAGTTTGTTTAATTTACATTGTTAACTTTTTTATCACTTTGTGAATAACAAAAATTATTTAGGTGTGAAATTTAAAAATATTTACCCTAAATGGTAGATTGAGCAAATCTAAAATATTCAGGACATGTTTTTTACCTTCTACATATATTAACTCCCTTAAAAAACTGAATATTAAGATAGGCAGAGCAAGATTAAAATGATTTCCTATACCGTCTGATTTTTTTTCCACATGGAATTTATTTCTATAAACTAAAAGTTGTTAGAAAGTGTAGACAGAAACTTTATTTCATGTCAAGGAAATAGAAAGTCTATATTAACATCTTGGGAAGCAAAACGCCAGGCAGTGTGATGTAGGGAGAAATTCTTAGGGTGATTGAAAAATAAACTCTAGTCACATGTCTGTATTAAGTAGCTATGACCTTGGGTAAGTCACTCAGTCTTAGTATACATCAGTTGTCTCATGTATAAAAGAAAGTTAATTTCATCTGACTTCGTGTGAATAGTGTGAAGACAAAAATATGCTAATGGGCAGTGTATTAAGGAAATATTAAAATTTCCAAGGATGGAGATAATCCGATACATAGAAAGTAACCACAATTTGTCAGACTTAACCATGCAATATTTCAAATAATTTCAGTGCAATTCAGAGCATCTGACACAAGGGAAAGAGGATGAATTAATGTTACTGAAATTTGAGAAATATATATTTTTAAATTTTTGTATACCATTCTACTTAATCAACACATTGTATGAGGCAATATAAGACCGCATTATTTTCCTGGCAAATATACCACACTTTTGGCCCAATAGAAAAGAGGCAAATGAAGACCCCAAGTCGATGATCACATATCATTATTAATAAATTGATCTCTCCACTCTTGCTTTCTGCAGTTTACTTTTCAAAACTTTTCGGGCAGAGGTAGGTGCTGGTATGAGTGTGCATGTGTGTGTGTCAAAAATAAATTCTAGTCACATAAAAATAAATGTACAAATAAAATCCCCATTAAATCTCCATTTGATGACTTTCACAGTGTTGGGTTTTTGTAGTTTTGAAATATGAATTTTGTCAATAAACACATTAGTTCTCTCTTAAGGTTAATGTGTCCTAAAAACGTCTGAAGCATACATCTATTTTCTCATTCAAGCTCATTGATAAATAAGTCAAATATAGAGAAACAAGCGGAGTTCTATTTCACTTCAGGATCCTAAAGGGGTTGCTTGTATCAATTTACTTATTAAAACCAATGGAAGTAGAAAATACTGTCATTTTCTTCACTGTGCACAAGAATATATTGGCTTAGGGAATAAATAACGACAAGTTTAGGAAACCTCTTATAAAATCTATCTGCATCTTATTTCTATCAGCATAGAAATATCCTTCTGCTAATGAGAAATATTTTGAAAAGCCTTGTTGAAATATAGGTACATCGTGTCTATACTATGCTTCAGATCAATCTTATTTCCTTATCAAGAAATGGGAGAAAATAGCAGAATTATGTTAGTTATTCTCTAATTGTCTCTCCAAGTCTATTTTCAATTCTTCTGCCCTCTTTGTGCCTCAAGAGGATATCCTATATGAATCACATCACCCAGAGATCCTGCTCTTAACTAGGTTAAATTGCCCTCAGAAGCAAGATACAAGGTAAGTTTGGAGAACTAGAGTACAAATTCAGAAGAAAGCAAAAAGTTTGATTTGATGCTGTTCCCAAATCTCCTAAAATTCTCCTAAGGGACAGAAGATGCTTCACTGTTGGAAACAGGACCTAACCTGTATCTGGAAGCAAAGTGATCCATTGATGAAAAGATGAAAACCACAGAAGCAAGAAGCAAAAGACATAACTACAAAAGCCTTTAAAAGTAATGACCTCAATGATTGGAAATATTCAGTTATTTTAAAATATTAGTTATCATTTCAGTATTTCTCTGTATTTCAGCATAAAAAAAATAAGAGCTATGATGTATTTAACTTCTGCACTGTTGTGATTTTAATACAAATATCACCTGTAAGCTCATTACGGTCTTAGAAGTTCTATATTACTGAATTCACTTTTCAGAGAATGAAAGAAAAAGTTGGAATGGCAACAAACTGTCCAGAGCACATGGCTATTGGGAGCTATAGTCAGTCCTCAAATTCCACCCTGATTCCAATACCAATTTTCTTTGAATTTTCCCATTTTGCAATTTCAGCTAGGTTCCCTTACTAAAATCCATCCCTCTAAAATTTGATCACAAATATTGGAAACTTTGGACACAAACCTGGGGTTACATGTATTTCAAGAAATATCTAATTAGGTTTATGACTTATTAATGTTACTTAATCTAATAATTGCATCCTTTAAACAAAACTACTGATCTTTATAATTCACCAAGAATCTCTTTCCATAAGAAACTGTATATGCTGCAGAGTAATTCTTTGAGATCCCCTCAGGGACTTAGAAGCCTTTTTCACTTGACTATACTCTGCCTTTCCAACTATCTTATGAACTTCAGGAAAGAGAAGAAAAATGCCATTTCCCTCCTTTGTGTTCTCCCAAATGTGCCTGCCACTGTATTATTCACATGGTGGTAACCAATTTATTTTGCTAACTGACTGAAAGATATCATTATATAATAAAATTTTCTTTTCTCCACAGCAATTAAAGCAAAAGAATGACTAAAAATTTTCATGAAGCTTCCAAATAAATCTCTCTAGTAACAACTATTAGTAATAGAAATCATTAGTTATTCCTTGATGCAGGGAATACTAACAAAGACTAACAAAGTATATTTTGACTAATCGTTTTCTGAAATGTTCTTGGTAATAAGTGTTAGAAGGAGGTCAAAGTCACTTCCCTTATTTGAAATGAAAAGGTAATTCTACTCCTTAGAAAAGAAAGCTTTGTAATTTTCCAGGAATTTTAATTTCTAAGCTGAAAATCTTTTAGCACTTATATCTGATAATAGCTATTACAATGCACACATCAGTCTACTATCAGTCGTTGGCTTTTCCACAAGTCAGAAGTGAAATATGGGTAATAGTAATTTGAAAAATGAGATGCAACTCTGAACTTTGATCAAATTTTAATGTTATCAAATCATGTTAAATTGACATGTTGATGGCAATGTTACATAGTTCCACATCTGATAGCATCCTGCTCAAAAGCTATTTCCCTCTGAAAAAGAAATAGGAGATGAAGTGGTTTAATTTAATTGAATAACTGATAAAAATAATCAATGGTACTTCAGTTTCTGGTATGGAAAAAGAGGAGGAAATGCTTTCCTATCTCTAGAGACATTGTAGTAAACAAAGATGATAGGAATAGAATATGAAATACAGTTTGTGGATCCTTTTATGTTACTAAGTCACTAAAACTCATCTCACTTACAAAACCAGGCAAAAGCAATGGAACAAAGGTCACAGGTAAGGAAAATCACTACATAAATGTTTGAAAGATGTTTGATATATTTGGTTGTGTTCAATATCAGTTCACCAAAATCTTGGCCTGTTTTGAGAATTCAAAAATAGGGGAAAAAGGGAATTAGAAGATATGATAGTGAAGCAGACACAATTTTAAATGGTCTGTGATAGTTAAGATATTGGGATAAAGAGGGTAGGAGCTCAAACAAAAATACCAGAAAGCAATCACAGTGAGGAGGTATGAGGGATCCATCATCTTACATGATATTTTAGAGTCTTGCAACAGCGTCGCCTGCTCGGTTGCAAAGCTGAAAGTTTTAAATCAAGAAAAGCCCCAGAAGTAAGGGAGAGAGACACTGATGAGTTAGAATTCCTGTTTCTCTGCCCATAAAGCACAGAAAGAGCCTCCTGGAACACTGGTCTTGTTAGCAAAAGTGAGACTTGGGACAACCTACTTAGAGAATGTGAAGGGTTACCCACTCTGAAGTCACAGGTTAGGAATGGCTTTTAATTCTAGGAAGTGATACAAGACATAGAACTTTAAAACTCAGAAGTGAATCCAGTTCTGCATCATTGGTAACAAGTTGAAGTAATCGAAGTTCAAACTCTTCCATAGTCTAGAAATACAATCTAAATGCATCTGACTACACATTATTTCACCACCAGCCTGTATTCCTGAATGTCTTCTGTATGAATGCCATGCCACTCACCAAATAGAGCTGCAACACTCTCCAGCGTTTCATTCCTTGTGCCTTGAACATGTTTTTACCTCTCTGCCTGGCAGGCACTACCCTCAGTCATTTGCTGGAAAGATTTACAATTATATGTTGACATTTAGATCCAAGAAGACTGCCCTGATTTCTTTCCATTACAAAAATAAAAACTCAATTGAGAATTAATTGGCCTCTCAATTGTCCAAGACTGTATCTTACAGAACTTCTCGTATTCTGTTTCAGTCATCTGGATCTCCTATCGGGCTATGAGATACCTGTGAAAAATGTCCATGACGTATTCATGTCTTTAAATCCAGTGCTTAGCACACTTATGTTTAACATAAGTGATTTATTAATAACTAAATAACTTACAATCTTGAAATCTTGCTCTGAGTACACTCATATCTCAAAGATATGGCATATTTGTTTTCAGATCACCACAATAAAACAATTATTGAAATAAAGTGAGTCTCATGAATTCTTTGGTTACTTAGTGCATATAATATAGTGTTAACATAACTTTTAAGTGTGCAATAGCACACTTGTTCTAAAAGAACAATGTACCTACCTTAATTTAAATATAATGCTGTTGGAAAACTGGTGCCAACAGACTTACTCTATGCAGAGTTGCCACAAACCTTTGACTTTTAAAAAGTGCAATATCTGTGAAGCACAATAAAGAGAAGAGCAAAAGAAGGAATGCCTGTATATGGTCTTTAAATTTTAGCTTTATATATTGGGAAATTTATAATTAGAATTTATTGTACATTATTATAATTTCAGTGGAAGTCAAACTGTGGTCATGAAAGCATGTGATTTTAATTTTTAACATAAGTTTTTTCCACTGTATCACTGTTATGGTTTAATATGTCCCTCTGTCTTCTGTACTAACTATAATTTGGTGGTTGGATCAGATATACATTAGATATTATTGGCAAGACTAACTTACAAATAGTGATGTGATCTTCCACTAGGTCATTAATAATGTCAGGCTGTCTTTTTTTTTTATTCCTTTAAAAGCTATTTATGCTCTTAAGACTTTTTTGGGGGAGGAGTGGTTGATTTTGATTTTGCAAAGATGTGTCATAATGTGTTTTTCTGAGTGTGTGTCATTTATCATGGTAAGGCTTGTTGGTCTCACAAATATGAGGTTTGTTGTCTTTATCAGTTCTACAATATTATTATTTTTTAATATTTATTTATTTTTGGCTGCATTGGGTCTTAGTTGCGGCATGCAGGATCTTCTGTTGTGGCACGCAGGCTCTTCGTTGCAGCACGGGGGCTCCTCTCTAGTTGTGGCATGCAGGCTTCTCTCTAGTTGCAGCATGTGGGCTCCAGAGCACTTGGGCTCTGTAGTTGTGTTACAAGGGCTCAGTAGTTGCACACTGGCTTAGCTGCCCCACGGCATGCGGGATCTTAGTTCTCCGACCAGGGATCAAACCCACGTCTCCTGCATTGGAAGGTGGATTCTTAACCACTGGACCATCAGGGAAGTCCCAGTTCTACAATACTCATAATCATTATACCATCAACCTGGTCTTTCTTCCTTCTCTTAATAATCTTCTGATGTTATAAAAGTTGATGTTTTAAAAGTCTCTCCTTCCTATCTCTTAATCTCTTATATAATGTCTTATTCCTTTATCTCTCTGCTCCATTCTGTGTCTTTTCTTTCTCAATTTTCTAATTGGCTGGCCCATTTATTAAATTTTTATATTTATTTTTTACTTTAGTTAGTATTTTTATAAATGGTCAATTGTGGTCAGTTTTTTATAGTGTCTTGCCTCTGATCCAAATATTCAATTCCTTCTTTTGCTTGTATAAATGTATTAAACACATTCCTTTTATATTCTCTGTGTAATGCATACAAATTCAACATTGTTTGCTGTGGCTTTAAAAAAAATTCTTATTCATGTTGATCTGTATCTCCATTTTCTAAAAAGTGAGTCCATATCTCTTGTAACTGTATTATGGGAATTATTTGACGTCATATTTAAAAATAATTCATCCAAGAGCTTTTCCCTGCCCTTTCGCCGGGTGGTGAGGGGTGCTAAAATTCCTGGAACACTTTAGCTTAAATTTTTAAACTGAGTCTTTTTGAACCACATAGATGGTAATTCAGCCTCTCCTCTATGGAAGGCAGCATTGTGGTAAGAATTCTCAGGGAGAGTTTTCATGCCCCCCTCCCACACACACTTCTGCTTCAAGGCTGTAGCAGGCAAGAATCTAAATATCTTCTCTAAGTGTGTTTTACTCTAGATTTTTTCTAATGAATGTGTTGCCTTCCATAAATTTCAGCTTCATCAAATAGCTTCTTGCAAAGCACGTTAATAAAATCACAAACTCCAAGCGACCGGGGGTTGACAGATGCCCTCTGGCCACATCTAGAGGCATCCTAGCTCTCTGAATTCATGTTTTTCCATTGTTTCTAGTTTGTAAAGATTTGTCTTAGTCTCCTGTTAGCTCAACCATGAATTTTAACCTGTGGGAATTATATCTTAAGTTTTACCTTTTTCCCCGATTTTTCTTTTACTTTTTGGTATTTTCCCTATATCAAATCTGCAGTTTTGTGGGGAAAATGAATAATTTTTAACTAATTTACCCAAAAAAATGTTTGATTCCAAAAATTCAAATATGTGTTATCTTTTACATATAATATAATCAAAGACAGAACATGTTGTTTGGCACCAGTTTGAGGTATTCTCTGTGGAACTGAAATTGTTCTGTGTCTCTCAGGCAACATCCCACATTGAAACTGATTAGTTCTTACCATTCATTCATTTACTTACTTACATTTATTTGACATCACCACAAACTCTTAATTTTGTAAACTAATTAATTTGTAGCATTAATCAATCTGATTATGTACTTTCAATGAGCAAATGAGGATATTTATCATTATTAATTTAATGAATGAAACTTACTTTTCATCTGTTATAAACATGCTTCCTGTTAAGAAACAATTTTCTAAAAAGACATCTATATCAAATTCTAGTAAAAATGACTATATCGCTGAATAGATTCTTTCTCCAAAATTTGTGTATATCAATAATACACAATAATTTTTTAAAATAAATCTTTGTTTCTTCATGTTTCATTGATAGTAAGGGTTTTGACACAAAGTTTAGTGACGTTCATTTTTTCTAAGTGATACAAAGGTCTAATATTAAATGCTGATCTAATCAAAATGGATTTTTTTTTCCTTTTAAGTGAGCTTATGTCATTTGGAAATAACATATGTTTAACAGTATATGGGATAATGGGTTCTGAATGGTATCTCTTCTACTCCAGAGTCTATCAACACTTTAAATGGTTCAATAACAGATGTAAAATACAGAGTGAATATAAAAAGTTTATATTAATTAAACCATGATGCACAGTTAAGCTGAGATTAAAATATTAACTTCCTTTATATCTATAGATTACATATTAGTTCAACCTTCTCTTTTTCACATACCTCTTTTGCCCATCAGTATAATGCATCACTATCACTTAGAAGGAAAAATTAAATAATACTGACTTACTTGATCATAGTTCTAAATAATACAAATCATATTTTCCATAAAACAGCAGTTTTAGCATGCTTATTGGGAACTTGCTATAAAAAAGTGGGATGCTCTTTTCTGACAACAGGGTACCTCTCATATTTCTGATGGATTATTATTCTTCAAGCTCAACAATAAGAAAAAGGTATGTTCCTATAACTTTTGGGATCAGAATGTCAATCAACATATTTGCCAATAATGTTTCATTTTATGTGTCTACAACAAGGCAAGTTTTTGACCCAACTTTGGCTGGCTCCTCCAGATGCCTTCTACTGTGAAGGAGTAAGGAAGATTTATATCAATTTTAAATTACAAAATTTGGAATCAGGTAGATACCTGAGAGAGAACTAGATTGAGGCTCATAACCCTTTTCCTATAGTTCTTAGAACATTTATTATAATGCCTGAGATGATCATGGTTGAGATCAGTGACCAGGAAGAGAGACTTAAAGTCTACATGAGGAAGGAAATCAGACACCTGAGCTTACCCCTGGGTCCTAAATAGTTGTGGTCCTATACTCTTTGGGACTCAACATATGAATAAGTCAAAAAACTTGTGGTCTCCCTATCCCATGTGCTTGCTTTCCATATAATAACAGTACTTCTGAGCGACCTTTATGGGGTAAAACAGTGAGATACATGACCCGCAGGAGTAAACATATATTTACTCTACACACACATATAATTTAGTTTAACATTGCACTGCATTCGATTTTTCTCTATTATTTATAGTGTTGCAGTAATAAACTTCATGTATCTTTGCATATAGGCATTTTAATGTCTGTATAATTGATTTCCAGAAATGGAACTATGGAACTGCTGAAAATGAAAGAGAGCTATCCAATTTACTTTTCCTTTCTAACATTTATGCTTATTTAATATTTTTCTTTCACTTATTTAGAAATGGACACATTAAATTCATATTCTGACTTGGAATATGATCTGACAAAATCTCTTGAACTATTTTCACTACCAGAATATACAAGTTCTGCATTGTGATATTTCAGATTTTTTTCACCACATTTCAAATGAAAACAGTTTGGATTTTTGTTTCCAGGAAACACATATTGGATATGACTTGTTTAGCACTCAAATGAGTGACTCATGTGCTATGGCACTATTTCTACATATAACTACAGAAATATGCAGGTGGCTTGTCAGAAGTAAAAAACATGATAGAGCTTCTCATGCAGATTTCACAAAATTGTTTCACAAAAGGCATGGTCAATTTTTTGCTTGGTTTTCATAAAAAGAGAAAAAGTAAATGATTTTTATGTAAATACACTGCTGAAATTGCTCTAGCTTTGAATGGGGAGTCTTTGTTTCAAGTATGTGTATAGTTTAACACTCCTTTTGGCCAGCTCCTGCCTGGAATGCTGATAAATATTATATGTACTGCACAGTCTTGGATCCTGACTCCAGGTGCTTGATCCAAGGATGTGTCCCCTTAACTACTCATAGTTCTCTTGCATGCTTGTTTCCCTTGTTTTAAGTGACCTCCCTGAATTTGACCACACAATTCACTTTCAGAATCAATTGTCCTTCTATCTGGTCAGTTCTCTAGTTGAGAACATTGTCTATTCCATCCCCACAGAGTTACTGATCTTGCTAATCATCAATCTTCATAGAATTTGCTTTTAAAAAAATATTATATAGAATAAACAGGATATTGATTGTTTGAATAATTAACAAAAACGATAATATTTTCCATTATCTAGTAATTTCTAAGTTTATAGAAACCATGAACCAGTGGGAAAAGTACTGGACAATGACAAATCCTAGGTTCCAGTTTGTGCTCCACGTCATAAAGACTATATAATACTAAGCGAGACAAATAAGCTTTCTAGTCTTAGACCTGTAAAATGGTGAACACATATTGATCTGCCGACATCCTAAGCTGAGGATTAAATATAAATAATTTCCTTTGTATTAGGTAAATGCTATACAAGCACTTTCCTAAACACCTTATGGATGTTTATTAAGTAGGAAGAACTTTTTATTCCATTTTTAAGAAATAAGAAATTAAGCCTCAAGGAGGTTGAATAATTGGTATGAGATATTGAATCAGAAAACGACTCCAAGATTTATGATTTCTACTCTAATTTGGATTTCTTTGGGCAAAAAGTAGGAAATACGTCTGGCTTTTTTTTTTTTGGCTGCGTTGGGTCTTCATTGCTGCGCACGGTCTTTCTCTATTTGCAGGGAGCAGGGTCTACTCTTTGTTGCAGTGTGCGGGCTTCTCATTGCGGTGTCTTCTCTTGTGGAGCATGGGCTCCAGGCGTGCAGGCTTCAGTAGTGGTGGTGCACGGGCTCAGTGGTTGTGGCTCGTGGGCTCTAGAGCACAGGCTCAGTAGTTGTGGCACACGGGCTTCAGTAGTCATGGGTTGCAGGCTCTAGAGCACTGGCTCAGTAGTTGTGGTGCATGGGCTTAGTTGCTCCGTGGCATGTGGGATCTTCCCGGACCAGGGCTCGAACCCATGTCCCCTGCATTGGCAGGCAGATTCTTAACCTTTGTGCCACCAGGGAAGCCCCTGTCTGGCTTCTTAACTGAGGACAACATTACAATTAGATTATATTTGATAGTGACCATGATGATAGCTAACTTCACAGTATTTAGAAATTTGCTTTATTGTTATGAAAGGATTTTAACTTCTCATCTCCACACACGCACACACACGCACACACTATGGAATAAAACAAATATTGAGGGCTTTTAAAAATACCATTAGGGCTTCCCTGGTGGCACAGTGGTTGAGAATCTGCCTGCCAATGCAGGGGACATGGGTTCGGGCCCTGGTCTGGGAGGATCCCACATGCCGCGGAGCAACTAGGCCTGTGAGCCACAACTACTGAGCCTGCGCGTCTGGAGCTTGTGCTCCACAACAAGAGAGGCCCTGACAGTGAGAGGCCCGCGCACCGCGATGAAGAGCGGCCCCTGCTTGCCACAACTAGAGAAAGCCCTCGCACAGAAACTAAGACCTAACACAGCCAAAAATAAATAAATAATTTAAAAATACCATTAATAAAAATATTTTAATTAATTCTGAGTTTTCATCTATAGAAATATTCTGAAGCACTGACATCATTATATTAGTACCTCTTCTCACAGGGATGGCAAGCAGCCTTTTAAAATATCATCTTTTAAAAGTGACAGTGCAGTGATGGAAAGGTGCCATTTGCCCTACCACATTAAAATCCTCATTTTCCCGTTCATAAGGCAAATACTGACCCAGATGCCAAGCTGTGAACCTCAGTTCCCCACAGCAGCAGCTGGTTCCTTGGCAGCCTCATTAAGTGGCTACACTGGCCCCTTTAATATTGTCTGTAGGTCTCACACATCATTATGCTGCTGATAGCTGCACTGGGCTCCTCTGTCCTTCTGTTTACTTGTCCCCTTGACTGATATGTTTCTACATATTTTCTGAATTTTACAATTTATTAATTAGGCAAATGTCATTTGGTTCTTGTACACATGAAAAACCATCCATGGACAAAATGAAATCTATAATTACTTTCCATCTCAATTCATTTTGAGATAAGAGTGCTTACTTAAATCTCAGTGTGGAAAAGGTTGTTCTTCCTAGTTCCGAAACTAAAAGGGAATGTAATTTATGTGATTTATGTAATAACAACAATCAGATCAATCCTTTCTTTGAGAAGCGAACTCATAATTCTTAACCACAGGAAAAGAGGAACTACCAAATTTATCTGTTGGCATTTTTCTTCCTGTCAAGTCAATTACTAAAGTGTCTGTGACTTCATAATACTTAGGATAAAAATGAAAAACAGGTAAACCTATCAATACATTAATCATATGGCTCTACTCTATCAACTAAACAAACTGACAAATGTACCCTTCCAATGGTTATCTACTAGATGTGGAAGGGAAAATGTCCTGAGTTTAGATTATATATGGAATCCTGTGCAGTAGCGAATGGCTTGGCAGGTGGTCATGGATCTAGAAAGAAAAATTCAGAAGATCAAAAGGAAGAGGTTTGGAGTAAAGACATGAGATTGGACATAAGGAAAGACCAGAAATTTTTCCCTAGGAAATAGTATGAGTTTGCCTTTTTTGTCTACAAAGCCTCAGCCAGCACCACTCTCTGCAAACTTAATGTTTGCTCAGTGGTATGGAATATCATATATCATGTACCTCACATCCAACCAAGGAACCCATAATAGGAGTATGAAGGAGGTATGAATGAATCAATGAGCATAGGATACTCTGTCATTTCACCCAAAACCTGCTGTCCTAATAAAGCACTAGAACAGCCTATTGAAGGTAAAGTTGAAGCACCGGCTCAGATGGGATATCATCCCCAGGAAGCAATATACACGTTGAGCCAAAGAAACTTCTATGGTACTATATTCCAATAGGAAAAATACATGGGGCTGCAAACCAATGGGGAGAAGTAAAGGTGACCCTAAAAATCTTGGCTCTTCAGAGTTCCATGTCCTGAATGACAAAGGAGGAATACTTATATCAAGGGCTGCTGCAAAAGTCTCATTCATTATAATCTATAGCTCTTGCCTGTAAATCTAGTAATTTTTAAATTGTATATGGAATACTGTGGACTGCACATTATAGAGACTTTGGAGTATGGTATCATTCATTACTAGTGTTCACTCTTGACATAACAAACAGCTAAATATTGGCTGATCACTTAGATCCTGTGGAGGTTTGAGTATAAAATAGGTAACTAATGAGAGTTTGACTTTTGAGCCAAATAAGTTATATGGACTTGGTAAACACCTCAGCATTACACAAACACACTCTAAGAAAGCGTAAAATCAAAACTACTATGTATAAAACAGATAACTAATGAGAACCTACTGTTTAGCACAGGGGACCCTACTCAGTGATCTGTGGTGACCTAAATGGGAAGGAAATCTAGAAAAGAGTGGATGTATGTATACATACAACTGATTCACTTTGCTGTACAACAGAAACTAACACAACGTTGTAAAGCAACTATACTCCAATAAAAATTAAAAAAAAAAAGTCAAGCTCTATTTCACCTTCACATTCAACAGCTGAAATCTCTGCTCTGTCCTCTCAGCTTTCCATCTGTCCCTTTCTTCTGGGTGCATTGGTGTCTCCCTGACACATATGCAACTCAGTGTTCAACCAAGGCTTTGAAAGGAGTTTAAGCAAAGACATATTTGGGGGGAGGGGTCCCCCTGCTGGAAATCCTTTGCAGGATTTCCTTCCTCAATTTCCAGCTGAGTTCACAGCCCTAAACTCTCACACTTCAAGCCAAAGGACTGTGGCTCTGTTTGAGTACTGCCTGACCCATGTTGTTCAGACTCTGAGGTGCACTCAGGAAAAAGCCATACAGAGGTAAATCTTACCTTGTGAGCTTTCATTCTTTCAAAGGTAAAATGTCCTTCAGTCTCTGCCTATTTTTAGACACTCTACCATACCATTATATAGTTTTTCTGTTAAGCATTTTATCTAGAATTTACAGAATTATATAGAATTTTTAACTATATAAATTATATTAGATAGAACTATTTATCAATTATTGGACTGAAATGCCAATTAATTATTTTTTATCATTCTAACTGTCTTAATTCTGTAGGTTTGAATTCAACTTGGGTATAGAAATCAATCTTTGTATTTTTCTAAAGGTAAAATTAATTTAGAAAATTGGTTGCCCAAATGATGGCCAAAGTGTGGAAAGTATGGCAAACCAGAATTTGGCACATCTAGGATAGGGATGCAAACACTGAAGGCAGTGTTGCTGGAGCCCAAGTGCTAGGGTTATCCAGCAGAAGCAGGAATTATGTTGGGTCACTCGGATAAGATTTGGCAGCATGGAGGAGACTCAGCTGTTTCCAAATATATTGCCTGGGTCAGAGAGACAGAGAAATACCAAGGCTTCCCTCATCTTTCTGTCCTTAAGCTCCTGTTAGTACCTTCCAGTGGCTGAACTCAGCAGAAATTAGCTGATGAGGGAACCTGGAAAATGGAAAAGGAATCTAAAAATGTCATCTGTCCTACCGTCCTGCGTTATTGAACAGAAAAAAAAAATGCTTCTGAGATTATCCAAGAAATTATAATTTGCATTTTTAATTTATACGAATTTAAAGTTATGAAATAGTTTCTTCTTCTTCCCAGATAATACAAGTGATTGAGAATATTTAACATTATATATACATTTATGAATTGTCAGGCTTATATGTTATTGTGATTTTAATTGTGCCTCATTTATTTCAACCCAACTCTATATGATTATTATAATTAATATTTTATGCAGTCAGTATTTACTTACATAAATCTCATATTTACAACTTTATTTGCTCTTCTTTACTTCTTGCATCTCACAGCTAAATAGATGGCTTTATATCACAAGCATGAGCTTTAGAATTTCTTTAGTGAGATTCTGCTTGTGGCAAATGATTTCATTATGAAAATATTTTTGTTTAACCCTAATTTTAGAAAAGTTGTGGAAAAGGTATTCTTCACTGTTGGTTATTTTCTTTCAGCACACTAAAAATAGCATTCCACTGTTTTCTAGCTTCCATTGTTAATATTGAAAGGCATGTTGTCAGTCTATCTTTTGCTCCTTCGAAGCAAATAAATAGGAAAATATGTCAATAAGTACAATTCACAAAATATATATAATTTTTGGATTCTACTCATAGACCAGTATAAGGAGGCTATGCTCACAGATTATTTTATTTCACATAATATGGAAAGAAATGATTTCTCTGAGGCAAGAGATTTAAAAAGCTGCACATCTTTTATTTGGAAGGTAGTTTAATATATATAGTTCTTCCCACTGGGCTTTTCAACTGCTATACTGGTCAAATAAAATACGAACCAATATGAGAGCTGTTATCGTACACTAAAAGTAATTTATTTTTCCCCTTGAGTATTTTTATACATTTTATGTTTATTCATATAAATGCAGAATGAGAATGGTAATGCTATAATTTGTTGAGAAAACAACAATGCTGTAGAATTAGCTTTTCATTTTCCCGTACTTCAGCTAAAGATTTTCTCCTCTCCTCCTCTCCATTCATTTTAAGAAGTTATTTTACCAAAATAAAAAAGTGAGGTATATAAAATAAAATCAGATAGTGATGATTTTTTAGAACTTACTTCTAGTTATCTGCTCATTTTTATTTAAATCAGGATGGTTTTCAGCAGAGTACAGCAGGAAAAAAGCTATCCTAATATAAATATCTTAAAACACACTGTATTAAAAAAAAAAGCAATATCGACATCAGCTAAGAGGGGACATTAATCCAAAAATCATTTGTCAAGAAATTGGTAAGAAATGTCTTTAGTCCCACAGGTAGGTAGGACCTACACTTTCTTGCTCATATCAGAATTCTCTACCTAATGGAATTGTAGGCATGAGCTAATTTTTCACATAAACCAAACAATATAAATGATTATAAATATGCACAGCAGTGATGTATTATGAAGAATGTAAACTAAAAAATACTTTACTCTTGATATCTGATATATATATTTCTTAATTATTTTATCTTGATAACCACAGGAGGAAAACTGGGCAAGGCTTGGCATTACTCTTGATATCTGATATATATATTTCTTAATTATTTTATCTTGATAACCACAGGTGAAAAACTGGGCAAGGCTTGGCATAATGCAATGAATTTTATGTGTAATTTGCGATAAAAATTTCTAAACCAAAAGTTCTGTAAAATCACAGCCACTTACATTGGTTTTCTAGTTGCTGGGGCATGAAAACACTATGAACCAGAGATGTCAAATAGGCTTTTTTTAAATTAAAAAAAATTTTTATACAGCAGGTTCTTATTAGTTACCTATTTTATACATATTAGTGTATATATGTCAATCTCAATCTCCCAATTCATCCCACCACCACCACCACCACCCCTGCCACTTTCTCCTCCCTTGGTGTCCATACGTTTGTTCTCTACATCTGTGTTTCTATTTCTGCATTGCAAACCAGTTCATCTGTATCATTTTTCTAGATTCCATATATATGTGTTAATACGTGATATTTGTTTTTCTCTTTCTGACTTACTTCACTCTGTATGACAGTGTCTAAGTCCATCCACGTCTCGACAAATGACCCAATTTCATTCCTTTTTGATGGCTGAGTAATATTCCATTGTGTATATGTACCACATCTTCTTTATCCATTCGTCTGTCAATGGACATTTAGGCTGCTTCCATGTCCTGGCTATTGCAAATAGTGCTACAATGAACACTGGGGTGTATGTGTCTTTTTGAATTATGGTTTTCTCTGAGTATATGCCCAGGAGTGGGATTGCTGGGTCATATGGTCATTCTATTTTTAGTTTTTTAAGGAACCTCCATACTGTTCTCCATAGTGGCTGTATCAATTTACATTCCCACCAACAGTGCAAGAGGGTTCCCTTTTCTCCACACCCTCTCCAGCACTTCTTGCTTGTAGATTTTCTGATGATGCCCATTCTAACTGGTTTGAGGTGATACCTCATTATAGTTTTGATTTGCATTTCTCTAATAATCAGTGATGTTGAGCAGCTTTTCATGTGCTTCTTGCCTTCCTACTCGGAAAGACTCTTGCTGATTAGAGTTCTGAATTGGGGAGGAATGTGAGGTTAAATAACAACGAGCTACTTTTTCAAAAGACCACCAGTTAATATTTCATTTGCCATGAAAACTAATAATGAATAATTCAAATTTTCTTGCAGTTCTTATATACAACTGAAATTTTAATAATAATATTTGTTGTGTACTTTGTTTTCTTAGATGTTTTGTAATAATTACTAATCAATGTGATGTCCATTTTTTTGGAAACAATTTTGTTAATTCTTAACATCCAAACCACCATAGATGATTAATTTAAACCAACTGTGGTAATTTCATTCACTTTACCAGAGATGTTTAGCAAACATTATGTAACCAAATACTGGGCAACAAGACTTAAATCAGGGTCTGTTAGGATGCTTTTCGAAATGGGTAAAGGAGGGAGAGTAGATAGGTAGATATAGATAGATTCATAGATAGATAGACAGATAGATATTGAAAGTGACAGTCTCTTTTTTCCTTTGGATATTGTCTGGTCATATGCCCTGAAGTAACTATAGCCAAACTGAACCAAGAATTGTTTTAAAAACAAAGTCAAACCTTCAGAGATAGCAAAGCAGAAGAATTTGAACAATGTGGGTAATCGAATGTCTTTGAGCCACTGAGTTTACCAATTCTGGAGCCATCACAACTTGGAATTTTTTTTAATATGAGGTTATGAATTTTGTTATTGCTTAAATAACTTTGAGTTGGATATTCCACTAACTGTAAATGTATGCTAATTTCCTCACCTTACTAAAGAAATGAGGAAGCAATGAACCATAAGGAATAGGAACTAAGTAATATCTCCCCAGTCACTTGGGATAAATCCAAGATATAAACCTAAATATGCCTATATCTAAATCCCTGCCTCATTTCAATACACCATGGGGACTAAGTCACATACTGCCATAGTGGACGTTATTGAGGTACCCCAAGTAAATAGACATACATTAAAATACTTCCTTCTCAGACTATTTAAAAGCAAGTGATAAAATTGGTATCTTAATCTGTATGGAATAATTCTTAATGCAATTATAAGTATAACTCAGTGAGTCTGGATTACAACCCTAACTGCCACAAAAAGATACACAACGCCTCAAATAACACACACTGGTTTTATCATTAGCTTTAAATTTTAACACAAATAAATTAATTGGTTTTCAGTATATTTTATCTTGGAAAGTGAGGTTTATTTGTTAAAAAAAACTCAGTTTGCTTTTAGAAATTCACAAATGTTTCAGTGAAGCATATGTTATAAATTTTTAAACTTGCTTTAAGGCAAAACAATCATTTCTTCATAGCATTCTTTTCTTTATTTCCCTTATCATCACTCTTAAATAAAGCTTCTGTATGTTTAAAGTCAGAGGCTTTTGCAGATAATGAATATAATGACAAGGGTTTTTTTTTGGTTTGTTGTTTGTTTCTTTTTAACCATTGGAAGTAAAATGTAAAGCATGGTGACAAAATCATTTAATGAAGTATTTTCTCCAAATTCACTGTTTTATCATTTTCTCCTGCTGTAATTTAAACAATTGCCTTCAGTACACTGCAAAATTGTTCCTTTACATTTAAATGTTACTACTAAAATTGGGGGATCAGGATTCAATTATTTTTAATAGTTTATTTACTGGATCAGACTACTAATTTTCCCTTTGTTCTGCTAATATTTTATCTTTTGCTTCCCATCAACTTTGTTATAGGAAATTAAAATATTATTATATTACCTTAATAAAGAGAGTGGAAAGTTGAGGAAAAAATGCTAGCAGAAAATCTAAAGAATTTGGCCTGTAAATAAGAAAAATGGTTTTGAGTCTGCAGGCTGGAATCTTACAGTAGTACATTTCTCCCTGGCTTTTCCTGGAGTCAAAATAAATAAACTTTGTGTTTCACAGGCTTTGGGCTCTCCTGCTCTGTTAGCTGGTATTACCTGTCTTGGAAGAAGGTGGGGCTTATTTCTGGGTGAGATAGTCAGGGGTCATAAATATTTGGGCAGCCTTCTTCTTCTAGATCACCCTGGTCTTCAATAATGACAAAAATGCCAAGGTTTTCCCAAGAAATTGAAAGATTAACAATTAACACATTTTAAAATCCATGAAAAACTAGTTCAGTGAACATTTCTGAGCCAACCATCATAAGGAACTATCATTATACATGACTGTAGTTGGCTGAATAATGGCCACCCTAAGACATCAGCTCCTAATCACTAGAACCTGTAAATTTTACCTTAAAGAGAAAAAGGGTCTTTGCCAATATCATTAAGTTAAGGATCTTGAAATTGGGAGATTACTCTGGATGGGTCCTGATAATAAGGGTGTCTTTATAAGAGGGAAGTAGAAGGAGATTAGACACAGACAGAAGGAAATATGATCACAGGGGCAGAGATTGGAATTATGTGCTTCCAAGCCAAGCAATGGCAGTGGCCACCAGAGCTGGAGAGGACAAGGAAGAAATTTTCCCCTAGAACCTCCAGAGGGAGCACAGTCCAACTGTTAACTTGATTACAGGCTGTGTGATGTAGATTTTGGACTTTTGTCTTCCATTAACAGTGAGAGAATGAATTTCTGTTCTTTTAAGTCATTAAGTCTGTAGTAAGTTGTTACAGTAGTCACAGGAAATAAATACTATATCTGTAATAAAGGAATATACTCTGAGTTCTTTTATAAATTCACACACTCCACTACATTTACAACTATTTTTAAGAAAATGCAACTCTCTGTGTCAATCATTCTTTAGGTGTTCTAAATTTGGACACCGTGGAGTTGCCTACACAGAATGGTGATGGATGGTCCCATCCTATTCCTTGTACTCAAGTACAAGTAATTTGCAAATTAAATTATGAATTTAATTCTGTTTCCAGGATTACTAACACTGTAAATTATCTTACCCTTCTTGTGCAAGTTCGGTAAATACATTCCATTAGGGATTCATGACGTTACTTTTTTGTTGTGATCTTTATGTCCACACAAATTTTCAAAATTTTAAAGGGCAAAAATTTTGAATCAGGGAGGTTGTAAATATGTACACACCATCCATATGGAAATAAGTTTATAATGACAATGACCTAGCTGTTTACAAAATTTGTTTCAATTCTGACTGACAAGAGAGGTAAAAATAACATCAATTTAGGGGGCATGATCCTATAAATCCTCACAGCGATAAACCCCTGCTTATACTGAAAAGAAAATTTTGTTTGCTTAAAGAATAAGAATTAGGTTGAGATTTGTGGCTTGTATGTGACCTTCGTAGTTCCAAATGAAGTATTTCAAAAGATTTTCAATCATTTTGCTTAACACGGAATTATTTTCATATTATGTCAAAATGTTCTATGAATCTTATATTTCTTTCTTTTTACGGTCATGAATGATTTTTGACAAAATAACTACTTCACAAAGTTTAACCCTCAAAGGACAATCTCCTTTAAATGATTTGGACATAAATTTTGTCTCGTACTGTGACTTACATTCACTGAATGATTACTAGGGAAAAAAATCTATGAAAATCAAAATGAAATAAAGTATCTTTCAGATGTGAGATAGTACAACTACATTCTTGCATAGAAAGGACTTCAGAAGATAAATTACAAGACTTCAACCTAAATTATGTAAAAGCAAAACTAAGGAAAATTATAGGATGCAGTCATAGAGTATGTGAAAACTACACATTTGAAAATTCCACTAAGTAAAAATTGCTGTACACAAAGTTTCTATTTCTGTCCATTTCATCACATTCAGACTTTTGAAAAGCAGTGAAAACTGTTATAGCTTTTTGTTTTGTTTGTTATTTTGTCTTTTGCATGCATGCACCTCTTGAGGAATAATGAGAGTCCACCAATACGTATCATTTTACAAAAAATCAATCACATTTTCAGCTGATATAATTAGCATGGTCAGGTATTAGATTATTCACTAAAGCCTCAAAGTTTAATTATGAAAGATTTTCAAACTAGAAATGCTATGTGTTCTGTGGGAAAATCATTACCTTAGGAACAAAAACTTGTACATGTGTCAAATAGAAATACTCTTGAAAGTCTAACTAAAATAAGAGTTACAGAAAGCTGCCAGGATTATGTGTTAGAAGATTAAAGAGTCTGGCTGCAAATTTCAGATGATCTAATTCTGTTCGACACTAAGGAAAAAAATATAAATTCCTTTATGTGTTCTTTATTGGCTAATTCAGATGTCTCACAAAAAGAATTCACTTGGAATAAGAGAGAAATTTAAATTCTATCACATTAGTACTTGATATCCTTACAGTATGAATTCATCTCTGGCATATAATGATTTATTAAATGGAGAGTTTCCAAATACACAATGACATTTTACTTCAAGTATAATTTATGAGAGCTAACGACATTTTTGCAAGCCCTATGAGTTCAACAGTCTATAAATTTAGATAACAATCATTACATGTTTCCTACATTTTTATCCACTATTTTATGAAGCTTGTGGATCTTACTGAAAGGTAAGGTTATATATTCATAACATAAATTATAAACAAGTGTTAATTTACTTCAAACCTAGCAATGCAGATGGACAAAATATTTTTAAGTTACAGTTGCCAGAAGAGTCCTAGCATCAGAAAAAAAATTTATTTGAAATTCAAGTACCACTCAGGGAAAATTTTCCATAAAAACCTATACTGGAAGAAAAAACTATAAATAATTCACTTTACAGTAAAAATTGGAATATACTAAGATGTATCAGGAGAATATCTTATTTTTCAAAAAGAAAGCTTAAACTTGCAACATGCTTCAGAAGAAAAAAAAAAAAAAAGGAAAAAACCCCACCCCTTTGTTCCATGCTCTAGACACTTTTTTTTTTTTTTTTTTTTTTTAGGTCCTTGGACAAGTTCTCTAAGAACTTTATACACTGTTCTTCTTTTGCTTGGATCTCTATTCTTTCCAGTCTTTACCTGGTCATGTCTCACTTCTTCAGATGTCAGCTTGCAGGTTTTGACTGCTACCTTATCACTGGAGATGTAATTATGGGCCAATCTGTGTTCTCACTGTATGCTTCCCATAATCAAAATATAGCAACTGTTGCATTATTATAAATGCTATTTATACTACCTTCCCACAAGACCATTAAGTCCCTAAATTCAGGGACTGTATCTGTCTTGATCACCTAGGTCTATATAAATAATCAGCAAATAAGAGGAGCTCAATAACTATTATCAAGTAAATGAATGAATGAGGAAGTGTGTGAACAGAAAGGACACTGGGATTGAATGCATATGTTATTGACTTTTCAAATAAGAGGTGTAAGAGTTTGTCACTTTTAAACACTGCAAGTTTAATAGGGAAGAACAAATCTGACTCCATATTGGATCTGTTTCTTTTACTTTAACCTTTGTATTCTCTTGCTTTTGCTACAAGTTAAGAATGTTGCCTATAGCCTGAAATATACAAGATAGCTCATTCTCAAGGTTCTGACCTTCAAAAGTATAACATTTTCCCATTCATAGAGAGATAAAAATATTTAGAACAGAGAATAACATTCATCTTGTTGGAGGTTGCATGAACATCATGAGTTAACCTACAGGGACAGCTGCAAGAACAAAGGATTCTGACAGGAAGAAGTCTGCAACAACTAACCACACCCTCTCCCCCTTTTTACTATAAAAGAATCCTGAATTGTACCTCCAGTAAGATGGCTCTTTGGGACACTAGTCCACCATCTTCTCAGTCTGCTGGTTTTCCAAATAAAGTCAACAATATTCCTTGCCCCAACAACTGGTCTCCTGATTTATTAGCCTACCATGTGGTGAGCAGTATTAGCTTGGACTCAGTAACACAAGAAGATGTGATAGCCCCTAATTAGCAAAACTTGGAATTAGTTTTCCCATTTACTAAATCACATTAAAGAAAATAAACTTTACACTGAGTAATAAAGCATTCAAATGCTGAATTTTAGAGATTGTCTTGACTTTCTGACAAGGACCCAATTTTATAAATCTAAGTTTAATATAGCCCCTAATCCTTCCACACCATTGGCTTCAAACTTTTGGAGTAGAATTTGTCCAAAACTCACCAAAATGCAAAACTCAAGTACACTTTCATCTAGCAATTCTAAAACCATGCAAAAAATACATATATAAGAACATTCAATTGTGCATATTAATGAATAATTATAGACAACCCGAAACTCCATCTTTTGGAGACAGGCTCAATACATTAAGGTACAATTAGACTCCAGGTAGTTATTTAGATCAAGGAAGACAGTTTAATATATTAATAAGAAGATTCCAACATATCAAGCATGCTGTTTGAAGATAGCAAGCCCAGTACATTAAAATATATAAACTATAATTGTATTTTTTCTCTGTATACATGCACATCTATCTACCTACCTACCTACCTACCTACACACACACACACACACACACACACACACACACACACATTCATTTTTAACTCAATAAACACTTCTTGAGGAATTACTACAGGCTAAGCAGTGCTCTGTGCAGGGATTATAAATTGGTAAATAAGAAAAACAAGGTCCTTGGTTTTTTATTATACATTTTAATAAAAAATAATGCAATGTTCATAAGTGAATATGAGATGGTCTGGAAGAAGGCACAGGAAACTTTTAACAGTGCATAGTTAATTTAAGACTTAATTAAGAGATGAGTAATTTAGAAAAAGCTAAGAACAGCTTTTATAAACTGCTCTTTATATTTTTGTATGAAGTGTTTAAATTTGCTAACAATCAGCATGAATTCATTTTGTATTAGAAACAAAAAAGAATTAAAACTTTTACTTGGAAACTTCAGCTAGCCCACACAATTTAATTCCTCCAAAAGTGTCCTCAATTATCTCACATCGTAACATATGAATTTCATTTTGGAACTTAAACATATTTTTTCTTTTGTTTTTTTAAAAAGACTCTTTTTTTAGAGCAGTTTTTGGTTTATA
The DNA here is from genome assembly GCF_964341445.2 of Mesoplodon mirus. NCBI lineage: Eukaryota > Metazoa > Chordata > Mammalia > Artiodactyla > Ziphiidae > Mesoplodon > Mesoplodon mirus. The sequence continues at coordinate 25,415,775 of NC_138992.1, read as the reverse complement.
GCAAAATTGAGCAGAAGGTATAGAGAGTTCTCATATATCCCTGTCCCACAGGTACATAGTCTCCCCCCATTATCAACATCCCCTACCACAGTGGTACCTTTGTTACAACTGATGAACCTACATTGGCATGTCATTATCACCCAAAATCCATAGTTTACATTAGGGTTCACTTATGGTATTGTACAATACTTTCTATGGGTTTGGACAAATGTATAAATGACGTGTATCCACCATATAGTATCATACAGAAAAGTTTCACATCCTAAATATCCTCTGTGCTTCACCTATTCATCTCTCCCTACCCCCAACCCTTGGCAACCACTGACTGTTTTACTGTCTCCATAGTTTTGCCTTTTCCAGGATGCCATATATTGGGAATCAAACAGTATGTAACCTTTTCAAACTGCCTTCTTTCACTTAATAATATGTATTTAAGCTTCCTCCATGATTTTTCGTGGCTTGATAGCTCATTTCTTTTTAGTGCCAAATAATATTTCATTGCCTGGATGTATCACAGTTTGTTTATCCATTCATGTACTGAGGGACATCTTGGTTACTTCCAGATGGTTTTGGCAATTATGATGAAAGCTGCTATAAACATTCACCTGTAGGTTTTCATATGGACATAAATTTTCAGCTCTTATGAGCAAATAACAAGGAGCACAACTGCTAGATTGTATGTAAGAGTAGGTATAGTTTTTTAAGAAACTGTCAAACTTTCAAAGTGGTTGTACCATTTTGCCTTTCCACAAGCAATATATCAGTTCCTGTTGCTCCACATCTTTGTCAGAATTTGTTGTCAGTGTTCGGGATTTGGGCCTTTCTAGTAGGCTTGTAATAGAATCCTACTGTTGTTTTAATTTGTATTTCCCTGATAATATACGAGATGGAGCATCTTTTTATATGTTTATTGCTTATTGTAGATCCTCTTTGGTGAGATATCTATGCAGATTTTTTGGTCCATTTTTTAATCCAATTATTTTCTTATTTTTGAGTTTTAATAGTTTTATGTGTATTTCAGATAATAGTCTGTTATCAGATATAGCATTTGTAAATATTTTCTTCCAGTCTGTGGCCTCTCTTTTTATTCTCTTTCACTTAGCATAATACCCTCTAGAAACATCCATGTTGTCACAAATGGCAAGATTTCTTTCTTTTTTATGGCTGAGTAATATTTCATTTTGTATATATACCACACCTTCTTTATCTAATTGTCTATTGATGGACACTTAGGTCACTTCCATATCTTGGCTATTATAAATAATGATACAATAAACTTTGATCTGCATATATCTTTTCAAATTAGTGTTTTTGTTTTCTTTGGTTTAATTCCCAGAAGTAAAATTGCTGGATCCTATGACAGTTCTATTTTTAATTTTTGGAAGAAACTTCATACTGTTTTCCATCATAGCTGCACCAACTTACATTTTCACCAACAATGCATGAAGATTCCCTTTTTTCCACATCCTTGCCCACACTTGTTATTTGTTGTCTTTTGATGATAAGCATTTTGAAAGGTGTGAAGTAGTATCTCATTGTAATCTTTACATTTATATTTCCCTGATAATTAGTGATGTTAGGCATTTTTCATGTGTCTGTTAGTCACCTGTATGTCTTCTTTGGAAAAATGTCTGTTCAGGTCCTCTGCCCATTTTCAGTTGGGTTTTTTGTGTTTTCATGTTGAGTTATATGAGTTCTTTATATAGTTTGGATCTTAACCTCTTATAGAATATATTGTTTGCAAATATATATCTTCTCCCTTTTAGTAAGTTGCCTTTTCATTTTTTTGATGGTTTCCTTCACTGCATAAAAGTTTTTTAGTTGGATATAGTCCCATTTTTTTATTTTTGCTTTTGTTGCCCTTGCCTGAGGACACAGATACAAAAAAAAAAGTATTGCTAAGACCATTGTCAAAGAACATATTGCCTAGGAACTTTACATTTTCAGGTCTTACATTTAAGTCTTTAATCCATTTTGAATTTATTTTTGTTCATGGTGTAAGAGAGTAGTCCACGTTGATTCTTTTGCATGTAGCAGTCCAGTTTTCCCAACACCACTTATTGAAAAGGCTGTCTTTTCCCCATTGTATAATTTTGCCTCCCTTGTTGTACATCAATTGCCCATGTAAGTTTGGGTTCATTTCTGTGCTCTCTATTCTGTTTCATTGATCTATGTGTCTGTTTTTATGCCAGTACCACACTGTTTAAATTACTGTAGCTTTGTAGTATAGTTTGAAATCAGGAAGTATGACACCTCCAGCTTTGTTCTTCTTTTTCAAGATTGCTTTGGCTGTTCAGAGTTTTTGTGTTTCCATCCAAATTTTTAAATTATTTGTTCTGGTCTGTGAAAAATGTATTTGGTATTTTGATAGGAATTGCACATAATCTCAAATTTTTAATTTTAATGAAATTCAGCTTATTAGTTCTTTCTTTCATGGATGGTGCCTTTTGGTAAGTTATATCTAAAAAGTCATCACCAAACCCTAGGTCATATGTTTTTTTTCCTGTTATCTTCTAGGATTTTTACAGTTTTACATTTTACATATAGGTATATGACCCATTTTGGGGTTAATTTTTGTGAGGACTGCAAGACCTGTGTCTAGGTTCACTTTTTTACATGTAGATGTTCTGCTGTTGAGCACCATTTTATTGAAAAGACTATCTTTGCTCCATTGTACTACTTTTGCTTCTTTGTCAAAGATCAGGTGACTATTCATGTGGGTCTATTTCTGGTCTCTCTCCTCTGCTCCACTGATTTACTTATGTCTTCTTTCACCAATTCCACAGTTTTAAGTGTTCCACACTGTAGCTTTATAGTAAGACTTGAAGTCAAGTAGAGTCAGCTTTGTTCTTCTTTAATACTGTGTTGGCTATTCTGTGTATTTTGTCTCTTATATGAAATTTAAAATAAATTTGTTGATGCAGACTAAATAAACTTGATGGGATTTTGGCTGGGATTGCATTAAATCCATTGATCAATTTGTGAAGAACTGTTATCTTAAAGATATTGTCTTCGTATTCATAAACATGGACTCTTTCTCCACTTATTTAGTTCTTTGATATATTTTATGAGAGTTTTGTAGGTTTCCTTTTATAGAATTTGACATATTTTGTTAGATTTATACCTAAGTATTTCATTTTGGGGGTGTTAATGTCTAAACGTATTTTGTTTTTAATTTCAAATTCCACTGGTTCAGGAGCTCCTTTCTATTTGCTGGATGAGATGTTGCCTGATTTATGAATCACTGAATAAAGCCAATAAAATATTTGAAATTTACTACTTGAATTTTGTTTTTTAACAGATTTGGTGGCAGTGAAAAGATCCAAAGAAAATTTCTGATGACTTTGGGGACAACAAGAAACACAGGTGCTCTTTCTGAGGGCCACAGGTAAGTTTCTCTTAGTTCTGAGCTCCACTATTTTTATAGCTAGTTCCCAATCAAATTGATTATCCTGTCCAGGGCTTACCAGTCAGTTTGAGCTGACAGATGGTTCCATCTGGAACCTGAGTCCCTAGACCTTTGTTCAGTTTGTAGTTCTCCATTTAATTGTGATCCCTAGCCTTTGGTTCAGTTCTCAGATTTCACACTGGGAACTGCTGGTGGTTCAGTTCACAGTTCTCCATTTCATTGAAACCCAGTTCCACAGTCCTCACTGTTGAGGTCTGCTAGATCAGTCCTTTCTCTAGTCCCCAGTTCCACATTGGGAATTGCTTATGGTACACACAAGGCCTTCCCTTGGCCAGTTTTCTGTAACATCTCTTTGGTTACTGCTGATGTGTTAATGTAACAAAGCAGGATGCTATGGGTCCTTCCTGGGACAACCCCCCTCTCTCATATCTTCTGCTTTAGCTTCTTTCTGAAGAACCTAGATCATAGTATCTGATGCACATTTACTGAGTTGTTTTACAGATGCTAAAACCACCAGCAAATGGAAGAAATTAACTACTAGATGATCATAAGCATGTAGCCCCCAGACCTACTGGAGCCTAAGGATTGAGGCTGTTAACCCCTGTGATACTACCCTGTTACCTCACCATCAACCAATCAGAGAATTGTGCATGAGCTGATCACAAACTCTGGGATGCCCCTCCTTTACCTTGCCTTTAAAAATGCTTCACTAAAAACCATCTGGGAGTTTGGGTGTTCTGAGCAGTAGCTTCCTTGTACTCCTTGCTTGGCCTCCTGAAGTAAATGCTGCACTTTCCTTCACCGCAAACTGGTTTCAGCAAATTGGTTTTACTACACATGGGCGAGCAGACCCAAGTTTGGTTTGGTAACATTAATGTGCACATGAGGTAAAAGCTATTGCTAACGAGAATCTCAGAAGCCAAAAGCTCAAAATTGATAGGCATATGGATCAAGAACTTAAAAACTGTTAGAGCACTTACCATCTAACTCTAAAATTCCTGTGTTAAGATACGTTGGTCACAGAACATGTTAGATTGACACTAGACCACCTGCTAACCTCAAGAAAATTTCCATGCAATGAGATATACTGTAAATACCACCCAATCCCCCACCAAGAGGCACAATCCTCTTAAGTATTAATTTGACTGAGAATCCCAAGGCTTTTCTTAAAAAAAAAAAAAAAAGGAAGTTCCAAGGAATCGAGTGCAACAAATTCTGACACACCTACTTATTTTATGTCTAAGAACTGTGGTCCCAGAAGTTATAGATATCTAGAAAAATGGAAAAATGTTACTAAATCTTACTAATGTTACTAAAATCTGTGTCCTGAGAACTTGGCTTGGTAACTGTCAGGTTGAGGGCCCCAAAATATGGACAGACAGAAATGTGGGGCTTCCCTGGTGGTGCAGTGGTTGGGAGTCTGCCTGCTAATGCAGGGGGCACGGGTTCGAGCCCTGGTCTGGGAGGATCCCACGTGCCGCAGAGCGACTGGGCCCGTGAGCCACAACTACTGAGCCTGTGTGTCTGGAGCCTGTGCTCTGCAACAAGAGAGGCCGCCATGGTGAGAGGCCCCCGCGCCGTGATGAAGAGTGGCCCCCGCTTGCCACAACTGGAGAGAGCTCTCGCACAAAAACGAAGACACAACACAGCAAAAATAAATTAATTAATTAATAATAAAAAAATTTAAAAAAAAAGAAATGTGGGTTGCACCCCATTTGCAGCTAGATTTGGGTGGACACAAATGTGGGTTAAACTCCATTTGAGGCTACGGTCCTACCAAACTGCTGCTAGCCCTCAGGGGAATTATAATCTAGAATTACAATGGTCATTATGAGGAACATTCCAATTAAACAAGGTCATTTACGAAATACATTTAAAAGCAAGGGTTCCCAAATCAAACTGAATTGGATACATATTTTAACTGTCATGCCGAAGCGTCCAAAAGTCCTCAAAATTCCAAAATAGCTTCATTGAAAGATTCATTGCAAGAAGCTAATAAAAAATTAAATATATAAAAGGTAAGTAAAATGAAAGACTGTAAGACTGATTTAACTCTTACTGCTGTCCTCTATGCTCCTTTATTTGAATACTCGTTCTTATATGATGTTTTGTTTGAAACATTACTGTTTCCTTAATGTTTTGTTTCTTGAGATTTAAGGAAACCTTTTCTCTTCAGCTATCTGTGACTTACAGCAACTTAGTAAAGTATACCTTTGTAAACAAAGATGAAACATTTACTTTTCTCCCTATCTGATTCCTCCAGAATTCAGAAAGTCTCGAGAATTATTTTTGGACAATATAATTACTGATTTGCAGAAGTTCAATAAGAATTTGTTCTCCTTATAACAACACACAATTGGAAATATTGGCTAAATAACCAAGGCTTTGTTTGGAATATCATATTTGAGAGAGATGTACATAGGCTCAGACACCAGACAGATTTAAGGAACTGCTTGGAAAAAATGGCCTGGAACCTTGCTTACATGGTTCCTGGCAGCATTACCAGGTGAGTAAGGAAAGTCATTTCCTGGCAGGCTCAGGAACCTCAGGATAGTTTGGGGGGACATTGAGAAAAGAGGAATTTACCTTAACTATATGTATTGAAAGTAAAATTTGATGGTAAGTCATTGGCTTGGTTTCCTGACCTCAGATTATTTTAAGAGTTCAATCTGAGATTCTTTATGAAAAATTCCAGCAAAGCAGTCTTAAAAGAGCTTATATTATCAATCACTATCCTTGCTGTAAACAATCAGGCCAAGATAAATAAAAACAAACTAGTTTTACTATAATTACCTTTGGTTTAAAAAAATGGGGGTAACTGTAGAGAGAAGAAAATATGTTTGCACATTTGTATATGTGGATTCTAGATCTTTTAATTGTTTTTGAGGTTTTGTTATATACCTATAACTGGAGTGGATCCTGAATTCTTCCAGTTTCCTTAAATATCTGGCTACAACTCTGCAAACTAACATTTCTAATTTTCTTCCACCTTTATGATTTGGAATCACTAAGAACATATACTGCCCTTGCATTTTCTTGGAAGGGACTAAACCAGGTCCTCCTTACTACCTAGATGGCAGCCAAACATCAGAGACTTTAATCTTGGGTCCACATCTCCTACTTAGAATGGTCTCCTTTAGACTCTATGAACTGCATACCAGCTGGAGACCTGAAAATCAGATTGACTTGGAAGACAAGAAGTGGGCAACAAGGTAGACTGCTTCCTCCCAAGATGTCAGATCAAGAATGTTTCTTTTCATTCTTCTTTCCCTCTCCAACAGTCCTTTTCTTAATTCTTATACCATAAAGATCCTTATTATACTTTTGTACTTCTTTTGCCTGGATCTAGCCTGGAAAGATAATGATATATCAGACCATTACAAAGAAGGGTAATGCAATCTCCAAATAACTGCTAGACTTGACACAAAGCTGGTAGTTTTGCCCGTCACAAACTTCCCATTGATTTCCAATGCCTCAGTTTCTCTGGAAAAAACTCAGCCACCTCTATTGTGTCAGACTCCCTAACCCTGGGGCCCCATTTCCCTGTCTCTGGTTAACAACCCCAAACCCAGGAAACACTGTGTTCAGACTCTGCACAAAGAAAAAGACACAATGCAAGAGTAACCAGAATAAAAACCACCTGTGTGCTCTACAGACTCTTAAATTTTCGGGCCTCCATGGCTGACACCTTTCTAATTCTGGTCCACAAACTCAATAGGAATTACCAAGAGGGATTCATGATTCAAAATTAGCTTTCTTTAACCAACAAGGTGAAAGACCTGTACTCTGAAAACTATAAGACATTGATTAAAGAAATTGAAGATGACAAAAATAAATGGAAAGATATACCATGCACATGGATTGGAAGAATTTATATTGTTAAAATGTCCATACTATGCAAAGCCATCTACAGGTTCAATGCAATCCCTATCAAAATAGCAATGGCATTTTTCAAGGATCTGGAACAAATCATCCTACAATTTGTATAGAAATACAAAAGACCCTGAATAGCCAAGGCAATCTTAATAAAGAAGAACAAAGCCAGAGATGTCATGCTCCCTGACTTCAAACTATACCAAAAGAATGAAATTAGAACACTCCCTAACACCATACACAAAAATAAATTCAAAATGGATAAAAGACCTAAATTAAGACCAGACACTATAAAACTCTTAGAGGAAAACAGGAAGAACACTCTTTGACATAAATCACAGCAAGTTCTTTTTTGACCCACCTCCTAGAATAATGAAAATAAAAAAATAAACTTATTTATTTTATTTACCTATTTACTTATTTACCTAATTAAACTTAAAATCTTTTGCACAGCAAAGGAAACAATAAACAAGATGAAAAGACAACCCTCAGAATGGAAGAAAATATTTCCAAATGAAACAACTGACAAGGGATTAATCTCCAAAATATACACACAGATCATGCAGCTCAATATCAAAAAAACAAGCAACCCAATCAAAAAATGGGCAGAAGACCTAGATAGACGTTTCTCCAAAGAAGACATACAGATAGCCAGTAGGCACATGAAAAGATGCTCAATGTCGCTAATTATTAGAGAAATGAAGATCAAAACTATAATGAGGTATCATCTCACACCAGTTAGAATGGGCATCATCAAAAAATCTACAGACAAGAAATGCTGGAGAGGGTGTGGAGAAAAGGGAACCCTCTTGCATTGTTGGTGGGAATGTAAATTGATACAGGCACTATACAGAACAGTATGGAGTTTCCTTAAAAATCTGAAAATAGAATGACCATATGACCCAGCAATCCCACTCCTGGGCATATACCCAGAGAAAACCATAATTCAAAAAGACATATGCACACCAGTGTTCATTGTAGCACTATTTGCAATAGCCAGGACATGGAGGCAACCTAAATGTCCACTGACAGACGAATGGATAAAGAAGATGTGGTACATATAGACAATGGAATATTACTCAGACATAAGAAAGAACACAATTGGGTCATTTGTAGAGACATGGATGGACCTAGAGTCTGTCATACAGAGTGAAGTAAGCTAGAAAGAGAAAAACAAATATCATATATTAACGCATATATGTGGAATCTAGAAAAATGGTACAGATGAACCTACACACAGGGAAGGAATAGAGACATAGACATAGAGAACAGATGTGTGGACATGGCGGGGAGAGGGGAAAGGGGGGTGAGGTGAATTGGGAAATTGGGATTGACATATATACACTACCATAAGTAAAACAGATAGCTGGTGGGAACTATCAGCTTTGACACAGGGAGCTCAGCTGTATAACGAAGGGAGCTAAGCTTGGTGCTCTGTGGTGACCTAGATGGGTAGGAGGGGGGTGGGAGAGGGAGGTCCAAGAGGCAAGGAATATATTTATATGTATAGCTGATTCACTTCATTGTACAGCAGAAGCTAACACAGCATTGTAAAGCAACAATCTCCCAATTAAAAAAAAAATTCAACTGTGGTAAGAGAGTAGCTATAAGATATAAGGAAACTCTACATGGTATCTAGACATGACGAAGAGTATCTAAGGAAGGACAAATTGTTAAGAAGGGCCCCTCTCCCAGGCTGGAGTTCAGACTTCCTTGGAGAAGGTGTAGTTCAGGCCACTAGATAGCAGAGAAGTTGGCTTGTTTGCCCATGCCAGCACTGAGCCATATTTATTGGGCCAGCAGGCAGCAACTCTCTGAAGTGCAGATGGGAAAAAAGAGATTGGAAACAACAGGTAGCATGCAAACGGGCTCAGTACTCTCCCGCAGGATGGGTGGTGCTAGGGATGAGGCTGCAATGTCACCGAGGGGCCATGTGTTCTCTGAGTGTGACTGGGCCAGAGCTCCACCAAACGTCCTTATGCCCATTGTCCTGACCCAAGCACAGCAGCCAGAAACTGCAGAAAAAGCCCTTCCTCCTGTGAAATACCTCCAGTGCTCTCTAGTGAGAAAATGTAATATCATGCTCATGCTTAGCAGAAATGCTTAAAGGGATTCCATTTATTACCAGAAAGTGTATACTGAAGGGTGAATTTGGAGCTAAAGAAAGAAACTGAAGAAAGAAATTGACAATTGGCACTATAACACATAGCCTTTGCCTTGAAAAAGCATAATTTGAAATATGTAGAATTTGTGATCAGATTAAATAAAAATCAGCATTACAGAGGACCATCAAGGGAAGACGTTCTTGTGAGATGGATAGAACACAACAGTGGGAAATATAGGGCCAATTTTATATTTGACTACAAAAATAGAGATTTGACAAGAGGGACATGTCTCTCTTTTTTTGTTTGTTTGTTTTTTCGTAGGGGGGGCATGCCACGCAGCTTGTGGGATATTAGTTCCCTGACCAGGGATTGAACCCACGGCCATGGAAGTGAAAGCACTGAGTCTTAACAACTGGACCACCAGGGAACTCCAAATGGACATATCTCTTTAGATAGCAGACTCTAGTTATAGAGCAGATACACAAGAACAAGTTTCCTATAGTCTTTATTCCTTCATATTTGCAGTTTGGAATAACCTCATTAAGACCTCTTCAAGCCTGGCTCAATCTCATAGCATACTGCTTCAATTCCCTTTTATAATGCGGTCCTTAGATGTTTTCAGTATTCTATTCCTGGGTCAGGTGGGTAAGATACCCACTTGATAGGGAGTTTTTATGGACCATCCATCTTCCCTCAAACGGGACTTTAAAATGAGTAGGCTGGTCATAATTTCTTATAAAATAATTCAGATTCTCAATGGATAACTAAACTTAATATACTAACTTATTTTCATAATTGTCTTTAGGAGCACTTAGGGTAAATCATAAATCCCTGACTATGGGAACTTAACTGGCTGGGAGCATATGAAATATAAATCATTAATTTAAATAGACAAGGTGATTCATAGTATAAATTAGTCATAAAATACTTTACCCAGACATATTATTTTTGTTATTTCTTGATGTCTTTTTATTAACCATGGTTATTACTTTGTCTCAAAAATAAAAGTGAGCTGAACAGTACTGGTAAAATATTATTCAATATATTTTCACTCCATGGAATGACTTTTGTTGGTGCAATACATTTAAAGGTCTTGTGCTAGACAAATATAATGAAAGCCCAGGGATCTTTATCAGGTGAACAGTATAAGAGGAACAAAGACATTATAAAGATTGTGTGCTCAACAAAATTATAGGTTGACAAACTCTTGTGTAAAAAAGCTGCCTTGAGGATGAGCATGAGGAATAATGAGGGGATCTACTAAACCCACATGAATAACCAAGTATCTATCAAAATGTCAATGAGTTTTAATTTGATGATGGAACTCAGCAATGGCAATAACTACTGTGTTTCCTGTAGTCATTCTGAGCAGGGAGATGATCAATTATTTGTTCAATACATAGTTACACTGTACCTACGGCATGATAGGCAATGTTATAGGAATTGAGGATTTAGCACTGAACACATCAGGCTAGGTCTGTGCTCCCATGGGGCTTGTACATTACTGATGAGAGACAGGTAGGGAAGGAAGAAGCAGAAAAAGAATGAAGGAATGAAAGAAGGATTATAAGGTAATGATTGTGGTAAGTACTACAGATTTTAGTGGTGGCATTTGAAGTGGGAAAAAAAGGTCAGATTTACAGATTTAAGATATATTTCAGATAAGAGCCAATAAAACTCACTAGCATAGTTAATGAAGATATGGGGAAAAATAGGTAGGATTATATTTGGTTTTCAGTTATGGGTGTGAGTGTGTGTGTGCACTAGCGGAAACTTGATGGAATTGAACAAAAACTGCATGGTAAAAAAAAAAATGGAGACAGCCAGATTAAATACGTTTCTTAAGGATTTTTGCCATAAATGAGAGAGAAGTGGGATGTTATCTAGAGAGGAATAAGAGACTACCAGAGGGTTTTATTTGTGGTAGGAGACATTACAGCATGTTTGTTTGCTGATTGGGATGGTGCAAGTGAGTGAGGGCAGGGCATGAGGGACAATTAAACAGTGTTTCTGAAGGATGAGATCATCTCATGATGACAGGGTTGGACCTGGATATGAGAGAGAGTCCATCCATAGTAAGTAGAAGGCAGAGTTGGCGAACAAAAACAAATAAGATGAAAGATTTTGTGGTAAGAAGATACTGTAGTTTCCTTACTATTGCTCCTGGTTTCTCAGAGAAATAAGAAGGAAAGTCATAAAATAAGAGAAAAGGAAAGAAGTGTTAGGTGTTTGTGGATAGAAGGATAGGAGTGAAAAGGCTGTCTGAGAGAGTGGGGAAGGAAATTTTCTACAGAAATGTGGTAGGTTTGTTGTAACAGTGGCTTTGTTGCTACTACAGATAGGAAGGGTGGTGTATGCTCCTCTGAGAAAGGGGCATTTAACAAGAGCACTAAACAAAAAGGCGGCAGTCATGCAAATATCAGGGGAAAGATTATTCCAGGAAGAAGGAATAACAAACAAAACATCTTAAGGTAAGAACAAGCTTTTGTTTAAGGCTCTGACATAAAGCCAGCACTGTTTGAGCATGGGTGTGAGGGAGAGGGTACTACAGTATGTAGTAGGTGTGTATGTATGTAGATGTGGTAGGAGAATTAGGCAAAAGACAAATCTTGTCAAGCTATGTGAACAAGGGAAAAAGACTAGACTGATAAAACACATAGTCACCCATTAAGTAGATGATTTCTGATGTGTGTGTGTGTGTATGTGTGTGTGATTTTTATCTGTTTCCTAAAAAACTGGGACTTATAAGAGGCAAGTACCACAAAATACCAAATGATGTGTTTGACCACAAATAAAGTTGACAAAGGGGTGGATAAAAACCCATTTGGAAACTCATACCTCATCACCTACTGCGAGATCATGTCAAAGCAGTGGAAGAATTTGTCAAGAAGCAGACAGTCTCATAAAGAATCAGTTTTTCTTAAGTCTTTTGGCTTCAACATGGTATGGGAGGTATGTGATGGGACCCCACCAAAGAGGCTCGCCTATCAGTGTGATGTGATGGTATCAGAAACAATTTACACGGGAAATAGTGTCAGAGGGAAGTTACAAGTGGCCAAATGTTGGAATATGATCCATACCAGAAAAAGACATAGTTGGAGATCTCAATAGAATGATGGATCTCAAAACAAAACAAATAAAAACCCAAACACAGAAACACGCTTTTAGGCTTCTAATTTATAAAAGGATATGACAACAGATATAACAGCATGAGTCATGTAAGACTTTGCCATTTCTTCTAAATTCTTCTTTCCTCTATATCAGATTCTGGAGGATCAAGGAATAGAAACTATAGAGCCAGGGAGTTGATGGAGAGAGAAAAAGAAAAGCTATGAAGCATGTTTCTCTTTCCTACAATAATCTCAAAAATCTGGATCCGGCCTAAGCTGTAGAGGGAGATACTTTAAATTGTTTGATAGATTGAAGAATTTTGATATTTCACTGATCTGGTATTTCTAATACCAGAGATTAAGGCTTCTAATCACTACATCAATATAACAAGAAAAATCAATAGAATTAGCTCATAAAAACAGCCAGAAATGGAGAGTAAAATTCCAAGAGTGATTTTGAATGGCATGGTAAAATGGTACAGAAATGTGTCTTTCTTATTCACTCTGAGTCCAGCTCTGTTAATAAGTAGTGAGTCATCTGTGTGTGGTGACAGAAGGCTTTTGAAGGGTTTTAGTCAGGAAATAACATTTACTAATTAACAGATTGAACAGATCACTTTACTGGCTGAGTGGGAAGATTTTAGGAGACAGTGAGGGGGCAAATTATGAATATATGACAATAGTCCAGAGAAAAAACTTGGGAAAAAGTGGTTATTAGTGAAGATGGAGAAAAAGCGATAGTTCTGAGATATGTTTTAAAGGGAGATTCAATAAGACTGGATGGTGTGGGAGTAAGGAGTAAAAAGAAATGAAGACTAAGTGTTAGATTTTAGGTTCTAACAACTGAGCACACTTACGGAGATGTAGAAGACTGGACAGGCAGCAGAGTGCAGTTAAGGAGAGCAATTCCTAGTTCTTTTCTGACCATATTGCATCTGAGGTGCCAAGTAGTCATCCATTTGGAGACGTTAACATTTGGAATCAGTGGAAGAGAGTCTGAAGCTGTGGAGGAAGGCAGGAATGGGTGTGCAGTTTGGAGTCCTCAGTACATGGTATTTAAAATCCTGAGTTTAAAACAAATCATGTAGGAAGAATGAATATAAATAAAAGAGAAGTGGTGTCAAGTTAGAAAGCGTGACACTATAACATTTGGAGTTGAAAGGGAAGAAATGAATGAAAAGGAAATGGAGGAGCCACAATGATCAAGGAGCTAGAAAGAAAAACAAGAGAGTGTTGTATCTCAAAGCTATGAGAAGAAAGTTTCAAGAAGTAACTGGATGACAGGGTCAGATGCTGCTGAGAACTCAATTAGAAAAAAAGAAAGAGCAATTACTTTTTTATTTAGTAAAATGTAAGTCCTTGATGACCTTGGCAACTATTCTTGGTGCACTGATTGATAAGGAATACAGAGTTTGGAGAGTTGAGGAGAGAATGGGAGATGAGCAAATCCACACACCAGCTACAGATAAAACACTCTACTAAGAAGTGAGTGGAAGACAAGAAGAAGCTCAGAAGAAGAAAAGGATACATGGTTAAGAGCCATTAAAAAATAAAACAAATAAACAAACATATTGAACATCAAGAACATGTTTGAGCACTGATAACAATGATTCAGTGGAGATGGATCATTCAAAAGTGCAGGGTGGAGGGTGGGATTAAAACAGCAGCATTCTCGAGAATTGACCAATGATGAAATACAGCCCAAAATTTGAAGGCGTGGCCTTGACAGGAGCAAAGATGTTTCTATTGTTAGAGGAACAAAGGCAGAGAGGACAGAGACACAGAAAGTTACATTATTTTTATGATGGCAAGATGAGAACATTCCTCTATGATGGCTTTTATTTATCTTCTCAATGAACTGTTTCAGACAAGAAATTTCTTTCACCTCTGGGTTTGAGAAACTGATTCTCAAAGGTATCAATTTTCTTTGCTAGTTCAGCTGGCAAGGTCACTATAATGGGCATTGCTCCCCTTTCTGAGCAACAATAGCAGATCTAACCTCACACTGTTTTGTTTTTTTTTCACTTTTCTTGAGAGACTGGGGAAACTGCAAATAACATACTACACAGGACTAATATGGAAAACCATACTTACAATCACATATGTTATTTCTGTTTTCAGCCCACAGAACAACAGCTTTTTATAGAAAATATATCCTACCCTTCAAGTGAAGGGTATGAAAGATAATGGGAAGTTATGTTATCTTGTTTAGCTATAAACAATCACCCTCCTCCAAATAAACTTGCATTTTAAAAGCCCAGATATTTCTATTTAATTTTGCTCATTTTTAGAATGAATTAAAATGAGCTTTTCCAATTTATAAAGAATTAAGTCTATGAGAGCCATGGTTAATGCTATTAAGAGACTAGAGATGTGGGAACTTAAGTCCAACTGAAAGAAAGCCAGTAGCCGTTGGGTCAGGGATGCAGCATACATCTCCAGGGGTACCATTTGTATGAATTGAAATGTGGATATGTCCTGGAGTAGTTAACTGAAGTGGTAAACTCAGTGGTTTACAACTAGGGTAAGGGTTTGTCACAAGGACTATTTCTTGGCTGAAGAGCCCCAAGAAAATCTAATCTAGTGTATTATCAGCTTGATTACAGTCACTCAGAAGATGACTTATTCCACAATAATCCTTAATTATATCTCATTCCCTCTAAGGTGGAAATTCCTCCTATTCCCCAAACCCCTTTTAGGTACTAATAAAATGTGTCATACTTAATAAGTGAGATAATTCTATTGACTTGTCCTACTAGAAAGAACTTTAAATATCCAAGCTACTAACTTGGCTTACGTGTGTATGCACAGATTCAGGGGCAGATTTCAGCGTTTCTATTTTATACCTCCCTTGTAAAGAAGCCAAAGTGAACATTATGAAAATAGGCATCCTCATGGGATATTCTACTTTAAAAGGCCATAGTTTGGCAGAGGAAATGAGTATGTTTTTTTCTTAGCCTCAAAAAGGTTTGGAACCAAAACAGAATTTCATAACTAAGAAATGGAAATGGATGTCTTCTGATAGAATAAACAAATATTGCCAGAGTCGTGACTAGTTGTCCTCATAATACTGCATGTACCCTATATTCTGTATAACATGTCTTCTATAGTCTCCATTTTTGTTGCTGACCATAGGGCCTAAGTTGAAAATTATAGTTTCTTGCTTCCAACCCTTATTTTGTATTCTCCTTCCCATTACCCACTGCTAGACTCAGCCTGTTGAGCATTTTTAACTAGCAGGTAACCCCAATTATAATACTCATTGGTTCCAAGTTATCTTGTATTTGTTGGGTTCTCACAGTTTCCCACTGACTTCTGTTACTGGTCATGGGATACTAAGAGCTGTCCCAATGAATCCTCAGATTTCTGGACGTAGCCTTTGTATTAGTTTCCTATTGCTGTTGTAACCAATTATCACAGACTTAGTGACTTAAAACAATACACATTTATTATATTATAGTTCTGTAGGTCACAAGTCTAAAATGGGTTCACAGGGTATTCCTTCTTTAAGTTCCAGGGGAGACTGTTTTCTTGCCCTTTCCAGCTTCCAGAAGCTACCTACATCTTTGGCTCATCACTCCTTTCCTCCTTTTCAAAGGTAGCAGTGTAGCACCCTCAAATCTCTTTCACTCTGTCTCTCCGTTTCCCCCTTCTGTCTTTGTAAGGATCCTTGTGATTATATCATTGGGCCCAACTAGGTAATTTCAACATAATCTCCCCATCTCAATACCTTAACTTTAATCACACCTGCAAAGTTCCTTTTGCCATACACGGTAACATAGTTCACACATTCCAGAAATAAGGAACATCTTTGGGGAACAATTTTTCAACCTACCACAACCCTCCTTTTTTCATTGTGTAGCATCCATCCAATTTTTTCTTGGTAATTTGAATCAAATACCCCAGACAGTAGAGCAAACCTCTTTTCTGCCTGTTGGCTTACTGGTGTGAGTTGTCAAAAACTGTTGGTCAACAGTCCTAGCTTAATATTGTCTTGGGCACTATGACCTACAAGCTATGAGTTGAAAGCTATGGACAAGAGAAGGAAAAAAATCTCAAGATTCTTAAGTATGATACGAAAGAGGTCTCATTCATTTAGACCCCTTAGTTCCTAGATTCATATTTTGTCAGTGGAGGAAGTAACCCTACATATCAGCCTCTGTTTTAAGGAATAAATGGTACCCTATAGAACAACAACCCAATATCAAAAGGTGTGCCCCTCAGACGGAGTTCTGAATGAATCTATGGGAAGCCATTTCACCATGCATAGGCCTGTGATAATATGAAGGAATTCCACAGGTGAGAGCCTATTCCTGCATATCTTTTGCCTTAATGTGAATTCTCTGTCTATTAGAAATTTACATGTATAACATGTTGATGAATAGTGCACCAGGGTCCTGGACTGATCATACTGACTCCTGAGAGAAAATTGATATAATTTTAACAAACTTGTGAAGTTGTTTAAAACTTCACAAATTGGTTGTTAAGTACAGCCATTATTAAAAATTATTTAAACTTACTGTGGGAAAAGAAAACTTCCCTGTTTCTTAGAGCTTCTGTAAAAAGATCATTCTCATACCTTGAGAATTATGTTTGTGGCTATCTGTCTAAATTTCTCTGGTCTAAAGGGTAATAAAACTTCTCTTATCTCCCTAAGAGGATCAAATAGTTACATCCCAGAAAATGTTCTTATGTTAAGCTCCCAAGACGCCAGAAACCCTGGGTGCTATCTCCCAAGGTATGAAGCCAAAACTTTGGAGAAATATCTAGGTCATAAAAGACGTCACCTGGGATTTATCTGGCCCTTGGAAAGATGCATTTACATTCCAAGGTTAGAGTACAGTAACAGAATAGGAGAACCTTGGATTCTTTCCAACTGCCCCGAAGAAACAAAAGTGGGTTTCTGTGTGTGTGTGTTTATTTTGCTTTGTGTTTTCATTCTCTCTCTCATTTGGGAGAGAAGGGGCATGACTGTCTCTCTCCTATAGAAAAATGGAGAAAATCCATTGTTCTCCATCTTTTGTCTATATAGTGTTCAGCTCCTCAGGTAGGATATGTGACCTGTTTTTTATCATGTCACCCCAGGGTTAAAACCCAGGGCAAAGGATGGGACATCTGTGAGCTTTACTATTTACTTTAAGTAATAAGACATTTGTCTCTGATCTACAACACTTCATGTGTGAGCATTCAAGGTGAAATTAATAGAGATGAATATCAAAAATCCAACACTTACGATTAAACAAAATGTTTTAAAAGCAAAGGTAATACCTACACAGATTTTATCATTTCTTAATTATTTTACTACATTTTACTATTTTCTGTGGTCTTGAATTATGTCCACCTATTTTGTCTATATGATGGAAATACTATAATTAAGCTATCAAATTAGTCCAAGTTTAGTGGATGACACATTGGCCATAGTGGTAGTATTTACAGCATGAAAACTGGAAAACACTACACTCATAAGTTTATTGTTTTATTGATTACCTAGACTTAAGAAAGTGATAGAGAAAATGTTAATAATAGATACTCAACTTTAAAGTATGTCATGTCTGCAGCTATCACATTGTGAATAATAAAAAGAGACAGAGACAGAGAGAAAATTTCCTTCCAGTATTCAAGAACTATTATCCAAAGTAAAAATATATATACATCAGAAACAATGAGTGAAATTCCTACATATGTCTTTGTTATTTCACTTGTGTCTTATCAGTGTAAAGGAAAATAACAATCATCCTTCATGTTTGAATGTCATTAATTCATTAGTTGCAACCACAGTTGATCATGGATAGAAGTCAGCATAAATCATCACACTCATTTTGTAAGAATAAATTGGTTCCATGGAACTTACAATAAACAGTTTCATACATTATAATGTTACTTATACATGTATCATACATACCTTATATCACTATATAATTCATAATAAGTATATGTATGAATATACATGTGTACCTTTTTTCTTGGATAACTGGTTGTTAAATATTTACCAGCACAACACCGTGAAAGTATTCTAAAAGTCTACTAATGATGATACTGGAAGAAAAGTTGTTAGCATGGAGGCAAACCAATATGCAAAATACAGATGTATTCCAGTGTCCCCTCCTTGATGGAAGAGGTCAAATGAAATCAATCTGAGCCCCCAAGAAATGATGCTACACAAGGATCTCCACATAGGGCTTTAAGGTAGGCAAGAGGTGAAGTCAGCAAGGCTTAGCACTGCAGTAACTTTGGTAAGAGGAAGTCCAAATTTCCAAATTTGGAAGTCCAAAGGAAGACCTTAATCATACATAACTTTTCTCTATCCATGCCCTGTAAATAGCTCATCTGCCAGAATTAGGGGTACAGAAAACTAGATCATCCACTTAAAGATTGCTTATCTTCTCAGATGGTTGGAAAAAATAGGCCTCTTTTTTAAAATATTCAGCACTGAGGAATCATCTACCTAGCAACATTAACCAAGACTATATTTAAGACACTAATCCAGGGATTTTCTTGCATATTTCACACCGAGTAGGATTAGACATTATAAGAAAAATGAATACAATTTAAAAAATTTAAGTGGGAAATTGACTGTCATTATCTTAGCCAATGGTATTATCATCTTATATAAAGAACTGAAATGATAATTTGCTGACTGACTGTTGAAAATGTGTGGAGACGTTTTTGGGAAATAATTATTTTTATCTGGAATGATGATTTTCTTAGCTGAAGTGAAGATGCACAATGCACTGATGAACTCCCTCAATGCCTCTATTTATGGACCTACAAATTGTTCAGGTTTGTCAGGATTATATATGAATTTCAACTTCTCTGTTAATGTTGAGGCTGTTAAGGAGAAAAGGCAAAGCATACTCTTAAAGCTGATCTTTATTTCATAAAAACTGCCTTAAAAATCCATTAGGGAGATATTGGTTCAAGACGGAGGAGTATAAGGACAGGCTCTCATTCCCTCTCGTGAGAACACCAGAATCACAACTAACTGCTGAACAATCATCAACAGGAAGACACTGGAACTCACCAAAAAAGACACCCCACATCCAAAGACAAAGGAGAAGCCACAATGAGATGGTAGGAGGGGCGCAATCACAATAAAATCAAATCCCATAACTGCTGGGTGGGAGACTCACAAACTGGAGAACACTTATACCACAGAAGTCCACACACTGGAGTGAAGGTTCTGAGCCCCACATCAGGCTTCTGAACCTGGGGTCTGGCAATGGGAGGAGGAATTCCTAGAGAATCGGACTTTGAAACCTGGCGGGATTTGATTGCAGGACTTCGAAAGGACTGGGGAAAACAGAGACTACACTCTTGGATGGCACACACAAAGTAGTGTGCACATCGAGACCCAGGGGAAGGAGCAGTGACCCCAGGGGAGACTGACCCAGACCTACCTGCTAGTGTTGGAGGGTCTCCTGCAGAGGCGGGGGGTGACTCTGTCTCACCGTGAGGACAAGGACACTGGCAGCAGAAGTTTTGGGAAGTACTCCTTGGTGTAAGCCCTCCCAGAGTCTGCCATTAGCCCTACCAAAAAGCCCAGGTAGGCTCCAGTGTTGGGTTGCCTCAGGCCAAACAGCCAACAGGGAGGGAACCCAGTCCCACCCATCAGCAGTCAAGCAGATTAAAGTTTTACTGAGCTTTGCCCACTAGAGCAACAGCCAGCTCTAACCACCATCAGTCCCTCCCATCAGGAAACTTGCACAAGCCTCTTGAATAGCCTCATCCACCAGAGGGCAGACAGCAGAAGCAAGAAGAAGTACAATCCTACAGACTGTGAAACAAAACCCACATTCACAGAAAGATAGACAAGATGAAAAGGCACAGGGCTTTGCAACAGATGAAGGAACAAGATAAAACCCCAGAAAAAGAATTAAATGAAGTGGAGATAGACAACCTTCCAGAAAAAGAATTCAGAATAATGATAGTGAATATGATCCAGGACCTCAGAAAAAGAATGGAGGCAAAGATCAAGAAGATGCAAGAAATGTTTAACACAGACCTAGAAGAATTAAAGAACAAACAAACAGAGATGAACAATACAATAACTGAAATGAAAATTACACTAGAAGGAATCAATAGCAGAATAACTGAGGCAGAAGAATGGATATGTGACCTGGAAGACAGAATGGTGGAATTCACTGCTGTGGAATAGAATAAAGAAAAAAGAATGAAAAGAAATGAAGACAGCCTAAGAGACCTCTGGGACAACATTAAATGCAACAAAATTCGCATTATAGGGGTCCCAGAAGAAGAGAGAGAGAAAGGACCAGAGAAAATATCTGAAGAGATTATAGTCAAAAACTTCCCTAACATGGGAAAGGAAATATCCACCCAAGACCAGGAAGAGCAGAGAGTCCCATACAGGATAAACCCAAGGAGAAACACACTGAGACACACAGTAATCAAACTGGCAAAAATTAAAGACAAAGAAAAATTATTGAAAGCAGCAAGGGAAAAATGACAAATAACATACAAGGGAACTCCCATAAGGTTAACAGCTGATTTCACAGCAGAAACTCTACAAGCCAGAAGGGAGTGGCATGATATACTTAAAGTGATGAAAGGGAAGAAATTACAACCAAGATTACTCCACCTGGCAAGGATCTTATTCAGATTCAATGGAGAAATCAAAAGTTTTACAGACAAGCAAAAGCTAAGAGAATTCAGCACCACCAAACCAGCTCTACAACAAATGCTAAAGGAACTTCTCTAAGTGGGAAACACAAGAAAAGAAAAGAAAAAGCAAAACACAAAACAATTAAGAAAATGGTCATAGGAAGATACATACCAATAATTACCTTAAATGTGAATGGATTAAATGCTTCAAGCAAAAGACACAGGCTTGCTGAATGGATACAAAACCGAGACCCATATATATGCTGTCTACAAGAGACCCATTTCAGATCAAGGGACACATACAGACTGAAAGTGAGAGGATGGAAAAAGATATTCCATGCGAATGGAAAGCAAAAGAAAGTTGGAGTAGCAATACTCATATCAGATAAAATAGACTTTAAAATAAAGAATGTTACAAGAGACAAGAAAGGACACTTCATAATGATCAAGGTATCAATCCAAGAAAAAGATATAACAATTATAAATATATATGCACCCAACACAGGAGCACCTCAATACATAAGGCAACTGCTAACAGCTAAAAAAGAAGAAATGGACAGTAACACAATAATAGTGGGGGACATTAACACCTCACTTACACCAATAGACAGATCACCCAAACAGAAAATTACTAAGGAAATACAAGCTTTAAATGACACAATACACCAGATAGATTTAATTGATATTTATGGGACATTCCATCCAAAAACAGCAGATTACACTTTCTTCTCAAGTGCACATGGAACATTCTCCAGGAGAGATCACATCTTGGGTCACAAATCAAGCCTCAGTAAATTTAAGAAAACTGAAATCATATCAAGCATCTTTTCTGACCACAAAGCTATGAGATTAGAAATGAGTTACAGGGAAAGAACTGTAAAATACACTAACACATGGAGGCTAAAAACATTACTAAATAACCAAGAGATCACTGAAGAAATCAAAGAGGAAATAAAAAAAATACCTAGAGACAAATGACAATGAAAACACGATGATCCAAAACCTATGGGATGCAGCAAAAGCAGTTCCAAGAGGGAAGTTTATAGCTATACAAACCTACCTCAAGAAATAAGAAAAATCTCAAATAAACAATCTAATCTTACACCTAAAGGAACTAGAGAAAGAACAACAAACAAAACCCAAAGTTAGCAGAAGGAAAGAAATCATAAAGATCAGAGCAGAAATAAATGAAATAGAAACAAAGAAAACAATAGCAAAGATCAATAAAACTAAAAGCTGATTCTTTGAGAAGATAAACAAATGTGATAAAACATTCGCCAGACTCATCAAGAAAAAGAGGAAGAGGACTCAAATCAATAAAATTGGAAAAGAAAAAGGACAAGTTAAAACAGTCACTGCAGAAGTACAAAGCATCCTAAGAGAGTACTACAGGCAAGTCAATGCCAATAAAATGGACAACCTGGAAGAAATGGACAGATTCTTAGAAAGGTATAATCTTCCAACACTGAACCAGGAAGAAATAGAAAATACGAACAGACCAATCACAAGTAATGAAATTGAAACTGTGATTAAAAATCTTCCAACAAACAAAAGTCCAGGACCACCTGGCTTCACAGGTGAATTCTATCAAACATTTAGAGAACAGCTAACACCCATTCTTCTCAAACTCTTCCAAAAATCTGTGGAGGAAGGAACACTCACAAACTCATTCTATGAGGCCACCATCACCCTGATACCAAAACCAGACAAAGATACTGTAAAAAAAAGAAAATTATAGACCAATATCACTGATGAAGATAGATGCAAAAATCCTCAACAAAATACTAGCAAACAGAATCCAACAAAACATTAAAAGGATCATACACCATGATCAAGTGGGATTTATCCCAGGGATGCAAGGATTCTACAATATATGCAAATCAATCAATGTGATACACCATATTAACAAATTGAAGAAGGAAAACCATATCATCATCTCAATAGATGCAGAAAAAGCTTCTGACAAAATTCAACACCCACTTATGATAAAAACTCTCCAGAGAGTAGTCAGAGCTGGAACCTACATCAACATAATAAAGGCCATACATGACAAACCCACAGCAAACGTCATTCTCAATGGTGAAAAACTGAAAGCTTTTCCTCAAATATAAGGAACAAGGTAAGGATGTCCACTCTCACCACTATTATTCAGCATAGTTTTGGAAGTCTTAGCCATGGCAATCAGAGGATAAAAAGAAATAAAAGGAATACAAATTGGAAGAGAAGAAGTACAACTGTCACTGTTTGCAGATGACATGATACTATACATAGAGAATCCTAAAGATGCCACCAGAAAACTACTAGAGCTAATCAATGAATTTGGTAAAGTTGCAGGATACAAAATTAATGCACAGAAATCTCTTGCATTCCTATATACTAATGATGAAAATTATGAAAGAGAAATTAGGGAAACACTCCTATTTACCATTGCAACAAAAAGAATAAAATCCCTAGGAATAAACCTACCTAGGGAGACAAAAGACCTGTATGCAGAAAACTATAAGACACTGATGAAAGAGATTAAAGATGGTACCAGCAGCTGGAGTGATATACCATGTTCTTGGATTGGAAGAATCAATATTGTGAAAATGACTATACTACACAAAGCAACCTACAGATTCAATGCAATCCCTATCAATTTACCAGTGGCAGTTTTTACAGAACTGGAACAAAAAATCTTAAAATTTGTATCGAGACACAAAAGACCCCGAATAGCCAAAGCAGTCTTGAGGGAAAAAAAACAGAGCTGGAGGAATCAGACTCCCTGACTTCAGACTATACTACAAAGCTACAGTAATCAAGACAATGTGGTACTGGCACAAAAACAGAAATATAGATCAATGGAACAAGATAGAAAGCCCAGAGATAAACACATGCACCTATGGTCAACTAATCTATGACAAAGGAGGCAAGGATATACAATGGAGAAAAGACAGTCTCTTCAATAAGTGGTGCTGGGAAAACTGGACAGCTACATGTAAAAGAATGAAATTAGAACACTCACTAACACCATACACAAAAATAAACTCAAAATGGATTAGAGACCTAAATGTAAGACCGGACACTATAAAACTCTTAGACAAAAACATAGGAAGAACACTCTTTGACATAAATCACAGCAAGATCTTTTTTAATCTACCTCCTAGAGTAATGGAAATAAAAACAGAAATAAACAAATGGGACCTAAGGAAATGTAAAAGCTTTCGCAAAGCAAACTTCAAAGAAGATGAAAAGACAACCCTCAGAATGGGAGAAAAATTTGCAAATGAATAAACGGACAAAGAATTAATCTCCAAAATACATAAAGAGCTCATGCAGCTCAATATTAAAAAGTCAAACAACCCAATCCAAAAATGTGCAGAAGACCTAAATAGACATTTCTCCAAAGAAGACATACAGATGGCCAAGAAGCACATGAAAAGCTGCTCAACATCACCAATTATTAGAGCAATGCAAATCAAAACTACAATGAGGTATCACCTCACACCAGTTACAATGGTTATCATCAGAAAATCTACAAACAAGAAATGCTGGAAAGGGTGTGGAGAAAAGGGAACTCTCTTGTACTGTTGGTGGATATGTAAACTGATACAGCCACTATGGAGAACAGTATGGAGGTTCCTTAAAAAACTAAAAATAAAATTACCATGTGATCCAGCAATCCCACTACTGGGCATATACCCAGAGAAAACCATAATTCAAAAAGTCACATGCACCCCAATGTTCATTGCAGCACTATTTACAATAGCCAGGTCATGGAAGCAACCTAAATGTCCATCGATAGATGAATGGATAAAGAAGATGTGGTACATATGTACAATGGAATATTACTCAGCTATAAAAAAGAACGAAATTGGGTCATTTGTTGAGACGTGGATGGATCTAGAGACTGTCATACAGAGTGAAGTAAGTCAGAAAGAGAAAAACAAATATCATATATTAACGCATTTATGTGGAACCTAGAAAAATGGTACAGATGAACCAGTTTGCAGGGCATAAATTGAGACACAGATGTAGATAACAAACGTATGGACACCAAGGGGGGAAAGAAGCAGGGGGTGGGGGTGGGATGAATTGGGAGTTTGGGATTTACATGTATACACTGATGTGTATAAAATTGATGACTAATAAGAATCTGTTGTATAAAATGTTAAATAGAATAAAATTCAAAAAGTTTAAAAATAAATAAATAAAAATTAATAATTCAGAAAAATCCATTAGGATCTGGCATTTATTCAAAAAGAAACATCCTAAGTTAATTATTTAAATTAGAGAAACTGGTTACAAATAAAAATTTACCCCTTAATCTAACAAAATACTTCCATTCCTCCCTCCCCAAATTACTACTTACATAACCCCTTTCCGTAGGACTCAATTTCTCTTAAGAAACCCAGGTTCATCTATCACTTCTCAGTTTCTCTCACATATATGTACGTTTTGTACATAGGAATAAACAACCAATGTAAAGCTCCTTATTACAGAAAATCAGTACTTATTAAAATTTTTTCAAATGTTATTACTTTTTGAATGTATTAGTTTGAACTATATGAAATTGCAATTTTTTAGATCAAATACAGACTAATAATGGAAATTTCTTATGGTTCAACCTAAGAAGTCATGCTCACTTTAGCATAAGAATTAGGTTATGTAATTAAGAACCAATTTAGTTTACGTAAAATGCAGTGGTGAGCTTATTAATGCTGTCAGTAATTTAAGTATCAAACCAAGGAAAATGACAATGAAGAGAAAGGTAGGAGGTTTGCAGTCAGTCCAAAAAAAACTCCAGATGTTTTATTATTATTCACAACCAATCACGTATAACCTCACGCATTAAAAATTAAAAAAAGGGACTTGACTAATTAACAGGGATCTAAGTCACCAAAGGTGATACAGCTTAATACAAGGTCTTAGCATGTATTCTGAAATGCCGAAATAGTAGCTTTCTTCAAGAAGGAAGAGGAAGAGATTACTGAATTCCTCTTAGAAAGCCACACACTGTGCTAGACATTTTGTATGAGGCATTTCATCTAATTGCTAATAAACCCAATGATATCTTGTCCGACTTCTTCAGAAAACTGAAGCACAATAAATTGCTTAAAGAAACACAGCTAATAAATAGCAGACCTGGGATCTGAACACATATCTCACTGAATTCAGAGTCCTTGCTCTTTTTTGTCTTTTCTGGATTTAATCCAAATCAATTCAATAAGAATAAAATACAATCACAGAAGAAATTCAAAGAAAAAAGAAGAAAGCAATTCAAAAAAAATCTTAAGGCAGAGCAAACAGGTTGCATCACTGCCAGTTTGTCATTGGACCACAAAGTATATTCGCATGAATGCTGTAAGCATGTTTTTCCCCATAATCAAACTTTAAAGAGCCCACAACTATAAAATTATTCTAGATGAGAACTCACTGGCCTGTAAAATATCATTTGAAAATGAAGGTTGTGAGTTAGAAGGTACAAGCACCAAGAAGTACCCTTATAATCCTCTTCCTTTTTTCATATGGAATGCAATCAGCTTAAATACTCCAGTGGCATCTTTACAAATTTCTCACACACATGACTGTGGCCTTTGAAAGGCAAGTTTCATCTCAAGAATTACTATCGCTGCTTCATTTACAAACTCCTCAGAGATGGCAAAAAAGAAAAAGCTGGAAAAATATACATTTCTAACCTTATGAAACAATTCCAGAGTCACTCGTATATCACTAGTATAATCATTTGCATTGTGGTGTTAAGCAAATTAAATGATATAATAAAATAAAACACTAGTAGGGATTAAAATTAAACTATTCTTTTTTTGTAAATATGCACTAGGTCAAATAAATTTACATGCAACATTTATGTTCTCTGATAAAATTACAAATATATGGCTAAAGTCATAAGTTGCAGCTTGTTATTGTATAATCCTACACACATGCAGTTAATATAAAATGTGCTTATTCTATTGAATTATGTAAGTTCACCTACTCTGAACATGACAAATATATGAAACGTTGAATCTTATAAATTGTTTCTTATTCAGAAGATGGTCAACAAAGCCAGTCAACATCAGAAACCATAAGAATAACCCAGAAGTACAAATTGGACACTACCTCTTATATTTCAGCTATTTCAAGCTGTCAAAATGTTCAATATGGTTTTGAAACACTGTGAATCTCTGTAAACTATTAACTATACTTCAGATATCCATACCTTAATTTGGTTAGTATCTTATTCATCAAGGTCCAAACTGTGAAACTTTTGAGCTAGAAGTAATCCTCATTATCACATACAAATATGTCTCCCTATTATTGTCCTCATCACCTTTTACCTTCTATTATTCTATTTGTCAATAAGTCTTTCTTTCCTTACAATTTGTAAAGCCCTTGAAACTAGGAATATTTCCTCCTGTATCTTTACACACACACATATAAAATACATGAATTTTCTACAGTTGAATATTTTTAATACATTAAATACTTCAAATATGTTGTTTTAATTGGCATACCACACTGAACCTATCCATAATAATAAATCCAATCCAAGTTGGGTTGTTTATATTTTTTCCTAATTAAAATTCTGCTTCATAAAAACAATTACATTGCTTTTCACTAATATGAAGTGTCTAAACCTCCCACCCTTGGGTGGTGGTAAGGAGATGAAGATTATCACTTTTTACTTAACACATGGGAAATTACACTGCAACTGGTAGCATAACACTCTGTACTTGACGATGCTCAAAATACAGTATCTTAAAGGTTTAATCCATCAGAAATAATACCAACACATACTGGATCTAAGTATTAGTGAAACTAGATAGGTCATTGATGCATGTTCCTGAGCATCCCCTAACCCAACCACTATCTTGGAATATTCCTGTTCCCAGGCCACAATATTTCTCACATCTGCCCTGTGACGTGGTTCTTTGAATTGCTGATGAAGCTGAAAACTTCCTTCTATGCATATCAGTCATTCCAGTTTTCTCTTTGATTAGCTGCCCAGAATTAAAGACATGTTTAGACATGTAAGCATTATAAATATGGAATCCAATGCATGCTTTCCTTAGTATGCTACTGGAGGACTGACTAACCCAAATAAATGAATAAATTTAAAAGTAAAGTAATAACAGAAATACAGGGGGCTCAAGGATCATCGAATCTTACTCAGGCAGGTGGCAAAGGAGATGCTCAGCATGTTGCTGAAATAAAAACCAGGCTTGTAAGTGGGCAGAAGAGCGAGAAAGCAAGTGGTCCGGACAGGGGGATTGAGGGCGCTAAAGAAATGCAGGTGGTGTTATGACCTGAGGCACTTCAGCAATGAAGGAGTTTTGTATCTGTGGGAGCAAATTAATGACAGATTCATAGGCCATAAAAAAGAGCTAATGAAATGATGAGATAAAAATGTACTTTATTGTCTAGGAAAAGCTATATTCACTACAAATATAGTCCATGCGGCTCAAATGTAAACTGCATTTTTTTCACAATAATCAAAACTCTAGAAGTCTAAAATTGATTTCAAAAGTTTTGTACCATATTGTGAGACTGGGACTAGAAAATGTGCATTTGTTTTATGTGCGTGAACAAACACTCATGGGCAAGAAGGCAGACAAAAAATTAAAATACTCTTCCTGCACAGTAATACAATAATAAAGTCTCATCTATAAAAAACAACTGCAGAACAAATATATTACTTATTTATATCCTTTATAAAAATGGAAGCTAAATAACAGAAGAAACAACTGAAGGCTTGAAAGTGATTATCTCTGGGGATAAGGAAGGTAGACTGCTGTTTTACTCCATTATTTTGTGATTTTTTTGAAATGGTGAGCACATGTGTACTGCTTTATCTGAGTGAATTCTATGAGCCTTGGTGTAAAAGCACAATGCTCTAGAGAATATCTGTGATTGTTCAAGGTGCTCCTTAACTTGGGGTCTGTTCAAATTAATTTCCAAAGTTGGAGGTTTTTGATACTTCCTATGTAATAGGAATTTAAACCAGTCTTGTATGAGGACAGCTTACAGTTATGAATTCTCTGGGGTGACTCTTCATTCTACAAACAAGTGCCAAAGCTGTGGCAACTGTGCCACCTATCTCCCTTTACAGAATGGATTATTTTTAGTTTCTCTGACGCTGAGATTGTAGACGTTCATTCATCTTTGTGTAGAGTTGTTAGTCTGATTCTCTACCATGCACAGACACTAAGTCTTACTTCTTTTCCTCACTGCAACCATTAAAACAAATTCTTGAAACAGGTGCCCTTAGGGCAACTATGAACTCAACTCACAGACTAAACTGGATTCATGCTCCAGGCTCATTCTTGTCCTCGAGGAGTTTGCTTAGTTTCTCGATTCAGCTTTGTATTTTTAAAAGATGTTTTCAAACATTTCATCGAGCATTAAAAAATCATAACAGCTTGAGATATGATTTACATATCACCTAGCATTTTAAATTGTTTTGTAGCAGAAACACTTCTAGAACATTTAATCCTACATATTGTTGGAAGTGGCAGACTTTAGTGTGTCTTTGATTATTTTCTTCTATCCATTTTCTCTCCATATTTTTTCTGGATAATTTGCCAGATACACAATTTCCTAGACTGATTCTCTAAATTCTTATTTTTCACTACACTTTTTCATCTCTTTGCATTTTCAAGCCTACTCTGGATTTTCTCATCTTTTTCTTATACTTTTTCCACTTTTTTTCTTCCACTCTCATATTTTTCATTCCAAGAACACTTTCTTGTTTTCTGAGTGTTCCTTTCTATATAATTTTTACTGTATAAATACAGTATCTTCTGTCTCTGAGGATATTATATTTTTTGAAAGTTGTATTGTCTTTTAAAAAATTTTAGCTTGCTTTATTCTTTTTTCTTTGATATAAGAAGATGTCTGAAATATCTAGAGGTCCATGACTATTCATTTATATTTAAGAGTGAAAATCTTGTGGTTTTGCTACTTGAAGGTGGTAGTCGGGGCTCGTCACTATGCAATCACTATACAGTGTGCCTTGCCTATTCCTTTGGGAGACAACTAATTCCATTACCTAAATTCTTTGGACTGCTAAATTTCTCCACACAGGAATCTTCCACTCTCTTGCGTAAAGGCTGAAGTCCAATTGACAAGCTTCTGGATGATGGGTGGAAGAAGGGAGTCAGCAGTCTTGGTATTTACCATGAATGTAAACACTTATTAATTCCTCTATTTTTTGGTAAGGTGCCTCATACATTGCCCTTTGCTATGCCTAGAGTTTTTGAGTGTAGAATCTCCTTTCCAATTTCCCCAGACTATAAACCTCCCTTGTCTTTTAATGGTGAAAGAATTGTAGTCACTTGGCTCTTGTGATGGAGGAGGCCATCTATGATTTTCCACAAATCCTTTATCATTTCAGCCCCACTTCCTATTAGCACTGACTCCCCAGAAGTATCCAGGAACTAGAATCCTGATCACTGTGGATGGGAGAAGCAAATAATCTTCTTCTTGTTGGATTCCCCTTTTCCACACAAGTTTCAGCATTCCCAGCTTTCAGTCAGTGACCACTTTGCCGTTTACTTTCTTCCTCCAAAATTATGTTGACAACACTCATCCAGGGTTGTCTTCCCTCCCATTCTCTTTTTGCCCCGCATGTGTACCACTGCTATTCATTAAAGATTATTTAAGTATAATTTTAGGAGAGTGTAGAAGGTGAACATTTAATTAATCCACCACGTTTAACTGGAAGTATACTTACTAATTTTTATTTCTCTAGTAGTTACATGTACCTATTTAAGACCTGTATTTATAATTATTTTTCCTTGCCAAATTTTTATACTTATTTTTATCTGTCTATCAGACCACAAGAATCACAACAAACTACCACCTCCCTCTGGTCTTCTACTCCCAAACTATACCCCCCCCCACCGCCCCCCTCCCCGGACACACACACACACACACACATTGCCATCATCCTAGAGTTTTCATTCTGGGTTCCTACCATTTATGTGGCTTGGAAAGCGAGTATGAGGAGGAGAGATGGTTATTTCATAGGTGAAAAGAGCAAAATTTGCTCATTCTTCCTGGCAATGACTAGTTATATTCTCCTGTATTTACTTCTCTTCTTGTTTGAGTATTCCTTTCATGAGTGTTTCAAAGTAGGTTTTTTTGTCATAAAACATCTATTTTTATAAATGAGAATCTTTATTTCAGACTTGCATGTAAATTATATTCTAGGAATATATATATATATAATTACAAGTTTGAAACTTTTTTCAAATCTTTGAAAACCTTACCCTGTTTTCTTCTTTCATTTGGTGATGCTGTTTGAAAATCTAAGTCAATGCATTTTTTTAATTGGGACTTTAGTTATAATTCTTTAACTTTGAAGTTTACAAGTGATTGATTTCAGGTGTGACTATTTTGATTAGTGTGAGTTTTGTTTAAAATTTTCTAATATCCTATACATTTCATTAATTAGGGGAAATTTTGAATTACTGTTTCCTTTAATATTCCCTCCCTTCCATGTATTTTTCTTTTTCCTAACTATTTTGTTTGTCTATGCTCACACTTTGAACTTATTTTTACTTTTATTTTATTTTATATTTTATATTTAGTTACCTCCTCCTAATGCCCTCTGAAAGAGTTACCAATTTATTATTTGACTTCCTAATTCAATTTTATGTTGATCTACACTGTTTGTCAACCCAACTGCTGGCTTATTTATTTCAAAATTTTGCATGTAATATTCTAAGTTGATTATTTTAATGACTTCTTGCTCCTGCTTTATGTTTCCATTATCCTATTCATGTCTTTGAAAATTTTTATGCTTATTTAAAATTCTTATATTTTTAATATCTATTAATTTTGCTTCATCATATTTAAAATTAGAGGAAAAGTCAAGCCTCAAGGCAGAGTCTCTGGTGTTAACTACAGACTGACCTTCCTCCACATCCATCCTCTTCTACGGCATGGCATTCCCTCAGGTAACTGCCCTTGACATCAAGCTTTATTTTTTTTTAATAGTTGCCTTTCTGGTTTTTAATCATGTAGTTTTTGGAGTTAAGCACTGAAAAGAAACGAACTCTCAACCACAGGGAACCCTCTGCCAGATACTAAGTTGCCAATGTTTACCTACAATACCAGGACGGCCCCTGGGCTTGCACTGGGGAATAAGCAAAATGACAAACGCCAAGTATTCTTCCCTAGCCTCTTGCTTGTCTTAGGAATCCAGCTCTTTCCATTCCCATCTCAAACTGTAATCAAATGTCTTTGGCCTCCACACATTTTTCTCCATTCACTTCTTATGTTAGGTTCCAAAATCTGTCAGATTCAATCACATTTCTCTATCTCCAGTATTACATTCAGAGAAGGAAGTCAGCAACAGCCCATGTTAGTTAGTTTTCCATGATAAAAATGTAACATTTTCATTCATTCTGTATATCAAATGATTATTTGAGATAAAGAATGCTATAGAATTAAGAGTGAAAGTTGTAGGGTTAGCATACGACCTATATAATTCCTGATATTTCAAAGTCATATCCAAAGAAGCTCTACAAATAAACATCCAGGGCAAAAACTGGTTCATGAGATACACAGTGAGGGAATTTCAAGACATGATAGTCAATTAGGAGATTTCTTCCTCTAAAATAATTATATTTAAAATATTTAGTATATTCTCACAATGCTAAGCCCAGACAAGTTTGTATCTGCTACCAGTTGAAATCAGCACAATACAGAAGACATCCAAAGAGTAGTTTGCCAGTTTTAAAGTACTTCACCTGTCACATGTAAAGTGCATTCAGATTAGTAACGGTTGTTCTGATTTAATTTAGAATGCTTGGGAAATGATCTACACTTTTAGCACAGTCTAAAACACTACACCATTTAATAAGCAAAAAACACACGAGAAGAGATGTGGTCTGCAAGCAGAGGTACCCAGATAGGTCAAAAGTTTATGCAAACATTCATAGATACCAGTGTCATTGATAAGAAGGACTGATTTTAAGACACAAACTCATCCAAAATTTTGCAATAAAATGTTCCATGTCTGTAAGTGATTAGAATTCACCTAAAACATCCCCACGTTTTCCCTCCTTTTATTCTATTTACAATGCAAAAAAATACTCTACACACACATATTTTAATTGTTATAGCATCATGAGCTACCCAGCTTAAAAAGACACGTTATTACGTTGAGTTTCAATCTGAATAACTGAGTAAGAACACTTCATAGAAAGGAAAGAGAAAATGGTTACTAAAAGAACTATGATTTTGCAGTCATTAAAAGACTGTTGATAGGTTAATTTCCTTAGTGGCTCCTAGAAATATCTGTTGTTAGACTGTAAATCTCATTATCAAAAATTAAATGTTTTTACCTCATCTCTGATTTCCCTATAGAAGATAGTATCCCCATCACTCTGTTCCTTTCTACTCTATTTTTCTTTGTTGCACTCTTCTTCACCAGCTCTAGTATTGTGTCTCCCTCTCACTAGAGTACAAACTTCAAGGTAATAGAGACGTAGTCTGTTTTGCTCACTGCTAGCCCCCAGCACCTAGAATAGTGTCTGTTCTAGTAAGTACTAATATGTATTAGTTAAATTAATGAGCAAAGAAAATTAGAACTCAGAAATCCAAAACAACCTAGACAAGTAATGCAAGATACACATAGTAACAGTGGGTTTGGAATCCTCAATCTTCCCTGTGGCTAGGCACAAACTACAGTACATCAACACCATGATGAACTTTCCAACTGCTGATGGTCAGTCACACTGTTACATTGACATGGCTGATGTAGTTAGTTCAAAACAATATATTTAGGTAACTACTAAGATGATTTTTGCTCCAGAAGTACAGTCTGACAGGAATGATAACAAGACAAGCTGGGATCCATAAGGGATCATATGAGCATAAATCCAGCAACTGGATTAGTTTTCCTAAAGTAGAAATGGTTTATGTCATGGTAAAAAAACAGATTATGTTCTCATCCTTAAATTTTAAGCAGGGTTAAGGAAAACATGTAAACTCCTAGAGGCTCACTGATTTACTCTGAATTCTTTGATTCTTTGCTTACTTTTTTTATTCCTGGTTGATCAATGTGGGATTAAATTAAACAAGTTTCAGTGGTAAATTCTTTACTCAACACTGCTGGCTTTATTAAAGATCTATCTTGTGACTTTTGGAGAATCCTTTAAAGTGAGAATACATAAAGTATAAGATTTCTAGTAAAGAGTGAACCAGAAAATCCTCCAGAATAATTTTGTAAACAGGGTGGATATATCAATAATACTACTTATTCCGGACAAGTGGCACCTGGACAAGTGCTATCTAGAAACTAAACTTCCTGAAATCAGGACCATATCCCTTATCTGGAGACTTGGAGTTTCTAGGACAGATGGAATCGGTCAATCAGGGAACCAAAGACTATGTAAGCCAAAGACTATGCAGAGGATAAATATAATGAAGGTGATTAAAAGTTCATAAAATAATATTGCCTCAATTCTCTCTCATGCTATCCCAATAGCCTGTATTTTGACTTTTTCATGATTCAGTTTTTTAGTGTTTCATCATCAATCCTTTGCTTAATTTGAAGCATAGACCTCAAGAACTACCTCTGTCTCAAAATATATTTATTACCTACCAGGAGCACAAGTTACAGTGGATTTTTCATAAACTGCCTTTTTCAAAAAATGGGATACATGTTAGACTAGCCTTCATTGTGCAGACTTAAGTGGTGGGCGCAGACTTAAGAGGTACCTCTGTGCACCATGCTTTAGGGGTGGTGTTATTAATTATGTTTATTTGATAATCAGTAAAAGATGAATATCCCACTGAGTAAAGAATTGATTTTCAGTGGGACAGAGGGGTCTAAATTTTCATTACTAGCACTTTATGGCATTGTGAAATGTTGAGAACATCTGACAATGTTTAATCCAACAGTGCTCTGATACGGTTTATCGTGGCCAGAACTTGATCAGGAAGCAGACAAGTAAAAAGATCTAAGAAGCTGGACTTTACCTTTGGAAACGACTTAGAAGATCCTGATGATATGCGGTTAGGGTTGGATATGGTCATGGTGCAGATGTAAGTATTCATATGAGCTTTCCTGTAATGCTTTTATAAGGGCTGCTCCTAGTTTTCCATTTAGTATAGACTTGATACTTGGAAGAGCTTGTGGTAAGGCTTTAGACGGGTTTTAAACACATGTTGTCACACTTTAGCTAACTTGATATTCAAAATCTGCTTATACTCTCAACTACTTCTTAGAAGTAAATTAGCAGTACAGGAATTGCTGTCTATTAAATTTTACTCAACCTGTGAAATGGGTGTGCCACTCACTGGCAGTTAAAACTGGCAATCCACAATGAGGAATGGAACCATTTGAACTTGTCATGTATGATGTAACTGAGTCAATTTTTCTGATAGATTTGATTAATGTGAAAATAAGCATATAATTGGTAGACAGCATTCACATCAATTTTCCCTTAATTCAGGGCAAAAAAAAACAAACAAGCAAATTTGTCATGTTATCTCTTTTCCCATGAGACATAGAATAGAGTATGCAAACGTGACAAGGAAAAATAATCTGAGGGACCACCAGCCAATCATTCCAAACTTGTCACAAATTTTCTGCATATGAAATTAAATTTTCTCTTTTATTTAAATTTGTTTAAATTTAGAATGTGATCTTAAAAATGCTTCACAGCTTCTAGCAAGCGTTTTAGAAATAGTATATTTAGTTTAATAAAAAAAAGAGCAATCTCTGATTTCCAGAGTTGGCATATCATATTATTTGAAGTGTCTGACTTTCAACAAATTTATGAAAATAAAAAGAACTCAGAGGGTTCATGGTTGTACATATCTGTGACTATACTAAAAAGCATTGAAATGTACACTTTAAATGGGTGAGGAAATTCCCTGGTGGTCCAGTGGTTAGGACTCCAAGCTTCCACTGCCAGGGTCCCGGGTCCAGTCCCTGGTTGGGGAACTAAGATCTTGTAAGCCACGCAGCCAAAAAATAAAAATTAAAATTAAAAGAATAAAAGTGGAAAAAAAAAAAGCCATCAAGAAGGAAAAAAGGAAATCAATACCCTGGCTGCAGAACCAGAATCATCTAAGGTATTTTTTTGAATAGCTTACTAAAAATTTTCTTTGAAATATTGTCAATTATCTCAAATTAAGTTTGAGAATTAGTTTACAAATCTAGATGTGGCCTCCTAATGGCATATCAACACAGTATAGAATCTTAAAAGAGAGAAGAAATTTTAATATCTCCCCAAAGGTATATTAGAGAAAATAAAAATGTTCAAGACCTAAAATAAAACCCAGAACCTCATACAGTTAGTAGAAAATGACAATGAAAGAAATAACATCTTTGAAATTTTGCTAAGAACTCTTACTTAATTCTTTAATTTTATGTGACAAGTGTTGAACACCAAAAATTTTAAAGATATTTAAGTTAATGCAGTTATCTTTTATTTATTGGCTATCTAAACATTTGGTTTTGTCACTTCCCCGAGTGGGTCCAGTAATTTTTTTTTTAACAGACTGTGTTGTGTAGGTGTGGCCCTTGCCCATGAAACCCTCAGAGATTTAACGGCTTTAAACTGTTGCTGGATAAAAGATGATTTAATTTTTCATGTCCAGTTAGTGCATGTATTCAATCAGAGAAAGGAGGCTCCTCCACCTGCATCACCTTGTAGTCCCACGCTTGGGCCTTTCTCCTGCTATGTTCAGAAAAAGTCAATGGTTTCCTCAGGGGACAAAGTTAAGACGCCTTGCCCTCACCTTCATGCTGGCTCTGGGAAGAGCCAGTTGCTTTCTTCTGAGGCTCTTCATTTTGAGCAGTTTCTTATCTGAGCCTCTCTCTCCTCATAGTTTCCCTTATTCAATAAGAAGCAGGGAAGCTCAGCTTCTACTTCACCAGAACTGACTTTGAACCTATCACTCAACTGTCTGTATTAACTTGGCTAAGTCCAGCCTCTGCATGGGGGTTGCCACAGGACATCAGCCTGGTGGAGGTTTGGGGAAATTGCTGGTTCTGCCCACTAGATCCTAACCCCGCATATGCACCAAACACTTCTTTCTTTCCCAGGCTTCTGATTCAGGATATGTTGCCAAGTATTCTGTTAAATGACTTTACTAATAGACTAATGGCCCTGATTCCACCTCTTCCACACATAAACAAATAAGTCTTTTATTAAAGAAGGAATAGAGAGGAATTTGACTAACCTACCTACTTCTTTCCCAGCTCAAAATCCCCATTTTTTTTTTCCTGTTCCATGACTTGCCACCTTGGCAAAGATCAAGAATGTACTTACATTTTCCCCATATCGCAGCTAGGAAGTTCCATGTCAAAACACTCAGGCCTGAGAGAGAAATATTAGTTGTTAAACATTTGGATTGCCTGTTCCTATATATTTTAACCTAAATAAGTTTTTATATACATTTAATCAAAATACTAACCTGTGCTAATTTTGTTTCCAGGACAGAAAACTTACAAAACATATTTTATCTTAAAAACAAGAGAAATTGCTTTTTTCACACCATATCCACAGAATTTTCAAGTCTTAATTATTTTTGATTTTCAACTTGGAGGGCATCCAATCCAAGTAAATAATCATTCTTAGTTTGTGTCTTTAAACGTTTTTACTTTGAACCCAATTATTTTCTTCTCTCAACACAGATTTTCATGGCCAGAGCTCAATAAAGGAAAAAGATTTAGAACACACTCTAAAACAGAGTTTCACAGTACAGTAAATGTGAGAAAAAGGAACTAATGTGGGCATTACATTTTTATTTTTCTGATAATTACCTTTCTTTTAGCATCTTTATATTAAAATTATGCATTAATTTTTTAACAATTTAATGTAAAGAGACCCAATTATTTTACTAATATTTTTGATCAACATTGCTGGTGCATAGGACAAATCTGTTAGTGGTAGTAGTATTTAAATGCCTTTTTAATTAGTAAGCCATGACCTTTAGGCGATTTATCTCAACCTTTACTCTAATGTAATTTGGTCTAATGAAATGGCTATGTCACTGGAGTATGCCACCTAACCTTTGTGCATCCTAGTTCTACATTTGCAGAAATAGTTTGTCACAGGCCAAACCCAAAGACTAAAGAAGTTAATATATGCAGATGACTTGAAGAGTGTCTGACACAGAAGAAAACCCCCAAAGAATTACTGTTATTATTATTAATATTGTGAGAGTCCACATGTCTACTTCTATCTAAAATATTTTTGACTTGAGTATATGAATTTTTTTTAAGTTTTCATGTCAGAATTACTCAATTATAATTCTGTGTTTAATGTTTTGCCCTTGCGCACTGTTTTCACATTGTTTGTTTTCCCTGTTAGTTGTTGTTTACCAGCTTGCTGATTTTTGTGAAAGAAGTAAATATTATTACGGGCAGTATGATTTTTGCCTTTCCCATTTGACAAAAGCCATGAGTGAATTTTAAATGTTTTTATCATACATTTCCCCTTCTCTTTCTTCAGGGAAGAATCTCAGACTTGTTAAAGAAAGACTCCATCATAGGGGTTGGAAAAGGGTCCTGGATCTAAAAGTGAGCTTCATAAGGAGCCAAACTGATCATGCTGTGTTAATATTATCTCACTTCTAGACAGTCATTCCCTTTTTGCAGGTTCCTCTTATTTCCTGAAATATGATAAAACATAAAAATTGCTACAGTTCAGGAGAACTAAAGAAAGGAAGCTAGGAAGCTGCCAAGGTTTACTTGTACAGGTGACTTTATTTGGGGGGAAGGGCAGCAAGGAAAGATATCTTTTTCTCTGTTTTATATTTTGATGTGCTTATCTCCCAAAACATGCAGGCTCATGGAGAACAATTATCATTAGTTCTTTCACACTATTATAGCAGTATTATTAGTTTTATCCACTGACTAAATTTATTAAACCTAAAAAATAGTTGTTACAAATAGATACATGAATAGAGCTAATAAATAAAAAGTAGAGTTTCAACAAATTAGATTTTTCCAAATATGTAAATATTGATTACAAATTGTTTCAAAGATTTTAATGTCTAATATATAAGATCCTCTTAAAATGTTTCAACCATTTTTAAAATATAGGCAACAAACAAAATAATTGTAACAGGCTACAAAAATGTTAATATCAACTTTTAAATTTCTTTTTTGTTTTTCTCTATATTTTCATTTATACTATTTTTTTCATCTATTGAGAAAGTTGGGTTCATTAAATACTAGAGCAGGTTTCTCTCTCACTCTATCCCATATATAAACCTCAGGATTTAAGTTACTCAATTTCTCTTATTTTATTAGGACTCATTAATTTTCTAAATAAGTTTTAAAGCTAAAAGTTTGAGCTTTCTGTTTTAAAGCCAAAATAAGAAGAATTTTGTCCATTATGCTTTGTGTTTTTAATCTGTTCACTTATGAAACAAACTGACAAATTGTACTTCCAGTGTCATTAGAAGATTAACTATTTTATCTAAGTCAAATTATCTAGTTAAAAGCATTTTAGACTGGAAGTATCTTACCCTAAAGAAATGTCAATTATCCAACTACTTGAAACTATCATGTTTATAATTATGTTGGACTCTCATTATTGGCATTTTTTAACCATGATACAAGCTCCAATAAAAATTCTACTCTGGATAAATAAATAACTCCATCAGGAGTTATTAGAAGTGTGATGCTGTAGATAGTGATGTGAAATTATTTTGTTACTTCACAGTAAGAACCAAATCATGAACTTCACCCTACTGCACTCATTTGAGGGCCTTTCTTGTTGGAGTACTTATTTCGTTGAGGCATAATTTACATATAATAACATATAGAGTATGCAATTTGATGAATCTTGACAAATAAATACATTTAGTTACCACAACCTGAACATAAAATATATCAATTACTCCAAAAATATTTCCTCCCCCCAAACTCCCTTCCACAATTTACAGATCTGAATTGCCACCTAATGACATTTCCTTTCAGACTGAAGAATTTTCTTTAGCATTTCTTATAGTGCCAATTTCTTGGCAATAAACAAACAAAAAAATCCCCAAAACAAAATTTTTAGAACAAAAATAATACTTTTTGTTCTAAAAATGGTTTTATTTGCCTTTATTTTTGAGGCATAGCCTAGTGGGATATAGAATTCTTTATTACAGGTTTTTGTTTTTCCTTCATCCTTTGAAATAAATCATTCCAATGTTTCTGGCTTTAATAGTTTAATAGTTTCTGAGAATTCATCCATTATTTTATTGTTCCTGTTCATATCATTACATTTTCCTTTGTTTGCTTTCAACATTTTCTCTTTCTCTTTTCCTTTCAACAATTTGACTATGATGTGTCTGGAAATAGAGGCTTTGTGTTTTTCTTACTTGGGGTTTGTTGAGCTACTTGGATCTATAATATTTTCCACAAATTTGGGAAATTTTCAGCCATTATTTCCTCAAGTATTTTTTCTCCCCCTTTCTCTCTTCTACCTTTGTGTAAATCTATTTGACCATATGTTGGACTGGTTTAAATTGTCCCTCAGGTCTCTAAGGCTCTGATTATTATTAATCATTTAAAACTTTATTCTTCAAATTGGGTAATTTCTATTGATCCACGTTCAAGTTCATTGATTTATCTTTCAAAAACAGATTGTTTTCTTCTCTCTTCCTGTTTTGTTTTGTTCTGCTTTGTTTTGTTCTGTTTTGTTTCATTTTTGTTTTTTGCTGTCCCCACAGGTGTCTCTCTCATACATGCATAGTTTATCTGTCAATCATGTCTGTGTGCAATCTATAATTTATATTTAGAAGTCATTCCTTCAATGACTTTTAGGATGCTGACTTTTCCCTTCTTCTTTCCAGCTGTTTTTCCAGCTCAATACTATAATAGCTGGTATCTTTAAATGATAAGGTTTCTGTTCTCCTGATCTCTCATTTACTTTTATCTGTTTTTTTGTAGCTAAATACAGAGAGGGTTAGGTTGTCATCTTGATCCAGGAAATTGTTAATTTTTCATTTTTACTCTTTCCTGTTACAATTTTTGAGATAAAATGTTCTTTAAGTTTCTGTCTTTTAATAGCTCTTTACCTATTTCATTGAATTTAAAAAAAATTATTTACTTGGCATTTGTGTGACTACTTCATTGCTTTACCATTACAAGAAACCCTAAACTTCCTTAGAACATTTCAATATCTGTATATTCCAGGAAAGAAACTGTCTCAAGCTTGTTAGTATTACCTAAATAAGTTTCTTGATCTCCTAAGCATATGGCATAATTAAATCAGAGTGATCTGATAGATAGGACTCAAAAGAGTAAAGTATGATCATCAAAAACTACCAGAAACAAAAATCAAAAACAAATAAACAACTAAAAAGGCAAATAAATCTCATATCAGAAATGAGTCCACTAGTCAGAGAGCCCTCTCCACCAGAAAGACCCTAGTGGAGAATATAATAAATTGCTATTTATTTTGAATTGCAGACTGGAGTGTGTGGCAATGGTTCTAGATCCCTCTAGCAGAGCCCATCTGAATAATGACACCATACCTTAGAGACACAACGCCTACACTTATTTTAGAAGACATGTTGCTTTGGTTTGTACTGTATATGAGTGCTCTTCTTTTCTGAGATAATTCCAAAGAAGTATTATGCAGATACAATTTTTAAATAGCATAGCAAGCTAGAAAATACACTGATAAAGTGTGATCAACAGGCTATATTCTAATTAGGACTTTGACTCATATACAAACATTCTCAAACATCAATGT
The DNA here is from genome assembly GCF_964341445.2 of Mesoplodon mirus. Taxonomy (NCBI): domain Eukaryota; kingdom Metazoa; phylum Chordata; class Mammalia; order Artiodactyla; family Ziphiidae; genus Mesoplodon; species Mesoplodon mirus. The sequence goes on along the minus strand of NC_138992.1, from coordinate 25,373,957 downwards.
CATATATTAGGGCTTTGACAGAAGAACAGAGACAGACTACCTGCATGTCATGTCATGCAAACACAAATCCGTCTTAGATTTTGACTATAAATATTAAAAAATAAAATTAGAAATTAAATATGAGGATGCTAAGGGCAGGCAGATCATCAAGAGAAAAGCTGAGTAGAGAGCTAGTCAAAGGATTCTGGCACTGAGTTAGAAGAAAGGACACCACACAAAAGCCACGAGTGTCAACCAAAGATTCCAGCAGTGTGTTATTATTCTTAATTTTTGATAAAATTCCCTGTAACTTCCTCCAAAATGTATTTCATATTAATAAATTTGGAATTGTTGAAAATTTTAATTGTGTTCTCACAATGGATCATAATTTTTTTTTGCTGTACCCGGGCCTCTCACTGTTGTGGCCTCTCCCGTTGTGGAGCACAGGCTCTGGATGCGCAGGCTCAGTGGCCATGGCTCATGGGCCCAGCCGCTCCACGGCATGTGGGATCTTCCCAGACCGGGGTACGAACTCACATCCCCTGCATAGGCAGGCAGAACCTCAACCACTGCACCACCAGGGAAGCCCCATAATTTTTAAATTAAAAATAATTTCTTCACAGATGCTGAGGTAACTGGTAGGCTCAAAGAAAAATACAGCTTGATATTACTATTATTTTTTGTATTGAAATGTATAAACATTTCAGCTGAAATATCCCTTAAGATATTTTTATAAAGGATTTTTACAAGATAAAATTAACAATAATTTTTTATAATTTTGATTATTGAATGTTTCACCAAATTTAGATATTATGAAATATAAACCTCAATTCCATTACATTCAAGTAGAATATAAATCTATTTTAAAAATAAAAGAAGCATAGAAAAATTCATCTAAGTATATATATTCTAAAGAACAAAGATCAAATTTCAAAATTAAATATTTTAAAACAATTAGATTAACTGTGATAGAGAAACACACAACAATGTGGATAGATCACCAAAAAACAGCTCTGGTTTTAAAAAGCAGGAAACAGGAGAATATTTATAACATTATAAAAGTATTTCAAATAAGATACATACATTCACTATGACCAGCATTTTTTCAGATATCTCATGTCCAAGGTCATAACCCAAACATATTAGAGTAGGTTCCAATGAGGGACGAGAAAAGGAAGAGAAGATTGGAAGTAAAGGCAAAAATAGAGTTTGATAAACCAAGTAAAACAAACATGCTGTGCCACAGCATAGCAAAATTTAACTGGAGGAGGGTCTTCCACACATGGATAATCGTGTGCTAAGATCTGCAGAGTAAAATTAATTCATCTCTTGTCTGTCTTGAAGTCCAAAACAAAATTCATGGACACATAAATGCACTCCGTGAACATATCAAACTCTGAAAGAAAAGCAGCAAGGGCAAAAGATGGAACCACACTTCTAGGAAGTTACAGCAAAGAGAGGCAGATGTTGAGTTCATAAGCTTTGTAAGTGAAGGTTAGCAGAATATGACATTTCAGGACACCCTACCTCAAAATATGTATAACTGATTCACTTTGTTATAAAGCAGAAACTAACACACCATTGTAAAGCAATTATACTCCAATAAAGATGTTAAAAAAATATGCACCTTGGAATATTGATTATTTTGATCTGTAGGTACTTGGAAAACAGCAAATGCAGGGAGAGGCTTTCTCTGAACTCCCCTTCCCCGCGTAAAGACAGAAACTCAAAAAGGAACTCACTTGTCATAAATGCTCTCCCCAAGGGTGTCATCAGCCAGGGAAGATTGACTGTTACCAGGAGAGAGGAGACTAGAAGTCAACACCTCACCCAGATGAACTTTGTTCAAACCATCACACTGATACTGAGCAGGACCGTGTGGGGCTCCTGGGCACAAAAGCCCTTCTCGTCCCCCAGTTTTTGATTATAGGAAATAGGCTTCATTCAGCCTCCAGGACCTTCCCTGAGTTCCTAAGGGCAGGTTCAAACAGTTGCTAATTAGGGAAGGGAGGGGATGCAGAGACAGGGGAGGAACAGCCAAGAAACAATAGTGCAGCCTTGGGACAAGGTCCTGATTCCCACATAACAATATCTTTGAGCTGTTTTGCAGAGATTGAAACCACCAAGTGGGAGATGTTAACTGCATGGCGCCCACAAGCATGCAGACCCCAGACCTGATGGAACCAGAAGGCTGATGATGCTGACTCCCACTTACTTCACAACTAACCAATCAGAAGAATGTCTTCGAGCTGATCACACCCTCTTTGAACCATTACTGTAAAACTCCTCACTACCTCCTCCAGATTGGAACACACAGTTCTAAGGGCATTAGCCCACTGTGGCCCCCTTTGCCTGGGGGCAATAAAGCTATTCTTTTCTACTTCACCCAAAACTCTGTCTCCGAGATTTAATTCAGTCTGGGGTACAGAAGCTGGATTTGGCTTCAACACCTCCCATTGAAACCGAGTCTCCCTAAAACCCAGTTCCTCTGCAGAGTTTATGATTAAACTCTCTATCCAAGATGTTACTCTCTTGTCCAACACCTGTTTCCCTCAAGATTGAATGGTATCAAAGAAAAGGGTAATCAAAACTGAAGAGGACTCTGTGAGCCCTCCCAGGTACAAAAGCTTTTTCTGTGTCTCTTTTTTTTTTTTTTGCTGGTAGAAAAAAACAGCTTTTCAGCCTCCTAGGCCTTCCATGAGTTCCAAAGGGCAGATTCAAACCCCTGTTAATTAGGAGAGTGAGGAGGACAGAAAGAAACAATTGTGTGCTGATGGGGCAGGGTCCTGTTTCCTCCTCAAGGTATATACATGACAATCTTATCCTTATCTCTGAGTTCTTCTACAGGAGCTAAGGTCCCCACCCAGGTGCAGGATGGTAACTTCAGGCTGAGCATAAGCATGTGGACCCCAGACTAGTTGGATTGAAAAGGCAGATTACTGGGACACTACCCTGTTACCTCACCAACAACCAATCAGAGGAAGGTCACACATCCTGCAGACCTCCCCCTAAATTTTACCTATAAAAACTCTTCCCTGAAAACCATCAGAGTTCTGGTCTTTTGAGCCTGAGCCACCCTGTCCTCCTTGCTTGGCCATTGCAATAAATCTTTCTCCACTCCAAACTTTGATGTTTCAGTTTGTTTGGCCTCCCTGTGTATCTGGCACACGAACTTGGGTTTTTGACATCATTTTTTCTTCGAAAGACCCATTCATCTTTCCTAAAAATTATTTACTCAACCCTAAGAGGTCTGTATCCCTTCTCCCCTTTCCATATTAAGATGGTATTTAATCCTGAATTCTAAACCACCTCAGGGAGTTGCTCATTTTTCCCTGGGTATCTCACACATATACATGAGATATACATGTTAATAAACATTTGTTTATTTTTCTTTTGTTTATCTGTCTTTATTACAGGGATCTCAGCAAAGAGCACAGAAGGATAAAAACATTATTTTTCCTCCCCTACATAAGTTTGTAGAATGGAACTCAGGCAACCCCAGACAGTAAAAATGAGAATGATTCCTACAGACAGCAGAAATCTTTGGGTGCATGATGTGATTTTTCTACTCCCTCCCCACCCATATTCAGTACAATCATACAATACACAATATTGTGTGCCACTGGAAAATGTATCAAGAAATATGAAGAGGTTACCTGGGTTTGATGAAGTTAAGTTGGGGATATCAGATACAGAGAAACCTGAAAAACTTAAGGGAGTGAAGAAGTAAAGAGCAAAAATCATAGGAAGTTCTTTGAACAGCCCTAGGCTGTAAGAGTGTACTTCTAGTTCAATTAACATAAGGGCTTAAGGAAGAAGAATATCCACCACCCACCCCAAGACATCTGTGTTAACTAAGAATTGACGGAAACCAACTTTTTCTGGCATTTAAACTTCTATTTTCTGAAATTTGGAAATATAAAGATTCATGTAAGTAAATGGGAAAAAATGTATTTTTGTAAGTACATGAAGATAAATGGAAGAACAGAATAAAAGTACTTTTTCTATCTAAACCACTCAAACTCCCCTTTGATTACATTTAAATTACTCCTTTTCTTGGGCTTAATTTTACATATTTTACGTGCATTGAATGAAAAAATGTCAATTTTCAGTATGCATTTATCATTTGATGCACTGCTATTTTACAGGGTAATTTTGTTCTGAGTTAAAATGAATAGATGTTTGCTAATTCAATCCTATTCTTTAAAAGTTAATCCTGTGTTAATAAGAGTTAGGAGTCAATATTGCTTTAACTCATTTTCATATTTTCTTATAAAAATGCTTTTTGTGTTCTAATATAAAAATAACAGCTTGATTGCAAAATAAAATCTCAACAGTAATATCTCATATCAATTTCATTTACTTTTAAAATGAGGACTGTGCTAGTAGAAAGAAATAAATCATAATATGTACTTAGAAGTAGTTACTTTTTTTCACATATTATTTCTTTTTTTTTTTTTTTTTTTTTTTGCTGTACGCGGGCCTCTCACTGTTGTGGCCTCTCCCGTTGCGGAGCACAGGCTCCGGACGCACAGGCTCAGCGGCCATGGCTCACGGGCCCAGCCGCTCCGCGGCATATGGGATCCTCCCAGACCGGGGCACGAACCCGTATCCCCTGCATCGGCAGGCGGACTCTCAACCACTGCGCCACCAGGGAGGCCCACACATATTATTTCTTAATATGATATCCTTAAGATTAAAGTTATAATTGTAAACATACTGGAGAGTTTCAACTGAATACAGAAAGAACATTTGATTGGAACTATAGAAGTTAGCCTTATACTATGAAATATACTTAATATAAATATAATTAATTTAATGAGATATATTTAATACATATTTATATAACTATAAATATACAATATATAATTATATATTTATATATAAACATATGTATTTGCACATATTTATTTCTTTATATATATTTTTGATATATCCATTTCTGAGAGGAGTGTATCACAATCTTCCAATATAACTGTTGATCTCTTTGTAACCGAGTAGGATCCTATGGGGCCTTCCTGGGACAGATCCCTCCCCCGTATCCTCTGCTTTAGCTCCTTTCTGAAGTACCTAGATAATAGTATCTGATGCACATTTCCTCAGTTGTTTTACAGATGCTAAAACTCCTACCAAATGGAAGAAATTAACTACTTGATGATCATGAACACATAGCTCCCAGATCTACTGGTCCTTAAGGATAGATAATGTTAACCCCTGTGACACTGCCTGTTACCTCACAATCAACCGATCAGAGAATTGTACATGAGCTGATCACAAACCCTGGCTCCCTCCCTCACTTTGCCTTTAAAAATGCTTTGCTGAACCCCATTGGTGAGTTTGGGTATTCTGAGCACCAGCAGTCCTGAACTCCTTGCTTGGTGCCCTTCAATAAACACTGCACTTTCCTTCACCACCACCCATTGTTGGTAGATTGGATTTACTGCACAAGGGCGAGTGGACCCAAGTTTGGTCTTGTAACATCTTTGTATTTTCATTTTTCTTGCAGTTCTCTAGTTTGTTGCTTGATGTGTTTTATAACTATAATGTTAGGTATATATGTATTCATGATTTTCATATTCTCAGTATTATATTCTTCCTTAACCAGATGATGTTATTGTCTTAAAATTGCCTTAAAACATCAAAATTTATCCACCAAACTTTTTAGATTTATATTTCCCTGTTATATCTATTTCCATCCCTTTATTTTTAATATTTTTCTAATTATTTAATGTGACATTTTAGACAATAATTGCCTTGGCTGGCAAAAGTGGTAAGTATTTAGGGAAGAGCCTAAATTCAGTGTAGTCTTTTATGCCCTTTTCAATATACTTAGTGTAGTATGTCTCAGACTGAAAAGCCTCTGGTTTTATCATCTGTATCTCTATCTTGGCATTGTTATTTTCCAAAACTATAGCTTTCTCCTCAGCAAGAGTCAGCTACTTTTGGTGTATGAAAGAGCTAAGGCATGATGGACTTCTCAAAGGCTAATAAGTCTATGTGTACCTGTTAACATCTTCCCACCCAAATCCTGTTTCAGAGCTGCTTTGGGTGTTCTATATTCTACCTTGTGGCAATAAGGAATGCAAACAACACTAAAGACCTAATGGTAGAGAGAAGTGGGCATAAGTAGAAAGATGTCTTCTAATTTATTTTTCATATGTGATAACTGGTCCTATTGCCTGAGATGAGTTTTGACACACAACTGAAAAGTCTCTTGTTATTGTGACTGTTCCTGGCACAAGACATTCATACAATTCAAAAGTTCTCTGACAAATATAGTTTATTTATAGAAAAGGATACAGAAAACTGTAGAGAACCAGAATCTTGGAGTACCTGAAACTTCCTATTAAAAGTTTGCTTCTCTCATTTTCCCTGAAAAGAAAATTCAATTTCCATGAGTGTACCTAAGAAAGGAAACATGAGGGAGGAAACACTGTCCAAAAAAAGTCCTGGCTGGGTTATCAATGGAAGCCTCCTGTGCACTATTACAAAGGAGGTCCCTTGTTTTGAGAAGTACTGAGCAACAATTCAGCTTGGAGAAGGCACTCTGAGTTTTATTACACACGATTTTACCATCATGCACCTGTTGGCCTGTGCTATGCCATCATTCTGTGTCCTCAGAGGACTATACAGAACCAAGGTATGCTCCTGTTCCCAGCTGTGTTAGCAAAACGAACTTAATATACCTTTATCCATTATTCTTTTGGAAGTTCATTATTTTAGTGGTAATTGGAAGTTCCCACCTATACCTCTACTCTGTCTGAATTGTTTTCTTAATATCTTCTTACATTTAAAGTGTAAATTCAAATGTACTTACATGTGTAAAAGGTTTTTTATTATTTGGCCACTGAATTTCCCTTAAGCCTTACATCTAATCATTATTTCCCACCTGTTTGATCAGGAACTCCATGTCTTATGCAAGAAAGAAACCTCAGCTCTCCTTCTATCTCTTATCAAGTACACTCTGGAGGCTGAGGGTGTGGTTAGATGTGAATGCCCAGGTATGCCCGACTTTAAATGCAACACAGGTTAACTTTCGCCTTCTTGGGTTTTGGATAGACTGTTGTAGCACAAATTCTGGTTCAATAGCTCTGCCATAAAGGGAGCAGCAATTTCCTGAAGAATGAATAAATCAAGCTGGCTCAGTAAGACTTGACTTATTGTCTTCTACCAAAGACTTCATTGCCTGCAACATCTGGGGACAAATCTCCTCCTCTTAATCCCTTTTTGGCCCTATTTCACTCACGTTAAAGAGTATTGGTCTCTTTACTATACCAGGTATTGTTACAAAGGAACACCACAGTTAAAGTTAAAAATAACTTTCTCAAAGGCCGAGTAATTGTTTTACCACATACCAAGTCCACAAAAGTATTTTCAATCTAATATACATTGGTTGTATGACTACACTCTCCAAGACACATTCTAGATTTTGTGGTTTCAAAAATAAATAAATGTAGCCTGTGCCTTATGAAGATCATAGTTTAGAAGCAAGTAAGAAAAATGCCATAGCAGGTATACCATTAAAGAGTAAGCACCCTGATGTTAAAGAAGCACCATAAACAAAGAATGGTGAGATGTCAGGTAAAGGCACCATCAGTTCTGCCCGGGAAGGTTGTGAATTCATCATAGAAGTGATAATATCCTAGTTAGTTCTGAACAGGTGATGACTATTACTTGGTAAAATAAAACTTGGCCTACGCTAGAATATTTAAACAGAGATTTATTTCTCCGGATGATGAGAAACGTGGAGATAGGTGGCTGCCAGCATAATCAGTGAGCCACAGTTGTTGAGCAGTAAAGTCAGGCCCAGCATCTCTTTGATTCAGTTGACCTCTTCATGCTTAAAAAAATGGACACTGCAGCTCCAGATAATAAGTCCAGATTCAGGATGGAACTAGATGGAAAGCTCTAGCAAAATCTGCCCTTTTAGTAGAGAAAGCAATATTTTTCTACTATGAGACAATTTTTATGTTCCACTGGTGAGAATTTAGCCACGTGGCCATCTTGAGTGGAAAGAGGATTTGAAAAGAGCATGTCTAGATTTTCTAGCCTCTAAAGCAAAAAGCAATAAGGAAAAAGGTTAACGTGGTTGGTATGAATTAGCCAATCTACAGGGTCAGTCCAGTTGAGTAGAGATTCATCACATTGAAAAATAGAAAAATGAAGTTTAAGGCCAAGAAAAAAATAAAAAGTGAGATTGAAGACAAGGAGACTAGGAAATACAAGCACAGGAAATGTGATGTGAAAAGAGTTGGTATGAGAATGGAATTACACATGAATTCTCTGAATTCTATAGCATTAGCTGTGGTTAGTAGGATATATATTTGTATTAAAAATAAATTTGATATATCAGTTTCTAAAGGTTTATAGAACTACATAAGCCTTGCCTTTACTTTTTTTCCCCCCTAACAATGGCTTAGAAGACTTTTGATTTTTTGCTTTTGTTTTTCCCCAACCTACCACTGCAAACATCTTGAGTAATATAGACCAACTGAATCAAACTTTTTGCACATTTCTTAGGTGTCAGACACTTTGCAAAGCACTGGAGTTATAAAATTAGACTGCATTCTGAAGAAGTCTTGAATTAAGTGGTAACATATTGAAACCTAAAGCCATGTTCCAATTTTTAAGTGGTGCCGTTAAAGAACCTAATGTTTTATTAGTAATACTGAAGTGACATTATGATTTTAAAGCCTTTTCGTTATGAAATTAAAATCCGTGGTACCTTATTAGAACAGTATTCCATTTACAAATAAACTAAGCATGTTCTTATATGTTCATTATGATTTAATGTATTTATTAAATCAAGTTTAGAATGGGAAAATGAAACAGTGTAAAATTTCCATTTAAAAAATTACTTTAATTCATATTCAATAATTCCTCTGAAAAATCCAGAAAGGGAGAAAATAATCTTTTAGGCAATACATTTGGCAACATCAAGAATTCTTTCATACTACCTTGATGGAAAGGGAGTTGGGGAGCAAGGAATAAATATAGGAGAAACTCTGAGACACAATTTAAGGACATTCAGAACAAAACTAAAGGGTTTTCCTTTAAAAAATTGGGTTGGATACTCAGTGAGAATACTATAAAAGCCACAAGAGGTTTTGTCATATTCTAGAAAATCTGTATTAATTTTCTAGGCTTGGAAATTAATTTTGTCAATATATCCTAGTGTGATGGAATTCTCTGGATCAGACTTACCTAACTACAAAACGGTAGGGAAAAACATGAAAAGGCCAGTTTATTGATATAAATAAAATATAACTAAGCCTGGAGAAATGATAAGAGACTGAGCACTTTTTCATAATTAAAAAAATATGAACTGAAGGCCTATTCTGAGCCCAGTAGTGTTCTAAATGTGTATATCATGAAATCAAGACACTCATATTTTCTCCTCACAGGAAGCTTACATTTTACTAAGGAGAGTCAAACTTAAAAGGTTTAATTAATATATGAACAAAAGAAAACATAATGCAATAAATACTATTAAAATAATTAAAATGAAAGGGAGTCATTGGATGGCTAATTTAAATTAGATTGCCATGGAAACTCTCCTTGAAGAAGTACCATTTTAAGTTAAGGTATGAATGAATGCCAAAAAGGATTGTATTGTAAAGTCAATAGGACAAGCATTATGGGCAGTAGGAAGGTTGATGGAAAATTGCTATAGAAACATCTTGACATATTTGTGAAAACAAAATATTCTAATGTGGCTAAAGCAGAGTGAATGAGACATAGAGTGGTATGAGATGAGGATGGAGAGGTAAGCAAGAGCTGATGACATAAGGATGTGTCCACAATAAGCAGTAGATCTTTTTCCTAAGTTCAATGGGAAAGTTCTGGAAATTTTTAAGCAGGAAGGAGGCATAATAATGCATGTTTTAAAAAAGACTTTTCTAGCTGTTGTGTGATCATTTGAATGGGAGCAAAAGTGAAAGCAGGGACAACATTTAGGAGACTACTGTGGTATTCCAAGTCAGAGATGATGGTACTGTAGCCTAGAGAATTAAAAGAGGTGAAGAGAAATCAATTCAAAATATACTTTCCCAGGATATTGGAAAGGACATACAGATGAGGTAGGTGTATCAGTTAAGATGCTTTCAAATGCAAGAAATAAAATGTCTAATTGAAAGAGGCTTAAAAGACTCTCATATTACAACATATATGGAGGGAGATATTTCCAGATTTAGTAAATCAATCAAGCATCCATGATTATTCTGTCTCTTTATGTCTGCTGTCAAAATTATTGGCTGATATTTGTACATCTTACATATAAATGACAGAATATGGAAGAAAGGATCATCTTTTTCTCCTTCTTTGCTTCTCTTTTAATGAAAATTATTTTCCTCCTGTAGCTCCCATGCACACTTACTTTAAGGTCCCATTGGCTATGATCAAAACTCATACTTATATTCTATGATATTCTAAAGGGAACAGAAACAAGGAGAGTTCTGGCATGTTTAGCTTCTCTTGTGAGAAATGGACTAGTAGTCATAGATGAAGACGCTATTCAAACTCTCCATCTGACATGTTCCCTTAAAAAAAAAGTATTCTTGGGCCTCCCTGGTGGCGCAGTGGTTGAGAGTCCGCCTGCCGATGCAGGGGATACGGGTTCGTGCCCCGGTCTGGGAGGATCCCATATGCCGCGGAGCGGCTGGGCCCGTGAGCCATGGCCGCTGGGCCTGCGCATCCGGAGCCTGTGCTCCGCAACGGGAGAGGCCACAACAGTGAGAGGCCCGCATACCGCAAAAAAAAAAAAAAAAAAAAAAAAAAAAGTATTCTTTTCCTATGTATTACAGAGCAGTGAGACTTAAGCTATACATCAAATCCCATTTGGCTATATAAATGGCAAAATATTTGTATGATGTTCAACAAGTGTTTTCCTGAAAAATATATAGATAACTACACATTAACCTTATTCTGACTTCACATCAGCACTTCTGTCTGTTAAGGACCAGCAGCTGCTTATGTCAATATAATGCTAAAAAGAAAGAAGCAAAATTCCAAATAATGTTAAACTGTCCCCATATCTACTAACCAAAGATAGAATAAGCATATACATTTTTAGTATCAGTGATACACTATTAATAAATGTATTTATTAAGAATATGAGTCATGAATATATAAATGTTTATATATTAACAGATCAATAATATAAGATATTATGCTTATTAAATGATATATAAGAAGTTAGTCCAGGATAATAATGAATACACGATGTATCAAACCTTAGTTACAAAGTCTGATTTAGGCTCCACCTATATAGAAATAGTTTATCCGGAAAAAAGAACTCAAAGAATGTTTTAGTAAGGATCAAAAAATGTTACATAACATCACATCATTTAATACTTCTAAGATAATCTGTAGTTGAGTTACTAGCATATTCTCTGCATGATTTCAAAAACAGTTGATATTTTCAGCAATCAGGAAAGTTTTTTTTTTTAATGTTTCCTGAGGTAAATTTGCTAACAAAATTAAAATGAATCTTTAAAGCAGCAGAATTTTGAAGAACTGTACTCTTCACAGACACAATTTTCCGAAAGACAACTATTAAGATACACTCTGACTTATATGACATTCATATTATGATATGTCATAAAACAATTGGTTGGTGAGTCAATAAGTGAATGATGAAGGAATGAATATTCTCACAATGAAAGTTCTCCTACCTGACTCTGATCAAGCCCAGACAGAAGAGAGAAGGCTTGTTTGTAGATTATAATAAATACTCTGATTATGTGACCATTGGAAAAAATTACTAATTTAAAAATTATTTTCCAGTACTGTAGTAGATTACTATGAATAAAGGGAGAAAATTTCATGCTACTGGTTCTGAAGATCCAGTTCTCAGTGTGTCTGGGACATTACCATAGTAATTTTTAGAAATACCTATAAAAGGTGGAGATACTCCATCAGTGAAACTTTTATTTTTCCTTGAACTACCGTAGAACTGAAATCTGGATGAAAAATCTAAAAAAAAAATTTAAAAGAAGGCAGAAGAAATTCCTAAACCACCTAGGAGGTATGATTCTGATGCCAAAAGAGGAAAAATATCATGGTTAAAGTGTGAAGCAAATTCCTGAGTTCACTGTTACCCATGCATTTACTACTTTATAATTTTAAAATCAATTTCCCCACATAATAAGTATAACAATAATCAAAAAAACTAAACACACACATTTACAAACACATCTTTAAACGTTAAAAAACTGACCCCTGAATTTGAACTTTTTTTCTTTTTTTATTGTTTTTTTTAACATCTTTATTGGAGTATAATTGCTTTACAATGATGTGTTAGTTTCTGCTTATAATGAAGTGAATCAGCTATACATACACATATATCCCCATATCTCCTCCCTCTTGCATCTCCCTCCCACCCTCCCTATCCCACCCCTCTAGGTGGTCACAAAGCACCGAGATGATCTCCCTGTGCTATTAAACTGATTCAGAAGATAGTGTTCACACCCTATCAATATTTGTGAGATGCAAAAAAAAGCAGGGAAATTTAAGCAGTTAATGCATATATTAGACAAAAAAGGATCTAAAATCAATAATCTAAGCTTCCATCTTCAGAAAGTAGAAAAAGAAGAGCAAATCTAATCTAAAGTGAACAGAAGAAAAGAAATAAAAGAGCAGAAATCAATGAAACTGAAAACAGGAAATTAATAGAAACAGATCAATGAAACCAAAATCCAGCTCTTTGAAAAGATCAACAAATCAAAAGCCCCTAGCTAGGTCAATATATTATAAAAAGAACACATAGATTACTAATATAAAAAATGAAAGTTGGGGCATCACTATAGATATCATGAACATTAAAAGCATAATAAAAGAAAAATATGAACAACTCTGTGCCCACAAATTTGATAACCTAGGTGAAGTGGACAAATTCCTTAAAAATACAACCTTCCAAAACTCACACAAGAAGAAATAGATAATTTAAATAGACCTATATCTATTAAATAAATTGAAGCAACAATTAATTATATACCAAAACAGAAAGCAGCAGGCCCAACTGGATTCACTGGTGAATTCTACTAAACATTTAAGGTATAAATTAGACCAATTTTCTACAATCTCTTACAAAGATAGAAGCACAGAGACTACTCCCTAGCTCATTTTATCAGCATTACCCCATTACCCCACTACTAAAATCAAACAAAAATTTTACAAGAAAAAACAAACAAAAATCTACAGACCAATATCTCTCATGAACATAGATGCAACTATCTTCAACAAAATATTAGCATATTGAATCCAACAATGTATAAAACAAATTATAATGCCATGACCAAATGCTATTTATCCCAGTTATGCAAGAATGGTTCAACATTCCAAAATCAATTATATAATCCATCACATCAATAGGCTAAAGAAGAAAAATGACATTATTCTATTAATATACACAGAAAAAGCATTTGACAAGATTCAAAACCCATTCACATTAAAAACTCTCAGTAAACTAGGAAGAGGGAAATTCTTCAACTTGATAAAGAATATCTATAAAATAATCCTACAAATAACATCATGCTTAATTGTGAGGAACTCAACACTTTCCCACTAAGATCAAGTGCAAAGCAAGGATGTCCCCTCTCACCACAGCTTCCCCACATTGTACTGGAAGTCCTAGCTAATGCAATAAAATAATAAAATGAAATAAGAGGCATACAGATCATGAAGGAAGAAATAAAACTGTCTTTGTTTGCAGTTGCCATAATTGTATATATAGAACATTTGAAAGAATTGAAACAAATTTTAAAAACCTCCTGGAAATAATGTGCTTAGAGCAAAGTAGCAGGATATGGGGTTAATATATAAAATTGAATTGCAACCCTATATACTAGTAATTAACAAGCAGAATTTGAAATAAAAAACAATAGCATTTACATTAGCACCCAAGAAAATGAAATACTAAGGCTTAGATCTAAAAAATATATTTAAGATCTGTACAAGGGAAACTAAAAAACTCTGATGAGAAGTATCAAAAAACTAAATAAATGGAGAAATATTCCATGTTCATGGATAGCAATACTCAAAATTGTTAAAATGTCAGTTCTTCACAACTTGATCTATAGAGTCAATGAAATCCCAGTAAGTTACTTTTGGATATCAAAAACCTGATTCTAAAGTTTATATGGAGAGGCAAATGACCCAGAATAGCCAATATAGTATTGAAAGAGAAGAAAAAAAAATATTGGAGGACTGTTACTACTCACCTGTAAGACTTATTATAAATCTACAATTATCAGAACACTATGGTATTGGCAAAAGAATAAACAAATAGATCAACAGAATAGAAAACCCAGAAATAGACCCCCATTTATATAATCAACTGATCTTTGACAAAGGAGCAAAGGCAATGCAATGGAGTAACAGTAGTCTTTTCAACAAATGGTGTTGGAACAACAGAACATTCACATGTAACAAAAGTTAACTAAAAATGTAGCAGAGACCTAAATGTAAAGTAAAATACAAAACTATAAAACTTCTATAAGATAGTAGGATAAAAACCTAGATGATTTTAAATATAGAGATAATTTTTTAGATGTAAGACAAGGCACAATCCATGATAAAAATAATTTATAAACTGGATTTCATTAAAATTAAATATTTTTGCTCTTTGAAAAATACTGTCAAGAGAATAAAAAGAGAATCCACAAACTGTGAGAAAATATTTGCAAAAGACACATCTTATAAAGGACCTCTATCTGAAATATACATACAATCTTGAAACTCAACAAGAACACAATCTGATTAAAAAATGGGTCAGAGATCTTAACAGACACCTCAACAAAAAAGATATAAAGATAGCAAATAAGGACATGAGAAGATGCTCTACATCTTGTATCATCAGAGAAATGCAAATCAATACAATATTGTGATACCATGAAACACCTATTAGAATGCCCATAATCCAGAATACTGACAAAACCAAATGCTGGCAAGGATGTGGAGCAACAGGGACTCACATTCACTGGTGGTGGGAATGCAAAATGGTATAGCCACTCTGGAAGATAGTTTGACAATTTCTTACAAAAGTAAACATACCCGTACCATATGATACAGCAATCATGCTCCTTGGTATTTACCCAAAGGAGTTGAATACTCACGACCACAAAAAAGCCTGCAGGGAGATATTTATAGCAGCTTTTTTCATAATTTCCAAAACCTGGAAGGTATCCTTCAGTAGATGAAAGGGTAAATATACTGTGCCACCCCCAAACAATGGAATGCTACACAACACTAAAAATAAATGACCTATCAAACCATGAAAAGACATGGAGGAAATGTAAATGTATATTACCTAGTGAAAGAAGCCAGTTTGAAAAGGCTACATACTATCTGATTCCAACTATACGACATTCTGAAAAAGGCAAAACTATGGAGACAGTAATAATCAGTGGTTTCCCGGGTTGGGGGTTGAGAGGGATGAATAGGCAGAGCACAGCAGGTTTTTCATGGCAGTGAAACTACTCTGTGTGGATACATGTCATTATACATTGGTCCAAACCCATAGAATTTACACCACCAAGAGTAAACCCTAATGTAAACTATGGACTTTAGGTGATACAACATTAATATTGGTTCATTAATTTAACGTACCACTCTGGTGAGGGAATGTTAATAACAAGTAAGACTATGTAATATGTGTGGGGGAAGGTGTTAATATGGGAAATCTCTAACTCTGTACTCATTTTTGCTGTAAACCTAAACTTACTCTAAAAGATAAAATCTCTTAAGGAAAAAAATAATAAAGGTAGTGTTTTTCTACCTAAGAATTATATGCATATCTTTTTGGTTTTAGTCAGTTATACTCAATTGCTTTGTACATACAAACTTCATAGAATATACCTTGTTTGGTAAACTGATAGGCTATCTTTCCATGTTAAATGCTAAAATCCTTTCTTGGTGTACTACAGTAAATGTAGGACTAGATGACACAGCATTTGCTTCTTTGAGTCACATGGCACCTTGCTGTTCGGAGATGAAATGCAAATAGCAACAGTGGGAGTTCAGGCCACTGGACTTGTTTACTTAGTCTTTTTTTTTTTTTTAACAGAAGAGATTATTTTAATTTTATTTATTTATTTTTATTTTTTTGGCTACGTTGGATCTTTGTTGCTGTGCACGGGCTTTCTCTAGTTGCGGCGAGCCAGAGCTACTCTTTGTTGTGGTGCCCGGGCTTCTCATTGTGGTGGCTTCTCTTGTTGTGGAGCACGGGATCTAGGAGAGCAGGCTTCAGTAGTTGTGGCTTGTGGGCTCTAGTGAGCAGGCTCAGTAGTTGTGGCTCACGGGCTTAGCTGCTCTGCGGCATGTGGGATCCTTCCGGACCAGGGCTTGAATCCATATCCCCTGCACTGGCAGGTGGATTCTTAACCACTGCACCACCAGGGAAGTCCCTAGTCCTTTATTTTTCTTAACATGAGTTCTGTTGATGCTGTTACATTCTCATATGCCTAAACAAGATCATTGAAGCTGTTATATTCTGATATTCAGAGTAATTTCTTGAAATATTTCTAGGCAAAGGGACTCAGTTGCAAACTAGACTTCCATTGTTTCTGAATAGTTTCTCTGCAACATTTTAGCTTCTGTAGTATGGGACTTATAAAACATATACTTCAAAAAAGAATCTCTACATAGTATTCATTTTAAGTTCACACACAAAAAATCAGCATTGCCCGTGGTTAATGACCTCCTATCCTTATACCTATTGATTATGTTTCCTGATTTATTTTTCTCTCTCTTGAGTATCCTCCAGCTAAATTCACCTTTTCTCACCCCAAAATTATTTTTCTTCAGTAAGTGACCTTGCTATTACTTCTTGCAGGCATGGAGATTTTCATCATCTCCATGGATATTCATATATATGAAAGGATAGGCCTCTCAAGTATTTTTATTCCTAAAAATATCAGTGTTTTGCAGTAGGAATTTTTTTCTTCATTTCATTAGCAGTAAATACTGTGTGACCCCTTTTAGCATACATAAAAATGCATCCCTTCCTATTGCATTTATGCATTTGGCCAAATGCTTTCACATTGCAGTTAAATACAGTATATTAGTTGACTGGATTTTGCAGAAGGAAGGAATTAAATTGTTTTTTTTTCTGCTGCATATGAATAAAAAATTCATTCTGCAAAATATCTAGTTTGAATCATGTTTTTTGATTGTTGCTGTTTTCAAAGACAACAAAGTAAGTTGGCTGAAACTGTCAGAGAGAATTTAGACATAGAAAGCTGTACATCTGTGACTTTGCAGATTTTTACAGGTACTGCTTCTTCAGCTCTTGCCTTGGTTCTTTGTATCACCAGCTCTTCTCAACCTCTTAGTAATAACTTAAATGTCACCCAATCAGAAAGACCTTCCCTAGGTAAATAATACAAAGTGGCTCTCTTGTATCATGTTTTATAATGCTTTCATTTACATAATTACCTACTGTGTCTTTCTCACACCCTAATGTAAAGTTCCTCAGTCTGGTACCTAGCTTTTATCTTATTCACCATTATATCCTCAAAACTTAAAGAGTACCTAGTATATAATAGGTCCTCTACAAATATCTGTTGGAAAAAGAAAAAGAAAAAAAAGGAAAGAAGAAAATACTGTTCTGCAGTTTGATTTCTTTCCTTTTACTTGTTTTAAAATGTAGTAAACTAAATGGTGGTCCCAGAGATTTCAGGTTCTAATACCTGAAACCTGTGCATGTTACCTTACATAATACATTTTTTTTGCAGAATGATCCTAGATTATCTACGTGGGCCCTTAGTGCCATCACAAGTGTCCTAATAAGAGAAGCAGAGGGAGATTAGACATGCAGAGGAGAAGGTGATGAGAAAACAGAGGCAGGGAAAAAATTGAGGGGCTATAAGCCAAGGAATGCCAGCAGCCAACATAAACTCAAGAAGGAAGGAATGGATTCTCCCCTAGAACCTCCAGAGGAATCGTGGTCCTGTCAACACCCAGATTTTGGCCTAACAAAACTGATTTTGGACTTCTGGCCTCCAGCATGTGAAATAATAAATATCTGTCATTTCAAACTACTATTTTGTGGTAATTTATTACAGCAGCCATAAGAAACTAATACATACCCTATTTAAAACATAGAAAAAATAAAAATAGTAAGTTAATTCCTATGTATTCTTACCCAAATGTAACAAACATCAATATTTATCATATATGATTCAGATGTTTTTAAAGACATGAAACAATAAAGCTATAGTAGTACTCTTCCCACACCACCCAAACTCCCCAAGGACAGGCACTACCTTGAAGTAAGTTTGAATTCTTCCCATGCATGTTTTCATATTTCACTATGTATTTAGGAATCTCTAATCAACATATAGTATTGTGTTAAATTTTAAGTCACTGGTAACATAAATACCATAACATTTATGTCATTATTCAGTGTTTAGTCACTAAACATTATTTTTCCAAAATTTATCATCTAAATACCTGTAGTTCTAGTTCACTCATTTTAAATGTAAGACCATTTTGTATCATAAGACCAAACATCTATTTATTTTCTTTTGATGAATAGTTAAGTGGTTTCTAATTTAATTGCAAGTAATGCAACTAACATCTCTGAGCACGTTTTCTTGTACATTGTTTGAGACTTCCTCCAGCAAATATTCTTAGAAGTGGCTTTGCTGAGCTGTTTGAAAAGCACATATTCAGCTCTGTTGGCTACTGACAAATTACTATACAAAATGATTATACCATTATGGGTACATGAATGTTTCTATTTCCACATTCTGCATGAAATGGTACCTCATAATTTTAAAAATATTTGAATTTCCCTAATTACAAATGATATTGGATCTTTGCAGATCTGATTGCTTGCACTTATGATTTTTTTAATTTTTCAATAAATATCCTTTGGCCCTTTGTGTGTTTGTGTGTGTTGGGGGCTGGGAGGGGAGGAGGTATTATATTATTATTTTTAGCAGTCATTTATATGAGTAATACTTTTATTTAGTTTTATGTTTAAACTGTCTTCTAGAAATCTGCTGTCTATGCTTTACTTTTTTTTTTTTTTTCCAGTACGTGGGCCTCTCACTGCTGCTGCCTCTCCCATTGTGGAGCACAGGCGCCGGACGCACAGGCTCAGCGGCCATGGCTCACGGGCCCAGCCGCTCCGTGGCATGTGGGATCTTCCCAGACCGGGGCACGAACCCATGTCCCCTGCATTGGCAGACGGACTCTCAACCACTGCCCCACCAGGGAAGCCCTATGCTTTACTTTTTAATCAGGTGTTTTCTCATATGTAAGATTTTTTTAAAAATTAGTGAAGACTTCTTGTGGTTTACGGGGATTTTGTGCTTTGTAAAACTATCCCTATATATGTTTGAAGCATTAAAGCTTAGTTTTTTTACATTTAAATCTTTAATCTTTCTGGAAATTACTTTGTGAATGATGGAGTAAAGATTTCATTTTATTATTTCTTATGATTAGAAAAATTTTCAACCATAATTAACTGTTTTAATTTGAATCAATTCAATGGGTACTAGGAGGGCTTAAAATATAGGCTATTTAAAGAATTTTTAAAAATAAAAGTAAAATGTGGTGCCCCAAATCCTTAAGTAAATTTTTGGTTTAATTCTCTACCTTCTGAAGCAATACTCCAGGACACTCCACGCATTGGCATACATTTACCTTCCCTTCTATTATTGACATACAGTATACAGGATCCTGACTTAAACAGAAAACACTGCCTGAAGAAAATAGAAAAGTTCAACTCTAAGTCAGTATTTAGAAGTGACAAATGTCTCTCTTGAAATTCTATACTAATTATAATTCAACCTGCAGGAAAGTTTTATACTGACAAGTAGTTATGATGATTTCTAAATGTCAAATCTGCCATGGTAATGCTGACTTCGTTCACTAAACAGTTTCAGGTACAGGTAATAGAGTCCTGAGTAAGAACATCAAGTCTCCTGAACCAAACACAACAAAGGGGGAAGATAGACTACAATTAGGTATATTAACAAATAAGACTTATTTTAGCTATTAATAGATGCTATAAATAACATAAAACCAATTGATGTGATGGAGAGTGATGGGGGTAGGATTTTTAGGCTGATCAGGAAAGAAGTCTCTGAGGGAGTGACAACTGACCAGTGACCTCAGTGACCGGAAGAAGTCTGTCATCCTAAACATGAGGACAAAATACTCCAGGATGAGGGAATAACATGCACAAATAACAGACATGGATGTGCTCAAGGAAGAATAAGAAGGTTAGTGTGACTGGAACACATGAAACCATAAACACATGTAGTCAAATAGGTGTATATGTCTAAGGAATACTAGTTTTACTCTAAGTGCAGTGTGAAGACCTTGGGTGGTTTTAAGTAGGGACATGGATTGGTTTAGCTTATGTTTCAAAAGACCCTTCAAGCCTCCTGTTTAGCTCAGTCAGTAGAATGTGAGACTCTTCAAAGACCATTCAAGATAATAATAGATGAATGTATTATAGGAGACAAAAGTGGCCTGAGTGAGCAATTAGGATGCTGTTGTAGATTTTATAATATTCTAGGTAGAAAAATTGGAGTCCTGGACTAAGGTTAATTGTAGTAATAGTATAAATGTACATACATATATTTGATAAATATATATATATATTTGATGTGAATATATATATATTTAAGATATATATTTTATATATACATATATATTTGAGATAAAATTTGAAGGTGGAACTAAGATGACTTGCTAATGAAGGAAAGATAAATTTGGAAGAAGGGAAAGAAGGAAATCTAGGACGGCTTTGTGGTTTGGGGCTTAAAAACAGTTTTATGATGCCAGATTGTCACCACATTTCTTAGTAAAGGGACAGGAAATTTTCTGGCCACTTCTCACCTTTAAAGCATAAGCCACCCTACTCTTTGGTGTGAAGTCAAGCTATGAAGTAGGTAAAAAGGCAGCTACATCTACGAGATGACTTCAAGAACACTGTAAATGGAAATCACTAGCATCTGTTGAGTGTCTTCTATATGCTATGACTCTGCTATACCTTCTTTATAGTTTTCTTCTAATCTCTAAAACAACCCTTAAGTTAGATATTGTGTTCTCCAACTTAAAAGAGAAATTAGAATTCCATAAAAATTAAGCAGTTTTCAAATTTACAAAGTAACTGCTAGAGCCCAAGATTAAAATTAGATTTGCCTGATTTAGTACTTTTCCCTCACCATACTTACATTTACTCAAAGGTGTCTTTTTAACAGCTGGGTTTTTTTTGTTTTTTTGTTTTGTTTTTAAATATCTTTCCATTGGGTCTGAAATTCCAAACATTAAATGTGTTCTTTTGAAAATGATATGAAAGCAGGGAATTGCCTTGAGAAAAAATGTTAAAGGTACATGTTCTTTTAAGATATCTTATATTCCTTTATTTAAAAAAAGGGATAGTAATTGCTTCATAAAAATGTTTTCTTTATATAAAGTAATAATTTTAAAATCTATCCCACTATTTTTCACAATAGCTATTTATATTACTTACCTAAAATGGTGTACAAGACTCTTTCATGAAGGATACCCCATTAATTGTTATTGCTATTAATTGTAATAATATTTAACAATATATTTCTACCAAAATAATTGCAGTTTAGATAATCAATGGAAAACCACCAAAGGTAGACAACTCTGAGTGGGGATTGTCTCCTGTTAAAGGAGTTTATGTCTGGGTCTTCCCTGGTGGTGCAGTGATTAAGAATCCGCCTGCCAATGCAGGGGACACGGTTCGAGCCCTGGTCTGGGAAGGTTCCACATGTCACAACTACTGAAGCCCATGAGCCTAGAGCCTGTGCTCTGCAACAAGAGAAGCCACTGCAATGAGAAGCCCACACACCGCAATGAAGAATAACCCCCACTCACCACAACCCCCACTCAGCAATGAAGATCCAATGCGGCTATAAATAAATAAATAAAATATATTTAAAAAAAAAAGAGTTCATGGCTACTAGAGGTTAGGCAACAATTTAAATTCATAAACCATGCTTTGGACAAATTTAAGATCATTTTGCCATTATTGATGTGTACAGCATTTACAATAGGTATCTAATAATTACAGTTATGAACTACTTTTGAGAAAAACAATTTTTCATAAAAATTATAACAATTCAGCTTTCATGATCCATCTAGTTTTTTCAAGGTATAATACATTTGACAATAAAAATACTTTTCAATCTCTCGATATAGTTGGGATTCAATGCCAATGAAAACAATGTTGAAAATAAAATTCTTACTTAACTACATTCAAATTTGAAGTATACAGTTCAGAGGGGGTGGATTTGGGCTCACCATTGTTTTTTATTTTTCAACCTTATCCCCGAAAACTATAAACAAAAAAGTTGAATTTCCAGTTGGCATCTTTCACCTACACTACAATATGCTTTTTCTCCTCTTCTCTTACTTAGTAGCAAAGAAAACTTTATAAAACTTTTTTTTAAGTACTAACCTAAAGAACTAAAAGATAATTTCAAAAATTTTAAAGGATTTTTATACAAATTATTCATATAGAATGTATGTACAGAACCAATATGATTGGAGTACCTACTGCTTGTTTTATTTGTACTTATTCTGTTTATAAGGAAGTTTTGAGAAATGACTGTTACTCACAATAACATCATGCATATTCATAAAGTAATATTAAAGGATTATTTTCATGGTGTCATTATTTATCATTTATGCAGCAAGGCTTAATGGTCTCTGTATCTATAAATATTCTAAAAATTGCAGGCTTTGGTGAATAAATTAAGTCATTTAAAAAGGAAAACTGGAAAAGAATACAGAATACTAAATATCACATATATATTGTTTAATAGTTAGATTGTAATTTATATTGAGAGGGGGAATGCAATTCTGTGTATTAATTCCCTATCTGATCTTATTTCATCTCTCTTAAATGAGTGTGTCAGAGTATACATGTGTGATGGGGCAAAGTATGTGAATTCAGTTCAGTTAAACAACAAAGTAAATTTTTCAAAAATTCCAGAAGATTTATAATTACTAGCCCTCTCAATGCCTGTCATAATGGTTTGCCATCTAAAACAGACATTGTATTTGCTCATTCATAAAAATTTTTTAAACAGGTAGGTTGAGTAGAAGAAACTTTATCATTAAAAACAAACAGAAATTATAAAAGTATCTTTGAGTGTAGTAAAAATTTGTAAAATATTTTAGTTGAAAGAACTTTCCTCTGAATGGCTCCAGAACTAGCAAATTTGAGGTATGTGGCATATGGGATCCAAAGAACTCAGTGATATATCCTTGGTAACTTATAATTTGCTGATTAACCTAATTATTATTAATACATAATATGATTGTTACATATATAAGATTATAATGTATAATAATGTATGAATTATTATATATTATATGGATTATAAAATATAATCCATATAATATATAATTCTATACAACACAAACTTCTCCTAATAATGGGTCAATGTATTCTAAGCTTCAATTCTATCATTGATTTATTAAGTTAAGATAACCACCTGCTATCTTTTTAACTCACTTCCTCTCCAACTGCTCAGAACCTTCAGCTTTTATTCTACTAGACTTCTACTTTCCTTTACCATGCTTCACATTTCAAGGTCCTGATTAAAATCACCCCTTCTTATATTTCCACTCAGTATCTTTATCCGGTAAAACTTCAAAGTTTGTCAAATCCAACTGTTTACTTAAGCTATGTGTCCATTCAAGAGTCAATGGCTGGAGACTAATAGATAACTATACTGAGTCTTTATCACTTTAAATTCTTGATCACCAACTTCAAATGAACTACTCACCAAACAGTTGCACTAATCATTCTTCCTGATGACTACTTTATAGCTTCTCTTTCTCCTCATACATGCATATTCTCCTCCACCCCCACTCCTGATGATAATCCTACTAAAGATTTAATTGAGAAAATGTAGGGGGGTGGAATCAAAAGAAGACTTCCGGGCTTCCCTGGTGGCGCAGTGGTTGAGAGTCCGCCTGCTGATGCAGGGGACACGGGTTCGTGCCCCGGTCCGGGAAGATCCCACATGCCGTGGAGCGGCTAGGCCCGTGAGCCATGGTCACTGAGCCTGCGCGTCCGGAGCCTGTGCTCCGCAATGGGAGAGGCCACAACAGTGAGAGGTCCGCGTACAGCAAAAAAAAAAAAAAAAAAAAAAGAAAGAAAGAAAAAAAAAAGAAGACTTCCACTGACCCTGACCAACCACATGTACGAATCTGTGCTGGGACCACATGCTCTGCTTTTTAGCTAATTATAATGCTATGGGTTAAAGTGCAGGCTCACTAGATCAATTCTCCTTTTCTATGAAAGGTCTGGGTTTTTTGTTCATTTGTTTTTTCACTTTTTATTTTTCCTCTTATCTCCTCCCTAAATAGAACTGCAATTTTGGAGGAGAGGCAAAGGAAGAGAAAACAAGAAATTTCTTTTCTTGTAATATCATACTAATATTATATACTATCGTGGTATAGTATTGTACTTTACTAATATTATATTCTGACTTCTAACTCTCTGGACCTTGCAGATATTAAAACTCCTTCTATCCTGGACAACTTTCAACGTTCTTCAGAAGTTCCCTGCTGGGCTTTTCTAACCAGAGATCCCTTGATATGTCTGATACCTCTTCTTCAGCTAGACACTTTTATCTCGGGTTCATTCTCAGACATTAACCAGAGTTTCCTCACCATCCCAGGCAGTCTTCTTTGATAGGACATAAAAAGTCTCTATGCAAGGTGCCACTTCCATTTTGCCTACCTCTGGTCCATAGAAAATGCTCATATATTCCTTGTCATTGGTGAGAATGCTGAAGGCCTATTGCAGCCCTCTGGTTTCCTCCTTCTGTTCTGTAACAACCACATTAGCTATATCAGGTGTCAGTCCTGGGGTCATTCAACTGCAGGGAATGCAAATCAGGCTTTGGGGAATACTTCAGGTTTCAGGTGGCTCTTTAGGGACTCTTCTCCTGTCTCTCATTTGTACTCAGTTTAGTGTTCTTCTATTCTGGTTGCTATGTTGTGTAACAAAACATTTTAAAACTTACTGGTAAGTAATTAATGTTATTGTGCTAACAGATTTGGCGGGTCAGGAATTCAGACGGAGCACAGTGGGATGACTTTCCTTGTTCCATGATATCTGGAACCCCATCCTGGGAACACTTGAAGGTGGGAAGTGACTTGATCATTGGGGTATAGAATCATCTGGAGGTGTTTTCAGCTACATGGATAACAGTTGATACTAGCTACCAACTATGACCTCTCTTGAAGTTTTAGACAGACACCAAATTTTACCTTTTCTGGTGGCCTGCGTATGGTTGGATTTTATACATTGTGGTTTAGGCTCCAAACTGATTACCCAGATAAAAAGGTGGAAGTTTCATTAGCTTTTATGGCATAGCCATAAAAACATAAAGCATCACTTCTGCCTCTTTCTGCTGGTTGCAAGTGTGTCACTGCTCAGATTCAAGGAGAGAGAATTAGACTTTTCCTCTAGACAGCAAGTATCAATGTTCTAAAGGGGCATTTGGGAAGAGAGAGATTATTGTGGCCAACTTTGAAAATACCATATACTACATTTTCTCTTAAGGTAATTTTACTAACTACATCCTTTCATCAAAATACACATCCTGGCTTTTTTTTTTATAATCTTGATCTGAATGATCGGTTCAAGTGTCATTGAATATGTTATTATACATTTCTTTGGTAAATTATAAATCTTTAAGTGTCACCTAACTGTGGTATGACACATCTTGTTATACAATTTTAACATCTAATTATAGAAAAGGATAAAAAGAAGTAGCTCTTCCACTGTCTTCTGTCACCTAGTAACAACCATCCCACATCAACCTCTCTACACACGTGAGTAAAGAAACCTCCAGATGATTCTCAAAATGAAGCTGCCTTTCTCAGCCACAAGAATAGGAAATTTTCCTTTTGCAGTTTTTAAGTGGTAGAGGAAGATCTTGGTCCTTTGAGCTGGAACTTCTAAGTTTTAGTCCTAAGGACCTTACAATCATAACAAGAAATTTACAAAATAGAGAAACAAATAGTGTAATTTAATGATTTAAGTAGTTAAATAGCTTTCTCTTTGATAAGAAATACAGAATACAGCAACAACCTGATAGTTTTATAATTATCTGAAGTGCTATGAAGCCAAGAGACCTGAATTTTCTATATGATCATTTAAAAGGCCACCTCTACTACAAGAAAAGTTGCATTTGTACAGATATTTCTCCTAGCAAAAGTTTCCTTTTTAATTATGGATTTCATCTCTGCTATATGTGTTCATTATGACCTGATTATGTGAAAAGTGTGTTTGTATGTCTGTGTCTATAGTATCCTATGAGAAGAGATATCTGGAAGACTTCAGAAAGAGTTAACACAATACTCAACTCTCACTTACATAAGGCTAATAAATGAAAGAGCCTGATAATTGCAAAAGTTCTCCCTAGAATAGAACATTGTTATCCTACATATGGTACTATTTACAGCTGAACAATCTAATTTTTGGAAAACAGGCATAAATATTATATATTCTGGAGATAACAATTTTAAAAGCTCTAAGGTAAGACCACTCTGTGGGTCTCTCTTAAAGAAAGAAGATATTCTGATTTTTCATTTGTCTTAAAAGACTAGATCTGAAGACAGAAAACATGGCTTCAGGAGGCATAGCTTACCTTAGAGGAGGGGCATACCATGCCTTAGTTCTCGCAGCTACACTGAGCAGTATAGACGTGTCTAAGTGCATTCCCAGTGAGTAAAGTTAAGCTGGCATTAGCCATAGGAGGCAGACCAAGAGCTGGGCTAGGAGGGACATTTCCCAGACATTTTGAAATGTGGGACTGGATCTAAGAGTAACCATAATTAGAAATAGCTGAATCTCATCCTCTCTGTTGGAAGGCAATTTGTTATCTCTGATCTTATTTAAAGTTTTGCTTTTATTAACTGTTACTGGAGGGAGTCTAGGAAAGTGTTTCTCCTCAAGCTTAAAGTACAGGAAGAAAAGAAATAGAGCCCTTAGGAAAGGTGGGCCAGGCAGTCCTGAAGTTGATTTGAAATAGAGTATTCAATAGCCTGTGGACAGACTGGAAAGCCATTATTTAGAGACTGCTTTCTGTTAAAGCAAGTGACAACCAAGAAATATTTATCTAACATGTAGGTTTTGGAAGGTAAACCTCAAAGCCTTCAATTTTCCATTTTAATCTAGACTTTTAAAAATTGATATAAAATCAAAGCATGTTCTTTAGAGTTATGGAAATAACCACCAAAATAAATAAATGCATATAGGGAAAGTGGCTCTGTAAGGAAAATCGAATAAAGATTTGAACTCCTATAAGTTATATAAAGTTATATGAACTTCCTTAACTCTTATACACACACACACATTGCTTTTATAAAAATAAACAATTAGAACTAAGTACAAAAATAATTCAGCAGCTCAATTTTATACAAGATCTGATGAGGCCAGGTGACATTTGAATTACATATCTTTTGATATGCAGAAGTGAGGGAAGGCAGAATTGGGCAGAAGAAACCATTTCAGGAATGGAATTGAGGAGAGAATGTGGGAAGAAGTGGTTTGGTTAGATCACACTATGTAAAGTGGAAAAGTGAAAGGTAGGATTAGAAAGTAGAATGAGATTCAATTGATAATTTAAGGAATATAAATTTCTTCAATAACCATAAGAAAGATGTAAATAAAATGGATTCCAGAATATGCTAAGGATAGAAAGGTTAGGGAGGAGACTTGGATGTTACTGTAGAGGTACAATCAGTAAGGCTGGATATCTGGAATCATTTAGAAAAAAAGAAAGAGTATCTGAAGTGATTCTAAGATTTTAAAGCTAAGATAACTGGATATCTGGAATCATTTAGAAAAAAAATAAAGAGTATCTAAAGTGATTCTAATATTTTAAAGCTAAGATAACTCAAAACTGGAGATTCCAAAGTAGAAACAGAAAATGGAGGAGAAAGAAATATTTGGGGAATAATTAGGAGGGGTGGGAAACTGTAGTTAGCTTTTGGTACATTTGATTTTGAGTTCCTGGCAGAACAACCAGATAAAGTTTTTTTTCACTAAGGAGTTGGAAATCTAAGTATAAACCTCTTTTATGTTCAGCCTTTTTCTTAAAATGAAATACAGAATATTTCTTAAAACTATTCATAGTTATGCTAAACTGCTTAGAGAATGCAATCATAAAAATAAAATACACAATTGCTACTCCTAAAGCTAATTCCCATTAAGTACTGAAAAATATGAAATGAATGAGTTACATAATTTTATTGTACCAGATATTTTTGTCTGTTTTCACAGCTCTATTAATTTAGGTTAGGCAATATTCTATTATGGAAAAACAATACTCTATAAAACACAACACTCCCGAAAGCAGTTAGTGTAAGGACATTCAGGTTGAAGGGCCGTTTTTAATACACATTTAAGTGAGGATTATGATTTTACATATAAAAGATTATGAATCATTCATCCTTTCAGAGTAAAAGAAAAAGTCCTATTTTATGGTTTAAATTTCCATCTATATACTGTCGACTTACAAATTGCATATCTGGCCTAGATAGACTTCTCTCCTGCATTCCCTACACATCTGTCTAACTGCTTTCTTGAAACATGTAATTGGGTTTCTAAAGCTAGTGTTCATATAAGTTATCTTAACTGGGACTTCTGAAAATAAAAATGGTGCTAAAAGTAAGAGAATAAAATACACACAAAATTTAGAGGACTACTTTACAAAATCATTCAATACCATCAAAGGGCACTTATGTTCATTTACAAAGTAATTCTCCAAAGGTTCAAACATCTCTACATGAACATCAAAGAGAGTAAACATTGCTATACTTGGAGACATTTTTGTCTCCAACAGCAGTTTTTTTTTTAATTATTATTATTTTTTAACATCTTTATTGGAGTATAATTGCTTTACAATGGTGTGTTAGTTTCTGCTTTATAACAAAGTGAATCAGCTTTGCATATACATATATCCCCATATCTCTTCCCTCTTGCGTCTCCCTCCCTCCCATCCTCCTTATCCCACCCCTCTAGGTGGTCACAAAGCACCAAGCTGATCTCCCTGTGCTATGCGGCTGCTTCCAACTATCTATTTTACATTTGGTAGTGTATATATGTCCATGCCACTCTCACTTTGTCCCAGCTTACCCTTCCCCCTCCCCATATCCTCAAGTCCATTCTCTAGTTGGTCTTCCAACAGCAGTTCTGACACCAAATACTTGAACTACAGTCAATTTACTATGTGATATGTAGCATGTATATGTATAGGTAAATGCATTTAATTCCAAAGTTTTTAACTTAGTAACTTTTACAATTTTTAATCTTTTAGATTTTCTGCACCGAAATTTGTTTTCCTAACATCACTTCATTCTATTTTAAATGTTGAACCATTTAGTTGAATTTATAAAAATAACTACAATTTTGTCAGATATTTCATCTGATCACTATAAATGGTCAACATTTTTACTTTTATCTTATGAATCTCAATGAAAAAAATCAAGCCATTATTAGAATTAATGTTTTTTTTTATCTGAAGTATTTAAAGTCTTTGATATAAAACTGGCATCATCTAACTGTGAAGTACTTCTGTTAATGGAGCTATCACTTCACATTTCATATGTGCACAAGAAAACTCAAAACCCTAAATGAGAAAACTTATTTTAGAGGAGAAATTCCATCTGTTAAAAAAAAAATCTCATCAAAATGAAAAGTCAAACATCAGAAAGTGCTTAAACACACCTTCCGCTGTTGCATGCGTTAAATCATTATCATCAGGCAGAAACTTTTTAAATAACTATAAATGTTTGAACTAGGTTTTTGCCCTCTGATTTACATGTAGTCAGTGGAACCACTTTGGCCCACTGTTTCAGTCAGCTCAGGCTGTCATTACAAAATACCACAGACTAGGTGGCTTAAACAGGAGAAATATGTTTCTCACAATTCTAGAAGCTAGGACGTCTAAGATCAGAGTGTTAGCATGATTGATTTCTGGTGAGGACTCTCTTCCTGATTTCAGATGGTCCTTCTTGCTGTGCCTTTGCATGGCCTTTATGGAGAAGGAGAGATGTTTCTAACTCCCTCTTCTTATACAGTCAACATTCCTATCGGATTAGGACCTCACTATTATGACCTCATTTAACTTCATTTTCCTCCCTAAAGTCTCTATCTCCAAATAGTCACAATGGAGATTAGAGTTTCAACATATGAATTTTGGGGGGACACAGTTCATTCTATAGCACCCACACAGTGGATGAGAAAAGCCCCAACATATTGTGCAAGTACATGTTCATTATCAAATTTCTTAAAAAACAAAAATTCAGTATTAAATGTTAATTAAGTAATCATTTACTTGAGCTTATTGCTGTCAAAGTGCTTATTGCATTACCAAACAATAAAGTGAAAAAAAAATTTTATACCTACACTATAAATTCAATGCTAATACTACTATAGCAAGGGTATTCAGACTACTGTCTCTATATTCTCTGGCAGGACTTCTCAGCTATTTCTTGTACATATTTCACATACACTTAGCTTATATTTGTCAATAGTTTCCACTAACTTGGCTCACAATAGGCCTGGAGTTTTGTGCAACTTGCAAGCACAATCAGGCCATAGTACATCCAGTATTAAACATCTCTCCTACCACCACCAGACCAGAGGAAGGTAGTTGCTGTTGTTCCTATAAATTTGGTTTTATCACTAAATGTCCTGCATACAGTCCTTGAAAGGAAAATGTCAGTCATTTTCAAATGGAAAGGTTGAAAAGAATGACAAGTTATTTCTGGGCTTCTTTCAGATTACACCACGTATTAAAGTGAGAACTCTGTTTATTCTTCATATGTCTACCACACTGCTAGACAAGACTACAATAGAGGTTGTAAACATGAAGTGGAAGTCTATCAAAGCCAATCTGCTTTATCTTAATGTAATTATTTATAGTGGGCTGAATGGTTACCCTCTGCCCACCCCCTAAAAATGATAGGTCCATTCAGAACCTGTGAATGCAAGCTTATTTAGAAAAAGGATCTTTGTAGATATAATTAGGGACCTGAAGATGAGATCATATTGGATTGAGGTGGTCCCTAAATCTAGTTAGTGTGTGAGAAGAGATGAGAAGAGGGAAGGGACACACAGAGGAAAAGGCCATGTGAATATGGAGGCAGATATTGGAGTGATGCATTTATAAGGCTGGGAATACGAAGGATTACTAGAAGCCACCTGAAGCTAGAAGAGGCATGGAAGGAATTTTAGAAGGAATCAACCCTGGCCCTCAGAACTTTGAGATAATAAGTTTTATTGGTGTAAGCCACTCAGTTTTTGGAAATTTGTTATAGCAGCCACAGTGAACTATTACACTACTAATATGAATATTTTGTGAAAATGTAAAATATCAGGAGACATGCTGCATTTTACTGAATATAGGCAACAGGTATGAACCAAAACTTTCCAGGCAACCTGTTTAAAGCATTTCTCAAATTTATTATGTTCAGTTGAACTCCTTATGTTGTTCTCCTAGACTCCATTTTTTAATCTTCTCCTCAGTTAATAATTCCATGTTTCTACTTACTCAGGTAAAAATGTATGGAATTACCCATACTGTGGTCTTTCAAACTTAGACTGAAATTATTTGTAAGTCCTGTCAGTTTTAATTCTGAAATTATTTCTAAATTCTACCACTTCTCATCACCTCAACTATTCCCACCTTGGTCCAATACTGTTAATATTTATCACCATTTCCTCACTGATCCCTGCTTCCAATTTTAAATGCTTTAGTCCTTAACATAGTAGCCAAAAAGATAGTTTCAAAATTGAGTTCTGATCATGTAACTTCTATATCAAAACTCTCTTGCTTCCCATGTGTTATGGGTTGAATTGTGTCCTTAGAAAGACATATTGAGGTCTTAATCATCTAGTACCTCAGAGAGTGAACTTATTTGGAAATAGGTCATTATAGATATACTTAGTTAAGTTAATATGATATCATACCTAAATTAATTACATCTACAGTACAATGACCTATTTCCATTATTATGAAATATAACCAATATGAGTGATCATTATTAGTTATAATCGAAGATGACCAATATAACTGGTGTCCTTATAAGAACAGGAGAGAGAGACACACAGGGAGAATGCCATGTGATGACAGAGGCAGAAATTGGAGTGATGCAGATGCAAGCCAAGGAATGCCATGGATCTATGGGCACCACCAGAAGTTAGGAAAAGCCAAGGAAGAAATCCTCCCCATGAGCCTTCAGAAGGAGCATGTCATGGTTGAAAACTTGATTTCAAGTTTCTGGTCTCCAGAACTGTGACAGAACAAATTTAAGTTGTTTTAATCCACCCAGCTTGTGGTACTTTGTTATAGCAGCCCTAGGAATCTAATACAGAATGTCACCCTGAGTAAAAACTAAAAGTGTTACAATGATCTGCATGGTCCTTTACAGTTTGGTTCCCATCTTGCCCATAATCTCATCTCCCACTACTTTTTTGCTTTGTTCTCTCCACTGTAGCCACACTGGTTGGGTTTTTTTAGTGTTCCTCCAATATTCTAGGCATGCTCTTGCTTGACAGAATTGTCATTTTCTGTTGTCTGCCTGGAAAGCTCTTTCCCCAGATGTCTAGATTACTTGCTTTACTCACTATCTTCATTAGAATGTCCCTGGCCACAATTGAGACTATAGCTCAAACTCTTTACCCCAGTATCCTACTTTTAAAGTGCTACTTTCCATAGCACTTTTCCTGTACTTATATTGTATATTTCAATAATTTAATTTTTTCTATTTTTATCACCACTATGTCTCCAGCAATTGGTATAGTAGCTTGTATATAGTAGGTATTCAACACTTCTTGAAATAATGAATAAATTTTAAAATGTGGCATATTCAGGGAAATCTGAATAATTAAGTATGGCTGTGGTTG
Source organism: Mesoplodon mirus (assembly GCF_964341445.2). NCBI lineage: Eukaryota > Metazoa > Chordata > Mammalia > Artiodactyla > Ziphiidae > Mesoplodon > Mesoplodon mirus. Next base: position 25,341,049 of record NC_138992.1, on the reverse strand, counting down.
ATTTCTGCTTTCTTGGCTGGGTATGAATGGTTAGAGATCAGGATAAAAATTAGTCAAAAGCCAGATTGTAAATGACCATGTATGCTTATCAAATATTGGGAATTTATCCTTTAGTGCAGTTGTTTTCAAAACTGTTTAGTTGAAATTTTGTTATAGTTGCTTCTGGTGAAAAACATTATTCAAACAAAACCTTCAAAAATATGTAAAAGAGGTAAAGTTAAGTTTCTCAGTAGGAAGCAAGAATGTGGGTCTCAGAATTCTGCCCTCTCTGTTCCTTTTTTCTTTTCATAACACCTGAAGGTCACTGTATTCTCTTGGGGATTCCTGAGACCACAAGTTGAAAGCAGTACTTTAAGCAACAGAAAACCTCTGATGGATTTAAGCAAAGCAGTTACATGGTAAGATTTGAATTTTATTAGATAACTGAGGCAATAGTATGAAGGATAAATCAGAGGCTTGCAAAACCGAAGGCAAAAAGGTCAGTAGGGAGAACACCACAGTAATGCATAAGAGCTGTGACTAGGACCTGAATCAAGAAAATAAAAGTTGGGAACATAGTCAACAAAAGAGAGATAGTGTTGCAAAACTCTGATTAATTGCTTAAGTTTGTAGAATGAAAGGGAGAAAAAGGAGACTTTAGGTTTCTCTGTTGAGTCACTGTGCAAGAAATGGTGTCATCTACTAACGTAGGGAATATAGAAAGAGGAGCAGATCTGGACAGCAGTGAGTTCAGCTTGTAGTACATGTAGGGCCATCAGGTGAATGTGTCCAGTGGCTTAGGGGAAAGCATCATGTTGAGATTTAGATTTGGGTATTACCTTACTCAGCATTCACTTATTAAGTCAAAAATATTCATTGAGTTCTTTCTATATTCCAGCTGCTTTGCAAGTTAAGGAGCATACAATGGAAAAAAAAAAAACAGTCATTTTCCTCATGTATAGTGATAAGAAATGATAGCCAAAAATTCAAAGCATGGAAAGGAAGCTATTTGTCCTTTGTGTGCCTGGACAAAGTAAGAAGAGCCAGAAAAGGGCTTTATCAATTTATTAATTTATTGCCTTTCAGCTCCAAATTCACCCTTTTTGCCTGCTCTGTAAAAATGAATCTTGGCCCTTTAAATATATTTTTTTCTTTGCCAGCTGCCACAATGTTAAGTTTTGTCAGTCAATGGTAACAGAGAAACACTGCAGGAGAAACCAGTTGTGCTTCCTGGTTTGGGTGTGCTCCCTTGGCAGCGTCACACAGCACCTGCTAGCAGCTTCTCAAACATCCAATTCTTGCAGAACACATGGTTTCCCCAGTGCCTGACTCCTTCAATTCACAGTGCCTATCATCACTCAAAAGCCAGCACCTTCTGCCAGCAACCTCACCAGACAATTTTGTAGTGAGTATTTCTGATGAGACACCTCCCTGTGAAAAGCTTTTCCTGGCATTCTATAGAGTGGATTTCCTGCAAGCTCTGCTATCACTATAGCAATTTCTCTGCCACTCAGTGAGTCACAGTTATGCTGTCTCCAACAATGTCTGGATCACATTTCTGGTGGAGAGGGAACTCTTCCTTGGGAGCTCTATATCAGCCCTCAGAATGGTGGCATATTATATTATATTACATCATATATTATATATTATATTATTTCATTATATTATATTTCCATTGTTATACTATTTCATTATTATTTTATAAATTTGCTAATCCTAGTCTTTAATTATTTCCATGATTATATTATTTCTATTATTATATTATTTCCATTATATTATATCATTTCCATTATTTTAATATTATTTCCATTATTATTTTATAAATTTTCTAATCCTATAGTCTTTAAAGTTTTCTATACTGCTTTCTAGCCAACCTCTCATTACTCTATTTTCATATTTCAGTCAATAATTCCTTATGCTATACTTTCCCTGTTCAAATTACTCTATGGTTTCTTTTCCCTGATTTGGCCTAGACTGATTCATATAGCAAAGAAGGAAGATTAATAGAGATATAAATAGGATACAATAGTTTTTCAGATGACAATAAAATTGAGAGTTTCAAGGAGAGAAGATGAAATTCCAATTTTAAATCACACTGGTCCAAAGCTCCTATGGACATGCTCCTGTCTTCCCATTCACATGTGTACTAAGACATATTTTTTTTAAAGCCCAATATTAAGATTGACCAAAAATGAAACAAAACATAAACCAGTGCCAAACCCTTGAAGGAATCTCATTATAGGAAAGAGAATGCTAGACTTTGTAGATGAGGGTTGTTGGAAATTGTATATGCTTTGCCTAATGGCACAGGAAAATATTATGAAGAAACTGAAAGAATCATGTGCTTTGCCTAATGGCACAAGTTTTGATGGACATCTGGAGCAACTGGAACTAACACACACTGCTGACAGGAGTGTCCATACACTTGCCCTAGGACCCAGTCATTCTATTCCTAGGTATTGACTCAAGAAAAATGCACACATATGTGCTCCAAAATATATGTACAAAAACAGTTATAGTAGTATTATTGATAGTAGCCAAAAACGAGAAACATCTAAAAAAGAGCACATCAAATATACCAATAGATAGATTTAAAAACAGTGAAGCATTTATATAATAGAATACCACAAAACTATAGAATGAATGAAGTTACAAGACACAGAAAACATGGTAAACTTTGCAAGCATAATTTTAAATGAAAGAAACCAGACCAAAATACTATTTACTATAGGAATTCATTTATATAAAGTTCAATAAAGGATAAAACAAATCTTTGGCATCAAAAACCTGGAGAGTATTTAAGTTTGATGAGTGGGGAGAGAACAGTGTTTAGTTGGGAGCACTAGAAGAATTAGTATTATTTCTTGATCCAGATGAAGTTTAAACAGTTATGTTCAATCCTGTGATAATTACTAAGGTATAAATTTATGACTTATACACTTTTTCATATATATGTTATTATTTAATGAAACTTTTATTAAATAACTCATAGTTATCCCCCATACTAGGAATAATGCACTAAAATATAAAATTATGGAATTATTAGAAAATAGTTTAAAATATACTCTAGACTATTATGAATGAAACTTAAAATCATTATAGGAAAAATAATATCTTAATAATCTAAGAGATAAAACATGTTCATGGATGGTACAATATAAAAGTGAATATAGCAACTATATCTATAACAATCTATATATTTGAAGAAATACTAATTAAAATTCTCATAGATTTTTTTTTAGGAATGCAAGAAATTCATTCTAATATGTGTAAGAAAAGAAAACTGTCCATACATTAAAAAAACATGAACAAAGGAAAAGAATGGCCTACTAGATGTAAGAAATTTTACAATTGCATGGAAATAAAATTAGTATGATATTAGTATAAAAATAGACAATAACTAAATGGAGAAGAGATAACTCAGTAATAAAAAAACAACAGATTAAAGATTGCTAAGAAGGAAGAAAATTATTGCTATCTGAAGGGTCTGCATATAAACAAGGCTGACATTTGTACAACTGCACCAGTTAATAAAAATATAAAATATTGAACTGCTAGTAAAAAGCTACCTCCTCTCCTTCCAAATTTCTTTCTATCCCCCAACTTTGATACAATTCAACAACTAAAGACATAATGTCTGATACAGGGGTGCCCTCTAGAATCCTATCAAATACTATCTGTTTACTTGGTGAGTACTAAAGGCAGTCAGCCCACAAAATTCTTGATCACTTGGTACCACTATTAGCTCCCTGAAAGACCACAAAAATGACCTGGATAATGCTTAGGGTCTATTTACCAGGTCACTCATTGCCAGACTCATTCTTACATGTTCCTCAGGACAAGACATTTCTTACTATACGTTGTGTACAAAAGACAAATTAAATATGAAAGGTACTGTTTGAAAGGATGTATACAAAAGACAAATTAAACTACTTTCTTTCTAACTGTTGGACTATCTAGTCAAAAATTCAGTAAGGTTGTAAGATCTGAACAATATTTTAACTACATAAACACTTTGTATTACAGAATAGTACTCCCTACAACTATAGAATAAACATTCTTCTTAAGAGTATATGGTCACTCACCTAGAGAGACTATGTGCTTGTTAATCCATAAAATAAGTATCAATAAATGTCAAAAATTTAAAGTCAACAGAGTATGTTCTCTGACCACATGGAATTTAATTAGAAATCATTAAAAATAGAACATCTGTAAGTGTCCCAAGGATTTACAATTTGGACAATACACTTCTATAATAACACATGGGTATAATCAAGAATATAAAGAGAAAAAACACAAATTCCCAAGAAATTAACAGAAAATTTTACTATAGATTCTACAGATATTAAAATAACTAAATTTTATTAACTTTAAGCCAATGCAGAAAAAAATTTTTTTAAATAAAGTGTTGATGTGGATGTGAAGAAATTGGAACCCTTGTACACTGTTGCTGGGAATGTAAAATGGTGCAGCCACTGTGGAAAAAAGTATAGAGGGTCCTCTAAAAATTAAAGAGATATAGAATATAAGCCATCAATCCTACTTCTGACTCTATATCAAAAAAAGAAAACTGAAATCAGGGACATGAGATACATTTGTACACACATGTTCATAGCAGTATTATTCACAATAGTCAAGAAGTAAAATCAACCCACGTGTTCACTGGCAGATAAATGGATAAACAAATGTGGTATATACATTCAATGTAATATTATTCAGCCTTAGAAAACTGGGAATTTCTGGCACATGCTACAGTATGGATGAACCTTGAGGACATTATGCTTAATGAAATAAACCAGTCATAAAAAGAAAAATACAGTATGCTTCTAGTTAAATGAGATATCTAGAGTAGTCAAATTCGTAGATACAGAAAATAAAATGGTAGTGGCCAGGGTTGGGTGGGAGGAGGAAATGGAGAGTAGTTGTTTAATGGATATAGAGTTCCAATTCTGAAAGATGAAGAAGTTCTGGAGATTTGTTGCCTAACAAAGTGAAAATGCTTAATACAACTGAACTGTAGCCCTAAAAATGGTCAAGATGGTAAATTTTAAGTATATTTTAACATAATTTACAATTTGAAAAAAATTGTTTGATAATGAGAAAAAGAATAAATGAAAAAGAAACAGTGATAGAAGTTTAGATTCTGAGATGTAAGTAAAAAGAAATTAGGACAAAGGATATATATAAAAATCATATATAAATATATATGTATACAAATATATATTCATGTGTATATACACATTAAGACCCAGAAGGCTTGTGTATGTTTGTGCTCATTGAATAAACTAGTTAATGATCATGGACAATGAATCTGTCTTGTTCACTGCTATATCTCAAAGCAAAGCACAATGTGTAGCACACAACATTCGATCAGTAAGTATTTTCACATGGATGAATGAATGAAGCAATCAATTCAGTCAATATTTAACAATTATTTCCAGTTCAGTCATCATGAGAAAAGGATCATATATTGAATTGTCCAAACTTGAAATTTTGAGATTGAAAAGATGTGCTATTAAAATTATGCTGTGACAATGTGCTTAAACCAAGGAAACCCTGGGAAATCTGAGACATGTGGTCACCATAATTATGGGTGAATAACTGATTTGGGCATTGAAATTATAGTGGTAAAACAGCAGATATGATCTTCATTTTCATCAAATCACAACCTAGTAGAGGAGATACATTAAATATATATTCATTCTAACTAATGAATAATTTCAAAGTGTATAAGTGTTTGGGAAGGAATGCAATACCATCTTTTAGGAGTGTGTATTTCCTAAACTAAGATCTGCAGGAAGAATGAAGGACTTATGAACAAGGAAACACTATGTGTGTGGGAAACTAGTGGGCGGGACTAGAGTAAACTTTAAGGGAATCAAAAGATGTCCATTCAGCTGGAACACAGAAAGTATTAGGAGAAAGATGCAGATAAGTCTGACAAGGCAGTCAAAGTTTGGATCATGCCAGACCTTTAGATAATGTTAATGACTTTTGTCTTAACTCCAAGGGAAATGGAGTTTATTGAGGCCAGAGAGATAACAATAATAAAGAGAGGCAGATGATATAAGATTGATAAGTTAACTGGTAAATTAGAAGATAACTATAAAAATGCAAGAAAGAATAACCTTTTAAACAATCTTAATATGAGAATTCCAGATTTTACTCACAAGCAGCATCATGTAATATTTCTTAACATTCTAAAGTACATTGTGTGTGTTATATTTTTATTTAAATATTCATATAATTTGAGACTCATACACAAAAGAGGGATTGTCCATGAGAAGATATTTTAGTTTATAGAATGTTCAAATCATTTTTGTCTTCCCTGTCTCCCATGGTACTTATTAACCCTGTGAGTCTCCTTTCAGATGGCTTGTAAGATCAAAAAAAGAGAAATTTAAATTCTACTTCAAAACATTTCCCTTGTGTAAGAATTAAAATACCTTAGGAGACAGAATCTGGTTGTTAAAGTAAAGTTTTATATTAATTACAATTTAACTCAAGTTTCCAATAAATCTTTTCTTGAACACTATTTCAAGAAAGAGTACCACAATGGCTTAAATTTCAATTTTGGTTTAATTGATGATAACTATAACTCTTCCTTGCTTAAAAAAAAGTGGTTGATTAAATGTATTTCCTAAAGGTGGTCACAAGGAAGCGATCAACTAAATGAAATATCTATATTTATGCTATAGATATTAGCAAAAGCTCTTTGTAAAGATGGACATACAGGTGTTACAAAAAGGAGCATGGGTCAGAAATTTCCAATCTCAATTGACTCATGCAAATATTTTCCTATCTGTTGACTATTTGTTCATAAAATGTTTTTGTCAGCATTGGTTTATGATTCTTACCAGGACCTCCATCCCCAAATTAAAGAGGAAAACATACACATTAAACTATTAGGGAGATTCAAGCCAGAATGATAAAGCAATAGGTAAGACTATGACTTAATTTCCTATGCAAGAGGGACCCTGAATGCACGAAGTAGAGATGATTAACTTTCCATCATAAATTTGTGTCCCCCTTTCCATAGTATGATAATATCATTGAGAAGTAGCTGTCTTTCTGGGAACTACATGTTCAAGTGGCTTGCTACTATATGGAACCATTAGTATATATTACCTACCCTCTATTCTCCCATCTGCCAGCTAAATGCAGGAGACTGAAACACAAGGAATGACAAACTACAGAACAGAAAGAAGCCTGAGTCTCTAACCAGCCCTGAAGTGGAAAGCTACTCATGAACTAGGACCTTCCATACTGAACTCTTAAATGATCAAGAAATAAACTTTGCTTAAGTCAGTGAAATTTTACGGTTTATTTTTGTCAGCAGTTAGAATGCTAACACATCACCCAATGGTGAAAAGAGTATTGTAAGAAAGAAAGAAAAGCTATATTACTGCTTTCCTTTGAAAAAAGTAGCTTTGAATGCTCATAGCAGCATTATTTACAATAGCCAAGACGTGGAAGCAATCTAAGTGTCCATTAACAGATGAATGGATAAAGAAAATGTGGTATGTGTGTGTGTACATACACATACACATACACAAATGGAATACTACTCAGCCATAAAACAGAGTGAAATTTTGCCACTTGAAGCAACATGAATGGACCTGGAGGGTATTGTGCTTAGTGAAATAAGTCAAACAGAGATAGACAATTGTTGTATACTAGCGCTTATATATGGAGTCTAACAAATAAAACAAATGAATAAATGTAACAGAAACAGACTCACAGATATAGAGAGCAAATAGTGGTTATCACTGGGGAGAGGGAAAGGAGAAGTAGCAAAATGGGGTAAGGGATTAAGAGGCCCAAACTACTATATATAAAACTAATAAGCTACAGGGATATATTTTACTGCACAAGGAATACAGCCAATAATTTATAATAACTTTATAAAAATTTTGAATCACTATGTTGTATACCTGAAACTAATATAATATTGTAAATCAACTATACTTCGATTAAAAAGTATCTTTTTCCTTCCTTGATTTGTTGGACATTCATATAAATGTGTTTTTCAATAATTCTTTAAAGTGATTGATATTGTTTTAATCCCCAAACCTTTCTGCATTCTCAATGACATTTCCTTTCATTAATTTCCTTTCGCTAAACAGTTCAATCATTTTGACTTGTAAATTAGAGTTTATGATATACGGGACAAGTTGCTCTTTTCAAGTGAAGCTCTCCTAATTTTCTTGGTGGCCAAAGGAAAAAAGAAATTACTGACATTTAATTGGAATTTCACTGTTAGGTGTGCGATTCATATTGTATGAATAGTGTAAACTCATGTCCTTTGAATTTTAGAAGTAATTTATGCACAAATGTCTTTAAAGAATACGCATTTCCACAATAAGTTAGTTGGACTAAACGTTTGTAACATTGTGCCATTTAGAAATAAAATTTAATGCAGATATTTTCTGTTTTATCACCAAGGCACTGTTCTGCTAGACAAACAACTCTACATCTTCTGCTTTCAAATGAGTTTTTGCAGGTGTGCTGAAATCCTTACTCAATATTTTATCTAACAACCCTCATAAAAATATTACATTTCCCCAACTGCTCATTATGCATTCTCAAATGTTTTAGGAGAAAATAAGTACAATTCAATAATTAAAATAAGGCTTGAAGTAATTAATGCATTAAATTACTATAATATGTATTATAAGTATAATAAGGATGCATCCTTTAAGTCTACAGGTCATATTTATTCAACAAATATTTACTCAGTGAATGTGTCAACTAGGCACTATAAACGAAATGATATATTGTAGTTTTTACTATGTAACAGGAAAATCATAACTGCATATAATGAGGACAGTGATGAAGGTAAACATAAGGTACAGTGGTGGGTAGGACAGGGAAATGAGGGATCATCTTTTTTTAACCCTTTCATTTGGCAAGCAAGAAAATTGAGGAACTTGCTCAATTAGAATAATAGTGGTGACTAAACACCAAATCTATAGAATTCATTTCAATTCCAAAATTACTTGCTGGAATGTGAAACACTGTGCTCGTCACTGTTGGATACAAAGATAAATAGACATGCAATCTTATCTCTGTTGACTTACTACTAGGTTGCAGCAGTGTGTGCATGTGAGAGAGAGATGGCTCAGGCTAGTTATGCCACACTACAGTTATAGTAGGAAGGAGTTTCATCAGTTGCACTATTCACACTACAGTTATAGTAGGAAGGAGTTTCATCTGTTGCACTATTTCATCATGAAACAATATAAATTTATTGCTTGTGTCAAGATTTCAAAGATGAGTGCATGTAAAGAAATCACTGCAGGTCAAGTAATAGTTGGAAATATGACCTGTAGAGTATACATAGGTTAATAAAAATAATCAAATTAATCTGAGGCAAATATAGTTTCATGATTTTATAATTACAGCCATGCTATGTTGTTCCTTTTAAAGTAGCTTTTAACTTCATAGCTTGTTACAGTTTTAGTAATTGTAGTCCCCATTTATTAGGTATTTAATGACCTAAACTTCATGGGGTCATATTTTCCACCTATTCACTCAAAATTATATCTAAAATAATAATAACTGGCACATACTATGTTTAATAAGTGTTTAGAGAATTAGTATGAATAAATGGATAAATGGACATGTCTGTCATGGTGCTAAGTGCTATAACTACATTGTCTCATTTAATTCTTATACTGTGACATTATTATCCCTCTTTTCAAATGAAAACACTGAAGCTTAGGGTTAAGTAGCCTGTTAGATTACACTAGTATTAGGAGCCATTATATGAAAACTATTTTCTTAACCATTATACCATCATAAATTCAGTCTAGCAGAACAAGGAAATACTCTGAAATATAAAACAGAGAAGTCATATTGGAAAGAAAGATGTTGCCAGAAATTTGAATTGTGCATTTTAGTTTAGGATTTCTAGAAGATATGGAAAGAAAAGATAAATCTTTAGAGTTGTTTTTATTCTTTTCAAAAATAAATCATACAAAGCTACCTGCAGATGCATGACTTTGCATTTGTGTTTTTGCTTGCTTGATATTTTCCTGGGAAAAACAAAATTATTGTGGAAACAAGCATTAAATGATAGGTTGACCCTATTTTCAAACATGATCTTAGAAAATAATTTTTGAATAATTTAATTCTTATAGCTACAGTATATACAGAAATAAAAATCATACCTTTATACTACAGCTGAGGGAAAGTATTTTTAAGTGACTGAGGTCATGTTTTTCAAGTATATTTCACTCTGATTTTAAATCAACATACTTATTAGATTTATTTCTCATGTAGAAGATGAAAATGGTGCAGTTTTTTTGATAGGCATAAATCTTAGTACAGGTTTACCCCACTATCTGAAAGACGATCATTCCTATGAAACTTTTTGTAAGCCGAAATGGCTTAAAGCAAAGAAGCAATTACCTTAGGAGACATCCTGCTAAGGGGTGCATAAAATAAATCGAGATAAGGCACAGATGCTCACAGACACTGTTCAAAGCTATGGCGGTTTGATGCTGAGATATGGAGTGTAGTTCCCAGGAAAGGAGCTTGGTGGTGCCATTATCCCTGATCTAGATTTGTGCTGCCTCTATAATAGCTCACTGCAAAACAAACCATGAATGCTATTTTTGATTTTTTCCTTTTTTCATGAAAATGAAATTCCTCTTCAGATATCTTTTGGTTAGCAAAAGTAGGTGCTAATGTAGGTCTTTCCTAAAAGCAAAGTGGCCTAAGCAAACTTTCAAGAAGTAGGGGATCCCTGTAAATACCTGTAATGCATATAATCTATATTAGTAGGTGAGTAAAATACGTTTTAGATATAACATTTTATAGAAGCAAAAGTTATTCTGGCAGGCATCTTTTGTTTGACTGGATTGTTTTTGTTTTTCCTGCGGAGAGTTCCTTCTCTTTCTTCTTATGGATCTGCCTCTGTCAATCATATGATCTTACTCCTCTATTAAAAGAAAAGAAGATACATGTTGGACAAAGAGAGAAACTAATATCTTAATACCAGTGATTTTTTGTGTGTGCGAGGGGAGGGAAATGCAGGGGGATGTGCGATTCCCAGAGGAACCAACAATGGTTCACTCTGGAGGACACTGAGGGAGGGTCCCTCTGGGTAAGGGAGAGAGTCAGCCTGAGAATGAAGCCAAATGAAGGAACGCAGAGTTAATAGACAATAATGTTGGGCACTACTGGGCTTTTTCATGTTTTCTGAAAAAACAATTTTTCTGCCATTTATTTTCCCTGTTCTCTCTTTTTGGAAGTTCTATTAGATACAAAAATGCCTGGATTGAGCCTCTAAATTCCTCATCTTTTTACTATTTTCCTTTTTTTCTTATTTTTTAAAATTTTATTTTTTGGGATATTCCCTCAACTTTATGTTCCAAATGTTAAGAAATTTGTTGAAAAGATTTTTACTATCATATTTATAATTTCAAGGCATCTTGTTCTATATTTTCTGGGTTTTTTAAAATAGCTTTTCATTCTTATTTCATAAGTGTAGTGTCTTCTATTGGATCTTTAAAAATATTGATTTTGGTTTCCTTATCTTTTCATGTTTATGCATTTCTCAAGTTCCTTTTTTTATTTGGTCATCCAGGTCTCCTATGCTTTTCTCAAATGCCTAATATTTTTTTAATTTCTATATTCACATTAAAAATGCAGGGAACTTGCACTGGGGCTGAATAATGTCCTCCAAAATCCACCTCCACTTGGAACCTCAGAATTTGACTTCACGTGGAAATAGTCTTTGCAGATGTAATTAAGTCAAGACGAGGTCCTGCTAGATTAGGGTGGGCCCTAAATCCAGTGACTTGTGTCTTTATAAGGTAAGGGCAATTCAGACACAGAGACACACAGAGGGAGAAAGGTTATGTGAAAATGGTGGCAGAGATCAGAGTGATAACAACTACAAGCCAAAGAAACTAAGGATTGCCAGCAACCACCAGAAGCTAGGAAGAGGCGAGAGCCTTCAGAGGGGTCATAGCCTTGCATACACCTAGATTTCAAATTTCTAGCCTCCAAAACTGAAAGAGAATAAATTATTATTGTCTTTAACCACTCAGTCTGTGCTAATTTGTTCTGGCAGCACTAGAAAATGAATATGGAACATTTTATGAGGGTGGACTTGTTAGGGTAATCAGGTGAGGACCAAGCCATTACACAGGTCTTCTTTCTTGGCTCATCACTATTCTGCTGGTGTGATGGAGTTCACAGGGGTGTGTGTGTGTGTGCATATGTGTTTATAGTGGGGGTTGAGGGAGAGACAGTGATAATTAACTTGGCTGCTGGGATTCTCATAGCCAATTAAAGGAAGGAAGGTGGAGACTCTTAGCATTCCTAGAAGGACTCTCACTTACTCTCCCAGTTTTCAGATTTCAGTAGAAGAGCAAACCCCTTCCTTCTGTAGTGCCTGGGGGCAGGAGACCAGAGCCTGTCTGGTTCAAGCTGTCCAACATGCCTCCTTTCTCTTACCGGAATAGAAAAGTGGTACTCACCTGGTTTAGTGATACTCTGAGCATCTAACTACATACTTGTTAATCAAACTATCCTCTACTTATTTTCACAGTTAACTAGTGTCTCCAATTTTTTCTTAACTTGCTTTGGCCTTTCCTCTGCCGTTTGTAAGTTTTCAGCTTTCTGCACTTTGCTAATTCATTTTGGATACATCAATCCACTTTCTTCTTGCAAAATTTTTTGATATCTATTCTTTCTCCTTTATCACATCTTTACCCAGAAGTTTATAACTTTTTCATGTACTCATTAAACTTTAGTGGGATTTCAGGAAGTACTGGTTAAAAGCTCATGTGTTTAAGTTATCAAATTTAACTACAGGTCTTCAAATATTTATTTTTTAAGTATGTTTTAAACTTGTTTTTTATTCTGAGTGATTGTTTCCTCAGTTATTCATTCATTATTTTCTGTCAGACAACACAGGGAAAAGAGAATTGAAATAAACTTTCAACTTATTAAATATACCTTAAGCTCAAATTCTAAATTGTTTTCTGGTAATTTTTGTTCAATATTATTTAACACTGATTCATACAGATCATTCTTAAATCCTTCACACTTGAAACATTAAAATGATACAAACTTGACAAAAATCTAAGAATTTTCGAAAAGACAAGCTATAAGTTTCAATAACAGATGTTGCCTAACATATACTACTACTATAATAATAGGGCATATATACCCTACTTAAGAGTGATGGAATACAAAATATATGTAACACTATATCTACAATTAAAATGTAACATATGTAAGGAGATATATGGTTTCAACTAACACATAATGTTTAATCAGGAAAATGAAGTATAAAAATTATTTTCTTCACTGAAAATTTCCTCAATAATCAAGCTGTAGTCTAGACAGAAGCAAATTGGACTAATGTGGTGGACAAATGTACTGTCAATAACCTTTCTTGAAATATTCATCATTTTTATTTATCTGCCCAGCATTCAGCCATCTGTCTCCTTAGGTTTATAGCTCTTAAATATGGAAATACTCCAATATATAACTTTAATGATAAAATATTCCAAGGGACAAAATTGGCACATGGAACACTCAAGTTTTACTTACATGATACGGTGAAAGATAGAATTTATAAAAATATATGCAGGCTACATCCAAATTAACAGACATATTTCAGAATATTTTGGTGGCATATGATCATAGTAATTGAAGATAGTTAAAACTGCAGACCTCAAAAAACTGTCTCTTTGTTCCTTTAAAATATGGATTAATCCTTTACTTTCATAATTGAATTTATTTTATGTATGCAGACATTAAAATACCATTTTACCATGAGAGCAATTCTTTAGAAAAACAAAATGCACATCATAAAATAAATTTGAGATGGAGGTTTTTCTGTATAATTTGGTCTTCTAGAAATCTACTCTGAAAAACACTTATCTCTTGTCAGATATTTATTCCATGGTGGGTGTAGGGGAAGGAACGAGATGATTAGAAATTGTTCACTAGACAATAAACTATTGAAAAATCCTCTGTCTTTACCTTCTCTCACAATCACTTATGTCTTAGACTTTGGCTCAATGACATTCAATTGTCTATATAGGAAGGAAGAGTAATTATTATTTTAATGAAAACTACCTTGGAGTTCCCTGTGTCTAAATAATCCCTTGGAGTTAAACAGCATTTATAAAGAAATTTAATAAATTCAGGTTCTAATTATTACTTAATGATTATTTAAAAATCCTTCAAGTGTTCAGTGTACCTATATTCTCATTCACCACAATGAACTGAGTTGTTGAAACAAACAACCTTCTGAGACACTGACAGATATTTTCCAGTTAAAAATATTGTGGTATATTCAGAACTTCCTTTCTTAATTTATTCGGCCCCAAAGACATGATAGATAAAATGGGATGGCTCATGAGAAAGGTAGAGAGAGAAGAAATTTGATCCTTCTCAGTGTGGACCCACTGACCCAGAAAAGATGCCACAGGGAATTGATATAAAGCCCTTTCAGCACTTCCACCTTTGTACCACTTCATCATTCCTCAAGCTCAACCAGTTTTTCTAAGATCAATGCCTCTATCCAAATTGGATTCCACAGTTCTATATCAATTGTGCCTTTCTTTTCAGTGTTCAGAAAACATCTCTTTTAAGTTGATATGCCTTATTTTGATGAGGTGCTTGAATTGTTTCAGGTTTCACTGTAACACCTGTGTTTTGGCTCACGTGCAGCTCCATGGTAGACACCTGTGGGCTACTCCCACTCAGGTCAATAACCAGAAATCCAGCAATGGATCTATTCTCTGAAAAAGTAAGCCATTTATCCTATTTCTGTTTTAATAGGACCTTAGCTTCTTTGAAACATGCTTAGCGGCCTGTTTTGTTCAAGGGTCACAGAAACTGCAAGTGTGAACTGATGGCATGTCTGGTGTGTATGGAAGTAATCATGTGATTACTTGAGTATCAATGAGTTCCCTGCATGTTCTCATATTGTACACTGATGCTCAGTCCCCAAATTTAGGGAAAAAGGTAGACAAAGTTCTTAATTGATTAGAGTGATTGAAGAAATCAGGTAGTCCAATTTCCTCTGTTTAAATGTGAGGAAACTTAGCACAAAGGCATTTAAACCATTTGTTCAGGTCAGTGTTAGAGATGGGATTAATGTCCACTGTAGTGGATGGCTTCAAAGGACAAGTTCTGGAGTCAAGCTGCCTGTGTCAGAATTTCAGCTATGCTACTTGTTAACGGTGCAACTGTAGCCGTGTTGCTGAACCTCATTTACTTCTGGATGTTTCTGCTTATAAAATGGAGAAAGAAAGCCTCAGAGCTGTGAGGATTAAGTGAGATAAAGTGGATAAAATAAACAGTATATATACTTAGCTCGTGCTCCTCTAGACCTCTGCTTCCCTAATACCAGTCTGTGGATTCTTTGCATCAGAAGTGAAGAGGATATTTAAAATATATATATATATATATATATATATATATATATATATATATATATATATATATACACACTGAATCCTGATATCCAGCTTCTGAAAATTTGCATTCAGTGGAACTCAAGTGTGACTTGAAAACCCCTATCTATATTTATAAGACAGTTCTTCCTCTCTGCCAAAAAGGCCAACCTACCATATCCCCAAAAATAACCCTCTTTGTGAGATCATTCTGTATATAATGAGGAAGAAATGGAGAGTATGTGCTTTTTACCTAAATTAGCTCTCCCCTACCGTAGTCTGCAAGATTCATCCTAAACTGGCCTTAATCAAACTCATCTTGTCTTCCTCTCCCCTTTATTCTCAGTGCTCCAGCCTCAGTAGTTACCTTTGGGCCCCTTGAGTGTTTTGCTATTGCTAAAGAACATTTGCACAAGCTTTCCTTTCCACCTGAACATACATCTCCCACTGTCACTTTACCTACTTAACCCCTATTTTTCCTTATGTCAATTCCAATTTACCTCTTCAGGATCCTGCATGACAGTCTTGACCATGTAATATTTCCTCACAGCATTTGTAACTTTCCATCGCATCACCTTATTTTAATCATTTGCTTTCATGTGTATAATTCTACTAGACTCTAATTTCATGTGGGCAGAAACTTCTACTGTTTGAGTTTACAATTGTATCCTTATTATTGGGCCTGGCAAATAAGAGAAACTCAACAAATTCTATTTTACTGGATGAGTGAATGTTCTACAAAATATTTTGATAAAATGATTTTCATGTCTAGGTTTTTTGTTTTTGTTTTCCCTTTTGCATTGCTTGACAAACCATCCCAAATTTGATGACTTAAAACAGCAACCATTCAATGTATCTCATGGGTCTGTGGGTTGACTGGGTTTAGCTGGGAAGTTCTGCTCTTCTCAGTTAGTTCTCTATATGGTTCCAGACAGATGGTTGTCAGAACTGGAGTGATTTGGAGCCTCCAATGTAATATTGGGATGGCCAGGCTTCTTTGCCTTTCATGCTTTCTCAAAGACTCTCCTTCTTCATGTGCCCTCTTTATTTGTTCTCGTCAATTGGTTTTTCCAGTAGGGTAACTAGATTTCTTTGTAGTGGCTCAGGAATTCCAAAATGTCAAAAGCAGAAGCTGTCAATTCTTTCTTGATGCCTAGATTCTTCAGACCTGGGACATTCTTCTACCACCTTCAACTGGTTAATTCAAGCCACAGGCCAGTCCAGATTTAATGTGGGGAAGGACTACACAGTTTTTACGTACGAACAGAGCACTAAGTGCTTTACATAGGACCCAAACATTATTGAGGGATAAGGAATAATATCCCCATATCTAAAATGAGATAACAAAGAATAAGCAAAGAAAAGTAACTTTAATAGGGCATTACTCTTAGGTAGTGGAGCCAGAATCCAATCTGTTCTTTTTTTACTCCAATACTTATATTGCTTGCTCTTGTAATTTTCATGCTGTTCTTCAGAAGGCCAAAATTTCTTTTTTCCTGTCCTGGTAGTATTTTCCTTAAGCTTTAATATATAATTCAATATAAAAATATTAACAAATGTTTCAATTATGTCCACTAATTTCATGGAAAAAGGCATAAAATAGAATTTTATATTCATAAAAATTTAATTAATGTAACAGAAAATTATAAGCAACCTAAGCAACTATGTGTTCAGTTATCACTAAATTCATCAGTTGGCACTTTTGGCTGAATATTGAGGACCCTGAAGTGGGACTGAGTGATCCTTGAGTGAAAGTTGCCACATGCTTTTGTGAGACTTTTAAAGAGTCCACATAAATAATTAGTATTGTGGAAATGTCTGATCTATTTGACCTTTATCTTCTGTGGTTTTAAGGTTTGATATGTATTTTACATATCCATAGATTCTAGTCTAGGTTCTTGAAAATGTCCATATATAGTATAATAGTATATAATCTGATCATATAGCTGTTGAGGGACTTTAATGTTCTGCTCATCTGTTCACTGATGTTAGGGTTGTCACACATCTGCAATTTTAATCTCAAAATAAGGAAGTGTATATTAAAACACGAGGACACAGGATATCAAATGTGAGAAGATTATGTTGTATATGTGATCTAAATCAGAATAATGGTTTCAGCTCCTAATGCCCTGTTCACTTAGAACTGCTTTGCTTACTTTTTCTGATTCATGAAGTATTATGATTCCAGGAAGGCAAACCCTTACTTTAAAATGTATATGACAGGAAATGCTTCCAATAGACATATTATAGCTTAGTTTTTGAGCATTTTTTAAATCAGAGGTTGATATTCAAGAGTTGAAAAAAATCACTTGGATGGAGTTTTCTCTATATCCTGAAGAATGCCTGAAATATGCCCTCTCAGCGGGAGCCACTCTGTGAACCAGATTTGCATAATTATTTCTCTTTACCCCCAACAGCATTTGATTTTAACACTGCCAAATTGTGTCAATCTGACAAATGTAAAATTCTGTATCATTATTTAAATTCATCCTTCATGCATAATAGCAAGATTATCACATTTATTTTTGGCCATTCCTGTTTCCTCTTCTGTGAATTGCCTATATTTGCAATTTTTGAATTGGTCATGTGGCTGTTTTTCTTACTGACTTGTGGAATGAATTCTGAGTCCACTGTCCTACATAAATGCATTACAAATATCTTCTGTCAATCTATGACTTGTTTGTTTCTGTTGTTGCTTCGTTTTTGTTGCTTCTTTTTCTTTTTTTAATGTTGTTACTGGTGCCTTTGTGCTACAGTTTTAATTTGAAATAAGAGTAATTTTCTTTGTGATTAATGCATTTTCTCTTTTGTGAAGAAATGTTTCAAAGAAATGCTTTTCACATTTAGGTCATTAATCAACGTAGAATTTGTCTTTGTTTATAGTATGAGAGTGCTAAATTTATCTTACTTTCAGGTATAGTTAATTATTTCAACACGATTTAATAAATAGTCCATTCTTACCTCTTCCTGAGTGATTTGTATATACCAATTACTTATATTCATTATATATATATATGTGTGTGTGTGTGTGTGTGTGTATCTGGTAGATTAAGTCATATATTAAGATATATGTAAAATTGCCTTTATTTATTTATTTATTTATTTATTTATTTATTTTTTTGCGGTACGTGGGCCTCTCACTGTGGTGGCCTCTCCCGTTGTGGAGCACAGGCTCCGGACACACAGGCTCAGCAGCCGTGGCTCATGGGCCTAGCCTCTCTGCGGCATGTGGGATCTTCCCGGACCGGGGTACGAACCCACGTCCCCGGCATTGGCAGACGGACTCTCAACCACTGAGCCACCAGGGAAGCCCACCTTTATTTTTTATAACCTTCTCTGTGCCTGTCTAAACCAGCTTTTTAAGTTACATATACATAAGCATACATATTCTCTATTTTTCTTTTAATTTCAATTATAATAAATTGTTTTTAAAAGAGGATTTTTTAAAAATTAAGTCATCCTATCCATTAAAATGGTATATCTCTACATGTATTCAGTTTTTTTATTCCATTGAGTTTTATAATATTTATAAATGTCTCACATAAGTTATTATAAGTATTCCTAGGTACTGTATATATTTGCTGCCATAGTGAGTGTGCACTTTTCTTGTCAATTAAAATTTTCTGTAGATTTCCTTGAATTTTTTATCATAATGACACAGTTTTAGTTTTCAAAACCTTTTTTTCTAAAATTTGATTATTTTCTAATTGCACTTAGTAGGACCTCCAATCCACTACTGAATAAAAGGGTAGATAATATTATTGGGTAACATTTATTGAGCGCTTATTATATCCTAGATTTTATCCAAGGTACATATAATAAGTTATTTAAAACTCACAACACCCTATATAAGGTAGATAATTATTTAAATTTTACAGATGATGAAAATGAGGTAAAAAGAAGATAAGTACCTGGTTCAAGTCTTTACAGCTAATAAATGACAGAGCTGGGGTACTGCCTAGCTGCCTGCTCTAGCCTATTTAGACATTATACACACTGTGACCCTAGTAGAAATAACAATGGTAGTCTAGCTTGTATGTACCTGATTTTAAAGGGATTTCATCTAATCATTTACCACTGATATTTGCTATTGTTTTTAGTAGTCCTTTTAAAAATAGCTTTATTGAGGTATAATTGATATACACAAAGCTGTACATATTTAATATATACAATATGATGCATTTGAATATATGCAGGAACCTATAAAACCATCACCACAACCACCCATTTGTTCATTGTATTTATGAGTCTGTTTTCATTTTGTTTTGTTTGTTTTGTTTAGATTCCACATATAAGTAATGTGGTATGTATCTTTCCCTGACTTATTTCACTTAGCATAATACCCTCAGAGTCCATCCGTGTTGTTGCAAATTGCAAGATTTCATCCTTTTAATGTCTCAGTAGTATACAATATCTTCTTTATTCATTCATCCATCAATGGACATTTAGGTTGTTTCTATATCTTTGCTATTGTAAATAATGCTACAATGAACATTGGAATGCATTTATCTTTTTGAATGAGTGTTTTTGTTTTCTTTGGGTAAATATCTAGAAGTGAAATTTCTGGATCAAATGATATGTCTATTTTTAATTTTTTTGAGGAATCTTCATACTGTTTTCTATGGTAGCTGCACCAGTTTTCAATCTCACCATTAGTGAACAAGGGTTCCCTTTTCTCCACATCCTAGCCAGCACTTGTTCTTGGTTGTCTTTTTGCTGATAACAGTTCTGAGAGGTGTGAAGTGGTACCTCATTGTGGCTTTGATCTGTGTTTCCCTGATGATATTGAGCACGTTTTTCATATACCTGTTGGCCATCTGTCTTCTTTGGAGAAATGTCTATTCAAGTATTTTGTCCCATTTTTATAGTTTCAGGACTTATGATTAATCTATTTAATATAAATTTAATCTATTTTGACTTGGCTTTTGTGTATGATATAAGATGAGAATCCAATGTTATTCTTTTGCATGTGAATACCCAGTTTTCCCAACACATTTGTTGAAGAGACCATCTTTTCCTCATTGTGTATTTCTGGCACCCCTACTGAAGATCAGCTAACTGAGTATGCATGGGTTTCTTCTGGGCTCTTTATTCTGTTTCATTAATCTATATGTCTGTTTTTATGCAATGCTATACTGTTTGAATTACTGTAGCCCTTCAATGTATTTTGAAATCAGGGAGCGTGATGACTCCAGTTTTATTCTTCTTTATCAAGAATGCTTTGTCTATTTGGGGTCTTCTGTAATTCCACATGAATTTTAGTATTTTTTTTCTATTTCTGTTAAAAAATGCTGGGATTTTGGGATTTTGATGGGGATAACATTGAATCTGTGTATTGCTTTGGATAGTATGGACATTTTAACAAGATTAAGTTTAAGTTTTCCTAGAAACATACAACCTATCATGACTGAACCATGAAAAACTGGAAATCTGAACAGACCAGTAATGTGTAATGAGATTCAATCTGTAATTTAAAACCTCCCAACAAAGAAAAGCCTAGGACTAGATAGCTTCACTGGCTAATTCTGCTGAACATTAAAGAAGAGTTAACACTAGTCCTTCTCAAACTCCTCCAAAATATTTAAGAAGAGTTAACACTTCAAAACTCATTGATGCCAAAGACATCGCAGGAAAACAACCAATATTCCTGATGAATATAGATGCAAAAATCATCAACAAAATACTATCAAACTGAATTCAACAGAACTTTTAAAAGATCATACACTATAGTCAAGTGGAATTTATTCCTGGGATGAAAGGATGGT
Organism: Mesoplodon mirus; assembly: GCF_964341445.2. Classification (NCBI taxonomy): domain Eukaryota; kingdom Metazoa; phylum Chordata; class Mammalia; order Artiodactyla; family Ziphiidae; genus Mesoplodon; species Mesoplodon mirus. The sequence continues at coordinate 25,319,877 of NC_138992.1, read as the reverse complement.
TCATATGAAAATCAATTAATATGACACACTATGTTAACAGATTGAAGGATAAAAATCACATAACCATTTCAATAAATATTAAAAATAATTTGATGAAATTCAACAGCTTTCATGATAACAACTCTCAACAAATTAGGTACAGAATTTACCTCAACATAATAAAGACCATAAATAAGAAGCCCATAGTTAACATCATACCCAATGTTGAACAAGTGAAAGCTTTTACTTTAAGATCAGGAATAAAACAAGAATTTCCACTCTCATCACTTCTATTCAACATATTACTAGAAGTCCTAGCCAGAGCAATTAGGGAATAAAGGGAAATAAAAAGCATCTAAATTGAAAAGAAAGGAGTAAAATTATCTCTCTTTGCAGGTGACATAATGTCATATATAAATAACCCTAAAGACTTCACAAAAAACTGTTAAAATAAATGAATCCAGTAAAGTTGCAGGATACAAAATCAACATACAAAAATCTTTTGTGTCTCTATACACTAACACTGAACTATCCATAAAGGAAATTAAGAAAACAATCCTATTTACAACAGCATCAAAAATAATAAAATATTTAGGAATAAAGTTAACCAAGGAGGTGAAAGACTTGTACACTGAAAACTACAAAACTTTGATGAAAGAAATTAAAGACATGAATAAATTGAAAAACATTCTATGTCCATGGATTTTGTTGTTCCTTTATTAGGTCAAGGACATGTTTTTAATATTCTAAGTTTTCTATGTACATTACATGATTGTTCCTTTTAATTTGTTAGTGATTTATATATAACTCAATTACATAATGAATTCTATCAATAGATTTTTTTAATGTTAAATCATCTTTGTATTTCAAGAATAAATCTTATTTAGGCATAATGTATCTACACACACACACACTCTCTCTCTCTACTGGATTTTATTTGCTATTTATTTTCTGGTAACATTTGTTTTTATAACAATGAGATCTGAAAATTTATACAACTTACAGAATTTATAAAATGAGATCAGCAAATAATTTTCCTTTCTCAAACTGTCTGGTTTTACTATAATTGTTTCACAGGCTTCAAAATTGAATGTATAAACTGATTTATCTTTTTATATTTTCTAAAAAAGATATATAACAGGGAGATTACTTCTTTGTAGTTTGGTAAAATGTGTCTATAAAACTATGTGGACCTGTTGCCTTTGTGTGTGGGAGTAGGTTTTGAGTAATGATTAAATACCTTTATAGTCTCTTGTCTATCTCTACTTAACTCAATTTGAAAATTTTATTTTTATAAAAAATGATAAAATTTATCTAAGAATTAAAATTGATCAACATAACATTTTTCATGCTATTCTATTTAATTATTTCATTTCTTTTAAATCAGATGTTCAGTACCCACCCAAGGAATTTACATTTTGAAAGTCCCCAATTATGGAGAGACCACTGTGCCCGCCCCCCCTTTCACTCTGTCAGATATTCTCATGTCAGATATTCTCATTGTCAAATATTGTCATTACATTGTCTCCTCAAATCTTCCATATTTTGTAGACATCATCTAAATATTCCAGGGGTTTTCCTGATATAGAAACTTATGAAAAAATACTTAAATTAATAAAACAAAGTACTAACCCACTAGTAACCTTAATCCGTCTGAAAATTCCACATTTTTATCTTTTCTTTTTAGGCCATGAATCTTACAACTTATTTACACAAATAGGAAAAATAAATGGGGGCCCTATAATCAGGGTAGTAAGATATGGATTTTAGGATTCATGAGTGTGTCTTAGGTTTGTGTGCATTTAATTTTTACAAATTCTTTTAAACCCTGATAATTTAGGTTTAAGAGATTCAAGAGATAGTCCATAAATGTAATTTGTATGGAAAACAAATATTTTCTATTCATTAGTTCTCTGGCCATCAGCATGGAAAATTTTTTTCTAAATTCCAAAATTATGAAATATTTTAATACATGTATAGGTATATTTGTGTGAAAAATATAAACATAATGTTTTTATAGTTTGAAGAATGTCATAAAATGAGTAACTAAATTTCTAAGACACATGAAATTATTTTGGATCTACAGAAGCCATTTGTTGATATCACAAGGTCTTATATTTAATATATCTGTAGATAGCTATAATATGCTTTCTCTAAACTATAATAATGTTTCTCTAAACTATAATAATGTTTCTCCCTCTAATGATACATGTCTAGCAGACCAACTTCCTTTACTACCTGGAAGAGGGGAGAGGGTGGAAACTAAGAATGAGGAACTATAAGTTATGAACTGTGAACCTGGAACATTGAATAAATTTTCTATATAGTTTTAATAACAGACATTTCAGATAAAACTGCTTCATTAATAATAAATAAGACCAAGATTCAGAGGGACAAATTGCTTAAGTTCATATGGATGTGCAGTAGCCAAGCCAGGATTAAAAACCCATCTTTGATTCCAAGTTTCCATTCTTTCTATTACACTAGGCTTTTTGTTACTTAACTTATATCATTCTACACATAAGTTAAGTAACCAAAAACATAAATTCTTAGGGGGTATAAAACAGTGGTTAAAATCATAGTCTCTGGAATCAGACAATCCTCAATGCCACCCTTTAGAAGTGTGACCTTGGAACAGCCAATAGTTTCTCTATAACTCACCTTAAAATGGTAATAATATTTGCATCTGCCACTCTGGTAGAATTAATTCCCTTTCCAAAATCTTCTCTTCCCTGTAATGTATCCACATTCTTGCCATGGCTTTGTGCTTATTAACTTTAGACTTGTCCTCATAGTTTGCTTTGGCCAATGGGCTATTGTAGATGTGACATACAAGAATCATAAAACGTGCTTTGTAATCTACCATGAGAAGAACATGACTTTGGTGTACTGATATCTTTTTCAGCTTGGGCTCAACAACAAAAACACATAAGTCCTAAGCCCAAACCACCACCAAGAGCCAAGTTCTATCAACCTGAGGCACTCCACCAAGCTGAGACCAATACACAGCATCGTATCCACAATTGCCTTGCAGACCTAAGAGCCTGAAAAATGTGGAAGGCACGGGGTTTGAGGTTGCTTTGTTACTTAGAAATTTTGTAAAAATGCCTAACATATACCACCCGAGATTGCTAGAAGGGCTAAGTGTGTCGTTACATGAAAAATAAATTGCTTTTAGATCTGACTTCTTCCTGATGTATTTCAAACACCAAAAAGAGTATTTAACCCAGAGTAGATGTGCAGGAAACATTTGTTGACTATTGAATGAATATTGACTTTCACATAGTAAGTGCTAAAAACAATATAGTCTCGTATCCACTCCCTAGAGACAATGATGTGAACTTGGATGATAACAGATTGTACAATATCTATTGAACTTTCTGTTCAGTTATACCTATTACAAATAAATGTAGTTAAGGAGTTCAAAACTAAACCTTTAATAAACAAATATTTTATTCTGTTTGTAACTAAAGTTTTCATTCCTAACCATAGGAATTTAATTTGTTAATTTATGTTAATTTAACATCAATTTATCAATATGTGCCAATGGTCACAAGAGGAGTTTGCAGAAAGAATATGGAAAATTAAAAATAATTCATTTTCATTAATCTGACAAAGAACAGTCTTAAACAAATTAGTATAGCTTACAAAGGTGAATTTAAAAGTTGAGAATAGCTCAAACAACAGAACTGGCTATATTTTTATAGTGGTGTATTTAAAAAGAAAAAAAGAACATTACCATTTCATGTTTTGGGATGTTTTTAATTAATTTAAGCAAAGGATGCGTCAATTATTTCTGAACTATCTCTCAAACTATTATAATGTCTGTTTTTTCTTCAGTTTTATTCAATTTCTTTTCTAAAGGAAAGGATAGGGATGGAGATTTATGAGGCAGAGGGCTTAGAATTTTCCAGTCGTTGGGAGTTACGTGGGATTTGAGTTGGTGAAAAGAAGGGATCTTATCTGATCCTGCAAGCCATACAGATGTAAAAAAAAAATTGAAATTCAAAAAGGAACAATGTAAAGGAAAAGGGAATTAGTTTTCTATAATAATTACACAGAAAACCATGTGTATGCTGATTACTGAAATTATATATCTAGTTCTGTCCACTTACATGAATACCAGGCACATATATCCAACAGCCTATATAACATCTCCTCTTGGACTGCTGTTTTAGAGTTAACATGTCCAAAACAGAATTCTTGTTTCTCAACACTAATTACCTCCCCTGACTTCCCTCAAGTTCAGTGAAAAGCAGCTACATTTAAATCTGCTCAGCCCAAAAGTCTTCAGAGTGATCTTTGCCTTCTCTCTCTTCTTTCTACCCCATATCAACCAGCCCTTTTGTTCTGATCTTTGGATATGTCTTAAATTTACATCTAAGTGCTTCTCTGTACCCCACTATTACTACACTAGTTCAAATCACCGTTGTCAATCTCCTAGATGCAAACTATCTGTTGACTTCCTGGGTCTCCCTAATTCCATTCATGTTTTCTTACTGTACTTTTCCCTGCAAGTTTTACTGAGATTAAATATATACAATTTTTAGATATAATTTTAAGCATAAAGCAAGATGATTTGACTTAATGTTCTCCAGGATTTTATGTTGTCACAAGTGGTAGGATCTCCTTCTTTTTAAAGCTGAATAATATTCCATTGAATGTGTAATATAAATATACATACACACATATATACACACACATATAATTATATTCCATTGAGTGTGTATATTATATCTATACATTATTTTTATCTATTCATCCACTGACACACTTAGGTTGTTTTCATACCTTGGCTTTTATGAATAATGCTGCACAATGAATACAGGAGCATGAATATCTCTTCCAGATCTAGATTTCATTTCTTTGGATATATACCCAGAAGTGGAATTGCTGGATCATGTGGTAGTTCTATTTTAACTTTTTGAGGAAACTTCACACTTTTTTCCATAATGGTGGTACCAATTTACATTTCTATCAACAGTGTAAAAGGGTTCCCTTTTCTCTACACCTTTGCCAACATTTGTTACCCTTTGGCTTTTTGAAAATAGGTGCCCTAACAGATGTAAGGGGGTATCTCACTGTGGTTTTCATTTGCATGTCCCTGATGATTAGTGATGTTGAACACCTTTTCAAGTACCTGTTGGTCATTTGCATGCTGTCTTTTGAGAAGTGTCTACTCAGATTCCCATTTTTAATTAGGTTATTTGTTTTTCTGCTACTGAGTTGTATGAATTTCTTATGTATTTTTTATATTAACCCATTATCAGATATACGGTTTGCAAATATTTTCTTCCATTCCACTGTAAATTTTCAAACCAAAGCCAGAGTGATCTTTTAAAAATGTAAATCATATCAAGTCATTCTCCTCCTACTACTACTACATAATCATAAACTACTACATAGTCTGGCTCTACCCTCTCTCTTTCTTCCCTCATTAATTGCACTCTAGTCATTTTAATCTTCTTGCTGTTCTTGTAAGTATCCACACTCTTACCTGACTCAGGTTTTCTGTATCTGCCGTTTCCTTTACTAGAAATGTTAGTCTTCAAAGTCTTTACACAGTACATACCCTCACTTGATTCAGGTTTCTGCTCAATATCACTGCCTAAAAAGGTTTATGTAGACAATCTTAAATAACCTCCACAAGTGTATCACACAATCTCTTTACTTGCTTTGTTCTTCTACAGAGCATCTGACATCATATATTTGTTTCTTGTCTGTTTTTTCCACTATAATATAAGCTGCAGGAGGGCAGGGATTTGATTTTTATTCACTGTTTATTTTCTAGCATCTAAATTGTGCCTGGCATATAGTAGAAATTCAATAAATATTGGTGGAACAAATATAACTTAGAGGTTATGGTAAAACCTGTTGTATTTAAAGATTCAGAGACAGGTAGACAATTTTAAGAAATTTTGTTCCAGCATCCCTTTGTCTTTCTAACTCTACAAAATTCACTAAAAATGACCAATGATTTCAATATAGTTTCTTTATTAAATATAGTATAGGGCTTCCCTGGTGGCGCAGTGGTTGGGAGTCCGCCTGCCGGTGCCGGACACACGGGTTCGAGCCCTGGTCTGGGAGGATCCCACATGCCGCGGAGCGGCTGGCCCCGTGAGCCACAATTACTGAGCCTGCGCGTCTGGAGCCTGTGCTCCGCAACAGGAGAGGCCGCGGTGGTGGGGGGCCCGCGCACCGCGATGAGGAGTGCCCCCGCTTGCCGCAACTGGAGAAAGCCCTCGCACAGAAACGAAGACCCAACACAGCCATTAAAAAAAAAAAAAAAAAAAAAAAAAAAGAGCTGGTGACACGTACGTGCGCCGAGACAGCGCGAATTGGAGAAAAAAAAAACAAACCTCAATAGGTTACCAGATTAATTCAAGGTAAACTACAAATAAAGGATAATTGAGACAGCACCCAATTAAAAAAAATATATATATATATAGTATAAAAATGCTAACTATAGCAATGGTTCTTTTTTAATTTCTAGGAAGAGTAAACTAAGTTAAAAAAATTTTTCTGATTTAGGAAGGGTTTTTTTTTTTAAGAAATACTTTTATCTTTACCTATAAACTTTGAAGTTTATATGTAACTTTAGGTGTGTATAGTGCTGAGTGGAGAACCCTTGTAAAATTTTTTAAACCTACTTATTTTCTTAAATGTACTTACATTTTTATATTATTAAGTTGCTCAACAATGACTAGTGTAAAAATCAATGTGAAATCAAAATACTGGCATTTTTTTTACAAAATCTATACAGGAGAAGGCTGAGTTAAACAGGCTTTTGTTGTATTTATAATTTTTCTTTATGATTGGTCATTGCTGTTCTTTAAGTTGTTCATCATGATTTGATAAGCTAAGCACTGCTTGTTTATCATACAATGCACTGATGGTCTTAAAAACTTCATGGAAATCATAAAATTGCCAAACTTCACTTAGAAACTGCATCAACAATTTCTCAAACTCTTCTTGAGTACTGATTTACCCAACATGTAATCAAAATGCTTATTGTTTGTTTCTAATAACAGATATTTACAACAGCCTGCTTCATCTATTTATGATGATTTATCAAGGGAGAAGTAATCAAAATATTTGCGAATGGTATCTTGGTTGGCCAAATGGTTTGACCTGCATGTGGTGACAGAGCCAGACAATTTCAGAATTTCTAAAAATCTCCAGAGTACCTGAAGTTTCTATAAAGAAGCATTATTATACCTTATATTATTCTGAAAGAACTTTACAAGGAACATGATAATTAAAGACTTATTGCTAAAGGATTTTGAACATTTGTGAAACAAGGACATTATTCAATTCAGTGAGGCATTTAAGGTTTTCATTGAACAAAATATATAATATATAGCCTGTTGTTATATCAATTATGTAGATCTAAATGTAGTATATTCTTAGGCATTTTTCTCTAAATAAAAGGTTATGTATCACTGATAAAAAGTATATCCCAGAGGAATTTCATGTTTTTATTTTCCTCTGTTCTATATATTTTTGAGTTAATTTTGACACAAATTGTTATTTTATACAAACTTCCAGTTTCATAAAGATTAACAATACAATATTATTGTCTTTTATGCTGAGTATATAATTGTGACTTTTTAAAAGTAAACATTAATTTTTTTTCTTATTTATAGCATGAACATTTTTATATTTTTCCTTTGCTCAGTAATTTTGAATGAATTGACAAACAAGATTCTTAATACAATAGAAGTAGGTAAGGAACAGCACTATATATGAGCCTGAAAGGCACAGTTAGTGATAAGTTTTTATTTTATGTTGGAAGGGCTAAAATCTAACTAAAGACCCAGATAAGACTTAAACCTAGTTGTAAAATGAGACAAGGATCCTCTATTAGAGGGATGGAATTGTCTATTTTATATAAGTAATCAAGAACTTCCTAATTCTAGCTCACTTGTTATCTAAATACACATAAACATTGTCTTAATGCAGAGAAGAGAATGATTTGGCAGGTAGCTATGGGTAATTAAATAAAAATGAAAAGAACAAATCCTGGATTTAACATAATGACGTAATATTTAGGATGTTTGGGCAAAACTAAATTACATAATGTAGTAAGGGAACTAATTTCAAGATTATTTTTGTTGTTTGCTGAATGTTCTAAGTTCTTCTTTTACAGGATTTCTGGTACTTTCCTGACTTCTTCCATTCATTTCTCCCTAATAGTTTTTCAATTCTATAAATATCAAAAGTCTGTGAGATTTCATATTTTAGAAGAATTCTAGAGATGAATGAATTTTATTGACTAGAACAGAAATTAAGATATACTTTTAATGACTAACCTATAGCATATCCAGGTAGAAATAAACCAAGATTCACTGGTAGATCTGTCCCTACTCTTTCAGCTGAAACAATATTAACAGAATAGTGGGATTTTGATGGCTTTTACCTTATCTGCTCATCCAGAACCACATTCACCTGTAAAGTGTCTGCTAAGTATATTTGGAGATGAGAGAGTATCCCACCTGTGCTTATAAGCAAGTTGAACACTGGGGAATCCCATTGCTATTGCACTTCCCCTGCTGGGCTACTCCACCTTCTGCTGCATCTGATGGAGGCCTGCAGGCCAGCTGAGCAGTCCTCACTATTCACCCAGCTTCACCATCTCCTCGCCGACTTTGCCAGGCACCTCCTCCACCAAACCAAGGGGGTCACTTGAAGGAACAGTGCATACATGCTTTCCTTTTAGGAAAGTCCAAGTTTAAACAGGCTGAGCATAAAAGCAAACATTCATCCACCTACCACTTTGCAGCTAAGTGACTCTGAGTGAAATTATGTAAGTTTCTATGTCTGTAAAATGGAGTAGTAAATGTTTCCCCTTCAGAGTTTTTGGAGTATCAAATGAGATTATTTATGCTGCTAACTAAACAGCAAATAAATATTATTTTTATAAGAATATTTAGTACATTTGATGAGGCAGAAAAGAACTAAAGAGGAAGCTAGCTAAGAGACACCATTTATTTCTAGCAATACAAATTTTAACCAATTTTAGACAGCTTATCTTATACTGCCAAAAAAAGGTTTGATATGGTCATGGATGTACACAATCATTTAAAAACTTCAGATCAAATATTAGGGTAATATAAATGCAGAAGTATGTCTTATATTCAAAATCAAAGTTGTTTTGGTATGACAGAATAAATAAAATTCGGAGATTGATGAATTAATGTGCTAAATAATATAGGCTTGGTAGAGAGAAGTAAACAACTTAGGAGAATATTAAGATAAACATACAGATAGGGCTTCCCTGGTGGCTCACTGGTTGAGAATCTGCCTGCTAATGCAAGGGACACAGGTTCGAGCCCTGGTCTGGGAGGATCCCACATGCTGCAGAGCAACTAGGCCCGTGAGCCACAACTACTGAGCCTGTGCGTCTGGAGCCTGTGCTCCGCAATAAGAGAGGCCACGATAGATGGTGAGAGGCCTGCGCACCGCAATGAAGAGTGGCCCCCGCTTGCCACAGCTAGAGAAAGCCCTCGCACAGAAATGAAGACCCAACACAGCAAAAATAAATTAATTAATTAATAAACTCCTACCCCAACATCTCCTTAAAAAAAATAGATAAAGACAGTTACAGTTTATTCATGGGAATAATTATTGTAGTGCTTTGCTTACTCCCCAAAACATGAAATTAAAAAAACCAATATTTTTTAGAATAATTTTATAAACATTGAGTGATAATAGAGGCTATTAATTCCACTTTCAGCAGAAAGCCAATATGTGATTAAAGGCATTAAAAGTGTCAAGCAAATAAAGTTTACTCAGTTGTAAACTTTGATGCATGTGTTTAAATGATTTAGTACAGGAACATCTTGCAGCTTTCACCAGACATTATTCAATTCCATTTTTTTTTTTACTGTGGTAAAAACAAAGTTTCTGAATCTACCAAGAAACTCTGAAGCATTTTTATAAGAGTATGTGAATTTGTTATTACAAAGCACACTCACTGTAAGAGTTTTAAAAATATAATTAATTTGAATTATTTATTCATAATGAAGCAAGTATTCACTGAGCACCAGTGCCAACTAATTCACTCTAACATACATCACTGGAGACCACTGGATGCTACTCACATGCTATATGGTGAACAAACAGATGAATAAGACTCAGTTTCTACTCATACATAATCTCATAGAGAAACAAACGTGTACAACAGAAGATAATGTCAAAAAGATTCTCTTCACTATGGTCAAAGGGCTATGGAACAACAAAGAGGGAGTGATTAATTCCAGAGTGTATTGTGGCTCGAAGAATCTAGTATTCAGAGACAGGCCTAAATTTGAATCACGAATCTGACTTTTACCAGTTCAGACTGTTATTTTCCCAGCACAGAATCCATTTATATTTCTTCCAAGTATATATTTCTAACCTTAACTCTAACCACACCCTGACTTTCTTTCAAGAAATAATCCCGTTTTACTCTTGGTCCATGACTTTGAGTTAGACTGATCACCTACTTACATCTTCAGGTGTGGACAGAACAAGACTCAGGCCTAATCAATCTTCTCAATCTTCCTAGTCAAAAGACCCACAAAGCCTCCTCTTATAGTGAACGATTGTTAACACTTTGCCATATTTGCTTAATTCTTGCTGAAATATTTTTAAATAGATTAATTGCACCATTGCATTTTATCCCGAAAGATATTATTATATATCTCTATAAAACTCGGTTTTTCTATTTCTGCTATATAACCACTCAACCATTATCATACATAAAAATTGGCAACAATTATCTAATAGTATATAGGTATATTCATATAGTATATTCAAATTTCCTGAATTTCCCACAATCACTTTGCTTAGATCAAGATTCAGTCAAAGACCACATAGCTTGCATTTGGGTACTATATCTCTAAAATCTCTTCCCATGTAGAATAAACCCTCCTCCCCCTACTTTTGTTTTTCTATGACATTAATTTCTTGAGGCTGGGTTAGTTATCCTGTGGAATATTTCACCTTCTAATTTTATCTGAATTTATTATTTATTTTTTTCATTTAACTCCTATCTCTATTTTTTGAATGTCATACATACAAAATGAGAGTAAAAGGTATTAGACACAGGTTAAATGTATTTGGCAAGAATAGTTCACAGGTGATGCTCTGTAATGATGACTCATCTGTTTTTTCCCCTGCTGTTGGTAATAAGATTATTGACAGGGTTAAGACAGGGACACCTAGATCTCCCCATTGTGGAGCCACATTTTCCTGTCTGTGAGAAGCAAGTCATCTGTGTGATGAAAATCTGGTTTTATGAGAAGATCCAGGTCCAAACAACCTTTCATCTACTGATTGTAGTACCACTGCCTTTCCTTCCTGGAGTCAATCGTTTCATTAGTGTTGCAAACTCCCAATTGCTTAGTGATATTCCTTCCATAATTATTAGTTGGTATTCTTCTGTAAATAAGTGTCTTCCTTTATCAACTGTGGCCTTTTTTGATTAACCAATATGGTTCTCATTGAAAACTTAGGAGATGTGCTTAATTCTTGCATTTAATTACCATTTTTCAGTAGAAGTTATTTGTGTAACAGTCACATTGGTGCTCAGGGAGGTTTTTCTTTGTATTTTTCTGTTTTACTTTTTGGCTCTTAACATTTATTTTAACATACTATTTTAAATAGTGTATATCAATAAATAAACATAGTAGGTATTACTACTCACCGAAACTTCTGCTCTCTCCCCTCTTCCGCGTCTGTGAGAGGATTGCATTCCCTGCCTCCCTTTAAGTATGGGAGGGTGTGTGTAATCACGCGAGAAGTTAAAGTTAATAAGCTGCAGCTGAGAGGTAATGCAAAGTCAATTTTTCATGCTCTCCCTTCCCACAGCCATAGCAAATCGCTCTCTAGTTGGTGGGACTTCATTTCCTGGTCCCTGTATGAGGACCATGAGGAGTCGACGCTATGCAACTTTTTTTTTTTTTTTTTTTTTTTTTGCGGTACGCGGGATTCTCACTGTTGTGGCCTCTCCCATTGCGGAGCACAGGCTCCAGGCGCGCAGGCTCAGCAGCCATGGCTCACGGGCCCAGCCGCTCCGCGGCATGTGGGATCCTCCCGGACCGGAGCACAAACCCGCGTCCCCCGCATCGGCAGGCGGACTCTCTACTACTGCGCCACCAGGGAAGCCCCCTATGCAACTTTTGAATTATGTGTAGTAAGAGCGAGAACTATTTTTCTTATTGCTTTAAAACATTGATTTTTAAAAAAGTTTTATTACAACATAACTTATATCCCGACATATATAGTAAGATATTGTACAATACCTTACATAAGAGTTTTAAAATTATGACTTCAGAATTTGCCCATCACTAAAATATCCAAATGCAATATGGGAGTGTTTTCAAATATTCAGATAGTCTATGCTAAACAGTGAAAACTCAGTTAACTCTTTATATTTTATACTTTCTTCCATATGCTCTCATGTTAGGTATATGCTTGTGACTAGAATGTGCCAGCTCACTTGGTGACAGAGAGTTGAAAATCCTTTAGATACATTTTACTTAGATAATTGTAGTCTCCAGATTGAAGTAATTGGCAGAGAGCTGGGAATAGCAGTCATAACAGTTGTTTAACTGAGAAGTGATTATCCATATGTGGCTACAGGGCTTGTGAGAAATCGAAAAGGCTAAATGCTACCAGTGCCTCTATTCAGCTCCTAATCCTTTTGCAGCATGTTCATGTTTTTCAGCTTTCCAATTTTTTTCCAACCCAATCTCTATATCACACCGAGTGCTATCACACCATATGCTGCTTTCTGCCCTTTCACACTTTCCAAGAACACTTGAAAAGCTAAAATCTATACTCTAGTCTGGGAAGTAAGAAATGTACAAAAATAAGCATACCACAAAGGAGAGAGTGATAAATACCAGAGGAGAGGAACAGATAAAGTGCTAAAGAAGTAGGCAAAAATATTGTTTCCAGCTGTGAGATATGAAAGGTGATAGTTTTCTATACAGAACTTGAAAGATAGATAAAGTATGGATGTATGGCTATGAGAGGGAAAGAGGTTTTCAAAGCAGACTGTGGTCAAAACACTGGCCAGTGGAGGGTATGGGTGAACTCTCATCAAGGAGTTATGTTAGAGGAGAAATCACCTCCCTGAACTAAAACGTGTGACCTCCTTCCCACCTGAGGGAACATTCACAATTCCTGATCTCTAGAATTCTGCAACCCAAGCCCTACTTATGGATGATTTCTGTTCATCATTGAGATTACTACTTAAATATTACTTTTTCATGGAAACCTTTCTAACTTCTAGCTAGTTTAGATTGTCGATTTTAATTATTTATCGCATATGGGGCTTTTCTTTGGTTGCATTTAATAAAAGTCATTGTTTTATGTTTTATCCTACTTCCTCATCAGACTCTGAGTCCCACGAGAGAAGGGACTGTTAGCCCATAGCAAGGGCTCCAGACATATCTGTTGATTAAATCAAAGCTAGATTTAAACCAGATAGGCATGTAATACTAATATTTACTTTACTGTAGGGGTTGAGAGCCAGGATAAATTAACAACAAATATGCTTCAAGTTCCCAAATGAGAGGAGGTTATTGAAGACAGCTGTATTTGTTTTCAGTGGCTGCTGGAACAACGTATCTCAAATTTGGAGGCTTAAAACAACACATACTTATTATTTTATAGCTCTGTAGATCAGAAATCTGACATGGGTCTAATAGCCTAAAATCAAAATGTAGGCAGGCCTGCATTCTTTTCTGGATGCTCTAGGGGAGAATTTATTTCCTTGTCTTTTCCAGCTTCTAAAGACTATCTGCTCTCTTTGGCTCATGGTTCTTTGAGAATCTACAATTCTCAGCAACTTTGGATTGAATCCTTCTCATGCTGCCCTCTGTTTCTTTTGACTCCTTCTTCCACTCTTAAATAAGCTTGTGATTATATTGGACCCACCTGGATATTCCAGCGTACTCTCACTGAAGTCTGCTTATTAACAACATTGATTTCATCTGCAACCTCATTGTCCTTTGCCACCTAACATAACATATTCCAGGGATTAATATGTAGATATCTTGGGAGGGTCATTATTCTACCTTCTACATTAGCTACTTAAATGTTGGAGAAAAATGATAGAGTATTTTAGTCTTATGAAATTACTGATGAGATTCTCCTTGTGCAATAACTAAATAATAATCCTAATTACTCCTTAATACCAAAGTAAATAAAACCATGTCTTTAGGATAAAGGGGAGACATCAGTAAGGATGCTATGAACTAAAAGCTATGTAAGTGTGCACTATTAATAAGAAGAATCTTATTAATTAGAAGAATCAGAACCATGTGGGGATTTTACTACTTTTTGTCCCTAAAGGATATCATCTCTGATCTAATTCTGCCTCTCATTCTAGCTGCATTTATCACACATTCCTGTTTTCCTTTCTTTTCTTAAAAGTAATCACTCCTCTTTGGCCTAGCTACACTAATACCTAAACATTTACATCTTGACCCCAATAACACTTTTCTTTTATTAGTGTCCATGCCTTTTCTTTTTTCCATTTTCCTTTTACCAGATTGTAGACATGTTCAAAGAGTGAATTTATTTCTCTTTATAAACCCTGAAGTTAGTTCTGTGATTGTTATATGTCAATCAGCTGTACAGTAACTGTCTGCTAAGTGAATCAAGTGAATGAACGTGGACATGGAATAAAAGAATCAAATAGTTGATCACATTATTTGAATACAAAATGGAAAGAAAATACTCTGTAATTAAGACTTATTTGAAAACTGCTTAGGACAGAATCAAATCAGCCACGAAAACATCACTTCCAGTTCTGATTTTAGCAGAATTATAGGAACATAGGCAACATAAAAATGATCATTATAATATTTATATTATTATAAATAGTTCAGTCCACAACACATTATATATGCTCATACTAAAATGTTGTTAGATTTGTTGCCATGATCATTTTCAACTGCTTTTTAACTAATAGTTTATATAAAAAGAAACAAATTTTAAGAGTTATCTCTACATTTATTTGGGGGGGAGAGGGGTTGATGGTTTTCATTTTAATAGTCTGGCACTGGACTAGGCAGTGGGGAAGTCATAAATAAATTGTAAGTCCCACATTCAAAAAGAAAATGAACTAGTCCAAGGGGTAAAACCCAGATAGTTTTAATACAGTCTATAAAGTATAGATATACTGAGTCTTATGCACATATATAAAGGGGGCCTGACCCACTGTGGTGAAGTCAGGAAGACTTCTCTGAGAAACAAGTAGCTGAGACCAAATGGATAAGAGATGGTAGTAAGGCAACAGCTTTTAAAAATATTATATACGTTGAAACATTTAGTGATTTTTATACATGGAGTGTGAGGGAGAGAAGGATTCTAGCTCCTGCCTTTGGGCTGATTCCAATTCTAATCTGTAAGAGGAAATGGTGATGGTGGAGCATGTCTGGGGAGGAGAAGGAGATCAGTGCTTGGATGTGTGTTCCATCCATAGTTGAATGTTGTGCCAGAAACCTACCTGTTTACATTGCAAGATACATTTGCTTTAACAAATACTGTACAATGTTCTGTAGCACACTGCCTATTTCTACAGCTAACAATATAAATATCTAAACAGATGTGACAATCATTAGGGCTGAAGTTTCATTGCTCATATCACCTATCAATGCTTCCTTTTAAGGGAACTATCTTGTGAGTCACAATGTTTCTGAGTCTGAATTCATTGCCATCTACAAATTCATGTACAGCTGAAATCCAGACCATCTACTAAGGTCCATTTTCAGTCACCTTTTAAGGACTTAGCATCTAGATTGCTCTAAATGTATTTTTTTGTTAAATAAACATATATGAAATACTACATACCGGGCACTGGGCGTGGCACGAGGGGAGGGTGAAGAAGGCAATCAGTGACAGAGAGGATGATCCTCACTCTTGAGGAACTCACATTATTAAGACATAGAAAATGGAAATGTGGTAAAATAGTATATTTATCTTTTTATGAATATATTTCTTTAATAGGATGGTCATAAGAATGACACAGCACTGCCTTTCTGATGTGATAAAGAATAAACATCTGACCCACATCATGGCAGGAAACTGGGGTGCCAAGTGCCCACAGAAGAAATCTCCATTCACCAAAGAGAGGATGTTTCCTTGGATTCCATCATCTCTGCTGTAGTTTCCAGTCAGGTCTCCATGACTTGCCTGGGATCCTTTATTTCAGCACCTGTTATCCTTCTTTTCCCTTGCCACTCTGGACGCCTATAAGACCCAGGTCATCTATTCCATGTCTCATTCATCCAGGCCATCACTGGAATTCTGCAGCACATCTCTTTAATATGCTGCTGCCCTGCCATCCTCAAGGCAGTTGGGGGTGGGAGGGGGAAACATAGCATCATATTAGCAAAAGCAAACAGCCGGGGTATATTAGCAAATGACATTTGGACATATACCTAAGAAGCTCCCAGAATACATGCTTCCCTCTCAAGTGATATATAGTCTCCTAGACAGCAAAGAAAATCCCTTAATTATTTAAACATGTATGGGCTGATTCTCCATGCCAGGCACAAGACACACCAAGTGGATGGTGTTTCCTTCCTTCATGCACAACCCATGATAGGAGGTTTGTGCCTGAAAGCGGGAACCAGATCTCTATCATGGCTCAGTCAGGTTTGTCTTGGCTTTTCCCTACCTTTGAATGATGCCACCACTCTGCTTTCCCCTGTTCTGGGCATTAGTTCAGTTTTCAGAAGGAGGGATAAGATGGCAGAGAGAGGGCAGAAGGGGAAATGGGGAGGGTGTACCTGTAAAACAAAACGAAAGCAATACAAAAAGCAAAACCCAGATTTAGTATTATGATATTCTGCAACAATAGAAGGTAGCTGGAAATATTATGCTCTAACACAGACAACATGGTACACAAGCCACAGGGGAAGAGTCAGTGGGGACAGTGTGGCACAGACCTCTTAAACTTGCTGGGTCTCAAATCTTTGTTACATTCTTAAATATTTCATGTATGACAATGATTGATTTAAGGTATTGTATTTTCTACACTTTCTAGCAATCTTCAGAGTAATAGAAAGCAAATCATCTGTTTCTCTGGTAAGGGGCAGTCAAAATTAGTATCACCCTGTTAAACACTGGTATGTAGTTAAATGAAATGTCTCCCTCAGGAAAGAATGGAGAACTCAATAATACCTCTACTCTCACAATATTCATAATTTTTCTGGTCCAATTTTGAGGAACAAGTTGTATTTGAAACGTTAAAATCTTTTTTTTTTTTTTTTTTTTTTTGCGGTACGCGGGCCTCTCACTGTCGCGGCCTCTCCCGTTGCGGAGCACAGGCTCCGGACGCGCAGGCTCAGTGGCCATGGCTCACGGGCCCAGCCGCTCCGCGGCATGTGGGATCTTCCTGGACCGAGGCACGAACCCGTGTCCCCTGCATCAGCAGGCAGGCGTACCCAACCACTGCGCCACCAGGGAAGCCCTGAAATGTTAAAATCTTAATAATAATAAAGGGTAAATGACCATTTTCACCAAATAAATGTCTACCTCTGAAATGGAAATAAATAATAACTAAAATAAATTAACTTCAGAAGCTTGTCATGATGTTAGATATATGCACTGCATACCTAACTGTACATTTCATAAGCTAGTGTGATGATAAAGAGATAATTGACATTATTAAACCGTGGTTAGGTATTCACCTTTGAGAAATAACCTTACCATGCTGATTTTCTTAAAAGTAACTTTGCCAAGCCAAGCCCTACCATCTTACAAAATAATGATGTGTATCAATGGCTTGATTGAGAATATAATGATGAAAAGACCTTAAAATATTTGTGGACAAATAGATAACTTTTGCAGATTTGTCAGTGTGGTTTTACATTTACATTAAGGTTACTGAATTTATTAAGAATCTGGGTCAGAATGTTAGACTAATATGAAACCAAATAACTCAGATTCTAATTTTCTTATACGAACTCACAATAAATTTCATTTATTATGTGGAAAATGGCCTGACATTTTGAAATCAGGAGAAGTCATTTTCTAAAAATGCAAGTCTAAATGTGCAATATTTGCACACTCAAGGAGAGGTTATTTAATTGATTTGAAGTATGATAAAAAAACTTTTTCCCTCAAAGAAAACTTCCTGTGAATTAAAATGAATAAGATGTGTGCTCAACCTCTTTCCCCAACAGATTTTGGAACAAGTTTCAGAGTGGAGGGAGAGATACAATAAGCTTCTAGATTTTGAGCTCTTGGAGGAGATGTGCCTTTGCCTCAGGACTGCATAAAAAATAGACAACTGACCAGTTTCATGAATAGAGAAATTCCACGCTAAGATGGCATGCTGGATGGGTCTGAGAAAGTCTCCCAGAGGTTCGAAAAGCTGAAAGCATTTTAGGCATCAGTCCTGAGAAAAACAGAGGAGTGGTGAAAGAAATTGTACAGTGCCACTGAATTTTCCATAGCTCCTATTCTTGCAGTTGGGAGTGAGGAAAAATGAAGAAAAAACCTTTGAATATCAAGAATCAAAGACATTTTTAATATCACATATGTGGAATCTAAAAAATAATACAAATAAATGTATATGCAAAACAAAACAGACTCACATATATAGAAAACAAACCAGTGGTAACCAGTGGTGAGTGGGAAGTGGGTAGGGACGAATTAAGGATATGGGATTAACAGATGCAAACTACTATGTATAAAATAGATAATCAACAAGGATATACTGTATAGCACAGGAAGTTATAGCCATTATCTTGAAATAACTTTTAAGGGAGTGTAATCTGTAAAATACTGAATCACTATGCTTTATACCTGGAACTAGTATAATATTGTAAATCAACTATACTTCAATTAAAAAAAAAGAATCAAAAGGCATTTCCTGTCATCGATGTAATGAATGCCTGTGTGGAGAAAAGACAACCGGGCAGCAGATGAACTGCCCCTAATTCATGTCCTTTGAATACCTGAGCACTGCACAAGAGGGTGCCAGGAGCAACGGTGGGGACCCTGACATGTCCAGAATTACACAGAATTGAACAAGATTTAGTTTCTTCTGTATAATAGAATTGTGACACAAAATAGAAATTAGATTGAGTTATATAAAAATAATGAAGGTTATATTTCTTGCACACTTGCTTTTGTGGCCTGACATTTGAGCCTGCTAAATAAAGATTTAGGAATCAATCAAGTTACCTCAAATAATTTGGGGGTACCTTGAAGAAAGTACACATGGAAATAAAGACAATGAAATCTCATAGGATTCCAGGACCTGCAATATATCAGAGCCTTACAAAGCATGAACTATAATTTAGAAACTGGAAGATACACAAGAACTCTAGGATCGGGTTATCCCTACGTGCCCTCGATAGCAAGAATTTATTACTCTTCTTTGTGGTGACTCAGCTTCTCTCTACCTGCTTCTACTGCTCCTATGTCTAACAATCACCTCATATTTTTCTCTTCCTCCATTCTCCACCTTACATCATCTGTGTTTTCATTACTTTTACTTACTTACAACTTTAGTTTGAGAGGTGCGGGCTCCAGCTTCTAATGAGTTCCCTTTGCCTTTTCAGCTTCTGCTCCCACTATAAATTGACTAATTCTATTTCTGTGTTTCCAATTAAAATTTCGAATAGAGAGAACCTGATTGGCCCAATTACTTATGATTATGCCTAATTGAACAGACTTCATGGTGCTGACCAGCCATGGCCCCATAGGTCAAATATAGCATGAAGTTGTGGGTTAGATATTTTCCCTTAGATACGACTTTCATATCCATATCTCTGCCATAGGATTTATTGTAATATTTACAATGTGTTGCTTACTTGCTTGGACTCTTACTAGACTAGTGTTTTACAAACTACTATGCACTCCTAGGAGAAAAATATTTTGAACGTGCACTCTGAAATATAGTATATTTATTTGGACTTAATGAATATACAGTACTGTGTTAATACCATATTACCTTATAGGACACACTAACACAATAGAATTTTAAATTATTGAAATACAAAAAAAAATGAAAAAAAACAAAATTGAAATACAAAACTAAGCTATACTTATTTCCCTCAACTCTAAAATCATCTTTTCTAGAATAAATTCAATTCACTTTGGACACCACAGTGCTGGATGAAAAGCCAATCAGGCTGACCGACGTTAATAATAGTAGTGGTACTAGTATTAAAAATCAGAATAGTAGTAATAGTAGCACTAGTAATAAAGGAAATAGTAGGAGTTACAGTACTAGTAGTAGTAATAGTAAGAACAGGTGTAGTAGTGACAGTAGTCACAGCAAACATTGATTGAGTGCTTATCACTACGTATTACCATATCATTTCTATTTTAACCTTCATAATGTTTTCCTGATACAGATATTAAATATATGTCCATTTTACGAGTAGAGAAACTAAGGCTTAAAGGGATTATATGGGTTGCTCAAAGTCACACTAATAGTAAAAGGCTTGCCAGATTCCAGACCTGATCTAGCTTTGTTCTCAGCCAGATGTCTTAACCATCCCCTTACTCTGTGTTACACATTGGTGCTTTGGAGCTTTTACCAATTACTGGGTAGGAAAAAAAAAATCTCAAACTCTATTTAATGGTAGAGAAGGGTTTATAATAGTCATCAGGGCTTGGATATTAGTTATTACTTCAAAGACTGAACTGGGCTGAGTGCAGAAAGCAAATCTGGAAAATCCACAACTGGACTGGACAGGGAAAGCAGGGACTAGTATTTCTAGTGATTATTTCTTAATCAGTCCTTAGCTTTTCACATATTTGACCCTTTTCTCCCTTGAAAAATAAGACTATCATTCTAATTTATTTGATCATTATTTCATGGACATGTGAAATAATCTTTGAAATTACTTTGAAATCTATGAAATTACTTTCCTTGTATTATACATATGGAAATAACTATCTACTTGTCCATATCTAGAAAAACAGGCTCTTTAAAATTCAACTGTGCAATTGCAAATGCTCATTTAAATTCCTCTTGTTTTTGTTAACCATCACTTCCTCTGAAATACCTTTTCTGACCATTTTTCATCTGTCAACTATGTTACTTGTTCCTTACTACAGCCTCTCCTAGCTCTTAATACTCACATAAGTGTAACATCCATTACACCAAAGTTACTCATTTCTTTGGTCTAAACGCTAAAGATAGAAATTGGTTTGTATTGTTCCTAGGATCTGGCATTGTGCTTGGCTCAGGTAGATATTCACCAGATTCTGTATTGTCTAGTGAAGGAGGAAAGTAAGAACATGTCACAAAAGTTAGAAGAGAGGAAAAAAGAAAAAAAGAGTGCAATTATAAAGTTTTTCCAGGCACAAAATCACAAAGATCTGAGCTAAATTATTGGTACAAAAGGAAGGAAAAAAGAGTGACATCAAATGCTCATTCTATGTATCAGTTGACTTGGTGATCAGATATGTATAACAAGTTAGAAAAAGATGGAGTGTATCAAAATTATGTTTACAGATTATATTTTGGACAACTGGAATGTCAATATGAAAAAGAGGAAAGTTTAAAATATCCCCTTTTGAAAGTGGAATGGGTTCATTTTCAGATATATTCTCTTTGAGACTATGGGTCAAATTTTAGTGAATCAAGAGACTGTAAATTCAGATTTCAATCACTGGAACTACAAAATAATCAAATCAAAACAATTTATACAGTGCTCAAGCATTCTTTTAATATAAAAGATATCTAAATTAAACATCAACCACTTGTTTTCTGATAGTTTGAAATTGACCCATCTCTCAATAAAGATTACCTGGCGGGCTTCCCTGGTGGCGCAGTGGTTGAGAGTCCGCCTGCCGATGCAGGGGACACGGGTTCATGCCCCGGTCCAGGAAGATCCCACATGCCACAGAGCAGCTAGGCCCGTGAGCCATGGCCGCTGAGCCTGTGCATCCAGAGCCTGTGCTCCGCAACGGGAGAGGCCACAGCAGTGAGAGGCCCGCGTACCGCAAAAAAAAAAAAAAAAAAAAGATTACCTGGCATGTCGGGAGCTCTTTGAGAAAAATGTCTGAACATGGAAGTGCAAAGTAAAGTGCAAAGTTGAAACTTTGGGGACCCATGAACAGGGTACCATTGACATCTGTGCTTGGGACCAGTTAGGATATAATTGCAACAATCATCTGAGGTTTATTTGAAAAGTGGAGTTAGTTTCAAGAGTTACAAAGAAGTAAAGGTTAAAAAAAAATACAGATTTTACTAGGGAAGTGACTGCATTCTCCAAGTGTCTCTCCAAAAATGATGTGTTTGAAAGGTGCAAGCTGGAGCCAGGTATTTGGAAGGTAGAAGGTCTCCCTTTGAACTGAGAATACTCACGTAGTTCTGGATAAATTAGGAAAAAGTAAAGACCCCTAGAGATTCAGGTTAGAATCTGACACATGGGTATTCAAGACAGGATTAATATGAAAAATAAATGAAATATGATGGTATTTCCACTCAAGTAGGTGAAGAAGAAAAATGGGTAACTTCTGTATGGTGAAGAAAGAGGTTTAGAATGATGGTGAGCAGCGTTTTTACTTAAATGCAAATCAACAGAAATAAATATATAATGGTAGCAATTATTTTCCATTTAATATAAAAATCTGTATTGAATGCACTGTAAAAAAAATACATATTTGTATGGCTTTAATTGCCTACTTTATAGACAAGGGAAGATCAATACGAAAATTGGTGGCACTCTAGCCATTTAAATTTTACCTTCTGGGTATATTTATGAAATAGCACAAAAGTAGTTCTTTGTAGCACTATACAATTGTGACTGATGAAAAGATTACAGTTCCCAGAGAGATTGCATTTTTATGACAAATATTTAATGATCTCCTACTGTGTGCCAGGCGTAGTGAAATTGCCGTCCATTGTCTGGTGAATAAAGCAGAGGTTATTCTTCATTTGTTGGAGCTTCAATCTAGTTAAAGTGATTAGAAGTTTTCACATGTATTATCTCATTCCATCCTCCAATCAGCTGCATGAGGTAAGAAAGTATCATATGTGATTTATTTTCCAATAAACTTAGCCAGAGTAGTGAAAGTCATATGGCTATTTACCAAGAAAGACAGGGTTGGAATTAAACTGAATGTGATATTTACTGAAGGTTTATTGTATGTTGCTAACATTACAAAGAGTGAGAAAATAACCTAATTTTCTCCAGTTCTGGGTTCTTGCCCCCTTTCTATTAAGGCTATTCTAGCAAGTTTTTGATGAAAATGACTGTGGGAACCCTGGTCAGAAGCTTCTGTCCCCACTAGAAGTCATACCCTCTGCTAATTTCCTGCCTTCATTCTGAGACAGGGCCCTGCATTCTGGAGCCCATACTTCCAGTGCTAACATCACAAAACAGGGGTTTTTTTCCTCATCGTGGGGGTGGGAAAAGCCATCAACTAGAGAAGAAAAGATAGTGCATGAAATGAGCAAAAGGTACAAAAGAGACCTGCTATGTTGTGAGAGAATGTGTCTGTTTAATAAAGCAGAAGGAAATGTTGGAAACATATATTTTAAGAAATAAACACTTGTGAAAATCTCTACCTCCAAAACCAATGCCAGGTCAAGTCCTTAACCACAAGTACATTCTTTGGAGACAAGTAGATATTTATTGATTGGAAAGTAAACACCAAATTAATTATTGGGCTATTATCTTTCCAGTGAATAGCTATTTGTAAATCAAGATTTTTTCACTTGGGAAATTATAGGAAAAAGTCACTGAAGAGTCAAAGGATTATTTCTCTCGACTAACCAATGACGCAGTAAGGTTCATTATTAAATTTTACAGCACATGCAGAAACACCTGACATACAGAAGTCAATAAATATTTGTTGAGTAAATGAATAGAGCTGACCTTGGCACACACAGACCTAATAGCTAGTCCTAACATGTGGGGAAATTCATTTGAAAGGATAAACTTGGTGCCCAAGAAGTAATAGAAAATACTGTTAATCCTTTCAATTGGATTTTCCACACACAATCAGCATTTGTTTTCTAATTTTAGTGAAATATTTTAATTATGGTATCTTTTTTATATCATGTGATCAATACTTATGGGTTCAACTGAATTGAAATTTAAATATAATATGGTATCAGCTATTGCATATGCAGGAATTTAACAAACTTTATGTATTTTCTCTGACTTTTGGAAATAGACATTTATGTAGAAATGCCTTCTTCAGCATTCAGTTATTTTCCATTTTTAGAGGAAGATATGTAAAGGAAGGAGATTAGTATTGATCCACAACACTAGTTTTGGGGACTAGTCCATACATTCTCACCTAGTTGTAACAGGGCAGGAAAGGTTTTTTTCCAAAGGCAGGAAAATGGGCTACAGCTGTGCTTACACGTTCTAATAGTAACAGTTGAATTTAATAGAGGGAAAATATAGTCGGGTTTCCCTGGTGGCGCAGTGGTTGAGAGTCTGCCTGCCGATGCAGGGGACGCGGGTTCGTGCCCCGGACCGGGAGGATCCCACGTGCTGCGGAGCAGCTGGGCCCGTGAGCCATGGCCGCTGAGCCTGTGCGTCCGGAGCCTGTGCTCCGCAACGGGAGAGGCCACAACAGTAAGAGGCCCACGTACCGCAAAAAAAAAAAAAAAAAAAAAAAAAAAAAAAAAAATATATATATATATATATATATATATATAGTCAACTTCTCTTCACAACCATATAATCTATGTAGACAAGTCAGACAGTTTACAAGAAATACTTGTTTTTCAGAAGCTTTTCTTGAAACAGTTCAGATACAGCCTAAATTTCTTGGGTGTCAGGCTGCCAGTTCTCTGGTTTTATGATGAGATCCACGTCAATAAGATGGAAAGGCAGTCTCTCAATGGCATGGTTGTCAGATATGAGCCGACATTCAACTCCAATGGCCTTAAGAAAGAAACTTTATTTTTCTTCCCTTATTGAGATTATCAGAGAAGAAATGATTCACAACTGTATGGATTATCACATTCACAACACTTTAAACTAAACGGCAGCCAATGCAGCCAGTTTGGGAATAAGGATAAAAGATTGGAGGGCGCTATTTTTTTTTATGTTTACCTTTAATCTGAAATATTTAAGAATCATTTTCAAAGGTTTTCACTAAAAAAAGGTATTTAATGGGAACGTAATATATAAGATGGAAATGAAGATATCATAAATGTATTACAGGAATAACATTTTTATCTATACTTTTTATATGAATTTTTTGTTAGGTAGGCCAAAATTGTATTGGTCATAGGTATTATTATATATTACTATATATACAATTATTGTATTGTAATAAAATTACACATATATATGTATATGTGTATGTATATGACCTTACAGAAATATATCTGTGTATATAGATAGAGATATAGATATAGATCTCTTTCAATATATTCCTGCAGAAATAAGTCTAATTCCTTGGGCATAAAAACTTTTCAGTTGTAAACTTTTACATGAGATGCTTTTCCTATGGAATCTTACCTTCTGAAGAGTTTATTTTGTTGCTTCAGGGCTAGGGGTTAATAAAAGATGCTGGTTACCTTTACAAATAGGAAGCATAAGAGGAGATCAGAAGACAAGAGAGGAGGGAGGTCAGGGGCTGGGATTCCCTAGTTCTCTCCCTATTGTATGATCATGGTGTCTGGATCCCTCAGCCAAAATCCAACGTCCTTGCAGGTGGCCTTCTAATGTCTCTGGTGACCACACCCCCACCTTGTCTCTTCATGCTTAAATAGTGCTGTGCCTAATCCCAGGAGCCCCATTATCCTTTATTGGTTTCCCTAAATTCAACCTACAACTTTGTAAATAAGACTTTATGAAACTCTCCTTAAATTTCCCAGTCTGAGTGTGCCATCTTTTCCTGCAGGACCCTACCTGATACACAAGGACAGTATTAGCCCTATTCTGGTGTGAGAAAGCTGGACTGTTGAATGTGTGCTTTCCCACAATAGGAAGGTATGCATGAACCAATTTAACAAATACAGAATAAAGGGTAAAGGGAGCTTTTCAATGAATAGATTTAGCTCCTCTCAGTTCAACAGACATTACTGATGTTCCCTGAATGAAAGAAGAGACACAATTATTGAATGAGGGAAGTGGTATGAGCTATTATAAGTTACATATGAATTAAAATATTTTCTGTCAAAAGGAAACCTGAAAACACAGTTCCAATTATTTCTGAGCAGTTAAAAAAATCTGTCGCTCTTAAGTATGAGTGTTGAACATTAAGGATGAACCCACTCTTGCCCTGGTGCAGAGGTGTTTAATAAGTCCAAGTTCTTCAATGTTGATGGGTGGTTAGTGAAGGTGACAGTTTCCAATTTTGGTGTTTGGAGGAGAATAGCACTGAGATAGGTTTAGGGCAATGAGTAAAGGGATTTCTGAGATCCAAATCTTGTTTAAATGTTCTTGATTACAGGCTGGCAGTACCATATGGCTTGCCTCTGGTGTAGGGCTTCCTGAGAATGATAATGTCTCTCAAGATATTATGTCAGAATTTAAAAAATTTAATTCTCCTAGCTATTTCAGGAATCACAAGTATTCTCAGAAAAAGTGGTGCTTAAGCTGACACTTAAAGAATAAAATTTAGATGAAATAGGTTTGGAGGTGAGAGTTGGAGAAAGGTAATGCGTTTCAACTAGAGGAAAGATTATGCTCAGAGGCTAAGAGATAAGAGGCTTAGGGTAAAGAAATAGAGAATTGTTCAGTGTGGTTTAAGTTTTGAATGCTTCACAGAAATGCACATTAAAATGTTGCTGGAGAGATAAACAAGACTAAAGTTATGACTAGAAGAAAATATAAATTTTATCCTGAAAACAATAAGAAGTGGGAGTGATATAATCAGCATTTTAGAAAGACCAATCTATCCAGTTTAGAGAATAAAGTGTAAGCAGACAAAGTGAAAGCAGACAGAAGAGCTAGGAAGGGCTTGTGATAATACTATTGAGAGAAGATGCAATGGTATTTGAGATTTTTATAACTGAACTAAGCAAATATGAGAAGCTATAAGAAATTATGAAATTCCACTAAAGCTTCCCACTCTGCTTCTCCTTATATATTCCCAACATACAAAATACTGACTTAGCAGGTGTATTTAGGAATTGTGGTCTACTAGGCAAAAAAATTTTCTTCTAAAATAATGCCCTATTATCTTAATTAAAACAATAAACCTTTCACTAACATTCAGTTTGGAATGTCACAGTTAACTTTCTATGCACCCTTTCTGGCAGCATTCCATGAATAAGGGAAGATTATTCTGGTATCTGGGGAAAACTATTTTTCACTTTTCAAGAACAAAGTTAGTACATGTTTCATCTGTATGTAAGTTCTTTAGGTGAACTGTGTAAACAGGCAGCTCACCAAACAACTTAAGGGAAATTTGCCTAGTTTGATCTTAACTAAATATATTAGAGATTGGGTAGGGTTGAGGTAGGGGAGCACTGGACTCTTTCAAGCTTCACTAGATCAGAACAAACTTATAAACCTGTGAAAGTATTATTTAAGACTTAGGCTACCTTCCAAACCCTTGATTACTCTAACTCATTACTCTAAAAGATAATGAGGGCATCAGAGTTCCAAATTTCACATAAAACCACTTTAAAATAATTTATATTCTGATACATTATTGAGTACAGAATTCAATTCCAAATCTAGATATACTTTCTTTAAGGCTCTTTGGAAAGCCTATACTCTGGAATGCCCATTTAAATGCTGACATGTCCCAGGACCTATTGAATCAGAATATCTAGCTGAGTTTTATATATTTTATATGGCCTCAGGGAAGTCTGATGACAATACAATTTGAGAACCACCACCTAGTGTAACAGTGTAAGTACTAGATAAAATTCCACTAATTTGACCAGTTAACTAGTATCAATGATTTGGAACAGTATAACATTAATTGTTTTTATAAGAAAGAGAAATTAAATAAAATGATTCTAATTTTTTTTAAGAAAGTATTATTCCTCCACTAAGATCATCAATACAACTTAGTAATAACTGGTCCATTACACCTAAATTTTATGCATTGCTCTCCTGTACCTTTCAAATACCTGAAGCATTGCATGAATAGATTTAGTTCTCTTCACCAGGACATTTTCCCAGATAATCACTAGTGAAATATTTAGTAAAGGAGCTGCCACCTTGTTCCAAGGACAATCCATATGTCACATACCACTTGGGATGTAGTCTTCCTTGACAGGTATGAGGTGACTCCATTTTAACATCTGCCTTCTTGGATGACTCCAGGTATCAACTGTGTCCATTCAGGTCCACCAGCAAACAGTAAGATATTAGAAGTGCAAAAGATTTACTGGGGAAAAAAATGCCTTTGAACAATTAGAGAGGACGGGAAAGAGATGGGAAAGCATGGCCTCAGAGCAAATCGTATGGCAGATCCCAAAGATATAGCAGCTGGAGGTTATTAACCAAATTTATTAAACCTGGGTCTGTGTGGAAGGGAGAACTCAGTTCCCACACCATCTTAGGAGGAGGTCTTAACCTACTATATATATATATATATATATATATATATATATATATATATATATATATATATATATATATATGAAGGAATACAATATGGGGCTTTGGACCAGCTTGGATTAATATCCCCTAGAATGTCCTGCAAAACTGTTAGTCAGACCCTTTCTTTCTCTCCAGCTTATCTTCCTACTCTCTTCCCTTTGCTCTCAATGCTCCAGCTTCACCACTAAGTTTTGACTTCTTTGAATGTTCTCTAATGTCAAAATATCTTTTCCCTATTTGTGATAGATTGAATAACCACCATCCAAAAGATATCAAGTCTTCATCTCTGGAACTTGTAAATGTTACCTTATTCGGAAACAGAGCCTTTGCAGCTGAGATTAAGTTAAATATCTTGACAGGAGGCAATTATTTTGTATTTTACAGGTGGCTCTAAATGTCACCACAAACTTTATAAATGATGCAAAGAGAAATAACACTAAAAAGAGAAAGCAATATGAAGATAGAGGCAGAGATTGGACTGACATGGCCATAAACCCAGGAATCCCAGGGCAGCCAAAAGAAGCTGAAAGAAGCAAAAACTGATTCAGGCTTTGAGCTTCCAGAAGGTGCACAGCTCAACTGGGTTTCAGACTTCTTAGCCTTCAGAACTGTGAGAGAATAAACTCGTTTTTTTAACTCACTAAGTTTGTGGTAATGTGTTACAGCAGCCTCAGGAAACCAATACAATATTCCACCATGGATGTCTGTGGTGGGAGAGAGGGAGGCAGGTAACTAGGACAAAAATTTGCCACATTTGGCCTGATGGAAAAAGCACTGCATATATTGTAGATCCTGAAACGTAAGCTGGATAAAGCCTGGATGGGACTTTGAGATGTGTCTCTTGGAAAGGAGTTTGGTTTGTTTAGTGTGTGGAAAGAGGCAACAAAGGGAGATTTGGTGAGTGGAAAAGTGAACTGTGGCAGAGACAGTGTTCATAGAATATTTCCTCTCCTATATATCCCAGCTACCCTTGAAGTAATGTTGGGTCCCTGTGATAGTTCTGACAATAGACAATGAAAGGAAGTGATGTGTGTAATTTCCTAGCCAGCAATGAGAAGTCATAATCCATCATCCATTCTTCTCTTCCCTTGAGTCAGAGACTGAAAGTCTCCTGTTGAACAAACGCTTATAATAAAAATGATCCTCTTAGTGTGCTTGTCCTGCTGTGTAGACTGAGGGGCTTATAAAGAACAGAAATTTATTTCCCACAGTTCTGAAGGCTGGGAAGTCTAAGATCAAGGCACTGGAAGATTTAGGGTCTGGTGAGGGCCTGTTTCTTTATAGATGGCTGTAACCTCACATAACAGAGGGACAAGGTAGATCTGTAGTGGGTCTTTTATGAGTGCATTAAACTATTCACGAGTCCTCCATCTTTTTGACCTAAGTACCTTCCAAAGGCCCCACTTCCTAATATCATCACCTTAAAGGTTGGGATTTCAATATATGAAGTTGGGGGGAACACAAATTCTCCATAGCAATGCTTTACCTATAAAATGGAGATGGTCTACCTGACCATTCTTAGAATTTGAATGAGTAAGAAAGAAACCTTTATTTTGTTAATTGTGACTACAGCATAACCAGACTATAAAAAGAACTTAATATCTTTACTGGGAAGATGAGTTACATAAATACCTATTACAAAAGACAAAATAAGTGCCAAGAGAGATGTGAATATTATACTGCCGAAGTTTGGAGAAAATAAATATAATTTACCTATTTATTAATTTTTATTCCTACATATGAAATCAAAGCAACATTTAAACAAAACTTGTCAGAGGACCAGAATTTCTACAGGTGAAGATATTTAAAAAGAAAACATTTCTAGTGAATAGTATGATGTGAGTATAGATGTCAGAGTTTGTGGCATGTGGGAAGAACGTAAACAAAAATAAAACAGCAACAATAACAACAATGCAACAACAATAACAACTAGCATTTATTACTTTCATTGGCTCATGTACTATTCTAAGTGCATTACTGGTATTAACTTGTCTAAATTTCATAATAGCCTAAAGAGGCAAGTACCTTATTACCCCAATTTTGCAGAGAATAAAACTAAGACTGAGAAATTAAATAATTTGCCCAAGTTTGGATAGCTTGTAAGTGGTGTGAACAAAATGTAAACCCAAGCATCAACGCTTTTTGTGAAAATTTGTAATATGGGACAAGTCTATCAGTATACTTTCATCTATAGGTAATGAAAAACTCAACTGGCTTCAAATGTACAGACAATATTATCTTATATAACAGGAAGTTTATGGGTGGGGCAGCCCTAGGATGGTTTTCATTGACTAGACATTCCCAATGATTGTGATTCTTGAGATTGTTTTCAACTTTCAGCCAACCTCAGTGTGCTAGATTTCCTCAGGCAAACTCCCTTCTAGTTGTAAAATAAAACCAACATATTAGGTTTAATGATCAGATATGACAGTGTTCAGCAAATTTAAGATTGATTTTCTTTTTCATTAGCAAGGAAATTTCTCCTAATAATATTAGCAGACTTTCCCTCTTGGGGTAGAATTTGTTCACAAACCTCATCATAAACAAATCACTGGTAAAGGGAATCATGTAAACTTGCTAGCTTAAATGAATTAGTTTTCCCTAGTGTCTTTTGGGGAAAGAATAGAAATAGGAGGCTCTATTAACAAAGAAGAATGGGGGAATAGTTGTAAGTAAGCAACCAATAGTGTGTGCTAAAGTCTGGGAAAAGATTTCATAATAATTTGAATTACCTCAGAGAAAGTAGGAATTTAGTTGATATGGAAAGACATTATGTATATTTAGTGTAGGGGATAATTTTAACAAGGTTGGGCCTTAAAAAATTAATCTTACATTTCTGCATAAAATATATTTGAGGTTGGTAAATTTGCACTGACACCATTGCAGTAGTCCAGAATAGTCCAACAATAATTAAACTAAAATGCTGAGCATGAGAATATGAGAAGAAATACATGAAAGAAGTTTGAGATTGAAAAGATTAATTCAACATGATAATATTTTTGAAAGGAGTAATTAGACCAGATAGATCTCAACTTTAGCTTAGATAGATCTGGTGATGCCATTAACATAATTAGGATAATTAGAAGGATTTATCATAATGTAGGAAAAGTTCAAGTTCAAAAGTGTTGAGTTTGAAAAGCTGGAAAACCTGTAATTGGAAATAGCATAGTTTTCTGACATTATTTCTTCAAAGAATTTTTCTGCCCAAACTTCATTCTCCTCTACCTCTACTCTAATTTCATGTGTATTGGACATTTTTGTACTTTCCCACAGGTCTCTGAGACTCTGTCCATTTTTTATTAAATCATCTCTCTATTGTTCAGATTGGATAATATATATTATTCTATGTTCAAGTTCACTGTCTCTTTCCTCTGTCATCTCTCTATTCTACTATTGAGCCCATCCAAGGAATTTTCAAATATACAAAAGTAAAGTATAATTAATTGTCAAAACATAATTCATTTAACCTCCTTAAAGTTTTAACATTTAAACAAGAAATGTTATTTAAAAATTCAGACAGAAGAAAATGATAACAGAGGTCACTCTGGATCTAAACAAAGTAATGAAGAACACTGGAAATGGTTTATATAGGTAAATGAAAAACACGTTTTCATATTATTTAAAACTCAAATGACTTAATAACAATGTATAACACTGAGTAAAAGTTACAACATGAGTAAATGTAAAAGTTATGAAAATAATATTAAAATGACTGGAGGGTAGAAATAGAAGTATACTATTTTAGATTGGAATATCATGCGTGAAGTGATTATTTGAAGGTAGGTTGTGAGTAAATTTTCATTCTACAAACTCCAAAGCAGCCACTAAAACAATACAACAAATAGTTATAGCTAATAATCCATCACTGCAGATAAAATGCATCTAAAAAAACACTCAATCAAAAATACAGCTAAAGGGAGAAAGGATGAAAAGAACAGATGGAACCACAGAACAAAATATCATAATCATGTATTTAAGTTTATCCATATCATTATTCATATCAACTATAAGTGGTCTAAACACTCTAATTGAAAGGCAGAGATTGTCATTTTGGATAAAGAAGTAAGACCTAACTATAGGCTGATTCTAAGAAACTCACTTTAAGTATAAAGATAGAGTGTTTAAAAAATAAGTGGATAGAAAAAGATAAACCATGGTACATAGGGTACTATGGCTAAATTAAGAAGACAAAGAAGATACCAGAACAATGCTAGCAACAAAAAGTACATTACTTCATGAAAAGAAGCATGAGTTTATCAAGAGTACATAGCAATCCTAAACCTTTAAGGACCCAATATGTGCTTCACATTATGTGAAAATATTAAACTTCAAAATATGTGAAGTAAAATCTGACAGTACTTCAAGGAGAAATAGACAATTTCTATAATTATAGAAATTGACAGTTTCTACAGTTATAATTCTATTATTATAATCAGAGATTTAAACATCACTTGCAATAATTGACAGAAAATTTAAGCAGAAAATTAGTGAGGATATAGAAGACTTTATTATATCAACCAAATTGACCAAAGTGACATTTATAGTACATTGCACTCAACAATAGCAGAATAAACATTCAAGTACACATGGAAGATTTACCAGAATGAGCCATATTCTGGGCCATAAACAGGTTCTACTAGATTTACAGGGATTCAAATCTCTCTGACCACAATGGAATTAGAATGTAATAACAGAAATATATCTAGACAATCCCATATATTTGGAAACTACAATACATAACACACTTAATAACTCATATGTCAAAGAAGAAATCAAAAGCAACGTTAGAAATTAACTGATTGAAAGTGGAAACACAACATAACCTTCATGGGAAGCAAGGAATGGAGTACTGGGAGAAAAATATACAGCACTGAATGCTAGAAAGTTCAGGTGTATTTGAAAATTATGTGTATTCTGTAATTGTTGGGAGCAGTGCTCTTATAAGTGCCAATGCAGATTTTGTGGTTCAGATTTTCTCTATGCTTGCAGATTTTTTCCTACTATTTTTCTTAACTATTGAAGAAATCTTTTCCTTCCAAAAGGCCATAAAAAGTTCTGAAAGTTTTATAATCATGTTTTTAAATTTGATTTATACTCTCTCTGGGGTTGGTTTTTATGTACAATGCAAATGGTTCAATCTCTCCCACTCCTCCTGTCCCCTCCCCTCCCCATCTCTCCCTTTCTCTCCTTCTCTTCCAATTATTGAAAAGGCTATCTTTTCCTTACTCCACAGTATCAACTTTGTTACAAATCAATTGTATATATATATATATATATATATATATATATATATATATATATATATATATATGTTCTGTGCCTGTGGTTGCTATTCTGTTACCATGGTCTACTGGTCTATACACAAAGCTATACTATATCTTAATTGTCATAGCTTTACACTATACTTTGATATCATATAGAGTTGGTTCTTCTTCAGCAGTGTCTAGACTCTTCCTAGACATTCATGCTAATGATCAATTTAATATCCCTTTAAGGTTTTACTGGATATATTCACAAAATCTTATTTGTCTATTTTTTGAGTGCTAGGAAACATTTTTTTAAAGCTAAGTTTTTGTTCCTGTGCTTTTACCCCATTCCTTTTCTATCTCAAATACTGACTGAAATTGAAATGATATTTTATAGTTATTTACAGGTATTGTTTTTCCATTTCTACCTATAGCTCCAATACTAACCTCGGATCATTGTTAAAATGAGAATCTTCAAGTGTTTTCAACAAACTATAAAATTTAAAGTTAATGGAACAAACAAAATCATCCTCTGTAATACTACCTAGTAGCTTAAATATTAGTTATGGCTTGAAAAAGAAAAAAATAAAATTACTAGTTAAACACAGAATCTAAAACAATCTACTTGAGCTATTTCTTTATTCTTGTAGTTCCTACTTCTGAAAAAAATTGCATCTAAAAAATATAAAATATTGCCTATATACTTCAAATTATAATTGGAAGTTTGTAGTCATTAATGTACAAAAATATTCTGAGCTGTAACAGAAATCACACTGTAGGAGACTGGCTATTACTAGAATAATGACACAGGAGGTAAGTTACATGTACCACTTTAAAATAAACTACTCACACACATATTTTCAAAGCAAAATTTTTAAAGAAATTATTCATTTTCTTTTGTTCACAACTTAGTAGACTAGTAATAGATGAAAATTCCATTGAACTACATTTAATATTAAATAGTTTATTTTACTTTTTTTACATTTGATTTTGTTTAGTTTTCTTCCATGTTGATCATGATTTCTCTTTCATTTGACATATCTCCTTTCTTCCTACTAAATAAGTTGACTTTTTTGAAATGATTATAGTCTCCTCTGCCATTTCCTAACTGCATTTTAAGTGCATTCTTGGAATACTTTTAAGACTATTTTTACATGTTTACTTCTTTTTATTATTTTTTAAAATTTTTGCCCACGCCACATGGCATGTGGGATCTTAGTTCTCTGACCAGGGATCGAACCGTGCTCCCTGCAGTGGAAGCACAGCATCTTAACCACTGGACTGCCAGGGAAATCTACTTTTACATGTTAATGAGCAATAATTTAAGTTCTCTGTCCTCAAATTTGAAGTTGATGGGCTAAAACTAATAACCAAACAAGCAACTGTGCAATATTTATTGGGTGGTTATTCCATGCTTTCCACCATACTTGGATCCTCAGGAAGTGTACAGTAAAATATATTTCTATGAAATCTAATCTCTGTCCTGGAGGGATTTTGAAATCTATATGTGCAAACAAGACTAATTGAAAAAGAACTGGTAAGCTTGTTTGTAACTGGTCCATTGTATTGCAGCTATAATTTTTTAGGAAGAAAGTTGTCAATCACATTTAAGAACTTACCTGATAAAAGTAGAGCAATAATTTAAAGCAAATCTGATTATTTGTGAATGTATTTTTTCCTGGTAAGAGAATTTACCAGACAGGAGGAAAAAGATTCATTAAATGGCTTTAACTTCCTCCACTGAATTAAAAATTTGTTCCTTGGAATTCTCCCAACTTTGATTCAAGCTTCCACAAACTTTCAAGCTCCTGGGATTTCAGTTTCAAATGTCTTCTAATGCTCTGTTGCAAAAAGTCGTCTTTCTCTTTTTCCCTGAGCATAGTTGAAATAGGTTGGTGTCAAAATAACAAAAACAAAACTTCAAAAATAAAAAATCAAGTATTCAGAAGTACCAAGGGAAAGTAGAAGAATAAAATGTGCAAATGTAAAACAGTGTGAAATCATTCCAGACTAGACGCTCCTAAAGAGAAGTGGTCTGTAGTGTTCTGCCTGTCTTAACCATCTTCTTTCATGTTCTATATATTTGGAGGAAAGATAAAAAAATAAAACTAGAAACTTTAGAAGTACAAGATCAGGAAAGTCGTGTATGCTATGCTATGAAGGTTCAGTTCTTCCTTATATTAAATTGGGATCCAGTGAAGATTTTAAAGACTTAGTAACATTATTAAATTTTTGTTTAGGGGAAAATATCACTTTGGAATCATATATATCCTATATAGTCTCACAGAGAGCCCCACCCTCTCATTTAGTTCCTATAATTCCAAATAAAAACTGCTGTCCACTTCCCGTGCCCTAGGATGATCCATATTTGTAGCTACCTATTTGAGAGAGGAATGAATCTCAGAGACTCAAGATATTTAAAACTGGGCTTAAGACCTCCCCTCTTATGTTAGTTGACCTGTATATTATTTCTCTTATACTTTATTTTGGCCAGCATGTCATTCTCCATCGTCACTCCCCAAACCAGAATATTGGAGAGTCCATTTAGACTTCTTTAATCCATTGTCATTCTCTATCTCCCTGAACAATTTTTATCACATTTTTCTAAGTCCATCTCCTCTATATCACCTCAATGCACACGTGCACTGCAAGCCAACTAGAACTGCTTTCTGTCAGGTTTCTACCAGACTTCATTAGAGTTTTGTAATGTCTTCCCACCAAACTTTTTACCCTAAGCTCATCTCCCTTAATATGTTGTCTTTCTCTGCTTCCAGAGCAATTTTTTCCTCTAAACAAAAATTTAGTGCTGTTACTGTGTCTTTAAAATCTTCAGTGGATCCCTATTTAATACTGAGAAGAGTTGAACCTTCATAGCGTAGCATACAGGGACTTTCCTGAACTTATACTTTTTAAGTTTCTAGCTTCATTTTTTATCTTTCTTCCAAATGTACCCTGGGCTTCAGGATTTCTAAACAACTATTTTTCTCTAGCATACATGTATCTCTCTATATTATGTCCCTGTGCTACTAGTCTGCCTGAAATCTTCCCTTTACTACCCTTTTCTATCACTATCTACCTTTTGGACTCTCATTCATCCTTCAAGAATTAACTAAAAAAGTTTTATTTTAGAATCAGCTTCATCCAACACGCTAATCACTTCTTCTTCTATGTTTCACCTGGATAGACTTTATTATGTAACTTATCACAATGCAAGATTTGTAATTGAAAACCTCACTATGGCTGCTTTATAAAGAACAGAGGAGAAAAAACAGGACTAGATGTGGAGAATGCACTTAGCAGGCTACTGCACTGAGTAGGTCAAGAGATGATGCTAGCTTGGACTAGCAACAGGATGGCAGAAGAATGAATGAACCCAATAAATATTTAGTAGGTAAAATTAACATAACATTATCATTATCATGCACTGGCCTATGGGAAATGAAGGTAAAAGAACTCTTAGGGACGACAACCACATTAATGGCATGAACTACCTAATAGCTGGGATGCAAACCATTGAGATAGATGCCACAAAATTTGGAAAGTGTCTAGTTTGATATGCTGAGTTTTAGGTGAATACAAGTAATTCAAAGTTTTAAAACAGGTTTCTAAGTAGGCAAAAAGATGTTCCTTCAGAAATGCTAATAATGTAAACAAAAATTCACCTAAGTTCAGTATATATAATCACATACTCATTACCTAGAAATTTCAACCACCACACACATATTTCTTTACAGCCACATTTGTAAGGGGCATCTAGTTCTCATGTTATGAAACTAATACTTATATATGCTATTTAAGTATTTTCTAAATATTTCTTTGGGGTTTATGAAGACACATTCATAGTTTACTAAAAATTTATTATCATAAATTATAATAAATGTAGTAATAAAAAATCTGTACACTAAGATAACAAATAATCCCCTATGACAATAAACTTTTAAC
The DNA here is from genome assembly GCF_964341445.2 of Mesoplodon mirus. Lineage (NCBI taxonomy): Eukaryota > Metazoa > Chordata > Mammalia > Artiodactyla > Ziphiidae > Mesoplodon > Mesoplodon mirus. Next base: position 25,282,208 of record NC_138992.1, on the reverse strand, counting down.
GAAACATTTCAATTGATAACATTACTGAAACTAATGCAACTGAATTAACATATTCCCTTAATTAAAGTTAAAGGAAGAAATAAAAGAGCTACATTTTTTCTGAGCCTAAATTTAGTTGCAACTCATATTAACATGTAGTCCAAAGAAGAATACATCTGAGATAGAGAAAAACAGCCCCTGACATCCAGGAGCTGGCCTGGTACAATCAGCCAGGACTTGGTGTAGCTACAAGCTAGCCTGGCACTACAGCTAGATCCTGGTGTTCTCCTATTAAACATGGACAATTTCACAGACCATGAATATTAGATGTCTATGATGTATCAAGACAAATATAAGACCCCTCCTTAATCATGTCTGAACAAGACAAAACATGAGCATTATCTAAGCCACAAAAATGACAAAACATCCCCCTTTTCTGACCAATACAAGTAACTGTTAATCTTTACGAGTTATGGCTAAACTCCAGTCTAGTGTTTCTTCCTTCTTAAGGTTTATTAAAATGCTCAATCATAGAAATTACTCCTGCTTCCAATCTAGAGAAAAACCTCACTTCTGTAAATTCACCAAAATCATCTAACACAAGCAAAAATCCTCTAACACTCTCTTACTGAGACATACCCTGGGGAACCATGGCAAGCGTTCATGTTTTCCTTCACTGGAACAAGTAATTAACTAAATTTGTTCAAACATATGTGTGTTCCCAGTGGTCTTCTGCTGAAGGACATTAATTCTAACACATTTAAAATCAAATAAATGCAAACACTTGTTTTACATCACATGAACAAAACATAATCAATATTAATTTCACTACAAAGAAAGAAAATAATTATTAAATAAGTCTATTTCACTAAAGAGTTAATGTTGGTTAGTTACTGACACACTTTCTAGAATAGAAAGAAATTGCCGAAATCAAGGAAGGTATGTGGAGAGCACTGATGAAATACTCATTTCAGAGCCACTGACATCTCATTGTTATGCGATTTCTAAAAAATCCTCTCTTAAAGTTGATATCCCATGTATGCCTGATGAATAATACATCAGTTTCATTTAGTGTCCCAAACTGTCTAGAAATTTGTAATTTTCTCACATCAAAACCTTTGCATAGGATCTTAAAGGGTTATTCTCTTAGTTGACCAAATTTGAGTAAGAAATTCTTTCTAAATAGCATAATTATGAAAAAACACCAAACATTTGAATTCTTGTGCAATTAATATTAATACTATTAATATCATTTGGATCTTAGTCCATTTTATGTTTATCACAAAATACTTTCAAGTAATATTGCTACACATCCTTTTTAAAATTTAGAGCCTTAACACAAAGCAGAATAATTTTATAGCGTCAGCTCTTCAGTCAGGAGAGGAAATGTAGGGTCACTTTTATCCAAAAAGCTTTGATTTATCATTTATTTTATGCTAGTTGCTATCTGCAAAGATTTAAATACCTTCATAACAGAATTGCAACAAAAGTATTAAATGAAATATATTTTATACATAATCCTTAATAAACATATAAGCAACATGTTCCCAGGTAAATAATTGATATCAATAAATATTAATTTTTCTTCCTGCTGCAGTCACAGCCTCCCTCAGTGGAATGAGCTACAAACATGAATACGATTTGACCTTGGAAGGGTTCACTCAATTTATATGAAGGTCAGACCTTTAACACATAAATACATTAATATATTAGCTACAGTTAATGTAGGTAAGAGGGATTATAAGAGCATAAACTTGTTTTGCTTGGAAGACTTTGAAAGCTACTATGGGAAGGTGATAAAGAGGATAAAATAATGGAAAAGGAATATAAAAAAATAATATATTTCTCTGCAGTTTCTCTTATGTAGGTTTCTTTGCCCATAAAATACACTTAGAGCAAAAATAGTTTTTGATTGTTTTTTGAAAGGTGTGCTGGTTCATATTTGTTGATGCTTTAGTACATTTCACACTTACTAATACTTTGAAAATACTAATTATTTTTCCTCATTCAGTCACTTTTGTGAACTACAATAATTAGTGCGGTAAATTCTTTTTTTTTTTTTTTTTTTTTTTGGCTGTGACTAAAACTCATACTGGCAACGTATCAGAATTTATAAATGAATCTTTGAGTTGCAATGTATTATTTCCTGTCTACAATTTCAGGTATTAAATAAGATATATCAATCAAGATAAATAATTTGATTGAAATGCTTCATTAGCTTAGAGAGAAGCCAACCTCTAGACAAATTATAACCCTAAATATTTGTATGCTTATGTGTATCTTCCCAACATGCCAAAGGTGCTGTAGGTCTTTTTCTAAATTATGTTCCAAGAAATGCTGGCAGTCTATGTAATGCTAATAAGTTAATAAGTGTTCCATGGTTAAATATTTTTTGAAATATTTCATTTATTTTCTCATCTTCAATATTCAAGATGAACATTAGCATGTTAAATGTTCAGAGAATTTCTAGGGGAAACTTGTTCTATTCAAGAGACAAGGGACATATGAACTGCTAAAATGTCCTTTAAATAAAGAAACCACTTATTAAATTACCAGAAAATAATATGGTTTCTGCTTCTTTACAGTGCTAAGGAATATTTTAAAGTGTCACTTGATAATGATGCCTTGCACTTAGTTACATGGCACTATTCAAAGTAAAAGTACTTTAAATACATCTTAGTAACAGAAAATGAAATGTAGAAAAAGAAAATAGGTTGGATAGTGTAATTGCTTTAAGGAAAAAGAGATTCATTAACTCCATAAGCTCAAAGGAATGATCATAAAAAAAAAAAAGAAAGACAAATTCTGGTCAGGTAGTTTTTAAGGTTTTTCACATGTCTTAAAATGTTCTGCAAAGTAAAACATATACTGTTACAGTTATTTGGAGAAGTATTGATTTCCTAAAATATAGAGAATAAAGATAAAAATATTAGCTCAGAGAGAGTGGCATTGACATATATACACTACCAAACGTAAAATAGATAGCTAGTGGGAAGCAGCTGCATAGCACAGGGAGATCAGCTCCGTGCTTTGTGACTACCTAGAGGGAAGAGATATGGGAACATATGTATAACTGATTCACTTCATTATAAAGCAGAAACTAACACACCATTGTAAAACAATTATACTCCAATAAAGATGTAAAAATATATATATTAGCTCAGGTTCTTTTCATTACTTTAGTTACATTTTTTTAGAGAAAGTTTACCTTTCAAAGGAAAAAAATTACCTATTTGTCCAATATTCTTATTCTGGGCACTTTTGATGCAATTCAAGCAGCAAAAATAAAGTGAAAATACATAGATATTTGATAAACATCTATCATTCGATGGATTTATTAATTTTTCTCACTTTAACTCATTTAAACCGTTTGCTATGTATGACATTATCCCTTTAGTTCTTAGTTTTTGTTTTGTTTTGGGTTTTTTTTTTCATATTGACAGAGTTGATGTGAGTGAGTCCCCTTAACTCACTTCTAGGTCTGAATACTCTTCTAAGAAAAGTTATCATCAAAGTAAAATCTACTTTTTAAATTTCAAACTAAGTTTATTTTCACTTAATTAAAACTATATTTTTTATAATGTGATTAACATATATGCCTTCCTGGAAAAAAGTCAAACAAAAGATTGTAATTATTCACACTCCTGATAATTGTGATTATTTTTATTTTATTTATTTGCTTCAAGACATTTATGTTTATATATGTTTGTATTTGGAATAAAAGGAAAATGGAAAGAGAAAAAGGGAGTGAAAGAAAGTGTTTTTTTTTAAAAAAACTGAAGTCTTCTTCATATGATTAACTTTGAACATGGTTTTTAATAATTAATTATATGTGTATGGTAATTTCTAATGCAATCCCAGATCAGTGAATATTTATGCTGCTTATACACTGGTAACTAGTGATATATTTTTCACCATATACAAATAATGTATGATTTGAAAAGCCATGTCAAGTATGTCTCCCTGATTATTTCCTCTGGATAACCTATTGAGTAGAATTACTAGGCAAAAAGAAATACTGATTTCCCTTGCCCAATAATAGCATATCTTTAAATATAAATTTGACCCTTGTTTTGTCTAATTGATTTGTATTAAAACTGCAGGTGCTTTTTTCTTAAATTAAACTGCAAATGACATTTTATACATAAAGCTGCAATAAAGATCCCAAAGAAAACATATACAGATGAAGTAAAAAGAAAATCAGAAATTCCCCATTGATACTGTGAATAGCTTATGATCATTTTGTCAAGAAATGTCCAAATTTCCATGACATTAAATTGACCTAATATGCAGTTTTCAATTAACTCCATCAAATTCTGAATATTCTGAAGAATATGTATTGATGCCACATAACCCAAATCACTTCTATACTCCTTATCCTTATTTAGTAGGTTAGTCAAGGATTTGCTTATAATTCCATAGAAGTCAATTTTACTTTATTTATTTTTTTCTATTGGTATTTTTTAAAACATCTTTATTGAGTATAATTGCTTTACAATCGTGTGTTAGTTTCTGCTTTACAAAAAAATGAATCAGTTATGCATATACATATATCCCCATATCTCTTCCCTCTTGCATCTCCCTCCCTCCCGCCCTCCCTATCCCACCCCGCTAGGTGGTCACAAAGCGCCAAGCTGATCTCCCTGTGCTATGAGGCTGCTTCCCACTAGCTATCTATTTTACGTTTGGTAGTGTATATATGTCCATGTCACTCTCTCACTTTGTCCCAGCTTACCCTTCCCCATCCCCGTATCCTCAAGTCCATTCTCTAGTATGAGAAGTCGATTTTAATTAACAGAAAAAGTGAGAGTGAAAGCTTACAGAAATGAACATATTTACCACATAGAATTATTATGTGATATCTTCTATATATACTTTAAGAATCTTTTATAGCTTGACAAAACTTTAAGATCCATGTGTTTCTTATACTTTTATTCATCCAATAGCCATTATACTTCATAGTAGAATAGTATGCACATGTTTAGTGTTAGAAAATATTTTCTGTATTAATAAATTAATTAATGACATTTTACTATTGATACTCACTTTTTCCCATTAGGGATTTCTTCTTAGAAATGTTTCTTCTTTATGTTGTTACTTGGTAACTAAAGTCCAACTTAAGCACTCAATTTTCATTGCCAATAGCTCAAGAGAACAATGTTTTCTTCCCTGTCCCATCACAATGTACTTGCTGTAAATTCTAATCTCTAAGGCAGGGTTCTTAACCTGGTATGCAGATAGAATTAAAAAATTTGTAAACATGGGTGGGAAAATGCTACACCTTTATCTTCATTGTTCTTCTCATTAAAATATAGTATTTCCTTCAGTAAAAAGCTGGGTAAAAATAACTCTGATTTTGTCATTAATAAAAATCACAGATATTTTATGTCATGTTAAATGTTATGAATATCTCAAAATAGTGCTTATAATACTCTTTGAAATTACAGAAATTATTAGGCCCACTGCTTTTTTAATGTATCAGTAGAGAAGTACATATATATGTATTAGTATCTACATAGAAGTATATATGTTCATATATATGTAGAATATTTAAAAATATTTTTATACTGTTTTATTATCATTACTTTCCTTTTTATTTCATTTTATGCATTTAAAAATTTCATCCTAAAAAGGATGTTACAGACTGGAAAAGTCCTAGTTTATAAATAAAGAGATTAGGAGCAGTTGCTCGATTGACTTGCTCTATAATAGCTGTGTTACTTACTGGGATTACAGTTCTATCTTGTGACATTCTATAGATAACATATTTTTCTAATAAGTTCCTTCAGTAGATATAAAATCTTAACTCAAGTGTATGAAGAAAATATTTACTGAGAAGGAAGGCCTTTTGGTTTATTTTAACTCATACCATGTAGATGGATCTATATTTTTCTCTATGTATCTCATTAGTCCTGCCAAAGCATATGGGTTCATCCCTATTTTCAGAGGTATGCAAATAGTTACAAGCAAGATTTGGATCTTATGAGAGTTTAAGCACAGATTTTTTGTTTTATGTTTGCAACACAACTTATAGCTATGAATCTGAATGTGTAGAATATACTTTTTCAAGACTAATAAAATTATTACACATGGGAACTTATTAACAGTTGGAAAAGTATCTGGCAGGTGTTCACTAGTTCTGTTGTTTTGTATACCGAAGAATGAACTCTAATGTCCAGTGGCCATTTCTATTCCCTGGTAACTTTTAAATCTGCTCTTAAATTACTTTAGAATACCAAGCTCATGAAAGTGATGGCAGAAAGACATTTCTCAGACTTTTACACAGGTATATCTTCTCAGATCAATATTCTCTTTCCTCCAAAGTCATCCTAAAAAAAAAAAAAAAGAAAAAGAAAAAAAGAGAAGCAAATCAATATTTCTTTCAGCCAAATTTCAAACTGCCCATTCTAAATTATTTCCTAGACTTATGAGCTTCTATAATTTTATAGATGTTCATTTTACCTTACCTTATGCCTATTTTAAATTTATAGATATTTACAGACTAATACTTTAACAGGCAATAGATTCTCTTATTCTCTTTAAGAGAGAATCAGCTAGTTATTTTTATTGACTCCTTTAGCTAATGTTATGGCTTTTTCCCCCTCACTTGTAAGTGAAAAGGACAGGTAAAGTAAATCTGACCTTTGGTTTATTTCCACAGACATTTTCATTAGGCTCTGTTATCAAGAGATCCTGGGTGGAACCTATGGCTTTAATGTTCTTAAGTATAAGGGAAGCTCAAGAAGGCTCTTTTAAATTACTTCCTTAATTGAAATTAGCTAACAGAGTAGAACTCAACTGTTCTCACCAAAAAAAGAAATTAAAAAAACTATGTACATTTATCAAATCATCGTTATACATTTTAAATATCTTATAATTTTTTTAATTATACTTCAGTAAAGCTGGGAAAAGAGAAAAGTACAATTACTTCCACTAAAATTGCTGCTTACCTTTGAGAGTGTTAAAAAGATAAAGAGAATATAAAGAAAGAGAAATAATAAAAGGTTAAAAAGGATAAGATGTAAAAGAGGAAAGGATGTTAAGAAAAACATCAAAAAAATAAAACAAATTAAAAAGTTGAAAAATAAAAAGGGAGGAAAAGAAAAAAAACACAGGGAGGAGTAAAAATAAAGACAAAGAAGAAGAGAAAATATAGATGTGAAGTGAGTGAAAGGTGGAGGTAATAGAGTTAACAAAGTTAAAACAGAAACTACAATTATATCAAGAAACATTTATTTCTAAAATAAAGTGTAATAAACAGAGATAGACTGTAAAGGCTGGAGTTTGAGTTTGAAATATAAAGACAATGTATTTTGTGAAAAATAGTTATCTAATAAAATTGAATTTAAATAACTTGTGATTTGAACTTTAGAGAGACTTGATAACTTTCTTGAGTACAAAACTTTACATGTTCCGTCTTGGAAACACAGATTTGTTTGTACATATTAGTTTAATGGAGCAATTCAAAAGCTTATTGGGTTCATACTTATGAAGCATGCTTAACATAAATATCTCTAAGAAAATATACTACAGAAATACTAGAAATGATCAGGTATATCTAAATTTAGATAGTATGTATTATTAAAGTATTTACATTTAATATAAATTCTAAGATGAGGTTCTTATGATACTATTACATTTACTGGGAATGTACTTACTTTTAACAGTGTTACACTTGGGGAACTACAGAATATAGAGAAGAAAAACACCCATGTGTCATTATTATATTGTGGACTAAGTATATGTAATATGCAGTTTCAGAACTTTACAACATCAAATAAAGATGGGCTCTTCATTCCTTTTACTAACCAGTACACTGGCAGACAACTTTGAAAAGAATACACGTTTTACAAAAGCAATTATCCATTTTTATTTTGTTTACATTGCACTGAAAATTTACATCATACTTTTACAAAGTTTTTTTTTCATAAAAATATATTTCTTTACAAAAGTGTATGCATTAATATAAGAGGAGTAGCCAGTTGAAGAAGAAACATTGTTTAAACAAGATCTTAAATGTATTAACCTTAACATTAATGAATGAACCATTGTTATTGCAGTCATTTGAATAAACAAGAATAAATAACTGATGGAATAAAATTTAAAACAGCATCCTGTCAGTAGCGTACAATGTTGAGAAAATTATATGAATTTCCAAAACAATGTATCTCAAAGTGGTTTACAAGAAATTCACTATATGTTGTAGACATAGATCCAAGTAGCGCTCCAGGTGCAATGATTTCTCTTAGGCACTCTGTCTCGTGATACAAAAAGTCGAGACTGTTTACAAGTTTATCCATATTTGAAAGGGACAAGAACAAAGTGTTCACACTGGGTACATAATTTATTCTATGAAATAAAACATGCTATAAAAAGAAGACAATGACCTATTAAATCAAAATGCTGGCATTACTGTGATACAGTTGTAAATGAGCCACCAATAACTTGCAAATACATATCTTAATTTGATTTTGAAAGAAACCTGTCATATCTGAAAGCTGCTTCTTAAGAATTAGAGTACAGAAATTTAAAAATATATGAATATTTGGTAAATCCACAACTTAAGGAAATAAATTTATATTGGTGATTTGAAAGTAATTTCTTTTTTTAGCCATTTTGAGTAGGGGCTGGTCCAAAATATATGTTTAACTCATTGTTGACTAAAAGTTAAAAATTTTTAAAACTTAGAATTCTAACTCACTGTTAGATAAAAGTTCAAAACAATGTTAAATACATTTGAAAGCTCAACTGGAAGGATAAGTAGATATACCATAAAATAAATAAGTAGATTAATAGGTTCTATTTGTTCTTGCAGAAACATTGGAAAGTTTGGTAAAGAATGGTAAGTTTGGTGTCTCAGATAACTGCAAAATTATCTTTATTATAGATAATTTTTGGCAGCTAAAGTGGTTACTGAGTGACAAAACAGATTGAAGCAAGGAGTTAAACACTATCCCATGGCTCACTGAATAATACTTGTTACAACATAATGAGGGAAATCAGGAGGATAACACGATAATCTTGCCATTTGCAGAAACTATGACAACCAGTCTAAAAAAAGATAGCAATATGATGCTGAAGAACAAAAACTAGAGAGTCAAATCAGAGTGGGCAATCTTATCGCTTCTGTGGCATAAACTAGTTCATAAACATTTCAGGGCATGACTCAATCTGAAATAACCAGGGAAATAAAGAAAACAATGACTCAATTAATAGGAAGGAACAGCTGATAGAGTGGTGTGAAATACAGACTTATGGGTGTGATGTAGCTCATGACAGTTAAAGAGAAGTCAGTGATCTATTGACTCTTGTAAGTATAGCTCTTATTTTCTACCCTATATCATTTTTTTAACCCAGTCCCTCTAATATAGTTTATAAAGCACAGAAATACTGATAGTGGATGCTCCTCCAATATATGCAAATAAGTTTATGTTTTAGAATAATCTCCTTTTTAAAAAAAGCAAATAAACTGTGAGTAAGCACTCTCAGAGTGCAGCCGATTTTTGTAAAACTCTCCACGGTAAACATGAAGAAGAATTATGGGCCAGTTTATGAAAAAACACTCTTCTCTATCATTCCTCGGGAAAAGGTGACCCAGCAAGTCCTGAAAAGTGTGCTTTAATTTGTTTATCAGTGAACTAAATGTGCACTGTTTTGTGTGTCAATTTCCAAGCTTCTGAAGAAGGCAAGGGTTGCCACGTTATACCATTGTGCAGACTGTGTTCAAGTTGGGATCGAACCGTACTGCCTTCCCTTCCACTGACTTCGAGTTGGTGTCATACATGGGATTTTCAAAAGCTGCTTGGCCATTGTTATTTTCATGAACCGAACATCCTGTGTACTGTGTTTTGGGTGCAGTCCTGTTGATGAGAACATTGATTAGCTATATGTTAACTTTCTTCAAGAAATAGCAGAGTAGGGTTCAAACAGAATGATTGAGTTATTGTTAATGGATAATGTAACTTGAAAGTATTAATTGAGAAAACATAAACTCAATACAACACATTTGAACATTTTACCTGTCACTTTTAAATCTTGAGTGACTTCTTATTTACATACAATATATATTTATAAAGAGCACCAATATGAGTAAGTGTAAATAAATGATATCATGGCTATTCTCATTAATTTTCTTATGAAATAATGTTATCATTATGAAATAGCATGTAAAATATAACTAAATTATGATGCTGATGAATTTTAATCTCATTACTCTTCATTCCTCAAATATTTACTGAGCATCTATTAAGTACTAGGCATGATCCTAGGCATTGGAGATATATATATATATATATATATATATATATATATATATATATATATATATATATATATATATATATACACATATATATATTTTTTTTAACAAAAACATGAAGTCATCACTCTCATGGAGCTCATATTGTAATGATAGAAAGCAATGAATAAATTAAAAATAATAAAACAAGAAAAAGATAATGAAAACTGTTTTGATAAAAAGAAAATTGTTTATAGGACAGGAAGTAACTGGGAGCCAGTTTAGGAGAGGTAATAAGGAAAATCATCTCTAAGGAGGCAAAATTTAATCTGAGACTTAAAGGACAATAAGGCGTTGGTTCTACAGTAATAGGAAGGGGGTTCCAAGAAGAGTAGACATCTAATGCTGACGCCTAATTTGGGAAGGTGCTTGGAGTATCCCAGAAACATAAATATTCAGTTGGTTTAAAATTATATACAGTAGAGCAAGTAAATTCAAAATCTCAAAGAAGAAATTACTATCTATATAATACTCAAGTCATGAAAATAGTTTCCAAAGAGTTACTGATAACTGAACATTTGCCATTAGTTTATAAAACACATGGAATCTAGGCTGGCTGGTATAAGTTGCTCATCTTGAATTCTTGCTTCATTTTTTATTTGTCTCCTTTTTGACTAATGTTTATTTCTAGTTTCTCTTTCCCACATCCCACTGCATAATATGCTGACATTTGTAATGGAACAAAGACATACTTGCCCTTACCTGTTTCTCAAACCTAATTCCTAAAAAGGCTTTGAAATAACTCTCCTCTGTTTACACCAAACACCACAAATTTCAACGATTTATTTTAGTGTAATTTGTATTTGCCGTTATGTGCTTTTACTACCCCTAATGCATTTTCTGAATTTTTCTCCATACTAAAAATTGTTAGGTGATTTGTATGATGACAATATGAAAAAAAAAAACTATCTAAAGCTTCTTTCAAAAGCATCATCTATATATTGTTATATAATATAAATTATATTGTTTACAACTTGCTGTTGCCAGGTGCATAATTCTAATGGATCATATTTGTCTCTCTTTTTTCAAACTAGATTCACAATAGAAACAGAAGGAACATCATTTCCTTCTAATTAGGTAAGGATCACAAAGATGTAAAAGAATTTCCCTCTGCTAATGTTGAGCTACAGCTTTAAGGAAAATAATATCAAGCTTTAGAAAAGTTTACACATCAATGAAAATTACCTTAAAACTAATCATTTCTAAATATAAGAGCAAAATCTATAAAACTCTTAGAAAACATACAAGTTGTATGACCTTGAATTTGGCAATGGTTTCTTAGGTATGACACTAAGCACAAGTAACAAAAGAAAAAAGAAATAAATTTTACTTCATCAAAATGAAAAACTTGTATATCAAAGAACACTATCAAGAGAGTGGAACTACAACCTACAGAAAGAGAAATATTTGCAAACCATATATCCAAAAAGGTTTAGTATCCAGAATACATAGAGAACTGTTATACCTCAACAACAATAAGACAAATAACCCAATTTTTAAAATGGCCAAAGTACTTGAATAGGCATTTCTTCAAAGAATGTAGGCAGATGACCAACAGGCACATGAAAAGATGCTCAATGTCATTAGTAATTAGAAAAATGTAAATCAAAACCACGAGATACCACTTCACTAGGATGGTTAAATGGAGGAGTACCATATAATCCAGCAATTCCATTCTTGAGTACATACTCAAAAAAACTGAAACAGTTATACAAACAAAACTTGTATACAAATGTGTATAGCAGCACTATTCATAATAGAAAAAACATAGGAACAATCCAAATGTCCATCAACTGATAAATGGACATATTTAAACACAACACATTCAAACATACAATGCAATATTATTCAGCCATATAAAGGAATAGGGTGCAGATATATGGTATAACATGGATAAAACTTGAAAACATATTACATTCAAGAAGCCAGATACAAAATGTCACATATTGTATGATTCCATTTATATAAAATATCCAGAAGAGGCAAACCAACAGATAGAAAGCAGATAAGTAGTTGCCTGGGGCAGGGGTGGGAAGAGTAGGGAGTTACTGCTTAGTGGGTACAGTTTCCTCTTGGGGTGATAGACGTTGTGAATATACTAAATGTCACTGAACTGTACACCTACAATGGTTTAAATGATTTTATGTTATGTGTATTTTATCACAATAATAAAAAAAGTTTAGCATAGCTTGCTTTATAAATAAATTTAGTGATGATTTTTATCATTAATAACATCTTATATTGACAAGGCCTAAACAGCTGCTAATGCACAATTGTTACAAATTTACATAATATTAAATAGATCATTCTTAGATAATACAGACTGGCATTTATAATAAAAACATCAGTTTTGAGAAAAATACATTACATTTAGGTATTCATTTAAATATCTGGTTACCTGCATACTTTTCTCTTCTTTTTTTTTTTTTTTTTTGCATACTTTTTTTCTTAGTAAGGGATGGTCCCAAATAATGGAGAATTGCATAGTGAAGCCCCTCACCAGGATGTTGTAATGGATGTAGTGAACAGGGACCAACGAATAATCTATATAGTCATATATGAGATATATCACAAATATAATATATTAATTCCATCATCTTCTAAAAGCAACAGAAATAAATGAGAGGATTAGAGGATTTTATCATCTGTCTCCCTGGGTAAAATCTATCAGTATTGTCAGGTGAAATAAGAGGTTTGGACACAGCTTCTTCCTAGTTCTTTAAATAAATCTGGCAGCAGATATCATCGCTTCAATTTAAACCTTAACTTAGATTTGTATCTCTAAAGTTTCAATATGGATAATGTAAAAATAACTTATACAATTAGTTATGTACCAGGAAATTGACAGGCAAAAAGGAGGAAGGGTTAAGTTGAATGCTTGTGCAACTTAACAGAGCAATTTTAGTTGTGTGTATATTGCTGTGGTGGAGGGAAAGGCAGGGGAAAAAATGGTTTCAACAACTGTGGCAATATTTGGCACACAGAGATTTAAACAACCCAGAAAAAAAATGCAAGTTAGAATTTGAACTATAGAGTAAAAAGAACATGAAATATAGATTTGGGAAATGCTTTATACTTAAAATCAACAAACTTACCTTTGTTTATAAAGATAAAATCCAAATCCTGCAAATATAAGTGCAAAAAAAGGCACAAGAATAGCAATGGCCACAGAACTACTATTTGTACCATGAGGTTGATTTGAAGAATTTGAACCTTCTGACATATTCAGTCCTATAAAATAAGAAAATAACTTATAAAATCAACTCTACTTTATCACACTTGATTTTTTAGTTTTGTGAACCAATTAATTTCTTCCTTGCTCAAGATATCTACTTGGAAATATCTGCAAGATGTACTTGGAAATGTACATAGTAAACAAAAATAATTCACAAAACTCCTTCAACTCATTTCCGCACAATTTTGCACAGTGCCTACTATGTATAAGATATTTTTCCAGGAAAGGATACGGAATAAAAAATATGCAGAGCCTCTGAACTGAAGAGTTCATACAATTGTGGGAAGAATACAGAGCCACAAATAAGTATATATATCAAGGATGAATTCATGATCAATGTGCTTTAGGAAAGGAAGGAGTAATTCCATCTGGTGGTATGTAAGAATGTTTTCTGGAGGACTTAAGAGCTTGACCTTGAAGAATCAATAGAACAACAAATACAGGAGGAAGCAGGACCATCAGAAGCCTAGAAATGGGAAGGTGAGTGGCATATTTAGAGGATGTGACAAGCATTAGGCATGTCTGTGTGGAAAGGACATGTGGTAGGGAATAGGAGGGTAAAATGATAAATTATTTGAAAAGGCATAAATATGATTCTAAAGAGCCCAAACTTTCCACCCACCTATAGTGAGGAACAACTGGATGTGTTTGGGAAAAAAAAAAAAAAAGGCTCAGTGATAAGATACAAGATTTAGAACAGCGACTAGGGTGAGATGGACTTGAGGGAGTCTGGTCTGAAAGCAAGAGTAGTTTGAAGATTGCAGGAACATCCTAGATAAAAATGGAAATTAAGATGTGAACGGCAGCACTAGGAAAAGCATGAAAAGATAGATTCAGGAGAACTTGTCTGTGTGGATGAAAGGGAGAAGAAGGCATAGGATTTAGTTATGTTCTACTTGGGGCTGAGTAAGTGGTTATGACATCTGCACAGTTAGGAAATGAGAAAAATCAGGTTTGTCAACATGTTGGCACAGTGACTAGGGAAGAGAAAATAAATAACAAGCTCTTTATTTAGAAAGAAATGGTTCCTTTTCTATAGGTGCTGTTTTAGACATGAAGTGCTTGAGATGCTTTAGGGAATTTTATGTGAAAAGATCTTGCATTCATTTACACAACTGTGTTAATGTACTGTGCTAATAAATGTTTTATCCTGCTTTTAAAACTAACAATTTTGGCAAGACATTATCTGAAATGACATCTTATTAGCCTTGCTCATTTGGAGAAACCTGATTTGCCTTTTTGATAAATATTCAACTAAGTCATACCTTAGTCCAGGTTAAAAAGTGTTAGTACCTTTTTTATACATTATTCTTCCAGGGACTCATAAAACTTATGTAAAAGTTCAAAGCAATGGAATTTTTAAGATAAACATCAAGTAGTAGATTTTAGAGCCTGAATTTACTCTTTATGCATTAATACCACAATATAGTAATGGGAGACAGTACACCTTAGGAAAATTAAACACCAAAAGCTATGTTAATAAATACATTCAAACGAGACCATTAAATGTTTATACACATTTTAGAAGAGTTAGAAATAAAAACGACAAAACTCTGTGCCTCCCACCGTGGAAAATTTACATATCTGAAGAGCACAAGGTCCCAAAACAGGGCTCACTCCTCAGTTATTTTCCCTTTCCAGACTCTATGAGTTAAAGTGCCACTACATTTTTTTGGAGCAGTAAGAAAGTTGCAACAATATTCAAATTGCAGAGAAGTATTACAATTCTTATATGATAAAATTATTTACAGTTTAATATTTTCTTTCATATCTATATCACATTTTCTCCTTTTTACTTGCTTGAGGGCAAGACAGTTTGTCATGTTTATATGCTGAAAAACTAAACATTGTACAGAGCTGGAACACAAAGAAACAATATTCTGAAGAACGCAAATATTTAAAAGGTTATCAAATGTGTCAATGTATAGTCCTGACAATGCAAAATTCAAAGTATAGTAAGTATGCCTAATGTTCAGAATCCATTGTACATTCTTATGATATCTAGAGTAATAAAAGAACTACATGAAAATGAAAATGAATACATTACCCAGTCTTTGTAATCCAAATTGCCCATAATCTTTGCCCTGAATAAATCCTTGAAATACATAAGTAGCTCCATCAGGCTCAGCAGAAACCTAAAAGTATTTGTAAGTTTGGTTAAAACTGAAGACTGGCCACAGATATATTTTCCCAGCCTTAGAAAATATTCAGTTTTACTCTGAAATGAATATTATGCAGAATTCCTTCCTCCATATCTTCTACTATGTAAAACACAGAACACTGAAAATCTGCCATCATTAAAAAGCAAAATTTAAAATTTCATCTTTAAATAATTATGATATGGGAAAAAAGGGGATTTGTTATTAACATGATACAGATTTATAGACTTCTTTTAGGCTAAGAGACCTGTTGTCAAGAAAAAGGGCAATGATATGATGAAACAGAATGAGGCAAATGGTCAATTAAAAATTAAAATATAATAATACTGTCCTTCGTAGATTAGATAACTGTTCGACATATATGCATTCCTTTCCCCCCACTTCCAATCAACCTTCATGGAAAGAGTATACTTTCTACCTCACTGAGTTGGATTTGGTCCTGTGACTTGATTTGGTCAGTGGAATGTGGGTGGAATTGACAATCTGTCAGTTCCAAGCCTAGGACTTAAGAGGCATGTTTCCCATTATAAGTCAAGGAAGCCAGTCACAAAAGACCATGTATTGTATGATTCCATAAATATGAAAGCCTAGAACAGGGAAATCTAAAGAGACAGAAAATAGAGTTGTGGTTGCTTGGGGTTGTGGGGGTGATGAAGGGTGGATGGGTTGGGTGATAGCTACAGGGTATGGAGCTTCTTTTTGAGGTGATGGAAATATTCTAAAGTCAACTGTGGTGATGGCTACACATCTGTAAATATATGTGTGTGTTTAATTAGCTCAATTTAGAAAATTAGATTTTTCTGGAATTTTAATGACAAACCAAAGCATAAATTTGTTATTAAAATTAGCAGCAGACTTTTAAAGAACTATGCTTACAAAGCCATCCATGGCCCAATCTTCCTCCTTCATTTTCTTCACAGAAGCTTGAGCTGGTACTTTAATAAGATAGATGTGTAATATTAGGCGAGCTTCTTGGCTTTTATATACTCCTGTAAAATGTAAGGACATTTAGTCTATTAATTTTGCAAACAGTTATGCTTTACTTTACTATCTATAACTACTTAAATATATCATAAATGCATGTGATAGAAAAGAAATAAAACAAGGCCAAGTCAAGGCCACCTTCACCCATAATGCTTTTCACAAATCCTGCAATATATATTGATCTCTTTTTCAGCTGAAATTTTCAACTCAAATCTTAACTGTGGGGTTTAAATTACCTATGCTATTAAAATTAAATATTACTGTTCTTAATAATATCATTCCAAGATTATTGTAAACAAAATTATTTCTTCCCCCAAACAGATTTAAAATCTTCAAGGATATGAATTATATGTTAAAATTCCAGATATTTTCCTTAATAATAAGTTAGGCACCAACTCTGAGAAAAAGAGTATTCGAGGTGCTACTGGTGCCACAAAGATTAATATGTTGTTCCTATCTAAAAATAGGAGGCTTATGTGAATTTCTGATGAAATAGGAGATATAATGATAGAGATAGAGAATATGATGAATTAAAGGCCAGAAGAGAGAAGGATCATTTCACACTGGAGTGCTTAGGAAATACTTATTAAGAAAAAAGAGCATTTGAGCTGGATCTCAAAAATCAAGTAGAATTTTTAATTCAAGAAAGTAAATATAGGTAATGGCATAAAGGAGAGAAGCAAGATGACTACAATTTTCTTTTTTTTTTCCTGAATGGGAGTATTCCAGGAATAGGAATAAGCTGGAATGTAAATGTGTTTACGGGAATAATAGAATATAAGGTTCTAAGTAAAAATTTTGTGATTAACTGATGGTTGAAATTTGACTCATTACTTCACTCACTTAATATTTCACCTATGTAATAAGGTATCATAAAAATTAGCTGGGAATACAAATATAATGATACATAGATCTTGATCTAAAGTAAATTAAAATTAATAGGGAAAACATACAAAAGTAACCAAAATTACTGGGAAAATGTTATAATTAATTTTATGGAGACAAGGATAGAAAGTTAGTCTATTTATGTTTGTTTATCTATATTTGTAGAAATTTGTTTAAAAATTTTTCTAAATTAGAATACATATATATTTAGTGCTAACTCTCTTACAGAAGGAAAATAAAAATTTATGTTTCAACATTAAATAAATCAGTAGTCACATACTCCATGCATTCATATAAAGCTTCTTTCAATTTATATCATGTAATTGTGTATATTTTTAAAATTAAAATACATATTAACTTCTAATACCTTTACTTTGGGTTTATGGTAGGCTCATTCAACAATACAAAATGAAGCTTTATAGTTCTTGTAAAATTTACAAAATCAACAGATATAATTTTATTTTTTATTTTATTTATACCACAAATTATTCCATTATTAATAATTTTATGGGATATATACATTGCCAAGAAATTTAAAAATACATATTTCATATTTTCAATATCAATACTTTTAAAATGTATTTTTAAATGAGAGAAATAATTCATATTCATTGCGGCCCATTTTGTTCCAGATGCATTTCTTTTTTTTTTTTTTCTAAACACATTTATTGGACTATAATTGCTTTACAATGGTGTGTTAGCTTCTGCTTTGTAACAGAGTGAATCAGCTATACATATACATATATCCCCATATCTCCTCCCTCTTACATCTCCCTCCCACCCTCCCGATCCCACCCCTCCAGCTGGTCACAAAGCACCAAGCTGGTCTCCCTGTGCTATGTGGCTGCTTGCCACTAGCTATCTATTTTACATGTAGTAGTATATATAAGTCCATGCCACTCGCTCACTTCATCCCAGCTTACCCTTCCCCGCCCCATGTTCTCAAGTCCATTCTCTACGTCTGTGTCTTTAGTCCTGTCCTGCCCCTAGGTTCTTCAGAAACATTTTTTTTTTAGATTCCATATATGTGCGTTAGCATACAGTATTTGTTTTTCTCTTTCTGACTTACTTCACTCTGTATGACAGACTCTAGGTCCATCCACCTCACTACAAATAACTCAATTTTGTTTCTTTTTATGGCTGAGTAATATTCCACTGTATATATGTGCCACATCTTCTTTATCCATTCATCTGTCGAAGGACACTTAGGTTGCTTCCATGTCCTGGCTATTGTAAATAGAGCTGCAATGAACATTTTGGTACATGACTCTTTTTGAATGGTTTTCTCAGGGTATATGCCCAGGAGTGGGATTGCTGGGTCATATGCTAGTTCTAATTTTAATTTTTTGAGGAACCTCCATACTGTTCTGCATAGTGGCTGTATAAATTTACATTCCCACCAACAGTGCAAGAGGGTTCCCTTTTCTCCACACCCTCTCCAGCATTTCCTCTTTGTAGATTTTTTGATGATGGCCAGTCTGACTGGTGTGAGGTGATACCTCATTGTACTTTTGATTTGCATTTCTCTAATGTTTAGTGATATTGAGCATCCTTTCATGTGTTTGTTGGCAATCTGTATATCTTCTTTAGAGAAATGTCTATTTAAGTGTCTGCCCATTTGTGGATTGGGTTTTTTGGTTTTTTGATATTGAGCTGCATGAGCTGCTTATAAATTTTGGAGATTAATCCTTTGTCAGTTGCTTCATTTGCAAATATTTTCTCCCATTCTGAGGGTTGTCTTTTCGTCTTGTTTATGGTTTCCTTTGCTGTGAAAAGCTTTTAAGTTTCACTAGGTTCCATTTGTTTATGTTTGTTTTTATTTCTATTTCTCTAGGAGGTGGGTCAAAAAGGATCTTGCTGTGATTTATCTCATAGAGTGTTCTGCCTATGTTTTCCTCTGAGTCTTATAGTGTCTGAACTAACATTTATGTCTTTAATCCTTTTTGAGTTTATTTTTGTGTATGGTGTTAGGGAGTGTTTTAATTACATTATTTTACATGTAGTTGTCCAGTTTTCCCAGCACCACTTATTGAAGAGGCTGTCTTTTCTACATTGTATATTCTTGCCTCCTTTATCAAAGATAAGGTGACCATATGTGTGTGGGTTTATCGGTGGGCTTTCTATCCTATTCCATTGATCTATATTTCTTTTTTTGTTCCAGTCCCATACTGTCTTGATTACTGTAGCTTTCTGGTATAGTCTGAAGTCTGGGAGTCTGATTAATCCAGCTCCATTCTTCTTTCTTAAGATTGCTTTGGCTATTCATGGTCTTTTGTGTCTCCATACAAATTGTGAAAATTTTTTGTTCTAGTTCTGTGAAAAATGCCAGTGGTAGCTTGATAGGGATTGCATTGAATCTGTAGATTGCTTTGTGTAGTATAGTCATTTTCACAATGTTGATTCTTCCAATCCAAGAACATGGTATATCTCTCCATCTGTTTGTATCATCTTTGATTTCTTTCATTAGTGTCTTATAGTTTTCTTCATACAGGTCTTTTGTCTCCTTAGGTGGGTTTATTCCTAGGTAGTTTATTCTTTTTGTTGCAATGGTAAATGGGTGTGTTTCCTTAATTTCTCTTTCAGATTTTTCATCATTAGTGTATAGGAGTGCAAGAGATTTTTGTGCCTTAATTTTGTATCCTGCTACTTTATGAAATTCAATTGATTAACTCTAGTAGTTTTCTGGTAACATCTTTAGGATTCTCTGTGTATAGTATCATGTCATCTGCAAACAGTGACAGCTTTCCTTCTCCTTTTCCGATTTGGATTCCTTTTATTTCTTTTTCTTCTCTGATTGCTGTGTCAAGGACTTCCAAGCCTATGTTGAATAACAGTGGTGACAGTGGACATCCTTGTCTTGTTCCTGATCTTAGAGGAACTGTTTTCAGATTTTCACCATTGAGAACAATGTTGGCTGTGGGTTTGTCATATATGGCCTTTATTATGTTGAGGTAGGTTCCCTGTATAACTACTTTTTGGAGGGTTTTAATCATAAATGGGTGTTGAGCTTTGTCAAAAGTTTTTTCTGCATCTACTGAGATGATCATGTGGTTTTTTCTCCTTCAATTTGTAAATATGGTGTATCACAATGATTGATTTGCATATATTGAAGAATCCTTGCATTCCTGGGATAAACCCCACTTGATCGTTGTTTATGATCCTTTTAATGTACTGTTGGATTCTGTTTGCTAGAATTTTTTGAGGATTTTTGCATCTATGTTCATCAGTGATATTGGACTGTAGTTTTCTTGCTTTGTGACATCTTTTTCTGGTTTTGGTATCAGGGTGATGGTGGCCGCATAGAAAGAGTGTTCCTCCCTCTGCTATATTTTGGAAGAGTTTGAGAAGGATACCTGTTAGCTCTTCTCTAAATGGTTCATAGTATTCACCTGTGAAGCCATCTGGTCCTGTGCTTAGGTTTGTTGGAAGATTTTTAATCACAATCTCAATTTCAGTGCTTGTGATAGGTCTGTTTATATCTTCTCTTTCTTCCTGGTTCAGTCTCAGAAGGTTGTGCTTTTCTAAGAATTTGTCCATTTCTTTCAGGTTGTCCATTGATTGGCATATAATTACTTGTAGTAGTCTCTCATGATCCTTTGTATTTCTGCAGTGTGAGTTGTTTCTTCTCCTTTTTCATTTCTAATTCTATTGATTTGAGTCTTCTCCCTTTTTTTCTTGATGAGTCTGGCTAATGGTTTATCAATTTTATTTATCTTCTCAAAGAACCAGCTTTTAGTTTTATTGATCTTTGCTATTGTTTCCTTCATTTCTTTTTCCTTTATTTCTGATCTGATCTTTATGATTTCTTTCCTTCTGCTAACTTTAGGGGGTTTTTTGTTCTTCTTTCTCTAATTGCTTTAGGTGTAAGGTTAGGTTGTTTATTTGAGATGTTTCTTGTTTCTTGAGGTAGGATTGTATTGCTATAAACTTCCCTCTTAGAACTGCTTTTGCTGCATCTCATAGGTTTTGGGTCGTCGTGTTTTCATTGTCATTTGTTTCTAGGTATTTTTTGACTTCCTCTTTGATTTCTTCATTGATCTCTTGGTTATTAGGTAGTGTATTGTTTAGCTTCTGTGTTTGTATTTTTTACAGATTTTTTCCTGTAATTGATATCTAGTCTCATAGTGCTGTGGTCAGAGAAGATACTTGATACAATTTCAATTTTCTTAAATTTACCAAGGCTTGATTTGTGACCCAATATAAGCTCTATCCTGGAGAGTGTCACATGAGCACTTGAGAAGAAAGTGTATTCTGTTGTTTTCGGATGGAATGTCCTATATCAATTAAGTCCATCTAGTTTAATGTATCACTTAAAGCTTGTGTTTCCTTATTTATTTTCATTTTGGATGATCTGTCCATTGGTGAAAGTGGGGTGTTAAAGTCCCCTACTATGATTGTCTTACTGTTGATTTCCCCTTTTATGGCTGTTATCTTTTGCCTTATGTATTGAAGTGCTGATATGTTGGGTGCATAAATATTTACAATCGTTATATCATCTTCTTGAATTGATTCCTTGATCATTATGTAGCATCCTTCTTTGTCTCTTCTAATAGTCTTTATTTTAAAGTCTATTTTGTCTCATATGAGAATTGCTACTCCAGCTTTCTTTTGATTTCCATTTGCATGTAATATCTTTTTCCATCCTGTCACTTTCAGTTTGTTTGTGTCCCTAGGTCTGAAGTGGGTCTCTTGTAGACAGCATATATATGGGTCTTGTTTTTGTATCCATTCAGCCAGTCTATGTCTTTTGGTGGGAGCATTTAATCCTTTTACATTTAAGGTAATTATCGATATGTATGTTCCTATTACCATTTTCTTAATTGTTTTGGGTTTGCTATTGTAGGTCTTTTCCTTCTCTCGTGTTTCCTGCTTAGAGAAGTTCCTTTAGCATTTGTTGTAAAGCTGGTTTGGTGGTGCTGAATTCTCTTAGCTTTTGCTTGTCTGTAAAGCTTTTAATTTCTGTGTCAAATGTGAATGGGATCCTTGCTGAGTAGAATAATCTTGATTGTAGGTTTTTCTCTTTCATCACTTTAAATATGTCCTGCCACTCCCTTCTGGCTTGCAGAGCTTCTGCTGAAAGATCAGCTGTTAACCTTATGGGGATTCCCTTATGTGTTACTTGTTGTTTTTCCCTTGCTGCTTTTAATATTTGTTCTTTGTATTTAATTTTTGACAGTTTGATTAATATGTGTCTTTGCATGTTTCTCCTTGGATTTATCCTGTATGGGACTCTCTGTGCTTCTTGGACTTGATTAACTATTTCCTTTCCCATATTAAGGAGGTTTTCAACTATAATCTCTTCAAATATTTTCTCAGTCCCTTTCTTTTTCTCTTCTTCTTCTGGGGCCCTTATAATTCAAATGTTGGTGCATTTAATATTGTCCCAGAGGTCTTTGAGACTGTCTTCAATTCTTTTCATTCTTTTTTCTTTATTCTGCTCTGCAGTAGTTATTTCCACTATTTTATCTTCCAGGTCACTTATCCGTTCTTCTGCCTCAGTTATTCTGCTATTGATCCCTTCTAGAGAATTTTTAATTTCATTTATTGTGTTGGTCATCTCTGTTTGTTTGCTCTTTTGTTCTTCTAGGTCCTTGTTAAACATTTCTTTTATTTTCTCCATCCTATTTCCAAGATTTTGGATCATCTTTACTATCATTACTCTGAATTCTTTTCAGATAGACTATTTCCTCTTCATTTGTTTGGTCTGGTGAGTTTTTACCTTATTCCTTCATCTGCTGTGTGTTTCTCTGTCTTCTCATTTTGTGTAATTTACTGTGTTTGGAGTCTCCTTTTCACAGGCTGCACGTTTGTAGTTTCCATTGTTTTTGTTGTCTGCCCCCATTGGCTAAGTTTGGTTCAGTGGGTTGTGTTGGCTTCCTGGTGGAGGGCACTGGTGCCTGTGTTCTGGTGGATGAGGCTGGATCTTGTCTTTCTGGTGGGCAGGACCCCAACCAGTGGTGTGTTTTGTGGTGTCTGTGAACTTATTATGATCTTAGGCAGTCTCTCTGCTAATGGGTGGGGTTGTGTTCCTGGCTTGCTAGTTGTTTGGCATACAGTGTCCAGCACTGTAGCTTGCTGGTTGTTGAGTGGAGCTGGGTTTTAGCATTGAGATGGAGATCTCTGGTAGAGCTTTCACCATTTAGTATTATGTGGAGCTGGAAGATCTCTGGTGGACCAGTGTCCTGAACTCAGTTCTCCCACCTCAGAGGCACAGGCCTGACACCCAGCTGGAGCACCAAGACCCTGTCAGCCACACAGCAGATCAGTAAAAGTTCAAAAGCTTGACAATATGCTCTGTTGGTAAGGGTGTGGAGATACAGTCTCTCTTTTGCATTGCTAGTGAGAAGGCAAAAGTGTATAACCAACAACAACTCTGTCAATATGTCTTCATCAACCAAATGAGCAACGCCAATGTGGGACACAGGACCACTCACTCAGTGGAAGACCCAAGTTCATGTAGGGGACAGGCAGGGCGCAGGTAATATCTGGATATTGCTTGACACTTTACAGACTGTTCTCAATGGATTTCCCTTATTTGTTGAGCTTCAAAGCTTCCAAGATCTTGGCAGCTGGGAAGTGAATGGCAGAGGGAGAGAGTGCAGGGCAGGAGCAGCTCCTGTGCATGTGCCGATGGGAGTCCTGATGCATTTCTAACATCTGAGGCATTAGTAATGAACTGGAAGGCAAAGACCTGCTCTCTTAGAGCTTGTGTTGCTGGAGTATAGACAAATCATGTCATGTCATACTCTCCTATACTACACTACACTACACTACACTATACTATAATTTCAAATAGTGAAAAGAAGAGAATGAAATAAGATAAGACTTCCTATGACTAAGAGTGAGTCTATTTGTAATGTGAAGGCTACTTTAGATAGGGTCATCAGAAGTACTGTTGACAAGATGATATATGAGGAAACATTTGAATGTCAGAAAAAGCACAGTATTCAAAGATAATGAGGGAAGTGCATTAGATAGAGGAAACAGAAACCTGAGAAAGTTGAGCAGATGGATAGGGCTCTGGGTTCTGTTTGCCTGTTTAAGGTAGTGTAGCTCTACCTTTTCTGTCTTAAATTGTAGTGTCCTCCTAAACATTCTCATTTGAAGACATAATTTTGTGACCATAGAATAGCTTGCAAATCACCGATCCAGTCTGTTTGGTGTTATGAGAATAGATAAGGAGTTAGTTATATTCAAATTAAAAGTTCTGTTCTATTTCATGACATGTCATTCTAGCCACATAAAAATATTATTGAGGGAGCTTATTTCAGAATCACAGAGTTTTATATTTGTGTAGTAATATTCATGCATCAATCAAAAAAACAGAAAGCCTTGTTTCTGAATGAATTATGAATGTCATAAAAAATATAGCAACTATTTCACAGTACAAAAATCACTTAAAAAATGATGAAATGATGGAAATGAAGGCATAAAGGCATTGTTTGCTGTTCTTTAATGTGATACCTGAAAGTAGTAGTTCCATGTTGCTGTTACTGAGTGTTGCATTGACTCTCCCAGTGGAAGCATTGAAACTAGTAACTGTCAAGGTCATGGGTTGTTTCCTTCCTTTAAAATTGTAAGAGCCTTTCCATATATAATTTTGGGCAAACACATCATCAGGAACTGTGAATAGATTAAATAAACATACATGTTAATTTTACAGTGGCTTGTAAACATAAGCATTAAATACCAGATTAATGAGTATTAGTTTATTGAATAATCATATTTTTCTAAATATACAATAATATAGAACGTACATTTTAAAATGAATCCTTCACATAAGTGTTTTAATTTTTTTAGAATAAACCAAAATAATAATCTAGATTTGCACATACATCAATGTGCGATAAATAAACAACACCAATTAATGACACAAGACATATTTAGAATCCAGCTAAATATCAAGTTTACTTATATTTGGTTTCCTATAATAATATCTTTCTTTCAGAAGGAAAATAAAATTATTTTCTTGGGCCAAGTCAGTCTATATACAAGTCCCAAGAGACCTGCTTTTCTCCTAGAAGTAGGAATAGGTTCATAGAAAGAGCATAGAGTTAAACGCCCCCCTTGCAGAATAGCCTTGGAAGACTGTCAGGAGAGATGCTCCTTTGACCCCTTTACCCCTTTACAGAATACTGAGTTCAGTTTTTTTTCAATAATAGATGCTCCTGAAAAAGAACAGTACTCTACCTGTTTTGCTCCTGACAGCTTTGAGGTTTACAGGTACTTTTAGAAATAAAAGAATTGTCACTAGAATTGGCTAACTCTCATGGGAAAGAGATGAACTGTGGTAGAATCAAAGAATATTCTAATGTAAAACTTTTATCCAAATAAGAAACACTCTTAATGTTAAATGCAGACAAATAAGTCATTATATTTATATAAATTAGTTATGTAATTTATAGCTAATATAAGTTAGGTATGTCAAAGTCTACTCAGATCCTAGTAAGAGGCTGAGAGAGCTTCCATTAATTCTGTACATTAAAGCACATCCTCGGAAATCAGCTATTCAAAAGAGCCTGCCTATTTGTGTGACTGAATGAATGAAATGGATTTAGATGAAAGCCTTTTTTTTCTAACAAGTTATTGACATTTGTTATCTGATTTTCTCTACATACATCACAGTTCTTACTGCTTAGATCACAGAGACTGTGTTACAAATTGTACATTCCCTGAATTCTACTAGGCAAACAAATAAAACAATACTATGGTAGAAGATGAACATACAATGCACTCAAGAGTTGAGTTTTTACTGAGTATTTCAACCAATATGATTATTTTTTTCTATGATAATTCAAAAGCAATATAGCAGAAGGACTAGAAGTGCAGGCACTGGAACTAGACCGCTTGTATTTCTGTCCCTCCTCTACAATTTATAAACTGTGTGGTTTTCCCTAAGTTACTTAACTCTCTAAACATGAATTTCCTCATCAGTAATGTGGGAGTAACACAGAGTTACAAGGAAGATTAAATGAGATAATGAGTATGAAGAGTTTTGATAAGTGTTATTTTCTATCATTAGTATTATACAAGTAAAATAGGGAAACTGTGGGTCTCATAGATCTTTACACAGTTGCTAATAAAATATATAGTTAGTGAACATGCAGTTAGTATCATGAAAAATCCATAGTCCTGGCTCTGGGACCTTTGCCAAGTCACCCTTATAGTGGCACTCCCTCCCCAAACCTCAAACTACACAGCTATGCTCTGTATGTACAGGAGACCTTACCTAAAGATTTGATACGGTGTATGGGTAAAAAGCCCTTGATTTGGTAAGCACTTTAAAGAGCAGTTAACTCAAAAATCATACCTAAAATAAGTTTGGTTGAGGGAGTGACAAGCTAAATTATCCTGCATTAGAAAGATCTGGAATTTGGAGGTAATAGGCAGTTAGTTGTAGAGATAGGAGGAAGAGCAAGGGAGAAAGATGTTCTAACAGCAGTGTGAAGGCAAATAGTAGGTACTCAATAAATGTGTTATTCTTATCTTTCTGATTGTTTATTTCCCCTGGCCTGTATTATGCTTACTCTTTGATACCCCTGAATATTTAATGAAAATCTGCTACACTTGGTGATCTTGTCATTGTGCTTAAGGGAATTAAGGAAGTTGGTTGAAGGAGACTAAAAAGAACCCCTGTGGCAGGAGAAAATAGCAATGGAAAGAAGTAGGTACCAGAAGCAGCAAAGAACATTGTATCAGGATTAATCATTGATGTGGTAGTAAATGTTTAACAACTGGCTCTCCAGAAAACAAACAAGCCAAAAAACTGGTTGTACTATTTGCTGATTCTATAGTGTAAATATTCCCGTGATGTCAGATTTCAAACTATGAACATGACATCACTGAACGCAGAGTTTGGAAGAATGCACAGAACTGGCTATGGCAAAGCTCTACCAGGCAGCTCCAGCATGACACCACCACCCTTCACCTTTCTCACCCATAACTGAGAAATGTAACTAATGATAGGATGGGAGAGGCAGACACTATTTGGTCATTTAAATCCCTACGTACAAGGGGATGACAATACTTTCTATTGTTAAGTCTAATTTGAGGTTTAAATGTGATTGTGTATTTGGCAGTTCTTTCTAAACTCTAAAATGTCATCTAACTATCACTGATGTGGAGCACAGTGAAAAGGAGGAAGACAATGATGGTTATGATCCTTATTTTTCAAGACAGTTTTGAATCTAAACTTTGCTTCATAGGCCTCATAGAATTACCATACAGAGTATCATGTTCCTGACACTGATACCACTGCCAAATTTAATTATTGTTACTTTGGAGTAATCTAATCACTGTGTCATTATTTTAAATGAAATGCTTCTGTTTTCCCACTTAAGATGACATTGTTCTAGAGTTTTATAGATACCTTCACTCAGGTTAAATAAATTCTTTTCCTTTCTAATTTATTAAAAGTTTTTAAAAATTATAAATAGATGTTCAATCTTACAAAATAGTTTCTGTGCAAGTATTTAGATGATCATACATAATCAGAATTTTTGCATGTTAATCTCTTAATGTGATAGATTACTTTTAAGGATTATTTAACATGAAAATATCCCTGTAAATCTATCATTAACCCAATTTGGTAATGATGTGTCATCTTTACTATAATGTTGTACAGTTAACCCTTGAACAACATGGATTTGAACTGTGAGGGTCCACTTATGCACAGATTTTTTTCAACAGTAAATACTATAGTATAACTGTACTGATCCATGGTTAGTTGAATTCATGGATGCGGAATCACAGATATGAAGGAACCTTGGGGTAAGGAGGAGTCACATACTGAGGGTCAACGATAAGTTATATGCAGATTTTTGACTGCACTGAGGGCCAATGCCCCTAACCCACTTTCTGTTCAGGGTCAACTGTATTTGATTTGCTAAGGCTTTATGTAGGATTTTTTCATCTATAATCTTATGTCAAATGGGCCTGTAATTTTCTCCTTTTATAGTGTCTTTACCTGAGTTATTAGAGTTATGTTGGATCCATCAAATGAGGGTTTTTTTTTTGATAGTTTTATAAAACTGGAATGATCTGTTCCTTCAAAATATGGTAGAACTTATCAGTAGAGGCATATGGAACAGGTTTTTCCTTGTGGAAATAGCTTTAACTACTACTTTGTTATGGGATTATTCGAGTTTTCTCCTATTAGTTATGTTAAGATCCACTTTTCTAGTAATTTGTCAATGTTTAAGTTTTTTAAAATTGACAGTTACAGTAGTTTTCTGTTATATATTGCTAATTTATTCAATCTACTCTATGTAGTTTTTCACATTTCCTTTTGAAATGTTACTACTTTTTGTTCCTTTCTTGATCAATCTTACCAGAAATTATTCACTTTGTACATTTTTTTTAAATAACTACTTTTGACTCTGTTGAGATTCTTCTATTATATCTTTGGGGGTTTTTTTGGTTTGTTTATTTTTATTACATTGAGTTCTGCTTTCTTTTGATCATTCCATTATACTTTTTGTATCTTCTTAACAGGGACAGTTATTAATTCTAAGGCTTTTGTTTCTTCTAATGTAAGGGTTTAAGGCTTTATATTTCCCTCACATCTTTACTTTTGCTCTAGTTCCCAAGTTTTGATATCTAGATTTTTCAGCATAATAAGCTATATTGTTATATTTTCCATTTTAATTTCTTCTTCAATTCATAGTTATTCATCAGTATTAATTTTGTTCTTAATTTCCAAACATTGAGGAATTTAAAAAATTTATCCATTTTCTTATTAACTTTTAACTGCATCATGGTCCAGTAAGACTAACTTTGCTTTGAAATTTGTATAGATTTTTTTATTGCTTAATATATGATCAATTCTTATAGCTGTCCCATGTGCCTTTAAAGAAAGTATATATTATTTAATTGGTTGATGAGAAATATATATATATATATATATATATATATATATATATATATATATATATATTACATCAAACATATTAGTTTTGTTGTTTAGTTCTTCCATATTCTTTAAAAAATTTTTTTGTCAGCCTGAAATATTTATTGGTAGCCATTGGCCATGTTTTGCCCAGGACAGTCTAGATTTGTACTTGATATGCTGGAGCTACTATTCAGAGTACACATCTGCTCCCAGATAAAGTATCTTTCTTGGAAAGTTCTGGGCACTGATTGACCATTGTGGTTTTCTTTTTTTTTTTCTTTTTTCTTTTTTTTTTTTTTACCAGAAAAAAGTCCTTTAATTGTTCATGGTAAACATTTTAACAGTGAACATGAAAGGTCCAATGGAAGATATTTACCTAAAAATGAGGCAAACCTAGTCTTGTAATGAACACATTTTGAGTTATAATTACAACCCTGCACTAAGTCTTTGTTTTTCTTTTTTTAAAAAGTTGTGGTAAACAGGAAATAACAAGTGTAGGTGAGGATGTGAAGCCCTGCTACATTGCTGGTGGGAATGTAAAATGACTCAACTGCTTTGGAAAACCAATTGGCAGTTTCTCAAAAAAGTTAAACCTAGAATTACCACATGATCCAGCAATTCTACTACCACCCAAAAGACTGGAAAGCAGGAAATCAAAAAGAATCTCATATACTAGTGTTCACAGGATTATTCACACTAGCCAAAAAGGTGAAAACAATCCTAATGTCAGTGAACAGCTGAATGGATAAATAAAATATGGTATATACATTCAACGGAGCATTATCGAGTCAGACACAAAATGACAAGCATTGTGTGATTCCTCTTATATGAAGCACCTAGAATAGGGAAATTCATAGAGACAGAAAGAAGAATAGAGGTTACCAGGGGCTGGGACCATTGTGGTTTTCTGACTCCATGCAACACTTTCCCTCTCATGATGACATATTCTTTGGTCACCTTAGAGAAATTCAGTGTGTTTTTACTGACTGTTGAAAAAAATCCGTTTCTCAGACTGATTTTTTTTGGTAGGCAGTCCACTTTAATAGCATGTACATTAAGAACTTCTTAAACTAACTAAGATTAGATTCTAAACTCTACCTGGCTTATTACAACTGGACCAAATCTATTTCCAAGGTAAAGATTAAATGCTGAGCCTTTAATTATATGTGTAGCTTTTCATTCCTACCATGTAAATAAAATACATACTAATACATTAAAAAGAAGCTTTCGTATACTGAGCGCTTACCATGAGCCAAGCACTTTGTGCTTCATTTTCATGAAGTTCATTCATATTAATCTAATCAATATGTCTTTTGTATAGGTAAAGAAATGGAGGCTCAGATGTAGAAATTAACTTTTCTAAAGTCATAGGGTAGGCAGTGTATAACATGGGGATTACATCAAGGTTGTAGGACTTCAAGGCCCATATTTTTAATGACTAAAAATTTTATTTTTAAATCAAATTACTGAAAATAAACTGGACAAGTTCTAGAAGTTGCTGAACTTTTACTCTCACTCCAAGTGTATTTTGTTCATTCTTTAAAAAATTTATATTTAAAAATTATATGTAAATCTCATTTTTATTTTAATGTTTTAAATAAACCATTGCCACTATTTTATAGCTATCTACAGATACTCTTGAAGGGAAATTTTATAGAGACAACTATATACAATATTTTTGGAATATTAACATGTCACAGTATTACATTGCTTAAAGTTTGATATCTTATAATACAAATTTTCAAACTTCAAATTCCAAACAGTAAAATGCTGTTTTACTATGGGAAACTATGGGAAATAGTTTTCCCATACTGAAATATATTTTTCTAAATAAATGGTCACTTTGTCAATAAAACAGGAGATCACCTTTAGAAATCATGACTACTAGAAAAACAACTGAAATTACTAACCACTTAGCTTTGGGCTGGGTGTTCCTAGCGCAGGTCTAGGATCTTTCACCAATATTTTGGAACCAGCTATGAAAAGAACCAAAAATGTTTACAAAATTTAATTTAATTAATAACACACAGACACACACACACAGTTTGATGCATTGTCAATTTTATTCTTTGACATATCATATAGTTTTCTCCAAAATGTCCTGTTCACTATAGCATCTCAGTCCTCACTCAACACTTCTGTTGTTCAGCTAACAACTTCTATAATTATCCCCATTATAGTCCAGTGGGGCAAAGGGAATATCAGTGCTGCCTTAGTATTTTGGGGTCTTGTTTCTTATTTTAAAGGCATAAACAAACATGGAAACAGTTGATTCCAACATGGAAGTTGAGGGCTGAGGGTATGTTCCTGTTGCTTAAAGGCAAATAATTTGGGTAGGGTTCATGTTTAAGAGTTTAAAATTGTTGGGAATTTCCTGGTGGTCCAGTGGTTAGAACTTGGCCCTTTTACTGCTCGGGCCCAGGTTTGATCCCTGGACAGGGAACTAAGATCCCACAAGCTGTGTGGCATGGCACAAAAAGAAAAAATAAAAGAGTTAAAAATTGTTAAGGTATCCCATGATGTCATAAGAAATTGGCTAGTCTCCAAGGTAAAGAGTTAAACTAAAGTTTTTAAGTCAAACCAAAAGGAGCTCAAAATCATGTGGGGTGCTGAAAGTGCCTTCAAAGTTGAAGCAGCTGTGATATGCAGTGCTTGTAGACCTGTAAAGACTTACATCTTTTTCCTAAGAACAAAGTAATATATTTAAAGGCTTTAAGGGGAAGTTATTTGGGTGAACATCATCTTGGCTGCAAGGTGGAGAACAATTTGGAAAGGAGTGGGTATTGATTTGGGCAGAGAAGTTAGAAGGCCATTTCAGTAGTCTCAGTAGAGATAATGCTGAGTTTTTACAGAAGCAGTGATGATAAACTCAAAAGTGGATAGAATTTTTTTAAACCGACTAAAATTCTGGTGGATTTAAGGAGACAAGAAGATGTCAAAGATGACTACTAGATTTCTATTTATTATGTGATGATGGTACCACTGAGTTAGGAAACATCAAGAGAAGACTTATGGTGAAGGGAAATTTATGAGTTTAGATTTGCATATATTATTTAAATGTCTTTGAGAAATTTAAGAAGAGATATTAGGTAAGAAATTGAACATATAATTCTGGAGCTAAGAGAAGATAAATGAGCTAGAAATATTAATTTGTAAGTAACCTTCATAGAGGAAACTTTAATTCATTGGCTTGAATGAGATCAGATCACCTAGGGAGAGAACACAGAGTGAAAAGAAGAGAAGACTAAGAATTGAGCTTTAGAAAAAATGGGTAGAAAACATTAATCTTAAAAAGGAAATGGAGAATAGGTAGCCAGAAATTTGAGGAGATAAAATATTTATTTATTCAACAAATATTGACTGAACACTTTTCACATATAAGGCACTGATCTAGTGGTTAAAATTACAGTTGTAAATACTTTGACAAAGTTTCTTTCTTTTTTTTTTTTTACATAAGAGAACCCTAAAATGGGCCATATTTAGATTTATTAAAGTTTCTTTTTTTCTTTTTTTTCTTTTCTTTTTCTTTTGAGCTTATATTCTAGTCGGGGAAGGGCAGATGAAAGGACAGGAGAGTGGAGAAAGACAATAACAAGCAGACAAATAAAAGAATAAGATCTCACACAGAAGGGATTCCTATCATGAAAAATTAAAAAAAAAAGAAAAAACCCTGTAATGTTCTAGCTAAGAGAAGAGAGTGAAAACATTTCAAGAGGAGAAAGTCATTTACATTTGTGAAGGCTACGAGACATAAAGAATTAGAAGGACTGGAAAAAAAAAGAATGTATTGATGACTTTATCAAGAATTCTAGAAAAACCTCCTTTGTTCCTTCTTCTGGAAACATAACCCTTTTTTCCTCTGGTAAACTCATTACATCTTGTTCAGATGGGGATTGTCCTAATCAACCAAAGCAGCAACATGGGTGGACACATCACCTAGATCTGGTCAAACTGTCATATCATTGTGGCTGAGAAATGAATTTGGAGATGGATTCCATTAAAAATTGTGGCAATCAGACTTTCATATAGTGCTTTCCTGACCAAGTTTTGGGAAAGACTCTTTCTACCAGTGTTGTTCTACCAGAAGGATATAAACCCAGGAATGCTGGCAGCAATATTCCATCCTATAGTGGGTTGAATAGTACACACTCCAAATTCATGTTCACTAGGAACCTCAGAACATGACCTTATTTGGAAACAGAGTCTTTGAAGACGTAATTCGGTGAGAATCTTGAGGTGAAATATTCCTGAAATAATCCCTAAATCCAATGACTAGTGTTTTTATAAGAAGAGAACAGGACATATAGAGATACATAGGAAAGAAGGCCATGTGAAGATAGAGGTAGACATTGTAGTGAGGCATTTATGAGCCAAGGGATGCCAGTGATAGCCAGAAGCTATAACAAGCTCAAAGGAGGTAAGGAATGATTCTTCCCTAGAGCCTTCAGAGGATACATGGCCTTGTTGACACCTTGATTTTGGACTTCTGGCTTTCAGAACTGTGAGAGAATAAATTCCTATTCTTTTAAGTCACGCAGCTTGTGGTACTTTGTTATGGCAGCCTTAGAAAACTAATATACCTACTGTGAATAGAGAACTAGGAAAAGTAATAAAGGCATGAATTAAAAATAGAGCATGGAAAAGAAGCTATAAAAAGACCTGAATAATATTTCTGTGCCCCTGGATCCAAAAGTGTCAACATCACTCCTACTCTTAGAGTTGGCGAACAAATTTACCTTGTTCCTAAGCTAATTTAAATTGATTTTTCTTTTGTCTCTTGTATCTAAGGAAAGCTTAAACAGTACAAAATCTTCTGTTGAAAGCTTTTATAGAGAAAACTTACCTTCACAAACAGGAACTTTTCCACTCCAGGTGTTATCAGATCTACACACTCTATGTTCTGTTCCACCTGCTAAGAAGAAGCCAGGCTGGCAGGTATAAATTAATGTATATCCATGGGATGGAAGGTCCATTCCTACTACATTTGCATGAGCAGGAGTCTCTGGCTGTTTACAGCTGTGGGCTATATTTAGAAAAGGGAAAAATGTTCACTTTTATAGACATGTTAAGAAAAATTTGAGACCGGAGTCACAATATATTTTTATAGGTATGCTAATGCCTTTATATAAATATACCTTTAGTTATTCTCATGAATCAAGGAAAGCTTATCAATGTAAATGTAAATGCTGTTTTCATAGACTAGCATTTCATAAATGATCATCTGTGGAACACTGGTGGTTGTTAACATATAAACAGAGAAAAAAATAAAAGACTAACTGGATAATTAAGCTAATAAATGTATATTATATCACCATTTTAGAGAGTCACAATATATATTAGCATTTTAAAGGATCTAATAAGTCCCGCTTAAGATAAGTTTTAAAGTTGATCAAACTCAGATTTTCTATACCAGTTTAGGAAGTATTAACATATAATTTTTTATTTATTTTATTTATTTTAAATTATAAAGCGTGTCTTCTAAAGGTAAATTCAACCACAATTCAGTATGTTGCTCTGATATTCATATTCCCTAGTGTAGAAAGTACAATTTAATAATTTTTTGCATATGGAATTTTCTGGCCATATTTTGGGTCCATATGCTACCAGTATCTTTTCATTCATTTAATTTTTTGATTCCACTAAACCTGCACTTATGACACTCCCTGACCCTGCTGCTCAGTTCACCTGTTTTGTGTCTTATGATGACCATTCCCTTCTTAATCAGAATTAGATGCTACAAAGAACTCTCTCCCTAAGCAAGGCAACATTTCTGATCATTTGTTCATGGATACAGACCCTTAAAGATGGTCTCTGAGAAAAAGTGTTCTGTGGACAAATTTGTTTGGAAAATTTTTTTTCCCATTTGTTTCCTAGTGGATATGTACTAAGCTATAAATAATAGCTAATATTTTTAACATTATGTGAAAAACATTTTGTTATGTGGTTTATATTTAATATAATTCAGTTAATAAAATTTAATTCTCATTGGGGAAATACTGCTAAGAATAAACACAAATAGTCTGTTTCTGCTACATTCTTAAGCCCCATTATACACTTATTAGACATTCTGAGATGCTCTGCAGTAACAGAAGCCATTTAATTTTATTTAAATCATCATATCCCACGTGCAGGTCATCAAATAATCTTAGTTTACTATGAAATACCTAGGTACATCCCACAGAGCTGTTCTAAAGTACGTACACGCTCTGAGGAATTCTCTTTTAAGGAATGTTGCCGTATTTAAATATAAGCCAGCCAGGCATGTCACATGACTTCTCAGTGGAGTGTTCTGCTGCTTTTCAGTAAACTGAGGATATACAGGGGCCCCTGTGATTATTTGGGTGGTTCTGAACAGGGATGGAGTAAATTCACAGGACTTATTTAGACTTCAGCAAATCCTAAAAGCTAGAAACCATTCTGATGAGTATTTCTATTCCTGCTTACTCTTCATTTTTCTCCCCCACAAAATAGATGGAGAGGAAATAAAAAGAGGAAGTAGGAGGGAAAAAAGAGATAACTCACCAGCTAAAATTTATTTCTAACTGTATTCAGAAAAGACTGTTTAGGGATCTTTGCTCTTATTCAATCTGTACAGCAAGTGCTTTCAACTTAGGGTCAGTGTACATTTAGAAGCTCCAAGAAATCCTAAGTAGCATTCAAATTTTTGGTTAAGGTATTCATGCATATATCGTTTCATGGACGTTTCTAGCTTTCCTCAGGTTCTCAGAGAATTTCACAAGTGAAAAAGATTGAGTCTCTACTATGTTGGAGCCTCCTGTATCTCACAAGTACTTCAGATTCATAGGTGCAGATCTATGAACCTAAAAAATAATCATCATCTAAAGTTACCTGGTGACCAAACTGAATGCAATTACAAGAGCTTTTCAAAAAGAACAAAATTTTGCCCTGTGCCTTCTGACTTCTTAAAGAATAATGCTCCCCACGAGGCATGGGTGTATGCTACAGTAAAACACTATATGCATGAATTATATTTTATAATAACCTAAAAAAACAATGTGACACCTCTTTTACATACATGTAAGTTTATTTTCACATGTGGAAGAAAAAATGCATATAAATTCTTATCCTTCATAAGTATAATTTTCTTAGCCACAATACTTACGAATGCACTCAGGCTGAATTCCACTCCATGTGAGGTCAGGAAGGCAGGTACGTGTTGTAGACCCTTGGAGAAGATGTCCTTTTTTGCAGTGGAACTGTACAACACTTCCTACCTATAGCAAATTACAGAGAGAAAAACAAATGTCCCAATGCAACTTCAAATACAGCAACAGATAGAAAAAACACATGGACGAGAAAATGCTTTCAAAAGAAATTCTGCAAGGTAGAGGTTGGAAGGAAAAGAAACTGAAATCTGATGTAAAATAAAATTGGGGAAAAAAACTAAAGAAAAATAAAACTTAGATCTCTTTGTGTGCATATCATCATCAAATACTTGAATACAATGTATACATAGGTGCCAAATATTTGCCATGGTAATTTGAAGAAAATATATGATACCAAAAGGCCAATAAGCTACATATGAATATAAGATAGACAAACAGACAGAGAGTTAAATAAAGACAGATAAATGAAGATGGATAAAGGCAGATACGGAAATAAAGATAGCTAACAACACAAGAGGCAGTGAATATGTAAGACAGTAAATGCAATATGAGATTGGACATAAAGGTGATTATTGAAGGTTGGATTGGTAACAGAAAAATACAATGGAAGACATGCTATTTGCATTAAGCTTTTAAGGGATGTGTAATTTAGATAAATATACAGAACAATGGTTCTCAAAGTGTGGTCCCCAGACCAGTAACCTCAGCATAGCCTAGGAATTTGTTAGAAATGCCAATTCTGGAAACTTAGCTGAGACCCACTGCATCAGAAACTCTTGGGGTAGCAACCAGCAATTTGTGTTTTAAAAAGCCCTCCAAGTGATTTTAATGCAAACTAACATTTGAAAACAACTGATATAAGTAGAAAAGATAAGAATATTATGAGAAAATGTATGGTGGTTAAAACATACATCATATGGTTTAGGAAAAAAGAGAGCACTTTTGATTGGTTATCATAGATAATTTACACAGTGAGCTGGGAATTTGGGAGTAAAGTGGAAAGCAGTGAGATACAGGTAAAAAAGAAAACAGACCCCAGGGGTGTGTATACTCGGCTTTAACTTTGACTCTGATCTTGAATAAGGTGTATCTCCTCTTTGAGACTTAACTCTCTCTCTATAAAGATGATATTGTTTCTCTTGCGACTTAAGGATTAAATAAAATAGGATATATAATTCGCTCCACATGGGCATGGAACATAAGCTTTAAATAAATTCCAGCTATAATTATTAAGTCAGAGACATAATAATCAGTTTCTGAAGACTCTCAAATAGCAGGCTATAGCATTTGAATTTTTAAAATAAAAACATAAAGTTGCTAAAGCTTTCAGAGCAACTAAAATTTATGTAGAAAATAATATCTTTGAAAAATTAAACTAACCACTGTATGGTGAAACTATGAAACAAAAAGAATGATGAACAGTAATTCTAATTATGAGGCTTGAATTGCCATCTTAGATTTGAGTGGATAAAGCTTGACCAACTTGTGGCAATAGACATTGGAAGGAAGTTGTTTACTCAAAATATATTAAAAGGAGAAATCATCAGGATTTATTAAATGATTAGAGGTGAAGGAGAAGATAAGGGGTATTTGGAGTCTGCCTCTTCAGCCTTCCCCAGCATATGGAGTCTGACAATGTTCAATTGCTGTCTTAGGGCTTTTCACATAGACTGTGTTTTCTTTTTTCCCCATTCGTTCCTACTCCCACCTGCTAAAGCAACATGAGGCTAAGCTTAATGTGACATAGTTTGATACAAGATTCCACTTGGACCTTGAGAATAGCTATATTCCACCATCTTTCATATTCTTGTTATCACCCAGAACTATGCTACACTTGAAACGTTCAGTTCTAATAGTCATTCTCTTATAACAACCTTTATCCTTCCAGTTATCTCATATTATGCCTTCCATGACAGCATCATCTCTGTATCTAGGAGATCTCTTATCTTCTTAATGCCCGATTTTGTCCAGGGCTACTACATTGCTCCACTCCAGGGAGCACTTTTCATGCTCTACTCAATATAATCCTTCAAACTGTGCTCCAGAGCATGCCATTCACATACTCCCTGAAGTTGTGTAATATGGCACTACAGATTTTTACTTCCTCATATAGTTTATACAACTGATCATGTGGATTTTGCAATCCCATCCTTTAGGCAAACTGGCTCCACAAAACCCATCACCTCTATCAATCCAGCAATCTTACTTTACGCTAGATTTCAGTTAATGGCCAGCCTTCAACCATAATCTCCCCTCATTTAATCTACCATCAAAGACTGACAATTTTACCTCCTAAATCTTTCTCAGACTGTCCCCTTCTCTCTTTTCCCATGTATACATCTTGTTTTAGTCCTCAACATGGTTTCTCAAGGGTTCTCAAACTTTAGCAGATAACATAATCACCAGAAGGACTTATCCAAACACAGAGAGCTGAGCTCCCCTCAGGAATTTCTGACTGGGTAATCTGAGGGAGACCCCAAAATCCACATTTCCAACAAGTTCCCAGGTAATACTGCTGCTGCTGGTCAGGGACCACACTTTGAGAATTACTGTTATAGCCAATTATAATAATCATCTAACTTGTCTCCACTTCTCCAGTCTTGACCCCATTGAATTTATTTTTCACTCTAAAGTCAGAGTGATTTATTCAACATGAAAGTTTTACTTTATCATTATCCTTCTTAAAATCTTTACTGGTTTATCCCGCATAGGATAAAGTTACATTATGTTAACTTGGTGGATAAAAGCCTCCATAAACTGATCACTAGCTGTCTCTAGCATCTTCATTGACCACTTACTTTTACTCAAATTGTGCTCATATAATATTGAATTTTTGTAGTTCCCATAATACATGCATATTTTTACACTGTCCCTCCCACATGGAATGCATTTCCCAACTATTTTTTCCTAGATCTTACCCTAAAAGATTTAGCTCAGACAAAATTTCTAGAAAGCTTTCCCTGCAGCAAGCAGATTAGGAAAGCTGTCTCTTATGGGCTTTATTAGCTCCTTTCAATGTTATCAATATTATCAACCTATCCTATAAAATCATCTATTCCATCTGACCCACACACCAAAATGTTAGCTCATCTCAGCCAAGGACCATATGTTATTCACCATTATACACCAAGAGCTTAGAAAAGTGTCTTGAAAATTTTGGAGCAACTGAAGGAATGGGGCCTAAGAACTTAGTATAAAATTATTTGATTACTTAAAAAGATTTAGCATGTCTATCAGTTTCTTAAAATGTAGTGATATCCCTTCCATAGTTTAATTAACATAAAGTTAAATCATTATTTGCTCTTTGAAGAGTATATTTGGGTTATTTCATCAACCTTTATATTAGTAAGGAATGAGAAACATGATGGATTACATACACTTTTTTTTTTTTACCTCTAAGACTTTTTCCTCATGTCTGTAATCTTTCCTGAAATCACAATACTGCTTTACATATTAACCAGATACCACAGAACTAAAATCTATTTAAAGTTTTTCTATATATCATTAACACATTTAATAACAAAATTTTTGTCAAATTCACAAATACTTATACCTAACATTTAAGATACCTAGAGTTATACAAATTTAGTAACTGATTTTTATTCAGCATTTGTTGTATTCAAATCAATCATCAAAATTTTCTCTAAATATTAGTGAATTAATAATTTTGCCAGTGATAAATCCACTTAATAGTATATTTTACATATCTCTCCTTCCTTTTCCAACTGTTCATGTAAATTCCTCTGACTATAAATAATTTCTAACATAAATAATATAATTTGAATATTTGTAGAAAAATAAGTAGCATTATAAAATTTTCCATTATATAATTTTAAAAATTCTTGTAAAGTAATTTATGTATAATTTTCCTGCCAATATTTACTAATAAAAGTGTTATTTGTATAAGCAATTATATAAAATGTAAAAATTAATTTTAAAAATTATTTTTATATCAAGAATTTTAAAAATCCATATCAAGTTTTAATTGCAGTTAATGTTTAAATAAAATTTTCTTTAAATTGGCCCAAATTAGCATGTTGTTTACAAATGCACTATAAAATTATAAGACATGTCTAATTAGTAAATATGACTTACCTTCTTTAACTCTTTATTCCCTCTTTAAAATGTTACAGTTCAGTTCCTTAGTCATGAAGTTAGAAATCTAATCATATGATTAATCAAAATTTTAGAAATTTAAAACATTCTGAATAAGATCTATCTTCCCTTTCATGATGTTTTATTACCCTTACTATTACTTTGCTAGAATTTTCATCACTGTGTTTTTTTGTGTCTGATTTTCAATATCAAATGTTTGCTTAACTGGAGTATGCAGTATGGCTCCTAGCAACTTATCAAAATATATATATAATAAAGGCATCAAAAATTCATATGCTCCCTCTGTAATATATTTTAAACAACTATTTTATATTAGTATTTTTAGTATGTTTATATTAAATACTTTACCCAAGAAAAGTTGAGGTAGCTTCTAATAAAATTTTAATATATTAAAATTAATAAAATTTAAGTAGAAAGGCAGGATCATAAAAATGAAAGGATAACACATATACTTAAGATGAGGTGCAAGGGATTTTCACTGACAGAGCATCAATTTTGGGCCCTGAGCTTCCTGAATGAGAAAAACAGAATTAAGGTGTTTTATCAGTTTTTATTTAAAAATAATCAGAAGACTTCGATTTTAAATGTTTAATTTTACTTTTTTGTTTTAAAATTCATGTTATGATATTCACCATTTAAGGTAATAAAACACTAGGTAACACACCTGCCTCATTCAATGTACTTATGTACTTATTTCGATTATAAACTGGAAGTCATACATAATCACCATGGTTGTTTTGCTTTTTTATTTTGGAAAAGTCATTTAATCTAAAAATCATATTTCCATTCATTGCACAGGGATTGTCACATGAACCAACCAAATGTAAGAAAGCCAAGTTTCAGAGGCTACTCAACAGAATCTGTATTTCTTTACAGATATGCTTAGAGATGCAAAGGCACATTTTTTTTTCTTTTGAAGCCTGAAATGGTAAAACGGTTTTGTGAATACCAGGGAAAAAGTTCTATTCTACTCTCAAATTACTTTTTAACTATGAAATTGGATTCTACACACCAGTCAATATTCAATACTGAAGTTTAAAAGTGCATGATATATGGTTTTAAATAAAACATTAAAGTGCCATTTTAAGTACTTTATTGATATTATATCACACAGTACTTTATAGGTAGCCTAACTTAATTAAACATGTAAATATTTTCTTCTCCAAAATATGAATAAAATGTCTTTTAGAGTGTTTTGAACACTCTAGTATTAGTCTTAGTCTAGTATTATTAGTCTAGTATTAGCTAACCGTTTATGAGTTAGATTTTTTAACATGATTTTTAATAAGTTAATAAGTACTACAGCTGTAGATAGTAACCATTTGATAAATAGGAACAAAGTTTTAAAATGGTACTTAATTTATATCTTTGATCACTTCAATAGTCAATGAGCAGCCTCTCATGTTTCTCTAATCCCCAACCTTCAAATTTTAAAAGCTGTAAAGGCTCAGCAACTGTCAGCTACATTCAATAGTAGGGTGAACTGTGGTTGCCAAGATGGCTACTGTTGTACCCAGGAGTCCTGTATCTATAAAACTGGGTGGTCCAGACTTGTTTTTGGAAACAGAAGCCAGAGAATGAAAGGTGTCAACAGTCACAAATAGTTGATCATGTTGTCTTTAGTTGATTATTTCTGTCTCCCTACCCCTCAGTCAAGGATGCTTTTGTAGTCTCTGTAGTCAAGACAGAGCTTTTCCATAATGGTTATTCTGGTAGGGTTAAATATCTTATGTTTAATACTCTGGAATTAAATATTTAAAATCAGATTTAAAATATTTTATATTTATAATAATTTTATGTAACAAGTCCTAAATCACTGTAATGTGTCTTCCAAACCCCAGAGCTCAATTTAGAGTAATACAGCAGTTAGTAAAATATTTGTGTTTGGCATTTCCTCCATAATTAATCTGGATGTTGCATCAATCATTTTGATACTTACTCTCCTTACTACTAATATATTTTTAGCTAAAATTGTTCCATTTTATAATATTTTAGATAAAAAGAGAAATTACTTTGAGTACTTTTTTCTAACACTAGAGTTTTTGTCATCTCTAGCAACAGGTGATATATTCTTATATTTTAGTAATTATATAAATGTCCAAAAATCTACTATATAAATCTTTAAAGAAAAGGAGAGTGAACAAAATAAACACATTAAAGAGAAAATTAGGAAATGCAGAGTGCCTCTGCAATTTATAACTTTCCCCTTTCTCTTGTCCCTCCCAGAAGTGGGCTAACTATAGTTATGATTTTATTTAACTCACTACTGGTCACTAGATTAAACCAGAGGTAGATACAAAAGTTGGAACATTTTGATTCTCTCTCTGGATATTTGAAACTGAGATTGAGAGAATTAATCACTTGCTGTATGTGGCTGAGATGTAAATAGAAATGATGCACCCTTTGCCATATGGCCAATCTACAGAGAAAGAAAACGAAGTAGATAAATACAGAGTAGTGTAAGAGACTGAGTACCGTTGTCCAGTTCCTAGATTCTAGGCTTGATGAGTCTCACCTAGATCCTTTCTCTTGTGGCCTGGGACACACCTACACATGGCTTTTAATGTCTTTAGGTTTAAGCTAGCTCAAAATAATTTTTCTAATTGTAAGCAAGAGTTTTTGGTCAACCAGTAGAGAAGTCTTTTCTAGTTATATAAGGCCATATTTATTTGGAATCCATCTATAAATTGATATTAGTTAGAATTACATAACTTCTTAAACTCTGTTGACTCTATACAGGTTTAGTAAACATAATTTATATATAAATATATAAAATAAGTATATATACAGATATAAGCACATATCTGCCATAATCATGTATGAAAGTTGACACCCCTAATTTAACATACTCAGTATATCATTTGTAGTTTTAATAGAGATTATACAATTTTATTAGATTTTACCATATCTTAAATCTAGTCTATTCATATTTATCTAGATAGACTACAATGATCTAATGTATGTTTATTAGCTGAATAGTATGAATTCAGGGTTAGTTTTAACTTTGTGATAACATTTTTCAATGATTATAATCGAATTCTTAAAATTCAGAGTAAATGACTCTATTCATTTCATTGGATGACTATTCTAAACTCAATCTTATTTATTTCAATTTCCATTATCTCAAAGGGTATTTCCTAAAAAGGACTCAGATTCTTCAGAAAATCATCTGATTTAGTGTACAGACACTGACTGTATTCTGTACAAATACTGCCATTGACTTGCTCTGTGATCAAAGCCAAGTCATGTTCTGTTTCAGTTTCTTGGTCTATATGATGAGGTCTAATACTGTTTAGCTAGTTCATTTTTCAAGATCTCGATCAACTGATAAAACATTTTATGGAGATATGAATCTAAAGTTTTCTGAAAACACCAACATAATAGAGA
The DNA here is from genome assembly GCF_964341445.2 of Mesoplodon mirus. Taxonomy (NCBI): domain Eukaryota; kingdom Metazoa; phylum Chordata; class Mammalia; order Artiodactyla; family Ziphiidae; genus Mesoplodon; species Mesoplodon mirus. Next base: position 25,238,149 of record NC_138992.1, on the reverse strand, counting down.
CCAAGATGCTTTTTTGCACTTTTGTATTACCTAGACAGGCCTGAGGCAAACAGGAAGAATTGGAAAAGCTATCAAATCAATGTTCATACTGTGCCTGAACTGTAGATAAATGGAAACTATTTTTAGCAACAAAAATATGGCACCTGTTATGAGTACTTCCTTTAGAAATGAATGTTCTTCAGGTTCACACTGAATTTCACACAAAATAGCACAATTTAGAAAACCCTGCAACACAAGGCAATCGGTTAGCGTGTAAACTGGCTATTTCCTTTTGGAATTGGTATGCACTTTGGCTCCCCTTAGGCCCCTGTAATGAAAATCTTGCTGAATCTCTACATAAAATCTAAACTGGAATAAGAGAGAAAAGAAAGTCAGCCACACGTGACTGGGCATGTTAAAGGATTCTAATATTACAATCCAAATATGTTTTGTATAATAATAGGTTACAGTTAAATTATTTTTTCAGAAATTTGCCACATCAATGAAAATGTTTAAAAATTATTTTAGCATTATATACATATTATAAGAAAAATGTCTTTTATTGCCTTCTTGAATAACCACATTTTTATATATTTGGTAACTCTTTGTCTCAGCAGTTTCTCTTTAAACCTCTTTTGAGGCAGGAGATACATGGGCCTCAGTCTGAACAGGTTCTCCCCTATGGACAGAAACTCCATAATATCAGAAACTCCATAAAAGCAGGATGATGGAGGGGGCTGGGCCCTTCCCAGATAGAAGATCAGAGACCACATATTCCTCATTCTCGAAGTCAAGGAGACCTCCCCAACTACACATGCGCAGAAAGGCTCCTTGGAGGTCAAAAAAGGAGGGGGCGCCACCCCATAGTAAGTGATGCGAACTACCCATAGCCCTCTTCACTAGAATCCATCTTGGCTAAGAGATGTGCACGCACACAGGGGAGGACCCTGAGATAAACCAAATACAATACGGACTCAGAACCAGGCAAAACAAGATGATTGGTCAAAGGAAACCCGGAAGAAATGCCCCATAAAACTGATTCAAACTGCCACGAGGGTGCGGATCTCTCTCTCTCAGCCCGCCCGTGTGTCTATCCACACATACTGTACTAATTTTCCTCCTAATAAACACTTCAGTTGCTTCACTACTTTCTGTCTTATGTGGAAATTCATTTCTTCATGGCTGACAGGCCAGGGCCTTGCCACTGGCCACTGGTCCCTGGTGGTCTGGTGGCTAGGATTCTGCACTCTCACTGCCGCTGCCTGACCTCAGTCTCTGGTGGGGAGCCGAAATCCTGCTTTAAGCCGCTGCAGGCCAAGGTCACCCGGATCACTTTCACCTACACTTTTCCTCATTGTCCCCGTATCTTCCTGTAGAGCTTACCCATCTACTCCTTCACTTAATATTTCTCTTACATACTAGCTACTGCTTACAGATTTTCCTATGCTCACAGCTCTCTCCAATTTTTTTTTTATCCTCATGGTCAGTTAGGCTATATCTTTTTTTTTTTTTTTTTTTTTTTTTGCGGAACGCGGGCCTCTCACTGTTGTGGCCTACTCCCATTGCAGAGCACAGGCTCTGGACGCACAGGCTCAGCGGCCACGGCTTATGGGCCCAGCCGCTCTGCGACATATGGGATCTTCCCAAATCGCGGCACGAACCCGTGTCCCCTGCATCGGCAGGCGGACTCTCAATCACTGCGCCACCAGGGAAGCCCTAGGCTATATCTTGAAGCATATATTCCTTCTAATTTCTTTTTATTTCCACTCTTTCATTTCCTGTTACCTTTTTTTTTTTTTTTTTTTTTTTTGCGGTACGCAGGCCTCTCACTGTTGTGGCCTCTCCCGCTGCGGAGCACAGGCTCTGGACGCACAGGCTCAGCGGCCACGGCTCACGGGCCTAGCCGCTCTGCAGCATATGGGATCTTCCCAGACCAGGGCACGAACCCGTGTCCCCTGCATTTGCAGGTGGACTCTCAACCACTGCGCCACCAGGGAAACCCCCCCTGTTACCTTTTTTAAAAGGTGTTTTTGAATGCAGATATAAGCATGACTTTTTTTTTTCTGTTTGCATTAACAGGATTTGTGTACATGAACCAAAGCCTTTTGATCTAGCTTATATTAAATGGAAATATTTAAAGTATCCATTTGATGAAATAACTCAGACAACAGAAAGACAAAGACAATAGGATCTCACTTATATGTGGAATCTAAAACAACAAAAAGCCGAACTCACATAAAAAGAAATCAGATCTGTGGTTACCAGAGCAGTGGAGGGGGGAGGGGTCAGGATTGAAGGAAGGTAGTGAAAAGGTGTAAACTTCTAGTTATAAGATATGTAAGTACTAGATATGTAATATACAACAGTGATGAGTATAGTTAACACTGCTGTATTGTATATAGGAAAGTTGTTAAGAAAGTAGGTCCTAATAATTCTTATCACAAGGAATTTTTTTTCTTTTTTTCTTTTTTATTGTATGTATATGAGATAATGGAGGACATACTCTCTGGATTGCTAACTAAAATTACTGCAGTAATCATTCATACCATTGTGCTGTACACTTTAAACTTATACAGTGATGTATGTCAATTATATCTCAATAAAACTGGAAAAAAATAATGATAAAAAGTACCCACTTGAAATCCAAATGTACTGTTTTGAGATCCATGACGTGGCACTCCTGGGTTTTCACATGAGGTACGGGTGGGTTCTAAAATAAAGATTAAAAACGTGATATTCCTTTAAAATTTACAGTTTTATTTAAATGTATATTTCTCCCACATAAAATAATTTTAAGAGATCTAGGGCTTAATGAAAGGGCCCTGGATAATAATGAAGAGTAAAATCTAATAATGTTATCTCTATGAACAGAAGCCTGATAATCTTAAAGCAGGAAATTCAGGTAGACTGCAGTTTATATGAATTATGCAATTCTTGAACTTTGAACCCTTCTAATATAAAAGCACTTGACATCCAACTAACTCTGTGAATAAAAAGTTAAGGGAAAATGAAGGATATGAAAGAGGAACACATACATAAAACATTTGCTCAACGACTTTACTAAGTTATAATATCAAGTAGGGTAATATTCCCTTCAAGAAATAAATTATTTTTCCAGAAACAGGACTTAGTTATTTGCATTTTTCACTGACACCTGTAGGAGATTCAGGCATAAAAATGGTAGGGGTGGTAGTCTCTGATTTGGCTAGCTTGTATGACAGGTTATTTGGTTAATTTATTCAATGTGGAATTTAATTTTAGTAGAAAAGGGAACACTCATACACTGTTGGTGGGAATGTAAATTGGTAGAGCTGCTGTGAAAAACAGTATGAAGGTTTCTCAAAAGCTAAAAACAGAACTGCCCTATGACCCAGCAATTCCACTTCTGGGTATATACCCCCCCAAAAACTAAAACTCTAAATCAAAAAGATACATATACCCCAATGTTCATAGCAGTGTTATTTACAATTTCCAAGATATGGAAGCAACTTAAATGTCCATTAACAGATAAATGGATAAAGAAGATATGGTATATATATATATATATATATATATAGAGAGAGAGAGAGAGAGAGAGAGAGAGAGAGAATAGAATAGAATACTACTCAGCTATAGCAAAAAATGAAATTTTGCCATTTGCAGCAACACAGATGGACCTGGAGGGTATTATGCTAAGCGAAATAAGTCAGAGAAAGACAAATACTGTATGATATCACTTATATGTGAAATCTAAAAAATACAACAACTAGTGAATATAACAAAAAAGAAGCACACTCACAGATATAGAGAACATTCTAGTGGTTACCAGTGGAGAGAGGGAAGAAGGGAGGGGCAAATAGGGGTAGGGGATTAAGAAGTCCAAACTACTATATATACAATAAGCTATAAGGATATACTGTACAACACAGGACACATAGCCAATATTTTATAATAACTATAAATGGAGTACAACCTTTAAAAATTATGAATCACTATACTGAACATCTGTAACTTACACAATTTTGTACATCAACTATACTTCAATAAAATATATGACAACAAAACACAAAAAAATTTAGGATTACAAAAATGTACTTAGAGCCATTTTGAAATCAAAGTACCTTTTTAATATTTTTGAAGCAAGTCTAATTTCACTTGAATATGCTTTATTAACTATAAAGCTCTATACAAATGTTAGTACTGATATTTCATGATATTAATCTGGAAGCTTTTTCTTTTTCATTTTACTGATAAACAGGGAAACTATTTTAAGCATTTATTCTAGAAGTTTTACGTACTAAAAATAATATATGTTTAACGATATTAATTTTCAGTGCCTTCCAATGGCTTCTATATTTTACATTTGTTTTTCACATTTAATCAACTATAGTTTATAGGATAAAGAAAACCATTAAACCTCCCTACTATCTATTAATTCCCAAATTACTGAGCATTATCAATCTTTAATTAATATTACCTATGCAGTGAGGTGATGATCCACTCCAAGTGCCGTCTGCCTGACATATTCTGGTGCTAGATCCCACTAATATGAAAGGAGAATTGCAGCTGAATGAAACCTCTGACTGGTATATAAAGCTTTTGCCTTCTCTTTTCCCTTGGGCAGGTATACCAGGGTCACCACAAAACTTTGCTGGAAGTGAAAAGAAAGACAATTATATAGTGATTTAGATTCATCAGAGTAAACAGTTCAGAAAAATGATGAAAATAACTGAAATACTGCACTAAAGTGACATGCTATCCATGTTAATCTATCCCAATGAAAATTTGTTTAGGTTTTGTCTACATGAATAAATGCTGAATATTCAACTCAGCATAATATTTTTTAAAAATTAGTTTGATTCAAATATTTTTCCACCTAGTAGACCACCTTAACAATTGTAGATTTTTTGGTATTTTTTTGTTCTATATTGACCAGAATCAAACCACATATTTGTACATATAGGCTACAAAGTTGGAGTGTATTCTTGAAAAGGCATGTGATTCACAGATAGCTCTATCAGAAACAAAGAAACATAATGGTCTAGGATATACTCTCCAGATTACTATGTATTTTTTAATGTATATAAAAGATATAGTTATTTGTTTCAATGATACGTGCTCTGTTGAACACTCGGATCACGTATCCTAGTATCCGAGTATTCGGTTGTCTTCCTCTTCAAAATATTGGTGGGGGGTGGTGGTAGTTTTTTAAAGAGAAAAGAAGGCCATCAGAATCCAGATCCATACAAAACCAAGGAATCTCAATGTTCTATAATCACTGAAGAAATCAACTTGACAATAGTTCTAAACAAATTGATTAGATGATTTCATTCAACATATATTTTTAAAGTACTAAAAAACAGACACTATTCTAGGTAATATTAGGTGCTTGCACTTATTAGTAAACAAACTAAGATTCCTTCACTTGTGGAGTTTATGCTTTTGTGAGTAAAGCAAACAAACAATAAGCATAATTAATAAGTAAAAATGGTAGTATATGGGAAGATAATAAGTCCCATGGGGAAAAATAGTGTGGGCGAAGGAGATCAGGACTGTACGTGTGGATGTGCTAGATGGTGAGTAGTGGTAGTGGATTTTAATAAGGTAGCATGGGTGTCTCTCACTGAGAAAAGATTTGGAGGAAAAAAAACATTTAGCCATTTTGATATCACAAGGGAGAACATTGCAGATAGAGGAAACAGCATTGCCAAAGCCCTGTGCTGGGTCAAATCTGGCATGCTGGAGGAAGAGTAAGGCCAGTGAGACTGGAGCAGAGTAAGCACGCAGAAGTGTAGGAGAGGATGAGATCAGATGGCTTCAAATCTAGTAGATAACTGAGGCAAAGTACATATAGCATGTTTTCCTTTTTTTTTTACTGTAGTCAAAAATACATAACGTAAAATTTACTATTTTAACTATGTTTTAAAAGTATACTCAATTTTTAAATTTGCAGATTCAGCACCTGAAAGCTTATTCCCCTATAAAGCAAACAGAAATAACCAAATGTTTTTAAGTATAAATGTAGCCTTAAGATAGTTATAGGTTGAGTGACTATAAAATGCATCATCCAAATCAAGACACTTTTGAGAGTAAAAGGAGGATTCTAACTGGATAGGACACCTACCAGGATAACAGAATAAACAAGAATTGTTCCAGGAAACCTGGAATAAATGAATACCTTATTTATAGAATACCTTAGTCTCAAACTCCGTGTTCAAAGACCTTCCCTGAAATTCAAGACTCGAGAAACTTGGACTTTTAAACCTCTTTTTAGAAACATTTTTTTTTTCTTTTAAAACAGTTAAGATGAAAAGTAATCATAAAGTAAATATTAAAATAAAATAAACTGGGGAAATGTTCAAAGTATGGTAACACATGTAAAATAAATATTTATTTATTGTGTTTTGTTTTAATTTTCACCATTTCTTAGATACTGTAAGCCTTAGTGGTACTTGTCATCCAAGCACTTCTAGCAACATAATATCAAACCCCAAAGGCCAGGCTCCTCATGTTATTAGTCTTTGTATCTCTAGCACATTTTAAATTCAATGGCTATTTCCTCATTGAACATTATCAATGGGTACTTCAGCTTTAGCAATCATTTCTATTACTAAGTTATCTCACAGTTATTTTATAATTTACTTCTGAAATGTTTCTCTAGCATATTTCTGCTGAGTCATTCAACGCAGAATCTTATCTTTATTCAATGAAAAAAAGAAAGGAGGAGAGATGCAACCACATAAACTCTTCAATCCCCCCTCCCAGACCCCCCATCGTTCAATCTGTTTTCTATCTTTAGATTTCCATGTACTAAACCAAACAACCTGCTGGTGTCAAGTTTAGAGGCTTAACACACAGGGTTTATTTTCAAAAGGCTTCAGTTCACAGTGATATAAACTTTAAGATAAAAAGGCATAGTTTGAACAGATTTAACGAGAAAAGATTTTCTTCTTTGTTAAATACCTATAATTATTGAATTTGACTATTCAACGGATAAGAGAATTGTCTCTTAGGTCTACCTTCTCTGAACTGGAATTCATACTCTGCCGTTTACTAGTAATATGACTTTAGGCCACACAATAATGTAGCTGGTCTCCTAAATGATGGCAGTTACCCAGTGTCCTTACAATTTGACCTCTCTGAGCCCGTGTCATTATCTATTAAAATGTCATGACTGAACATACTTAGCCAGGAGTTCTATGTACTAAAAATAATATATGTAGAGCAATTGGGACAAAGTGAGCCTTATTATATTTGGATATTTATTACAATTTAAATGTCTATAGTAAGTATTTTATTATTATTTGCATTTTAATAGATCAAAAAATAAAACATTATATCAAGAAACTTTTTAATTGAGATTTTTTTATTCATATCAAATAAACTTTACCATAAACTCATCTCTGTAAAATCCCCTTGTTGCTATTTATTCTGAAGTAGCTATAGAATATCTAGTCTCATTCAGAACACATTGGTCTGTTTTAAGATGACCCTTAGCATCAGAATTTTAAGGGTCAATCCGTGTGACATCAACCTTGAGGCTTGGACCATACTCTAATAAATCATATTACCTAGAGAGAGCTTCTTTAGATGTTGCATAAATTGAAGTCTAACAGACCACAATTGCAGAAGTAAACTAGTTTTATCTCTCATGCTCAATAAAACTGGTTAGTAATACTCTCTGTAGCAAATGTGATATGAATGATCTGATGGGCCAGCAAAATGGTTGTATGTATGCATAGTATTTGCAATCACTTAATAGGAAGCTCTTCAAATAAACTATCAGGTTTATGATTGGGCTTTTGAAATGAGAAATTTAAAATTAATAATGTAGCTTATTTTTTCCACTTTTTCAGTTATGGGTGGAGCTTTTGCATCACATTTTAAGAGATCCTTTCTTACTTCAAGGTCATTTAGGTAGTGTTGTAATATTTAAAACTTTTATATTTAATTCCCTAATGATTTGACATTGATTTGCTATTTGGTGTGAGACAAAGATTGTGTGTGTGTGTGTGTGTATGTGTGTGTGTGTGTGTGTAAATGAATTGCCTCATTGCATTAATTGAAATTTCCATTCTTTCCCCACTGATTTGTTCTATAATACATCAAGCATCAATAAATGGTTTTGTGCCCTCTATTCTCTAACACTGGTTTACTTTCTATCCTTGCACCAATGTTGTAATGTCTTAATTACTATAGCATTCTAAGTTTGATATCTGCCAAGGATTGCACTATATATCAGAGGTACAACAGTGAACAAACACAAAAATCTCTGCCTTTAAGGGACATAAACCTGAGTAGAGGACATCATCCAAAAAAACAAGATGTGTAAAATGTATAGTGTGTTTTGCAAACAAAGCAGTTTAGCCTAAAAGTTAGAGCAGAGGGAACATAATGGTTGGATTGCATAAAAAATAGCTACAATGGTAAATGCTGATTTTAATTGAATGTTAATTATGCATGGGAAAGAGCTTAACAATCTCATATTTGTCCTGGCAAAATCTGAAAAAAAATTATGTAACAGCTGTAATCACAGTAAAGTAGCTCTAGGAGAGTGAAAACATATAATTTTAAGTATGGAAAGTATACTTACGTAAGCACTGTGGTACTTCCCCACTCCAGGTACCATTCCCCACACAGGTCAAAACAGCAGGAAAGGATAGTTCATAGCCTGGAGAACAGATGTAGCTAACACTAAAGCCCCAGTCGAAATTTGTTCCTTCCAACCTTCCATTAGAAATCTGGGGAGGAGTTGGGCAGGTAACAGCTGTAATTACATTACAAATGATTAGACACAGCTGTTGAAATATGCTGGTGTTAAAAAAATAAATATCATTAGAAGAGGCATATGTGCTAATTTAACCTTTTGGAGGACAATATGGTGTGGCATATTTTATTCTCCTGGTAGTATTCCTGAAACATCCCTGGAATTAGTCCTTCTAGGATGTGACTACTTCTTGGCAACATAATGGCTACTGGTTGTCAGATATTCTCTTACAAAATAACAAGCTTTCTGACATTGAAGGGAAGGCAAAGAGAGGGTGACCTTCTATCCAGTATACTGCAACTGATAAATTACTGGTTTTATATAAAATTATTTTCCAGTGACATTTAGAAAGACTGAAAAGCTGGGTTGTTTGGCTATATAAAGTGTCAGCATTGTAGCAAGGAATTTGGGAGTAATTCTGTGACATTTTTGAAAAGACAGATTATGTATCTCATTAAAATATCCAAATTGGTTCTATCAACCACTTAGATTCATATGCTAAAACTTACTATATAGTTTCTAAATGCATTATAAAATTTTTAAACATTCATTTTTAAAATTAAGTTGTCCTCGAGCAAAGATGGGTTAGATAAGGTGATAGAGGTGAAGGGAAAAGAGGGGTACCAATTACAAAATCTAAAAATGAGGAATGATTTTATTTTGCTGACTAGCAACATATATAAATCAATTTTGGGAGTTGTATAACATTGTCATTATCAGAATCAATTAATAATGTATGAAATATTTTCTAAAATATAAAATGTCTGTTCATATATTTTCACAGACTAACTGTATATTTATAGTGATCTGATTAGGAAACTGTGTAATCAAGAAGAAAAGAAACACATTGGTATTATTCTTTTGTGTTAGATTATGTCAGGGAGATATTAAACTGGCAATTCATAGGCATTTCGAGATGCACCTTAATGAGAAATCTCGATGATTAACAATCAGTATTACTATAAAACAGTATAAATTATCTGACATTGTATCTACAGTATTTCACAAATAATTAAAAAATTGGCAAAAATTTATGAAAATATTTTCAATGGAAAAACAAATAGCATAAAGTAGTAAACTTACACCTATATTGACTAAAATATTACTTCTAGATTACATTCTTTAAAGATACAGGTTTACCTTTTAAGAAAAAGTACAGCTCAACAATTCAGGCTGATTGTTTTCAAATTATAGAAAGTTTTTCTTCCCATCCATGAATAACTTGACCCAGGTAGATAATCAAGTTAAAGTTCTAGTTCATTATGGTTATATTCTCTTTTAAGTATTCTTCAATCAATATAAATTATGATGGCAATTACATATCACAGAACATGATATTTTTGTTATTTTGGTTGTATGACAGTTCATTATCATTACTTACAATGAGATATAATGTTTTTGTTAAAATGTTTTAAAATCTTATATGTTATTATTTATATGGTTTAAAGCACTCAAATTTGGTACCATAGAAAAAAGTGAAACAATACAAAAAAACACTATTTAAATTTACTTTAAATTTGCATATTAATGCAGAAAATATGTGGTGGTTATCACATAAATATTGAAGAAATCATTATCATACCTCTACAAGCTGGCATTACTCCACTCCAAGTTCCATTAGTTGTACAAGTCCTGATTCTGGAACCATTCAATTCCATCGTATAACCTGGCTGGCACATGTAGGAAACATTTTGTCCAACCACATAATCATCTCCGTATCTCAGTCCACTGGCTGGTATACCTGGGTCTCCACAACTGATTACTATCAATATTGGATTGGAAGAGCAGATAGTTAATGTGGCATGTATTTAATGGAAAGAAATAGCAAGCATATGGCATACTTAATATAAAAGTAGGGAAAATTAGTTATCATGCTCATTTTTAATGATAAAACATAAGCATATTTAAACCACATACTGGCAATTCCTGATTATAATCAGTTACTTATTACAGATTCTATACATATGGCTCAGAAACTGTCATTTAGACTCAAAAAGGCCAGGTTAATATGCTATTATGTTGTAAAAAACTCTGATGTGGTAACCTCTTTTAACCTGAATTAAATAATCATGGAGAAGATATCCTATAGGATCGAGATTTCTAACATAATATTTGAAATTTATACTCCTATATATGGTTACTGAAATCTCTAATTTATCAGGCTTGCTGGACTGAGAGCATATTTTCTGCACAGTGCCACTCAACTGGATATTATCATAGTTTTTAACTAACATAATGCTAGGTGCAAAAATAATAATTTTATTGAAAAAATGAAAGAATGAATAAACTATAAAATGTGAATTTATCACATACTGGGCAAGATACATAATCTGTGGGCCTAGTGAAAAATGAAAATGCCAGAGCTAGGGATAGAGAAATCAATTTCCCATTTCCATCATCTCATTGCCATCCCAAGTGACAGAAAAATCCTCAAGAAATTGCGACCTCCACTCTGGAATGTGTTTGCTTCCTGGATTAGGGGTGAGTAAGAGGCCTCTGTCAAGTGCTTGGCAAATCTGCCTTGTATTGCCAGTCTAGGAAAAGGTTAGCTGCTGCCCTCCTCTGCCCCAAGACTCCATGAGTACAGCCAACTCCAAGCAGCCCCACGCACGCTTGCACCCAGACCCCACAAAGGGGTGGTGAACAAAGGTGCAGTGTGAGCCTCCTTCTGCTAATGACATGATGGACCGGCTGGGCAGAAGGCATCAGTGGTCCAAAGCAGGGGTGGTAGGGGGAAGGCCAGGGAGGACCAGGGGCACCAGGTGGTAGGGAGCTAAAGGCCTATAACCCATCCTAGAAAGACAGGGAGGCAAGGAGGCAAACTGTACAAGAGCAGACTCTCCAAACATTCAGCACATGCACCATTGTCCCAGTGGGCTTTAATTATAAAACACAAATTCAAAGATTAAATCATTAAAAATTTTGAGACAGTGATCACAGAGCATTAAACACCAATTACAGGAGCCTTTTGAGCACGAAATTCTAACAATCACGCTGGTCCATAAAGCTGTCTCAAATTACATATATAATATCCTCATTTATAAAATGACGCCACACAAAAACTTTCAAAAAGACTGATGACAGCATAGGAAACAGAATTAAGTCTAAATATGGCATTTAAGAACAAGGCATAACAGAGATCATATATAAGCCACAAAAGCACTTGCTGTTTTGAGAAACATGATTTAAGCATGCTTGGCTAAACGCTTTCTGGTGGCTAAGAGAAAAAGGAAAACACAAAAGGTCACATCACTTTTCCTTTTCTGGAGACAAAAAACATGTGGTATACCTGCCTTTTAGTATTTGTTTTGCCTTTTGAATTTTTTTTTCATTAAACGACAAATAATTTTACCAGGTAAATCTAAGTTATACTGCCTCATTTTTTATTTTGAATTAACAGTAATTAATTAATAGTTCCCATTTTGGAAGTCTAGGGTTAAAGACTAAAAATAGATTAAGACATAGAAGACCTTAATGACAATTAAATTATATTGTATTTATATACAATAAAAGTAACAAAAAGAGGCTTTCGGTTTTTTTAATTTACCATTAAAATTATGAATGTCAAGGTTTTTTTCATATTATTCTAATCTGTTGAGCCTAAGAAATTTAGGACCATGAAAGATGACATTTAAATTAAAGAATAATATTCACGACACTCCGCCTGCTAATCCTCAGAGCCCTGAAGAGTTTGCTGAAATCACACTCATTGAGTGTTTCTATCTGACTCCTAATAAGAATTTTGTATATAGGATGATTTTAATTCTTTTAGTTACTGACGAGGAAAATATTTTTTCAATCGTACAACTGAGTTGGATAGGAAATCAAATCCTGCTTGTTTACCATAAAATGTCAATTCTTTTTGCAGCTTTAAAACGTGTAATCATATAAAAATGAGTTTAAGACTTCAATTTATTTTATTTTACTTGTTATTTTATATTTTTAATCTAGATTCAAAGCTAAGAAGAAGGAAAATTAAAGAGAACACCAACAGATAGTTATTGTTTTCTGGGCAGGGCTTTACAGACTGAATTAGAATTCTGGCAAGAAAGAACAGCTAACCCAGTCGTAAGGCACATGAGCTGAGTGAGATGTAGCCACCGAAAGAGGACAGAGGGTTTATTTTAGAGAAGCACTGAGGAAGAGTTCTGCATATCTTGGCAGCATCATGAATGAAATGCCTGATAACAACAGCTTCAGAAGGATTTGTTCTGGTGGTTTCATAATGAAGCAAAGGTCAAAGAGGAAGTTTCCAATAGCAACAACCTTTGTAAACAGCACCTGCTCCACAAGTCAATTCAGTCACCACCAGCTTGTTTTCAGCAACAAAAAGAGGCTTTCGGGTTTTTTTAGGCAAAACCTTAGAATAGTAGCTCTTTAGGGCTTTCCCCTAAAATTCAGAGACATTAGTGCCTATCAACAGGGTGCTGTGGTTTAATGCAAGAGAATCTTTTCTAAAGTCACCAAATCCCTTATGCACACAGCAAGAGTGCACGCACACTGCAAAAGTGCACGCACACGCATGCATCCACACACCCACAACCCAATAAACTCCATGAAGACAGTTATTTTGTCTCTTTTGTACACTACTGTATTCTCTGAGCCTAGTCTTGGGCATGACTAATCATAAGAGATTAAGTAAATATTTGTCTAAAGAATAAATGAGTGAATGAGTATGTAAGGAATGATTAAACAACTCAAATTCTCAAAAACACATGAATTGTTTGAAACGTTTGAGTTTGGTTTTGTGTTAGCTTTTCTAATTAGCTTCTATCATGTAATTGATGCTTATTTGGCATCATTTATGATAAATCTAAGTATATAACTTCTATGCTAAATATAAAACATAATTGTGGTAATTCTAGTCAATCTATGCCACCTCAAAACTACTTTCTCTTTTAACTTCTTAAATGAACATTATAAATATGCATTTTTTAAAAAAATATGATCACATTACCCACACTTTTACAACAGAATTCATTTTTTACTCAATATCTAATGAACATTTTTGCATGTTAATACATATAGATCCATTTAACTTGTTTTTAATGATATGATATTCCCTTGCATGGATATACATGTGATATAATTCATGTAACCAAACCCCTGTGACTGATATTTGAGTTATCCCATCATTTTCCCACTGTACACAGTGCAGCAATGGACATGCTTGCTTGGACATTATTACACATGTGCTTTGCTGAGTTTCAAGTCCAGAACAGAGTTCTGTAGCACAATGAAGTTCCAGAAAGGTGCTCAAGCCACTTCCCTGGTAACACTTCTGATTCTATACAATCTCCCAATGCAAAAGTTAGTTTCCTTTTTATATCTCAGTAAGGTACGTTTTCTCAACTTTAACCTTGGCACTATGACATTTGGGACCAATAATTCTTGGCTGCTTTATGCATGGGGGGTGTTTAACATTGATCTCTACCTGCTAGATACCAATAACACATCTCACTCACCTGCAATGTGACAGCCAAATATATGTCCAGACATTGCCCCTGGGAAGCAAAATCACCCCTGTTTGAGAACCGCTGCACTGAAGGATAATTCTCTCTTCTTGAGAAGATTTAGATGACTTTTTAGCTTCATCTCCCCCAGTTCCATGCAGGGATAGCCCCCAGCTTTCTCTTGTGTAAGACTAGCCCAGCTCCCTGACCTACCCTCTATAAAAAAAATCCATGAGAATTCTCAGGTTGGTTATTTGGAACAAAAAGCCGTAGTTTCATTCATCACTGGATATGATTAAGTATGCTGTCCCTGGCCCAAATGACTTGTAGGATGCAGGGCATTGATCAGTTCGGAAGCAGAAGTCCTGGTAGGTTAAAAAAAAATCCAAGAAACAATTTATATACATATATATATGTATACATATACATATATATATTTTGTTTGTTTGTTTGTTTTTGTTTTTCTTTTCTTTAGACCTGACAGCCCATCCTTACTTGAAAAGCCCTGTCCTGGCACAGATTGTATCTTTTTCCCAAACACTATGTGCCCTAGGTACCAGAGGTGGCTCTGCCTGTTAGATTTTGTGAAAGATAATGTTTCCATACTATTAATATCTTGAAGGGTTTCTGTGTTAACAAAAATGTATATATGTTTTTAATGAGTATTTACTTGTGCTTAGTTTTTAGATCTTCTCTCTCAGTCTGAACATTACAGAAGGGGACTTCACCAAATCTTAAAATCAGGACACTATTATGAGCTTCTTGATGTTGTAGCAAATATCTTTTCCTTCCAGCTTGGTTTAAGTTCTGTGGATGTTTCTTAACATTTATAATTTCTCTGCCAAAGTGTTCATGATATTTGAATGCATGGTTTTGATCTCATGATATATTCTTTTACTCACCCATGAGAAAATTAGTTATTTGGGGGAAACTTCATACTCCAGCACTGGCGGTGGGTTTAATAAGGACCTGTCTGGAGATGCAGAAGGATAAGCATAGAGAAGAGGGAAGAGTTCTTGGTTTCGAGGCATATTTTTAGAGAAAGATTAATTAAGTGTACAATTTCTCAATTCCTCTATAATCTGAAGCTGGAGAATATTAGCAGTTATAATTTATGTGAGGAACATTTTATCCTTTTACCAATATCTGTAATAAGGCTAGATATGAGGAAGAAAAGTAGGGGCATTACCATTATTATTAAATTATGTTTATTCCAAAAATGTTTTCTAAAATCATGAAAATGGATAAGGAAAATCACAGGTGACACATCTACACATGTGACTGGAAAGGAGTGTTTTAAGAACAAAAAATCTGTGTGTGTCTGTGCATGTGTGTGTGTTTGTTTTGCTGCTGGGCAATCAAACAAATAAAAGGTGTATTTGCAAATCACTCTGGTAGGAAATTCTCAAAGGGCAAAAATGCTTGAAATGCCAAAGCTACTTTACTGAGTGTGAAATATTAGAGACCAGAGACCAACCTTACTAAACTTTGCCAGTTCCTGGCAAAGGGCTCTATGATAGGTTCTGGGTAAATGATTTTTTATTAACTAAATCCATAAGTCATCCAATTATATTATATACCCGCGGTTCTCTTTCTATTTCATTTAAACTATATTTTATATAAACTATATTACTATAATAAGTTAAAAATAAAATAATATTCTAAAAATTGGATCACTCATTTGATTATCATTATGCAGGAGGTACTAGTTGCCTAAGGATAACTAGCCCAGTGACGGAGGGGGAAAACACTTAAAGTAACCAAAATTTTATTTTTAAAACGTAGAAAAAAAATCTAAATATAATTCAACTCTTTATATTTTACTTTCATTCAACCACTGTAACTAGATGATTTATTCAACTATATTTTAAGACTTTTATTAATTCTTTCCTACTCAAATCATCCTATATTGAAATGTGTGTCATATAATCAATCCTGTAGATTTTATCTCTTTCAACTGATATTGTCCTAAATCTATCAGATCCCTATTTTCAATTATAATATATGTGATTCAACAGTACTCCTGTTCTTTTCTTTTGACTCATCATATTAAAATATTTCATCTCCTGCAAGATTTAGATTTATTACTGACATACCTGTACTATATGTTTGAACTCTCATCTTGAGATAACCAAATAATTATTGCTAAGCTATATAGAGAAAATTGCAATTTTAAGTGGAAAGTACTGTTGAGCAAACACAAATTTTACAAGTGGTCAGCTCATTAAAAAATGATATAACTTTGCAGAACTCCAATTGGTAAATGTAGACAAATTGGAAAAGTAAGAGAGGAATAGGCTAGAAATTAACAAAACATTTCCATATGCCTTATAAGCAATGCCCTATATTTATATCATGTCAAATATATTTGGCTATGGTAAAAAAAAAAAAAAAGGAAATAAAGCAAGAAAACAAGGAGGAGGAAAAATACAGAAGGAGAAAATGAAGTGAACTTGATAACATTGTTTCCTGAGTTAAAAAGACTTGAGTTTAAATCTTAGACTCTACATTTACTAGCTGTGTTAGCACAGGAAAGAAAGTTATATTTTCTCTGTAAGATACCATTTCTTCAAATGTGAAATAGAAAGGATAATAGTATATACTTTATATATTTGTTCTGAGGATTATGTGAGAGAACTTGTGTAAAGCACTTAACATAAATCCTAACAAATGGTAAGCATTGACAAATTTATTTATTATGAATAGAAATAGTAACACTTTGAATGAAAAGAAAAAAAGGATGGTTTTGTTTTCTTTAGGTGGTTTTTCCAAAAATTGGAATCAGGAATTTGGTTTAGAAATTTAGTTCAATACTTTAAATTTTTTCATACTTAATTCATTTTAAGTTCATATTTATGTCCTTGCATATAGATACTAGAAAAATAATGCCTACAAAAGGCAATTACATTAAATCAAAATTTATTAAACATATACTTTATTTGAATTTAATGTTTCTGGTATATATAAGAAATAAAAAAAATAATTTAATGGGAAAATTCATCCATTTATGTGGCAGAAATAACTGTTTAGTGGTGAGCTCTGTCAGTATTCAGTAAATCAGTTAAATGATTTGGTGCCTCAGTTTCCTGACCTATGCATATAAGTCTATGATACAATATCTTCCAGCTCCAAAATTACATGATTCTATCAATCATATATTGAAATTAACTTCCACTGTAAATTAATGAGAAGGACTCTGAAACACTGGTTCTAATCAACAACAGATCATCACATATAATATTTTCAGTATGTTAGATTCTTTAATTAAAGGAGTTTAATCTGTTTTAATTTCCACTGAAACCTCTCTCTGTGTTTCTTTTTGAAGGATAGTTTCATTTTTGCTTTTGGTTTGGGTTGTACTGAGGTGTTTGCCTGTGAAGTAAATCAACTGTTAAAATTCTCAGTTTCTAGTTTAACAGCAATTCAGCATTTAAAAGCTAATGCTTGAAATACCTTACTCAACACAACATTTCTCCTTGAAGAACTGACATAAAAAAGAGACTTTATATTTTGATATGTTATTTGCTCCCAGTCTGTGTTGAATTGAGTGTTTTTTAACTTGTTTAAAAATTCCTAAGGAAAACCAAAAACAATTCAGTAAAAACTTTAATCTAATTTTCAATCTTAAGAAATAGTATGTGTTTTTCTTTACTAAAGTTGGAAAATAAATAAAAGACTTAGGTATTTATCCATGAATAAAAAAATTGTTATTCAATGTGAAAAATAATGTTACTCAGTATATTTCCTTTATTCTGAATATATTCATTATTTCCTTCTTTTTCATAATTGTATATTGAAAACATACAATATACCAGAAACTGTGTGCTATGTTATCTATAAATTACAAGCCCTCTCTGCAAGTATTTTAAAATGGAGTGGAATGGTAAGTCATGTGCACTAATAGCTAAAATAAAATTCATATGAGATATTTGAGTCAGTCAACAACTATTTACTCAGTCAATTTATGTATCAAGTGCTAGAGGGTCAATGATACAAACAGCCCCAGTTACTACTGCCCTATTAAGTTTATAGGTTAGTGATGTAAGGAACTGCCATAAAAGAGTTATACAATGTAGAGAAATCAGTTTTAGCCAAAAGGGATATGAGGAAGAAGTGCCCTAAGAAGGCTTTTGCCAAATGTGCCGTTTGAGCTAATACTTAAAGGGTACTAGGTAAGAGTTTTAAAGGCTCAGATTGGGGTGGTGTACTATGAAAACAGTAAAGCATATTTCTTAATTATTAGAATGTTCAGTATTTTAAAAAATGAGACATTTTCAAAGTAAGTAGGAGGACTTCTTTCCTTCAAGATGGAGAAACAAGGAAGAATTTACTCTCCATTTGAAACAACTTCCCAATCCCACCCCATCAAAAAAAATACAAGTTTCATCAGGCAGCAAAGCACAGTGATCCTTGAGTGACAAGAAACAAATGAGGTGATTGCTATGACTGCCTGGTCTTACTGCCCAAAGAGAGTTTCCAGGCTGTGGCACAGGGAGAAGGACCCCATACAGAATCCGGCAGACACCCTGAGTTGAAAAGATGGATTGGACAGGACACAACTAAGTGGATAGACTTAGTGATACAGAATACAAGAGAGGACACACACACAGATCTCTGGAGACATAGGGAGAAAACTCCTTGAGTTATTTGGCAGAATACTGATTAAGCCATGAGAAAACTGCCCAAGGTGAAGTAAAAAACTACTTGCAAAGATTAGATGTAACAGTATCTGGTGCTGACACAAGGCCAGGAATATAACTTGTTACTGATTCCAACCAACAACTGAGAAATATTTTGCTATTGAAGATTTGGCTGATATGTTCTATTCAGTGCTTATTTCAACAACCTTCCAGCCATAGTGTGCCTTTACCTTTGAAGAGACACAATATACACGAAGTATCTCAACAGTTTTCAGGCAAGATATTAACTACAACTAACTTTCTCAAGAATCACAGATGTGACATGGCATTAGTTTGATGGCATCCTCCTCTGAATAGATTATTTCAGCTATTTACTCAGGAAATACAAATACTCACAAAAGAGCTAAAGAAAAAGGTGGGGGATGCATCATTTGCCCATACATGGTACAAGGCCTGTCTCCTTAGTAAATTTCTGGGAATTACTAGGTCAGCCAAGGGCTGCTCCACCACTGACACTGTCAAGAACGATTGACCTTCTTCACACCACAACATTAAAATAAGACCAGCATCTTTTTGGATCCTGGAAGCAACATGCTTCTCATTTACAAATTTTACTTACGCCCATTTATGTTAATATTTGCAAATTACTTTTAATGAGGGCCTCTACAGCAAAAGTATAATCTGTTCAAATTTCAACACACAAGAAACTTCCGTTAGTCTCCTCAGAGCCTATTTCACTCAAGGGCTTTAGCAAGGTCTCATGACTCCTTGAATGAGTCTCTGAACACATCCTAAAATAGCTCTTCTTTTCAAAAATTTCATGATTTACATGATGCTACTGCGGTTCTTCTTAATTAATATAAGCAGCAGTGATTTTCCAACAGATAGATTATTGTTAGTTAAATAAATTCTATTTATTTAATTCTATCTGCCAATGTCATACCTTGGGAGCCAACTGATTCTTTTTTTTTTTTTTTTTTTTTTTTTGCGGTACGCGGGTCTCTCACCGCTGCGGCCTCTCCCATCGCGGAGCACAGGCTCCGGACGCGCAGGCTCAGCGGCTATGGCTCACGGGCCCAGCCACTCCGCGGCATGTGGGATCTTCCCGGACCGGGGCACAAACCCGTGTCCCCTGCATCGGTAGGCGGACTCCCAACAACTGCACACCCAGGGAAGCCCCCAACTGATTCTTAACCTCACTAGTGTACACTTGAACCATAACACTATCATCATCTTTTAATGTGAAGGACAATACAAATATTCAAAACCTTGCCTGGTTTGATGAATTACAAAACACACACACACATGTTTATATAACTATTTTTCACATACCTAGTGATATTTCAAAATACTGAGAAGAAACATACTTGTACAGTTAGGCACTGTTCCAGACCACGTTCCATTGGCTGTGCACTGCCTAACTGAAGGTCCAGAAAGGATATATCCCTCCACGCAGGAATAAATGACTGAACTAGAAAATGTTGTGCCATCAATCTGAAAGACTTTTCCATTGGCTGTTGTCCCTGGGTTACCACACTGGACAGCTATAAAACAAAATGGTTAAGAGTATATATAAAAATAGTGCATTTAACAATCCTCTCACAAAAAGTTAAGGACTAAATGATTGTTTCAGATTATCCAAAGGAGCGATAAAATCCTCTAAAATAAGCATTGAATCCTCTTTTATAAGGAGTTGAAATTCAAGATGAATTTATAATGATCTTATTAATTACTGGGATACAAATCATATAAAAGCTACTTTTTAAAGAATTTTGTGAGTCGTTTTGGTAAAAACTTTGCACAGTAAAGTAATTACTTGAGAGTATTGCTTTTGGGTAACACAAAGTCTTTCAAAGAAGGATTTTAGGAGTATCTGCCTAAAAAGCAGCTCATGTAAAATTGGAAGATATGTAACGAGAAAAAACAAAGATTTACTATAATTATACTTGTAAGTAAACAGATATAAAATATACACTGATTTACTATAATTATACTTGTAATAAAACAGATATAAAACGTACACTTAAATATTATAAGCATCATGTATGTTTTTATTTATATAAGTATATAACTGATTTGCACTAAAACTTTATAATCTCTATTTCTGGACCAAAGTGTACAAAAAATTAACTGAGTAATAACAAAGTCACTAAAATTCTTGGAATGATTTTCATTAAGTTTTCAATGTATCCTAAATAGGAGTCACAAACACAAATGCCTTATATGATTACTCTGTATTATGTTTAACTATTTGCCATCAATGGCATAAGTGAATTTTTTGAATATATTAAAAGCAAGCCTATGTCAAATGCAGTACCTAATTTTGTTGTAGTATAAGAAGGCAACTTAATACTTTACAGAATTTGCTATCTATACGAATATGAAGTGTAATTATAATTTCAGAAAGTACCACATATATCTCTTGCTGCATCTTAAATATTTAATTTTGTTGATCATTGGTAGTGGTGCTGTATGTTTGTGTGTACGTGTGTGTAGACAGAAAACTTATACACCTTGCACATTACAATTAGGGCATCTTTATCTTATAAAGGTTAGTACCTGGAGAGTTTTCCATTATGTGTGTATTCATAATCTATCTAACTAATCTCCTGCTGATAAACATGAAATTTAATTTAGTTTAGTTTCTCTATCATTTTTGGTTATAATATACTCTAGCTTATATATACAACTATGTACATTGATCCTATTTTTATGATAAGTTTCTGAAAGTGGAATTTCTGGAAAATTTTAATTCTGAAAAATATTTTTAAGTATATATAGTGTTACCCAAGATATTAGAAAAATACACACTTGTATCAATAGTGTGAAAGTTGGCTTATTTTCACACATCCTCTCCAATACCATGTCCCATCATTTTTAAGCACCTTGTCAGTTTGTCAAAAAATGCTACACTATTTTAAATTGCATTTTTCTATTTATTAAATTAAGATATTTTAACGCATTCATTTGATATTTTAATTTTGTCTATCACATTCTATGAATGCTTTTATATTTTATTGTCAATTATTAAAGTAATATAACATTATAAAACATTTGGAATAAAGAGAATAAAAATACTACAAATTTCACCACTCTGTACTATTATCATTTTTATTGTACTGACTTTTATTTTTTCTCTCAAGTGACTATCATTTTCCATGATTTTAATAGAGTACCTCATTTTGAATTTTTTCAACTAAGTATTATATGATTTACATTTTGTCATATTGCTTCATGGCTTTTATTCTAATATTTTTATTGACTATACACTGTTATGTAAATATACAATTGGTTATGTAATATTTTTCCTAGTGTTGTCAGATTGGTTTCTGTTTTTGCTAGTTATAATCAATTTGAAATAAAAATAATGTGTCTTTATGATTGTGTGTTTTCCTTAATATTTTTATTTTCTTTAGAAAAAAAAATCCTCAAAAGTGGAGTTAATAAATCAAAGCTAAGAATATATATGCATTTTTATCAACTTAATCTAAAATATAATTTTTAAAAACCTCTAGAAATGTTTTAAAGTTCTAGTTTTGCTGCACATATGCTACAATTTCATATTAAAGCAGGTGGAAAATGATGGTTTGATGTTTAATTGTAATTTTCTGATTAGTAGTTATGTAGAATTTCTTCTATAGTTTGCAAATTTTTTGTGCTCTTCCGTATTTTCTGTTCATTTCCTCTTTCCAGTCATCTGCTAGAATCTGTTTTTCTAAATGTTTGTATGAGCTCCATTTTATGGGGAAATATTAATTCTGTTTTATTTTCTACAACTCCTAGGTCTGTTTTATCTGTAATGTGTACATTAACAAAACAAGGTCAGCACCAGGTTGCATTTCGTCTAAAAATATTTTGCAGTTCAGCTGAGCAAAGAGCTGGCTTAGATATCACCCACATAATGTACGACATCATTATAAAGACTTTGCCTTTGGAAAGTAAGTTTGAGAAATAAAGTGAAGACAGTGTGCTTAGTGTCTTTTGCTCCACAACTTTGTTCCCACCCTTTCCCTATAATAGAAACTGAGCTGCAATTCTCTCTTAATTAAGATTATTAATTTAGTCCAGTTATAAAAAAGATGACTATCTTTCCTAGAATATGGATACTAATTTTAAACATAATACAAGTTTCTGAAAATATAGTCAATCAAAAGACTGTCAAGAAGGTTTTATTGGGAATTGTTTTCTATTTATAAAACCCATACATTTGGTATAACATCAAGTAAATTTCATACATACCTTTGCAAGTTTAGTTTTTGCACTAAAATAATCTCAAAAAGAACAATTTAAATTATAAGGATAATTTTCCAGCAACATTTCCTTTTCTAGGCAGTCTTGTAAAGATTTAATTATGTTTACTCTAAATCAGTCAGAACAATTAACAATTTTACTTAAACATCCCAAATTTTAAGAATTCTAGTTATGAGCAATACCTATAAATAAAAATATCATTTATACTTAGACATCTTTTTTATATTTTTCCATTTCTACAAGCCTGAAAACTAAAACAGATCATGAGGTAATGTTGATGTGAGAACAACCTAATTTTTTCCTAATGGTGTCAACAATACAGAGCACTGTGATAAAGGGAAAAAAAATCTTTTTAACTTTTCCAATCCTGATATCTACTGTGATGTGAACAATGTATATAAATGATCCATGAGAGATAATTTTAATAACTTAATAATTGTTATCTATCATATTTCTCTTAGAGGACAGTGTTGGTAAAACTGGGATGATACTGCTTTTATTCCATGGTTGAGGAAAAGAACTGGTAAGAGTAATTTCACAGGCAGCACCCAGTTGAATCTGATACACATTAAGTTCCAGCAGCATCAATGTTACTAGTTTCTACTTGAGATTACCTTTGCATTCTGGCTGCCTTCCAGTCCAACTGCCATTGGGTAAACATGTTCTTTCTTCTGAGCCATGAAGGATATAACCAATATCACAGGCAAAGCGTACAGAACTTTTGGTTCTGAAATCGCTTTCCTGTCTAGAACCATGACCAGGAGTACCAGGATCCCCACATGTACCAGTAGCATCACCTGCAATTCAGTACAGTTCAAGTTAACTTATTTCAATAAACATTTATTACATTATGATTTAGTCCAACATTCTTGTAGGAATTTGTTTTTGTGCATGTTGTGTTTTAATATGATAAGTTGACTGGGTAAAATCGAAGTCATATTTCCTATCTGACTCCAGTCATAAGAAAAAGCCTAAAGGAAAAAGAAAATAGATGCAGAGTATGGTGTAATTTTCCATATCAGTGATACCTGGAGACGTTCAATAAGCTGAAGACATTTCTTTAGTATTTCCAGAATCTAGTTCTTAACCAACGTAATGGAAAATTTATAATTGACAGTTCTTTGGGCTCAAATGAGAATGGATTTATACAATTAAAACTGAAAACATGGACTTGGCCATTTTCATCTTTCTTTCTCTGAATTGAAATCAGTTTCTGTTAAAATAGAACTGTGGGGCTTCTCTGGTGGCACAGTGGTTGAGAATCTGCCTGCCAATGCAGGGGACACGGGTTTGAGCCCTGGTCTGGGAAGATCTCACATGCCGCGGAGCAACTAGCCCCATGAGCCACAATTACTGAGCCTGCGCGTCTGGAGCCTGTGCTCCACAACAAGAGAGGCCGCGATAGTGAGAGGCCTGCGCACCACGATGAGGAGTGGCCCCCACTTGCCGCAACTAGAGAAAATCCTCACACAGAAACTAAGAGCCAACATAGCCATAAAAAAAGACAAAATTCCTTAAAAAAAAATGTTAAAATATAGTATTTCTAAACTTTCACCCCCTAATCTTCTCTATCAATGACCACTGACCAAAAATGGATAAGCTGCATACTTCTTATACATGAAAATATAAAAATAAATTGTAAACAAAGACTAGAAACTCTGACTTAAGTTCTTAATACGGAGTTTTTGCTCATGCCAAAGTGTTTCTCTTTTGATTATAGTGTTCAGGGTTTACTGTCTCTTTATCATTTCTTAAATAATTTTAATTAAAGTTGCCACAGTATTAGTATACTTTTGAGACAGAAAGCGAGAGAGAGAAACAGAGAGACACAGAAAGAGAGACAAAGTTGAATACATAAGCATTGAAAGTGCTTTCTGCCTATCTAGATGCCTATTTTGACAGGCCCTGTGTATTTGGAATCCTTCTTAATATTTCCTCATCTTCATGTGATGCAATATTAATAATCACATAAATATTTAAGGTCACTATTTCACTTTTAAATATATGTGTACACATTTTTTTTTACAACTAAGTAGTAGTTTCCCAATCAGTCCTGTGTGTGTGTGTGTGTGTATATATGACAGAGAAAGAGAGAGAGAGAGGGAGGGAAGGAGGGAGGGAGAGAGAGAGAGACAGAGACAGAGAGAGAGATGTGTGTTATATGTATTATCAGTTAGCTGAGTGAGTAAATTAACTATGATAGTTTTAAAAATGTATAGATTAAATTTGAAGTACCAGGTAGTTATTTCATAGGGTTTAACCACAATTACAAGGGGAATCTGTAACTAAGTAAGTATTTCACAACTTTTACCTCTAAAGGAAAAACAGTGTAAAACAACTCCTAATAAGTCATCATATGATCTCCACAGAGATAAAATAATATAAAGATAATGGACAATATGTAAGTAGAAAGAACAGGCAGAAAAATAAGCACCAATATCTGGCTGATAGGTAAAAACAGAATAAATAGTATCAAGTAGGGAGAAATCACAGCTCTAAAAACTGAAAAACAGTTTCTGAAGAAAAACAGTAACTTAAACAGGTCAAAAAAGATGTTTCAAATACTCACTCTGTGAACTAATTATTAATTAAAAGTAGACTGAATATTTACTTATTCTTAGAAAACTCTATTGGGATTATAGACACTCAGGAGTTATATGTTGTCTATTAATAACAAATAAAATTAGGATAAATAAATGTCTTTCATAAGAATTATTGGCTTAGTTTAATTTAAAACATTTAGGGCTTTATTTTAAAATTATGCTATTAAGTAACTGATTGCTTACAAAGTTCAGTTACAAAGAACTGAATTCTAACAGGAAATCACTGATATAACATTGCCTTATAGGGAAAATTATATTTTATATCTGCTAAAATGGAATAGCTACTTAAGCTTGAACGGTTAGCTATTTTAATGAATAAAAAAGCACTTCACAGAGAGTAGCATCCTAACAGCACTTACATTTGATACAACACAGTTCAAAACATATACCTCTAATTTATCATTTACAAGATCGGTATTAATTTGTGTTCTAAATTCATATTACCTTAAGAAGAATTCTGATAAATGTAAAAATGTTACAGCTTCTCCCATGAGATTTTTAAAAGAGAAATGTATTATTGTATCTCTTTAGATTGTTTTGTGTATATATTCCAGATAATAATAATACTATTAATGTAATTTCCAACACATATCATCCAATTTTCCAAGTGGTACCTGAACAATGAGGTTGTGATCCACTCCAATGGCCATTTAATTGGCAAGTCCTTGATGACAGGCCAAGAAGGGTATGCTTTCCTATGCAGGAATAGCGAACAGTGGACCCAAAGGTGTACTTCTCACCAGACAGGACTGCATTAGGAGGAACGCCAGGGTGTCCACAGTCAATCACTACAATACATAATTATTGAATATAAAATTTTTTATATCTCTATCAAACAACCTGCACCAACTTTTTATGAAATAAGTCAGAATTATCTGCTCTAATATACACATCATCCAGAAATCAAATATCTATATGAGAGTTGAAGTTACAGGAGTTATTCTGTAAGCCCACTCACCCTGAGCATGAGTTTAACAGGAACATTGTAAGTAAACTTAAAGGATTGAATCGGTATAAGCTTGTATGTGTGGGGGTAGTGAGTGTGTGTTTATATACATATGTGCATGGGTTGGAAGTATGTATGTGTCTAGATAAGGATGTGAAAGTTAGGGAGAGGGGTGATGTGGATTGGCTAAATAAGGTCATATAGGATTCAAAATGAGCCCATACAAAAATTAAAAGGGAAAAACTTAAGGGTAAAGGAGAGGGAATGAAGGTGGATCTGTGACACACAATGTAGACTACACATAATGTAGTCCAGAATAATTCCACTCCAGGCCATTAATGAATAAATTATCCTGTATAAAGAAAATATTCAGTGGCTTATCAACCAAAACACAGCTAAGCATAGCAGAATCAGATGTTAACACATTGAGAATTCTCTTTATAAGTTAGAAGTAGCTTGGGAACTTACTGTGTGCCCCTTTTAGTTGTAACTTCGAAAAATACTGAGCACAATATGACTCTAAAGTATTAAATAGCACACAAGGAGACATAAACTTAATAAAACCCCTGAGTACTTAGCACAGTACCAGGGAGTGCTATAGGAAATAAAAGGTGAAAAGTAAATGAGAGTTAAGAAAATCTGAAGAAGTTCATGTTTTCAGGTCCTACAAAAGATTTTTAACTTTAATGTTGTAGCCACACAAGGCTAAGTCAGTGAATTACTTAAACCATTAGACTAGTCAGTCTACAAAAAGAAATCAAACGCATTTTAAGCAAGGGATCAACAATTGATTTAATTATCTGCATAGAATATGAAATTAGATAGACACTGCATAAAGTTTTGTTTCTTTGTTAGTTTGTGAATGAGTACATGAATGATGCCACTAATTTTTCAAAAAATCTTACCCCATGAACATAAAGTGCCTCTGAAATAAAACATGATCATAAAATAATTTTATAATTTAGCAATTTAGCATAACCAAAAATTACTTGCACAATGATTTCTTGAAACACTACTCCTTCAATCTATAAAGTTTTTCTCTCTCCTATCATGTTCAAGATTCATCAACTCTGAGATGTAAATATATTTGAGACCTATCAATAAGCTGAATTCCTAGAATTCATGTTCACTACTCTATGTCTTCACAAAATTTTGATTTATTTCTGTTAAATTATTGTCTCACTACACATGTTAATTATATGCAAAGCTGCTATATTTTATTTATATTCTACAATTCCAACACAACATATAACAAAATGCACTCATATGATGACTGACTTGAAAGATGATGTGTATTAACATTTCTTATATGCATGTACCTGTATATAATAAATACTTAAAGTCAGTAAGTATTAAGTAATACCTTTATCTAATTTCTCAAGTATTTTCAAGCCCTTGTGGCTGTTTATATTAAACTAATTTTGCTTTAAATGAAATTTGAAATATTAGTACAATAGAAAATAAAAATGTAGTTTATTCTCATGGGATGGTAACATCATAGAGTATGAAATACATCTGCTTTTAATATTCTATCTGCTCCATGAAGTTTCAAAATCAAGGGATGACAGAGAAATAGTAATCACATTATTACTAATAAAAATGGCACTTGGGCATTGAATTGGCAGGATATAGGGAAGTGTAGTTTCAAAATAAAACAATACAATCAATATGCTTCCTTCTGATACACAGCTCTAAATATTTCATAAAGACAGTAAATATACATGTTCTTTCCACGGCATTATCTCAAGGAAGAGTTCCCATTATCTACTTACTGATACATTCTGGTAAAGGTTTGTCCCATTGACCATTTGGTTGACATATCAAAACTGAAGATCCAAATAAGAAATATCCAGGATTGCAGTCATAGAATACCACAGTGCCATAGGTGAAATTCCCATGTTCTATTTTACTTTCTCTTTTGGAATTGGCTGGAATTCCAGGATCAGAACAGTTGACCACTAAACAAATGACAAATTTTGAAATATATGTTTGGAATGATATACATATACTTATATAGATTTCCATTAGAAATGTAGTTTCAAAGGTAAATTTAATCAAACAAACCAAAGATTCAAGGAATAAAACAAACATTTTAATGTGATATAATGGACTGAAATTGGTATGGCTGAAAATATTGGAAAAAGGAAAACTTCTTTGCAAAATTGTTTTGAACAATAGCAACTCCTAAATATTACACTGAGTACAGATTTAACCTTTCAAGCTTTAAACAATTAGAAAATGGATGAAAATGATAATTTGGTTGTTACTTTATCAGACAATACGAAATATACCTCTTTGGAAATGGAAAAAACACAAAACAATTATCTTTAATATATTTCTATAGAGAGAACTATAAATAAACGTCTAACTCAGGTATCATGGTAATTTAGGCCTCAAACATTGTTTAACCAAAAATATGAAGATTGTTATACTGAGTGAAGTAAGTCAGATAGAGAAAGACAAATATTATCTGATATTGCTTATATGTGGAATGTAAAAAAGAAACAGTACAAATGAACTTATTTACCAAACAGTAATAGAGTCACTGATGTAGAAAAACAAACTTATGGTTACCAGGGGCAAAGAGGGGGAGGGATAAATTGGGAGATTGGGATTGATATATACACACTACTATATATAAAATAGATAACTAATAAGGACCTGCTGTATAGCACAGGGAACTCTAGTCAGTACTCCGTAATGACCTACATGGGAAAAGAATCTATAAAAGAGTGGATATATGTATATGTTTAACAGATTCACTTTCCTATACACCTGAAACTAATCCAACATTGTAAATCAACTATACTCCAATAAAAATTATAAAAAATATTTAAAAAATTGAAAAGGTCCATTAATTATGAAGCAAACTGCAAGTAAAAAAGATATAAATGATTTTATATGCAGCCATAAAATAGGTACAAGATAACATAGTTAAGCAGCTGAAATAAAGTTTGTCAGTTTTGACTTCTAAAAATGTTAAAAAATAAGAAGAAAGCATTGCTAATGAGATAACATCAATATTAAATATTTTTTCTTTATTAGCTGAAAATTTTCTACTGTTCTGTCAAAACTGTTTCAAATGTTATCATGTGTGTCTACACAGACACATTATTACCATGCTCTAAGCTGGAAAATAGTTAGATTTTTACCTTTGCACATTGGCGGAGGATGACTCCACTGTCTGTTGGCCTGGCACTGTGCTTTTGTTGGCCCTTGCATAAGATACCCAATATTGCAAGAGAATGTTACCACATCATTAAAGTTGAATCCATTTCCACTTGTTCTTCCATAAATTGGACTACCAGGGTGACCACAGCTCACAGCTAATAGCAACAGGGCCGGGGTGGGAGAGACACAGAGCAGAATTAGTTATCAATTATTACATGAAAATTATACTTAATCATTTCAAAGAATGTGGAAAGAAGGCCACTTTCATATGAAAATATACTTAAAGTAATTTTACTAATGCAAAGGAACAATTTAGAATGCCAAAACAGTCTAATATAGTAGAAGTATTATATTAGTAAGTAGACAATTATTTATAATTGTGGTAATTACGTGCAAGTAGTGCACAGATATCTAAAGTTCTATAATAGCTTTTCATTCTATTTCTTTTTAGGGAAGAATACTGAAATTCAAAGAAATTTGGGAATGAAATTCATATCACTAGTTAATGGCAAAAAGGAATGAAACTAAACCAAATTCCCTTTTCTAGTTAAGTTTAACAATTGCAGATAAATGAAGGCAATTTTTTGTATTTAATTTTGAAATAGTTTCTTTTAATATTATTTATACAATCATTTTTATGATTAATAGATAAGCAAAAGTGTGTTTGAAGAATAACTTAATGTGACTGCAATAAAAAATGATGCCTTGGGGCTTCCCTGGTGGTGCAGTGGTTGAGAGTCCGCCTGCCGATGCAGGGGACACGGATTCCTGCCCCGCTCCGGGAAGATCCCACATGCCGTGGAGCGGCTGGGCCCGTGAGCCAGGGCCGCTGAGCCTGCGCGTCCAGAGCCTGTGCTCCGCAATGGGAGAGGCCACAACAGTGAGAGGCCCGCGTACCACAAAAAAAAAAAAAAAAAAAAAAAAAAGATGCCTTATGCTGCAGAATTCTTAACATATTGAGATACCAATATTAAGATTCCCTAAACCAATCAACCTTACTGGTATAGTTTCTTCACTATTGATATTTGATAATTTAGCACAGTTTTGTTTGGAAATAATGGTATCAATTAGATGCATTATTTACATCATTTAGTGTTATGGTTCTTTTTTAGAGTTTATTTAGTGCTGGATTTTCCCAAAAACTCTGTATTCCTGTGAACTGTTTTATTGCATGATCTCACTTTATTAATCACAGGACGTCCAGTAATACTGCTTCATAACTGGGCACAGTGAAAGACCCAAGTCAGTTTTAGTACTTTCAAAATGACCAAGAGCAATTAATTTTCAGCTGTATTGTTAATGTCAAGCTATTCATTTGAAAATGTAACTGCATCTTATTCTTGTTTAAAATTATTGATAAAGAGACCTGTTTTACCCCAAGGGCCAATTTCCATTTATAGTCTCAATTATTCAGCAAGAAAAATAGTGGTATTAGTTGCCTATGCTTTGATATAATGAAAGGAAAAAAATCTGGGACGGACCCAGCAAATATTTCTGTCTTTAAATCATTAATCTGTCTGCCCCCTATACACACACACCACAGAGAAGCAATTTTGGTAACTATATGTTCTATTATCCTATTAAATCTCAACACATTAATGTATTTTCTATTAAACTAGAACTCCAAAAAAATTCTGTTGCAGGCTCAGCGGCCATGGCTCACGGGCCCAGCCACTCCGTGGCATGTGGGATCTTCCCGGACCAGGGCATAAACCCATGCCCTCTGCATTGGCAGGCGGACTCTCAACTACTGCACCACCAGGGAAGCCCTGGATAAGAATTTGACAATGATGGAATTTATAAATATGGATGTAACTGGCCACAAATTAAATATTTCCTGGGAACCCATACTTAAAGCCCCACACATTATTTCTCTGAAGCATCCAAAATCTCTATCATTTGATCCTATAGTGTTAAAATTACAACATATTTACAGTGTTTATTCTAATTTTCTAACACCATTTTTAATACAAATGTCAGTGATTACTGATGGAAATTATTAGGAGAAAAAAATAAGAAATATATGGATAAATTACTTTCTGATCCAAAATATGATAGATTGTGATATGAAATACTGTGTACTGGTGGGTATTCAGTGGAGTAAGAAAAAGTACTAGAGTTATTACTCAGTTATTTTAAATTCATTTTATCCTTCATGTGTAAATTCACATCTAAATTAACTTAAAAGATCATATAGATATTTGTTGAACTAGTAAGATCTTTATTAAAACAATTCCAAAATTGTTCCAAATCCAGAAAGTAATGACAGACTTTCTAATATTTCTTCCACTTTCATGGTGGATGGTTTTATATGCTTCTGAACACACCCTACTTTGAAGACTAGTGTGTATCAGTATAAAAAAATGCATTGTGAGAACTTAGTTCTTTAAATACACACATGCACACGTGCACACACACGTACATATGTCTGGATCTGTCTATATAATCATTTCTCTTACCTAAGAAAAAAATTACTGGTAATTGCAAGAGAACTAAACAGAGGTCTCTAATTACTTTTGCCATGCTTACTTACGCACACAGGATGGAAGTTGACCAGACCAGTTGTGATCCTGTTGACATATTCTCACTGAAGAACCAATCAGTCGAAAACCAGGATTACATTGATAAACAACTGTGTCTCTGTATCCATAATTTTCTCCAATAACTTGACCATTCACAATAAGCTCTGGAATTCCACAGTGGCCCGCTGAAATGGGTCAAAATAATATTTTTAATATTGTGATCTAAGTTTTATTATGATTTGTATATTTGTATACATATATAACATTACTAATCTTTAAATGTTTACTTAGAAGTATGCCACAAATAAGGCAAACACAATTATATAACATTAAGATAACTGTAATATACTTAACAAAATGTCTACTATATGGGAATTAAAAGAAAACACACTTCCAGTAACAGCTGGGCCTGGAGGAAATTAGCAAATATTTCAATATGTATAAAAATGAAAATATAGCATGTAAAATTTTGAGAAATACATATAAAGTATGCTTAGTGAGGAACTTTACAGTGTTAAATGCTTTTATTAGAAAAGAAGAAAGATATAGGATGAAACAAGCAATATTTCACTTTATGAAAAGGAAAAAGGAGAGCAAAATAATGAAGAGAAAAAAAAGGCCAAAATAAGTAGACAGAAGAATATATTAAAGACATTTACAGAAATAGAAAACAGAAAAATAATAGAGAGCATTACCTAAGCTAAAAATTCTTTCTTTAAAAATGAGAGAAGGTTCAAATAAATAAAATCAGAAATGAAAGAAGAGAAATTACAACTGATAGCACAGAAGTATAAAGAATTATAAGAGACTACTAGGAAAAATTATACACCAACAAATTACAAAAACAGGAAGAAATGGATAAATCCCTAGAAATTTACAATCTTTCAAAAATGACTCTTGAATAAATAAAGATCTAAACAGACCAATCACTAGTATGTGATTGAAACAGTAATCAAAAACCTCTCAACAGGGCTTCCCTGGTGGCGCAGTGGTTGAGAGTCCGCCTGCCGATGCAGGGGACACGGGTTCGTGCCCCGATCCCGGAAGATCCCACATGCCGCGGAGCGGCTGGGCCCGCGAGCCATGGCCGCGGAGCCTGTGTGTCCGGAGCCTGTGCTCCGCAACGGGAGAGGCCACAGCAGTGAGAGGCCCGCGTACAGCAAAAAAAAAAAAAAAAAAAAAAAAAACCTCTCAACAAACAAAAATCCAGGACCATATGGCTTCACTGGTGCATTCTACCAAACACTCAAAGATTAAATAGCTATTCTTCTCAAACTTTTCCAAAAAAATTATAGAGCAGAGAGAGCTTCCAAGCTTATTTTATGAGGCCAGCATTACCCTGGTACCAAAGCCAGATAAGAACACCACAAAAAAAGAAACCTACAGACTAATAACCCTCATAAATATAGATGCAAAAATCCTCAAAAAAATATTGGCAAAGCTAATACAACAATACATTAAAATGATCATACACCATGATCAAGTGTGATTTATTCCAGGGATGCAAGGATGGTTCAACATCTGCAAATCAATCAGTGTGATATACCACATTAACAACATAAAAGATAAAAATCATATGATCATGCCGAGAGATGCAGAAAAAACATTTGACAAAATTCAACATCCATTTTTGATAAAAACTTTCAACAAAGTGGATATAGGGAGGCAATGTACCTTAACGCAATAAAGGGCATATATGACAAAAACCTACAGCCAATATCATATTGAACAGTGAAAATCTAAAATATTTTCCTCTAAGATCAGGAACAAGACAAGGATGCTCATTCTCCTCACTTTTATTCAACATAGTATTGGAAATCCTAGCCACAGCAATTAGACAAGGAAAATAAATATAAGGCATCCAAACTGGAAGGGAAGAAATGAAACTATCACTATTTGCAGATACTATATACAGAAAATTCTAAAGATGCTAAAAACTATTAGAAGTAATAAATTAATTCAGTATAGTTGCAGTATACAAAATTAATATACAGAAATCTGCTGTACTTCTATACACTAACAATGAATGATTAGAAAGAGATATTAAGAAAACAATCCCATTTACAACTGCATAAAAAAGAAGAAAATATCTAGGAATACATCTAATCACAGAGGTAAAAAACTTGTACTTGGAAATCTATAAGACACTGATGAAAGAAATTGAAGATGACACAAATGGAAAGATACCCCATGTTCATGGGCTGGAAGAATTAATATTATTAAAATGACAATACTACTCAAGGAAATCTACAGGCTCAGAGCAATCCCTATCAAAATACCCATGATATTTTCACAGAACCGAAACAAATAATTCTAAATTTTGTATGGAAACATAAATAGCCAAAAGAATCTCGAGAAAGAACAAAGCAAGAGGTATCACACTCCCTGATTACAATCTATACTACAAATCTACAGTAAACAAAACAGCATTGTGCTGGCACAAAAACAGACATATAGACCAATGGAACAGAATAGAGAGTCCAGAAATAAACCCACACTTATATGATCAATTAACCTATGATGAAGGAAACAAAAATATAGAATGGGGCAAAGGCAGTCTCTTCAATAAATGGTATTGGAAAATTAGACAGCTATATGCAACAAAATAAAACTGGATGACTTTCTTACACCATATACAAAAATAAACTTAAAATGGATTAAAGACTTACGTATAAGATCTGAAACCATAAAACTCCTAGAAGAAAACATAAGCAGCATGCTGTTTGACATCATCCTTAACAAAAATTTTTTAGATCTGTCTTCTTTGACAAGGACAACAAAAGCAAAAATAAACAAATGGGACTACATCAAACTAAAAAACTTTTGCATAGTGAAGGAAACTATCATCAAAAGAAGTCAGTCTGCTGAATTGGAGAAGATATATGAAAATCATATAACTGATGAAGAGTTAATATCCAAAATATATAAAGAACACATATAACTCAATAATAAAAATCCCTAAATAGTCCAATTAAAAAAATGGGAAGAAGATCTGAATAGACATTTTTCCAAAGAAGACATACAAATTGCCAACAGGCACATGAAAAGATGCTTAATAGCACTAATCATCAGGGAAATGCAAATCAAAACCACAAAGAGGTGTCACCTTACACCTGTCAGGATGGTTATTATCAGAAAGACAACAAGAAATAACAAGTGTTGGTGAGGAGGTAGAGAAAAGGAACTCTTGTGCACTCTTGGTGAGAATGTAAACTGGTCCAGCCACTATGGAAAACAGTATGGAGATTCTTCAAAAAATTAAAAATAGAGCTTCCATTCCACTACTGGGTATCTATCCAAAGGGAAAGAATAAACACTAATTCAAAAAGATTTATGCACCTTCATGTTAATCGCAGCATTATTTACAATAACCAAAATATGAAAACAATCTAAGAGTCCCTCAATTGATGAATGGTTAAAGAAGATATGATACACACACACAACATACACACACACACACATGCACAATGGTATACTACTCAGCCATAAAAAGAACCAAATCTTGCCATTTGGAATAACATGGATGGGCCTTGAGGGTATTAACCGAAGTGAAATAAGTCAGACAGAGAAAGACAAATACCACATGATTTCACTTATATTTGGAATCCAAAAAACAAAAAAAGCAAACAAAACAAAACCTAGAGTCATAGATAGAGAGACCAGATTAGAGGTTGCCAGGGGGAGGAAGGTTAGGGGGAATGTGAAATGGGTGAAGGGGATTAAAAAGTACAAAATTCCAGTTATAAAATAAATGTCATGGGGATGTAATGTACAGTTTGGGGAATACAGTTAATAATATTGTATTAACTTTGTAAGGTGACAGACAGTAACTAGACTTACTGTCATAACCATTTTGTAATGTATACAAATGTTGAATCACTATGTTGTACAACTGAAACTAATGTAATACTGTATACCATTTATACCTCAATTTAAAAAGAAAAGAAGAAAAAAACTATAATAGACTAAGCAAAGAGAAATATGTCATTGTAACACAATCAAGGTAGTCAAAAGTTAGAAGCTTTAAAAAAGAAAAAGTCAACAACATTGTTAGACTCCTAGCTAATCCTATCAACCCACACAAAATAGAAAGAACAAAATTACCAATAACAGGAATGAATGAAGTGGCATCACTACAAAGCCTACAGATTTTAAAAGGATAAGGTAATATTAAGAACTGCTTTATGCGAATACATTTAACAATTCAGAATAAAAGGACAAAATCTTTGAAAATTGTATCATCCAAAAACTAACACAAGATAAAATAGAAACTATGAATAGTCCTTTATCTATTAAAGTATTGCAATTCTTAAACAATAACCTACCCCCCCCAAAAAAGACTCATTTTTTCACAGTAAATTCAATCAAATATTTAAGTAAAAAAGCAAGCAAAGAAACAAACAAAAAAACACCAATCTTACACAAACTCTTAGAAAATAGAAGAAAAAGAATCATTTCCTAACTTGCCTAATGAGGTAACCATAATCCCAATATTAAACCTGTAAGACACAGAAAAAAATGTCTTTCATGAACATAGATGCAGCACTGTTTAAAAAAAATTAGAAAATTAATACATGTAAAATACATCATGATTATCTGGGATTTATCAGAAATGACCAGTTGGTTTAAGATGAAATATTGACCATTGTCATCTACCATACTGACAGAATAAAAAGAGAGAAACATACATGGCTATTTCAATAGATGAAAATCATTTGGCAAAATTCAGTATCCAATCATGATAAAAACTAACAACAATTAGCAATATAAGGAAATTTTCTCAACCTTATAAATACATCTAAGAAAAAAGTTCATATTATATTTACTGATGAAATATTGAATTCTTTCCTCCTGATATAGGGAACAAGACATGGATGACCCCTCTCACCAGTTCTGTTTAACATTGTTTGGTGGGCCCTATCTAGTTCAATACACTAATACAAAGGAAGAAAGTAAAAACATAAAGTAGGAAACAAAATAGTAAAACTATTTCATGCTCAGATGACATATACATAGACAATGTTATTTTAAGAAAATCCTAAAACAAGTAAGTGAACTTGCAAAGAGGCAGGATATTAGATAAATATTTTGATTAATTTTATTTTTATGTACTAACATCAAACAATTGGAAATGTAATTAAAAATGAACAATATCGGGCTTTCCTGGTGGTGCAGTGGTTGAGAGTCCGCCTGCCAATGCAGGGGACACGGGTTCATGCCCCAGTCCGGGAAGATCCCACATGCCACAGAGCGGCTAGGCCCGTGAGCCATGGCTGCTGAGCCTGCGCGTCCGGAGCCTGTGCTCCACAACAGGAGAGGCCGCGACGGTGAGAGGCCCGCGTACCGCAAAAAAAAAAAAAAAAAAAAAGAACAATATCACCTATATTAGTGTAAACACACTAAAGATTCTGTGGAATAAATTTAGCAATAGGTATACATAATCTCTATGGTAAAATTTTTTTAAATATTTGCTATTGCAAAAAAATGAAAGAAGACCTTAATAAATGAATAAATATACTAATGAATAAATACACTAACTTTACCATGTTCAGGAATTAGAAGAGTTAACATTGTTAGATGCCAATTCTCCCCAGATGATCTATAGATAGAATGCAATCCTACAGTCATTTTAAAAATAAACAATTAATAACTGAATTCTAAAACATATATGAAACTTCAAAGGACATAGAGTATCCAAAGTCATCCTGAAAAATAAGAACAAATTTTGAGGACATACACAGAAAATTTCAAGATTTATTATAGAATCTATTCAACCAAAAGTGCCAGACACACTTCTGGAAAATACAAACAAACAAACAAAAAAACCCTCAACCTTACTTCATGATATATAAAACAACAAATGACTAAAATAAGTCATAGCTATAAAGTAAAACTGAAAACTGTAAAGCTTCCAGAAAAAAACATAAAAGAAAATCTTTGTGACTTATGGTTGAGCAAGGTTTTCCTAAACAAGACACAGAAAGCAATAGCCAGAAAGAAAAAAAGATAGACTTTACAAAAATTGAAAACTTCTGCTCATTAGGACACCATTAAGAAGTGAATAGGAAAGTCATAGGCTGGGAGAAAATATTAAAAAAGATAAGAATATATAAAGAACGCTATAAGTCTTAATAGAAGGCAATTAAATATAAAAGATACTTCAGGAAAATTTACAGATGACCAATAAGCCCAAGAAATTGTACTCGATCAGTAGTCATCAAGACAATGCAAATTAAATCTCATAAGATACCTTTTTGCAACCAAGAAGATGACTAAAATTAGAAGACTGGCTATACCATATGCTGGAGAAAATGTGAGATAGCCAGAACTCTTCCAGAAATTTTATTCTAGAGTATGCAACAGAAAGGAATACACATGTCCACAAAAAGACTTTTACACAAATGTTCATAACAGCTTTACTCATAACAGCCCCAAACTGGAGAGAGTCCATGTGTCCATCAACAGGGGAATGGCCAAAATTTGGCATGTACACACAGTAGGATTCTACTCAGAGATTTTTTTTTAAATTACTGATATACACAACAACATGAATGAAAGAGAATGAAAGAAACCTTACACGAAAAGAGTACCTAATTTAGGATTCCCTTCATATGAATTTCTAGAACAGGGAAAACTACCATATGGTGAAAAAAACAGAACAGTGACTGTCTCAGTGTGTAGGGGAGGAGACCTGCAGATTGACTATGAAGGGTCATGAGGAAGCTTTCTGAGGTAATGTTAATATTCTACAACTATAGAGTGTTTAGTTACATAGGTGTACACATTTGTCAACACGTATCTAACAGTGTATTTATGATATGTGCATTTCACCATCTGTACATTTACCAACATAAAAAAAGAAAGGAACCATGAGCAAATATTGAACTCTAGCTGATATGTATATAGAAACGTTTAACAATGCAGTGTACTGAATTTGGCAACTTCAAAATGCATCAAAAAGTAAAATGAATTGGATTGATAGAGGCATTGAAGGATGAATAGATATGTGATAAGCAAATACAACAAATGGTTAATCATAAAATCTAGGTGGTAAGCATATGTATATACATAGTCAAGTCTGAACTGAAAAATTCATAATAACTGGGAGTTTGGGAATAAATGCACTATATTTAAAGAAACAATCATAAGCACATTCTAGTGGCCATTCTAGGCCAAAAGTGTCTGGGGCTATAAGGACAAGTTGTTTGCAGTCATGAGAAGAATGACTGGTCTACATGACTTCTTAAGGTTAATTCAAAGCATAAGATTCTAGGATCTGCTTATTTGGCAATTGCACTTTCCTCCTGACACACTTTTGAGTTTATATTAGACATCAACACTACATCCTATGCAAGAATACTGTTGTCTTTATAGACTGAGAGACAATGTTTGCTTATAAACATTCCTTTTATGCCCTGTCTTTCCACAGAACAGAATCAGGATTCTAAATAGGTGAATAAAACCACTTCCTATATACAATATTCAATAAATAACATATAACATACAATAGTAGTTCATTGGGGCAAAGAGTTATAAAATATAGTATTTTAAATTTAGTTTACATATATTTTCATATGCATAAGTAAACTAACTAATCTGTAATTGAAATAAGCATAACCAAAACCAGGTTAGAAACTAGTAAGAAATATTTTATTTTATCATCTAATCCTACATTAACACATAATGATTTAATTTCTTTACCATTTTCTTTTTTATATAAGAGTCTTATAGCATAGTCAAATAAATATGTGTACTCTTATAAAGAAACCATTGTTACTGGGTTTCCAAGTACACCTACTAACAAATATTCCTGAGAGGTTGAAAGAAAGAATTTTAACCAAAATCTCTAGCTATACCCTTTTAAGTTTCAAATAATGATTGTATCACCATAAATATTTTCAAGCTTATTATCAAAACAATATGTATTTAAACTGCTAAAATATAGACTTTTCTGCCATATGTCATATTTTTAAATAGTAAAATTTTAGAGACAAAACATTGTACAAATTTAGCAACACTTTGTTTATAATAATCAGCAATTTTTAAATTAGTAAACCTAAAGATTATGCCTTGTTTCCAACAGGCAAGTGAGTAGTTATTATAACAGTTATTATTATTACCTAATTCAATATTTGCTGTCATTTCTTGAAATAATTTTAGAGAAAAATAAAGCATAAATCATACTATTCTCTTAATATTAAGATAATTATTGAAGTCACTGAAAAAAGGGATAAAGCCTAAATCATAATATGCCTTTAATAATAAGAGAAGGGGTAAGAAGAACTAGCTATTCAGTCTCTTAATGAACAGCTTTTTACAGTGAATTAAAAAACCTAAGGGAAAAAAACCCTATTTTCCTAAAATCAGGTTTGAAAAATAGATTTTTAAAGTTTTAATACAAAGTAATACCACACATGTTGAAATGTTAGGAAGTAAAAAGGGAGAAAGATATTTAAATGTGGAATTTGTTTTTCTTCTTTAGTCATTACCTGAAGCAAATAGGTGAAAGGAGAATTGACTATGGTTTAGAATGAATTAACTGTTACAGTGATTAATCCAGCTGAGTATGCAGACATATAATTTTCAGCAATTAGTTTTTACCTTTTATTTTCACCATGCCTGGAAGATAAATGTGTCTCTCCTTAATGACATAAGATTCTCATTTGGAATGCTAGTTGATTAACTTTAAGAGTTATCTGTTTAATAGCTTTTCTACCATGAGATATTTTAAAAGTTAAATATTTTCCAGTTTTTATTATCCTTACTGAGTGAATATATTATTATCTCTTATTATGAAACAGGGCTGCCTTTCTTGAGGGAGAAAAAATGTTTGGTTAAAATGACTTAAAAATCTGTACCTAAGCATCTGGTTTCCGATCCACTCCAAAGACCTGAAGAAAAGCATTCACGTACAGCGGACCCCACAAGCATGAATCCTGAATCACAGGTAAAGATGGCCGTTGAGCCATATGAAGTTTGAGTTCCAATCTTATTTCCATTTGGAGGTGTAGGTAGTTCTCCACAGGAAATAACTTGAAAACAATAAAAAAATAAAAACTCTTAAAGACATAGTCAATATGAACTTGTAACAAAACCATGCTGTGATTTGATATATTTACAATTGAAATTGACATTTGTAAAACATGTTTGAATGATTATGAAAGTGTAGAGAAAATAGATGACATAATTTAAAATTTATCCCCTTTGAGTTCCCATAAATCTTCTAAGTAACAGTGACATGTGATGAAGATATTTTGTTTGCATTTTCTGCATAGCCAACCTGGTCACCCAACAGGTTGTAATGAAAAAATAATAATAACAAGATTAAAGGGAGGATAATTTATTAGTCCAAAGTCTTTCTCTGACTTATCAGGTGACATTGGGCAATCCCTTTGACTGACCTGAGCCAGTTTCCTCATTATCTAAGATCGTAAGTGCAAATAATTTTTGTTGCACACTCTACAGTTTATAAAGCCCTTTACATGTGAAATATCATTTGATTCTCACTAGAACCATTAGATTATAATTATATTTCATATTTTGGTTTTAGGTTTTAAAAAACTAAAAAATAGAGATTAACTAAGACTTGCTAGGTCATTCAGAACCCAGCTCTTATAACACCTTCATATTTAAAGACCACAAATGAAATTTCTTTCTAGAATAAAAACAATAATATATAGCACTTATTGAGTGATTTTGTACCAGACACTATTACTAATGCTTTATCTTATGTAATTCTCAAAACAACTCTATGAGGTAGGTGCAATCATTATCTGAATTGTGTGCACTAGGATATGGACACATAAAAGGAAAGTAATTTTAATAAGATTCCACAGTCTATAAACAGCTAAATCAAAATTTAAACCTAGCCGTTTAACTCAAGAATTGAATACTTAACCACCAGCCTTTATTCTGGCTCCAGTTCTGGCTCTCAGCTCTAGGTTTTAGGATTCTATTAGACAGGTAAATAGAAAATTTGCAGACTTTAAAAAATTGCATGTAGAATTTAAGATGTACTGATTGTTTTGAACTAATACCCTAAACAATCATTTGAGGTAGCTATAATATTTATTAATATTAATAATACTGATATTTATATCATGTTAATTTCAAAGATGAATAAATGGAAGACCAGAAAAAAAATACTGTTCTTTCCATTTTTCTCAATGAATTGTAATTCTTAGATTCCCGTCTTTCCTGCGTTTTTACCTGTGGGCAGGAACCTAATCTTATGTAGAACTTAAATTTTTCTACGTAATAAAGGATTGAACACAAAGAAACCAGACAAATATTTGTTCAATAAATGCTTCTGCTATAGATAATTTTTTCCCTTCTCTTTGAAACATCC
This sequence comes from Mesoplodon mirus, assembly GCF_964341445.2. Taxonomy (NCBI): domain Eukaryota; kingdom Metazoa; phylum Chordata; class Mammalia; order Artiodactyla; family Ziphiidae; genus Mesoplodon; species Mesoplodon mirus. Next base: position 25,195,490 of record NC_138992.1, on the reverse strand, counting down.
TTATCCCATGTGCCCTTTTAATGAAATTATAATGGAAGAAGAATGAGCCTAGAGGAAGATCCTGGGTGAAAACCGAAAAGAGTAAAGCAAAAATTTACAATACATATGCCATATTTTTAGAATATGTAATATAATTTAGATATGTATTTTGAAATTTTTGATTCATCAATATGATTATCTTATAAAAATGGCAACCCCCAAATCCTATGCTTAATATGGAGATTAAGAAAATAAATATTCCTGAGTAAAATATTACTAGGTACTTCCATACTTACTATATATAGTTATCTGTTATGTTAAGATTTTAGTCTCCATAATACAGACTTCAAGTGTTTTATTAGTTAGTTTATTTATAAATTATGTATCCATATCATAAATGCTGTAAAACTGTGTTGAACATGAAATGAGAGTATGCATTTTCAGCCTAGCATATTTCCTGGTACTAAGTAAACTCAATAAATGTAGTAAAGAAAGTTCAAAGGAAGATCAAGATATTTCATCTGATCATCCTATGTTGTTAGCTTATCTACATTAGACGCTAGCTATTTATAAGAATGCATGAAAATAGAATGACTAAGATGTTCAGTTTGATTCAATAAATATTTATTGAGCTCCTGCTGTGAATCAGATTCTAGTTGATATTTTCAACGTGTAACACCATTAAATCCTAATAATAACTATGAGATAGGTATTATTGTAAGTTTCTGGCTTAAGAAATAGAATAAACATCATACAACATCAAAAGGCAGAGGTTTTAATTAGACTCCAAGTATCCACCATTTATAGGCTCTGTGACTTGTGTAACATGATAAAAATTCTTGGGTTCAGTTTCCTTTTTGATAAAATTAATATAATAATATCAACTTATAGAATGGGAACTAAGGAATAAATGAAATAATACATGTAAAGGGCTAAAAGCAATGTGTAGTTGTTTTAATAAATGATAGACCTAGAATCAAAGGGAAGGATTTCTGAATCCAAAGCCCCTGTTGTTGTTGTTTTTTAATAAGCATTTACAAATACCAAAAACAGTTACAAAATTTTAAGATGACTTGAGAATAAATTACCTTTTTAAATAATATTACCTCAATATTGCTCTAGTGCATGTAGAAAAAAGAAGTGATCAAGCAATTCAATCACCAAGGATTGAATATGAAATAAGTTTAGCAGAGTGTATACTTACTTTGGCAATATGGTCTTTCATTTCTCCAGCTCCAAGTACCATTAGGAAGACATTCAATAGAAGCAGGACCTAGTCCATGATAACCAGGATCACAGTTGAAAACTACCTTGGTTTTGTATTCATAATGGGAACCATTCACAATTCTCCATCTTCCGTGTTCCAGAGTAAAGGAATTGATGCTTGGGCATGTAACAACTATACAAAAATCAAAGAGATAAATGTTAATAAGTCAGTCATGTCTCTTCTACCTCTTAATTATATCTGATGTCTATTCCATTCTTAGTTCACCATTTCCTGAGTTCCTTCACTATTGTGCCATAAAAGGTCTTTAGCATTTTTTTTCATGTTAATCTTTCTACTCCCTCAGTTCTATGGTACTGTTGGTAGTTCCTTGAACATGTCATGCTATTTCACACTTGAAAGTCTTTGTACATATTATTCTATGTACCTAGAATCCCTATTATTGACTTTTCCATTCTTCTTTTTTTGGATTATCATATCCAAGTTTATTCCTTAGTACCGGAAGACATGAAGTATATTTTAGTGATGAATCATTCCAATAACATTAGTTTGTTAAAATTGTCTGATTTTCTTGAAGCTGATTTAAAAGTATTCTTTTTTCTTTTTTCCCAGCTTTACTGAGTTATATTTGACACGAAGTGGAAAAAAGGGAATCCTTGTACAAGTTGTGAATGTAAACTGGTAAAGCCACTATGGAATACGCACATACAGCAGTATGGAGATTCCCCAAAAATTGAAACTATAACTCATATGAATCACCAATCCTACTTCGGGATATATATTCAAAGGAAATGAAATCAAGAGCTCAGAGAGATATCTACACTCTCATGTTCATTGAAGCATTAGTCACAATAGGCAAGATACAGAAATGACCTACTCTCTTTTCTTTAAAAGTTTTGGAAGGACTATATTTTGAGGAAATTTGTTTTATGAGAATGATCTTTTTATGAAAGACTTGTGATATAAACTTCAGCTAATTCAAAACTTGCTCAACAAAAGTAGACACATTATTAGACACTTATGTTAAGATTGCAAATAATTTAACAACCCCATTTTAAATGAAATCACAGCTAAGTTGAAATGTTAGTACTAAATAGAATAAGTAATTGATTTACAGAGAAAAATCAAAGACCTTATTTAAAGGTGCATTTTCTAATCATTTTCTACCAAATATTTTATCTGAATTATTTTCTATAACCATTATATAATAGTCATTTACCTATTACAGTATTGATGGCAGGAATGAGAACTATTCTAAATGTAAGTAACCTGAAGAATTCTGACAAAAGTTGAATATTATGGATCATCTCATTAGCATCATTTTTGTTTATAAAAATCAGTTGAATGTATTAAAATATAACTTTATTAATGTAAACAAAATCTTTTTTCAAAGACCTATGTATTGAAAACACATGCTGATTGATGGATGACTTTTTACAAAATAAATAAACGTTGCTATGTAAAATAAAATGTCACTATTTTTCTGACATAAATATTCTGGAGCTTCTGAAAATGAGTAAAACTGTCCTTATACTGTATTTCAGTTCTTCCTAGTACAAGGCAGCTTAATTTACTTTTATTTCCCTCCTAGACATCATTTTAGGAAATGGTTCTAAAATCTGAAAAATACATAAAATTTCAGATCATATAAGATGCCAGTAGAAACACAAGTGATGAAATTTCCTTCACATACATACCAACACAGCGAGGAGTCTTGTTATGATTGCTCCAAGTTCCATCTGATTGACAGACAGCAGTTGTAAGTTCCTTAGATGACAATCTATATCCATCATTACAAAAATAGGTAACTCGGGTTCCTACCAAGTAGTCTGTTGTGAGTATTCCTCCATTTGTTGGAGCTTTAGGCATCCCACAGGAAATTGCTAAAATAAATACGTAATACAAAACCAAAGAAACAGAAAAATAATTAGATAAGTCTCATAGAGTATAAAGCATGTAAAACTATTTGGAATTTTACTAATTCCTCTAAAACAATTTCAGAATATCTTCACCAAAACCATTTTTGAACTACAACTTTCTGAATCATTTATTTCAAACTCTGATTGAATGTTTTTAAATTGGTGAATCCATAAACTATTAATACTTTATTTCTTGGTTTCTTACTTAGTTCTTTTGTCAGCATGTGCATGGTTATCAGCATGCACACAGATTATAAGAGAAGGCAAGTTAAGTAAATATAGAGTGTATTAGTGCTAATTCATGTCTGGACCTAGCAAGTTAGGTCAATTCAATTTGATGGTTATTAAAGATTATAAAGGTAGTGGTAACCAACGCTCATCAGGGTTTTGGCCAGGAATAAAACAAATAGATTTATTTTACTTGGAAGCTGGATATTACTTTGCCTTAGGTCCAGCCAAACTCTATGTGCTTGTGCACCTTCCATAGAATATCATGTGTATAGATATATTTAATAAATATAGGGCCAGGACTTATCGACTTAAAACCTAGTTTTGATCTTCCTGCATTTCACTGATATGTCTTAGATGTCTTGGTTTTTATCTACAATAAATCTGATTTACGTAGAAGTTAGTTTTACCATAATGGGATAATTACAGTATAAATTTATATTTCAATAGTTTATTGTATAAAATCAGAAAACCTCTAAATTCTGAAATAACTAGTTTTATTGGTTTCATACAAGAGATTCTAAACTTGTAACTATATTTGTCTCGTATCAAAAGAAATAATAGAAAGATACGAGTTTAGTTTGAGTATTTACAAAGGCTGTAAATATTCTGTCTCCATTTCAACCTAAAATTGTTTCTACTTCTCTTATAAAATCTACCACTTAGGTGTTTAATTTTAATTAATTCATGCAAATTGACTACAAAATAAAAAAAAATCTTAGTAAAACACATATAAAATTCTGAAAGCGGATTAGCAGACTCCCTACTGGTGAATAGCTTGATCTTTCGTAATTTGATAACCTGCAAATTATAAACAGAAAAGTAGTAATGTTGATTTAATAAATTATATAAGCAATCTCATATAATTATGTTATTATCCCTGCTATCTAATTATAGACCTCTAAAATAGTGTTGCAAAGGTAAATGGTTCCCTGATGTCTGTTAAAGCAATATTTGTATTTCCACTTAGGACTTCTGAGTATTTCAATTTGTAATAAACTCTTTCACCACTGAATCCCCACCAAAGATTGTGTATTTACTCATGTTTTAAAAATTAACTGTACATTGTTGGGGTAGAGTAGGTTAAACTTAGAGCAAAGTAACAATGAAATTTAGTTTAAATGGTACAGGTTCCATATATGTAGTTAGTATACAATGACTGTATTTTAGAATTGAAAAAAAGACAACATACTAAAATGATAGGATAAATGTGCCTGTAGATACTATACAATTTAACTTCTTAGCTAAAAAAAAAAAAAAAAAAGGAAAACAAACAGAGTTCAGAAGAACCATCATCACTGAGTGATTGTCAGAAGCTTCTCTGCAGAGCTCTGAAACAAGCACAAATTAAAAGTGGAACAAAGATGTCCCCATACTGTACTTGTTTGTTATATTAAATGTACTAAATATTAACCTGTTTTAAAAGTGTGTAGAGTTATCTTACTATGGTCTGATGGCATTTCCCTAACAGTTCGTCATGTTGACCATTTTTAAAGTGTTCATTTGCCAGCTGTATATCTCAAATGTTCACGTATATCTCATGTTGGTAGTGAATGTTGGCTGATATTTCCTTTTATAATAACTAAGAAGACAATAAAAGATGTGTTAGAACTTGAAAAAAAAAGTGAAACAGGGAATACAAAGTGACTGTTTCTTCATAACCCTGTACAATACTCGATTGTGTAGAGGGATGAAAATGGTTTAATTAGTGACAGGGCAGGGAGTCAATGAATGATTAGGTGATGTGTAGACAAAGAAATAAAACACCTTCTCAAACCGAAATAGAGATAACAGACTAAATTTTCTATCTTTAATTGTGTTCACATCGTGTAACCATAGCTCAAGTAAATATATGTGAGGATGTATAAGGAGACTGAAGAGACAAGAAGAATAAAAATAACTGAAGAATGCAAAACGAATTTGGAGCAAAACAAAAATTGTGTGAATAGCTCTCCCCAATGACATTTAACCCTTTCATTTCAATTAGCTATGTCCAAACACAGGTCACATACAACAAACAATTTTATAAAATAATTAATATTTTAAAATTGTTTCAGTGAACATAAAGGATCAATTTTCAAAATGATTCTTTGAGTTATAAATATTTTATCACTTTACTATGCAAAATATCTTATTTTTCAGCTACATTTTGATTTACCAAAATATACAAGCAGCTCATGCAGCTCAATATCAAAAAAACAAACAATGCAATCCAAAAATGGGCAGACGACCTAAACAGACATTTCTCCAACGAAGATATACAGATTGCTAACAAACTATGAAAGTATACTCAACATCACTAATCATTAGAGAAATGCAAATCAAAACTACAATGCAGTATCACCTCACAACAGTCAGAACGGCCATCATAAAAAAATCTACAAACAATAAATGCTGGAGAGGGTGTGGAGAAAAGGGAACCCTCTTGCACTGTTGGTAGGAATGTAAATTGGTACAGCCACTGTGGAGAACAGTATGGAGGTTCCTTAAAAAACTAAAAATAGAACTACCATATGGCCCAGCAATCCCACTACTGGGCATATACCCTGAGAAAACCATAATTCAAAAAGAGTCATGTACCACAATGCTCACTGCAGCACTATTTACAACAGCCAGGACATGAAAGCAACCTAAGTGTCCGTCAACAGATGAACAGATAAAGAAGATGTGGCACATATATACAATGGAATATTACTCAGCCATAAAGAGAAATGAAATTGAGTTATTTGTAGTAAGGTGGATGGACCTAGAGTCTGTCATACAGAGTGAAGTAAATCAGAAAGAGAAAAACAAATACTGTATGCTAACACATATATATGGAATGCTAACACATATATATGGAATCTAAAAAAAATGGTTCTGAAGAACCTAGGGGAAGGACAGGAATAAAGATGTAGACCTACTAGAGAATGGACTTGAGGAAACGGGGAGGGGGAAGGGTAAGCTGGGACAAAGTGAGAGAGTGGCATGGACATATATACACTACCAAATGTAAAATAGATAGCTAGTGGGAAGAAGCTGCATGGCACAGGGAGATCAGCTGGTAGTTTTGTGTCCACCTAGAGGGGTGGGATAGGGAGGGTGGAAGGAAGATGCAAGAGGGAGGAGAAATGGGGATATACATATATGTATAGTTGATTCACTTTCTTATACAGCAGAAACTAACACACCATTGTAAAGCAATTATACTCAAATAAAGATGTTAAAAAAATAATCTATTTGCAATTATAGAAAAATTTCAATCAAGAACAATTAAAAAATGCTCCATATATAAATGTCATATTATATAAAAAATCAATGAAATTATAGTGCTGACACTACAAAGCAATTTCAAGACTTCAGAAAGTTCAGGATAAATTTTTATTTTAACCAACAGTTAATTATTTTCACTAAAGGTTTCTCAAAGATTATCTATATATATAAACAATCCTTAATAACTGAAATTTAATTGTTCAAAGTTCAGAGCATTTAAATGTTTATTTAAAATCTATATGATTTAGAAGTTATTATATATATTTTAAATCCCTGTGATTCTAAAATTATGAGATCATGATTCTTTCTCAAACCAATTCTGGGAAACCATTTAATCCTAAAAATTTATAAATACTCCTGCTATTCATTGGTCAAAGGAAAGCAGATGTTTTTCTAGTTTATTAAAATGTATCTATTCTACATGAAGTCAGCACCTTCAATGTTGGTAACCCATTAAGTTTAGGATACATCCCAGAATTCTAGTAAGTAATTAATGTTTCTGAATCAACAATATAAGGAAACAGTTCTTTCATTTATCATTTATTTATACATGCCTATGAAAGCTACATTTTCATGAACTAGAAATTACAATTTAACAGGTAAAATAAACCATTTTGGGTATCTGGTAATACCTATTCTCTGCTCATTTTAACTTGCTGCTGTTTAAATTTTAACTGATATCTTTTATATTTTATTTGTTTTATATAAATGCCTCCAATAAGTAGATTATAGGTAACATCCATTATTTATTAACTGAAAGCGTTCCTCATTTTTAATGTGAGGGTTCATAGTTGTTATACATGTCTCCACATGCTGGGTAAAATAAATCAAATATAAATGTAAATTTCGTATTACAAAATAATGTGATGTTTGAAAATTTTCAAAGTCCAATAACATTACATTTTCTTGATATTGAACTTGTCTTTATTACTATACCTAGCTAAGAGACTCAACTACTTTTTAAAAACAAGACCTAGTCCAAAGCTCTAAAATGTGCCATTTGTTGATTTGTCATTTTTTTGCTATAGCAGGATACAATGCTCAGAGTGCCTTGCTTTTTAACAAAATAAAATGGAAATGAAAGACATCTCTGTTGAGTTATCTAAACAGTGAAGAAAAAATAATGTGGTAATTGGCTACATTTTCCTCTTTTAAATTTGTTGCACTGAGAGCACGTTTTTGCATACTTGAGAGTGAACATCATCAGTGACCTTGCCTACTCTTATCCTCTCTTTTCTCTCTGCAGACTCCACACTAACACACACTCCAACTCTGGGTCATTCATTTTCTGACAGCAAAGTGACGGGAATTGTAGATGTATGAGTAAAGTATGCATATAAGTGGATAGAGTAAAGGCATAAATCACATAACAACGAATGAAGAATTATAAGACAATGTGTCTCATGCTCCTCAAATTTATCAGTCTGTGTTTTTAAGCCTTATTTTCCTTAGAGGTATCTATAATATGCTTCTACATATTTATAATTTTGGAAGTTTCAGAAATCCAAATAGAAGTTAAATGGGGTTAATCTTTTATTAATATGCCATTTCTGGTTAATATACTTCACCTTGACAAGCAGGGACCGGTGCATCCCATGTATGATACCCATAGGAAGACTTTCTGCACACAGCACTGCTTTTCCCAACAAGTCGGAATCCTCGATCACAGGCCCAGCGGACCACACTATTAAGCTGTCCACCTGTCTGACTGATAATGTATCCATGAGGTGGGGATTCTGGTGTACTACAGTAGAAAGCTTTTTAAAAGAAAAAAATAAAAATTATATATAATTAATGAATCAGAAACTCTTTACAATCTAGAGTTATAAAAACCTAAAAGTAAATACTACTTCATAAAAATTGGCCAATTCAATTGCCATCTATGTGAGTTTTACTTCACATGGACATATATTATTTTCCATCCACTTGACAATCTAGTGACATAACTTTGAGGAGACATAACTATTTCTGGGCTTTCTTCTGATTCTTATTGTCACTGGAGGTGTCTCCTAATTGAAATACATTATACCTTCTTAATACCCTGGAGGTTCAAAAGCCCTACAAATAGTTTATTGAATTTTGGAACTGGTATTTCCTGTCATCTGAAGGGCCTAAATGCCACAGTTTAGTAGCAATATTTTAGAGCATGTTGTTTACATGTCACTTTGAAATTACCTGCAGACACCTATGTCATGTTAGTTCATGCATTTCATTTTGGTGGATGTCTAAAATAGTCCCTCCACATTCCATAATCCTCTCTTCCAGTTTATTAAAGAGTTTCCATGCTGCCAAGAGTGCTTATATATGGTGATAAAAAATGCCAATAAAATAAAACTTCTTTCATCTCCTGAAGTCTAGAATGTCAAAAGATAACGTGAAATGGCTTTTTCATATATATGTACTTTTGAGACTATTCAGCCTGGCAGGATCCTTTTACCCTCTGAAACTTCAATGTATTCATCTGAGAAAAAAATGAGACTTTAGGGGTAAATAGTAAGAAATAGATTGGACTTAGAATATATATGTCATAACCTGTCATTTTCTAAAGGAAAAATTTATATTCAATATGTCAAGCTGTTCTTGGGGATAAAAATGATGTTTTCATTATATTTATATCTAACTTTGTCATGAATATCAACATAAATAAGGATTAGTCTTTAATATAGTGAATCTAATGCTTATAACTATTGGATTTGTATGATTTCCCTTTATATTATGGTTATTAAAAAAATAATTTAACGTTCTGACTTTTTAAATACACTCTGGCACAACTTTAATAAAAAGACATTTACAAAGTTCACATTTAAATATGAAAAATCTCAAGAATGACTTGGGCGTATGTTTAAATTTTTAAACATTTCTCCTTCACATGCCTAATAACATTTTTCAAATTTAATAGATATCTATTATAGGATAAAACTTGTAAACATGTTATAATGTCAGTGACAAGTTACTTCTAATATGTAAAAGACAAATTGTTGATAAAGGCAAATTATCATCTTATAGTTTTAAAATCAAAGTAGACAAAAATTGTATTTGCACATTATATACATATATGCAAAGTTATATAAATGAGTAAAATTCAAGAGTTTATCTTTACAACTGGAATTCAAAATTTTATCTAAGTCCATGTCTACAATTGTTGTGTCAGAATAATCTATAAAATATTTAAGAAAGTAATTTTCAATAGAATTGATTAGCAATGACCCATAGCTTGGGGAGACATGGTCTGAACATTGTACAGATAGAGATGGTTGATTGGCTCTGAAGTATTCTGTTATTGAGCACATACCTATGGCATCTGACATGATTTAGGATGGCAATAAAGAGAAGGGATATAATCTTTGCATAATGGAAAACTATGTACACTTAACAAGAAAATTATTGGCTCAGTATCAGTAGACCTTATAAACAAGAAGGCATATAGGAAAAGCTATTTCATCTTGATATTAAGAAGGATTTTCAGCCTACATCTTTCTAGATATTACTCAATTGAAAGCAATGATGACAAAACAATATTTTTTTAAAACTAAATGTTTCTAAGTGATGTGTTCATCATTTTCTCTTTTAATATTTAATATACTTTAGCAAGTATCATAAACAGGTGGGCAATAGTGAAGACAAAGATTTTTTCTACTGTATGTTTACCTTTTGTTTAAACTCCTCATTTAAAGGAGTTATATATATTAAGTAGATCAGATACAACTGAGCAACACTATTAACATATTGTGAGAGTTCAAGGGAAATTTCTGCTGGGAAATAAAGCACTTAAAATATCAGAGTTTAATTTTTTTTGGCTGGAATTTTTTTTTATAATTAATTAATTTAGTTAGTTTTGGCTGCACTGGGTCTTCGTTGCTGCACGTGGGCTTTCTCTAGTTGTAGCATGTTGGGGCTACTCTTCGTTGCTGTGTGTGGGCTTCTCATTGCAGTGGCTTCTCTTGTTGCGGATCACGGGCTCTAGTTGCATGGGCTTCAGTAATTGTGGCACGTGGGCTCAGTAGTTGTGGCGCATGGGCTTATTTGCTCCATGGCATGTGGGATCTTCCCGGACCAGGGCTGAAACCCATGACCCCTGCATTGGCAGGTGGATTCTTAACCATTACACCACCAGGGAAGCCCCAGAGTTTAATTTATAATTAACTTAGATAAGTCATAAATACCTTAAGTCCTTTTAATCAGTTCAAAATTATATGAGATACATAGAATTATTGTCATTACAATGAGGAAACTGAGGCATAGAGATGTTACATAAATTGTTGAAGAAACATCAATGGAAGAAATATGATTTAAATTCATACCTAATTAAATAGTGTATGTGTCTATGCTCTTTAATCACAACCATACTGAGGATGCAGGTGAGATCTGTACTGAAGTTATAAATATCACATACCTATATATCTTATCCGGAAGCCTTTTTTGTTATTGCCATGATCTGCTGACCATTGAAGAAATACTTCATGACCATTGCTTGTTATATTAAAAGCAGATGAATAATCCCCACTGAGGGAAACAAGCACTGGACTTTGAATATTTGGTCCTTCAGAAAGAAAATAATACAATTTAGGTGTAACTGAATAATTCATCTTTAGTATTTTATATATTTAGAATAGTATTAAATATGGTGAAATTAATCCAGAACCAATTTACTTTATCAATAATAACTTAAAACATAACATAAAATGTTTGTTTAAACATTTTAATTCCATAGCTAAAGCAGCTACAATTTATAACATAATAATCAAGCTAACTACAATTTTCATATGGTATATAGGTAAGTTTGATGTTGATACTTCTAAAAATACCCATAAGATAAAATAAAATCATATAAACAGTGTGTCTACTGAAGGTCTGAAAGTATAACTAGAGCAGTTGAATTGAATTTATGAATATCCAGTAAATATAACCCATGGTTACCATCATACACCTGAAGAACATCAAATTCCTTTTCTGTCTGGAAGAATTCTACAAACATGCTAATATTATATCCTTTTTCCACAGAAATGCTCCAGGCACACATCTGAAGATTTGGGTAACTGTCAGGATATCCAGGGCTCAATATGACTCCTGTAGAATCCAGGCGTAATTCATTGGCAGGACAGATCACTGTCAAAAATTATATACCATTAGATGATGCTAGTGTTTTAGACCTAAGTGAAAGTTGCATTTTAAAGTTGCATTTCAATACTTTAATTGAAATGTATTTAAGTGAAAATTTCATTAAATACCCAGGTTTTAAATGTTTTCATATTAAATAACAATAAAGGAGATAATATCTTGAGCTATGTGTATAAAAAGACAACTTGTATAATAAACTTGCAGTTCAAAATATGGAGGAATGACCTAAAATTTTATGGTATTAATTTCCTTTTATTATTACATGGAAGATACATTTTTTTTCTGGACAATAAATATGTAGATAATAAAAAGATAAGGCATTTATTGCCTTCTATTTCTTTATATTATTTCCCTATTTTCCTTCATCTTCTTACGTCTTCTCCCCTCTGCCTCTCTTGCCTATGTCTTTACCCTGTCCTTTTCCTTCCTTACTTTTTCTTCTGTCCTCAAACTTTAACTCACTCAGGTATGTGAGGACAGACAGGAAACTGCCCTATCTCAGAGTATTCACTCCAGGCAAAGTCACTTCTAATCTTATGAATATGCTTAAGCCACGAGGATTTAAAACAGTTTTGGGTCGCCAGTTACCTTTCAGTTCTTCCTGCTATTTCCATATAAGTGCAAGACAAAGCACAGCTCTTCATTTCATAACAGTACCTCTGCTGTACATCCTGAGAATGTGTGCGTGTGTGTGCACGTGTGTGTGTGTATCTCCAAGGTATAGTAAACTACTATACTTTAATTGTTGGCCTCAATGCCATTATGCATTGGACCAAATAATAGAAACATATGCTTAAATTTGCATTTGGAATGAGAATGTGACCAAGATGATCAAATCCTTATCACTCAAATGATGCCATTTCAGCCCTTTTTTTTTTTTCCTTAAGACTTTGAGTTTTATGGCGTGGGAAGAGTATTGGAATTGCTCAATATAGCCCACGCAGTATAGAAGTAAACCAATATATAACAAACAGGATTTAGTTCAATATGATATAGAACTTTTTACCTGGAAGCCATTGTAGCCACTACAGTAAAATATCCTATGTACATCACTGAAAAATAGTTTTTAAATATAGCTTGGACCAATTTTTGAGTGTTATTACTGCGTACATTCAAGCAACTGGAGTGAAGTGTTGACTAGATAATTTTTGAGGATTTGGTGAATTGGAAATACATCTCATGCCATTTACAAATCCAATCACTATATATCAACTTCCACCTTGGATTTAGAGTGCTGTATCTCAAAATAATTAGATCACTATCTTAAATAGAATCTTTGTTTCTCAATGTTTGTTCCAATAAACTAGGTTTCAAAATGTCAAATACTGTTGCTAAAATACAGATGAATCGATGAAGGATTTATATATTTGTCATTTCCAGGGTGGAAGGACATGAAATATTTTGAATTATAAAGTCTTCCTGTAGTATAGGGATGGAAAAGAGTAAAAAAAAAAAATAGTGAATTATGGCAACATATGATTATTCTTTAATCAAGTTAATAACTTGAAATAACTTGAAAATAACTGCCATAACTTCATATACAGATATTTACATTTTTACTATAGAATACAGTATAGCTAATCTAAGAGTTGTTTTCTTTCTTTTTTTTTTTAACTTCTATTTCTCTTATTTGAACCTGAGATGTTCGCTTCTTGGATGTGATTTCAAGATTAAAAAAAATAATAATTCAGCAAATAGTATTAAGTCCTTCTCAGTCTAAAAAGAGAAACCTGATATTTGCTTTTCACAAAATGAAAAATATGTAAAATAAATAAACAAACAAACAAACTTGAAGGCTAGAAATGAAATGGAAAACTTGGGTCAAAGATGAAGAACATTAGTGAATATATAGCTATGGCATATTAAAATAAAAGATATATAACCATATGACAAACTGAAGTAAGTTTTATGAAAGGGTTTATGTTGTGTGTGCCCTGCTGTTTCATACTTCTGAAATATTTAACTAAGTGATTAACTGGGTTACTGAACATGTTATTCCCTTACTAAAAACCATTCAGCACCTTCAAAGACCTTCAACTTCAGTCCCTGCCTACTTCTCCAGCTTTGTTTTCTGTGGCTCCTCCTCTGAAACAGAATGCTCCAAACATACTGGATGACCTATAATTTTTTTGAACTCAGCCTATCCATCAGTGCTTCTGTTTCAAAGTCTTACTCTTGTCTGATGCATTTGAAATGTTAGTGCATCTCAAAACCCAGATCAAGTCTCATCCTCTGTGAAACAAACACTTCCTGAACCTCTCCTCCATCAACCCAAGCAGAACTGCTGATTTTCTTCTTGGTACCTCTGTAATGTATGCTTCTGTTATTGCAGTTAGCAATTTTATGTCTATCATTTCATCGCTTTTTTGACTTTCTTCTTAGGCTATTGTTATTGAAAAGCAGGTGCTGTATCTTAATGCTCCCAATGTTTTCAATTGAACAAATATTCCATATTACTTTTGAAAAACTGGTATGATTCAATATAATTTACTGTAAATACACAAAGTAACCTATTCTCACACTAACCAACATACATCAAGAGTAAGACAATCATCAAGAGTAAATATGTATACATTAGATACTGTTAAGCACCTTTTGTTCATTATATCACTTACTTGTCACAGCAACATTAAGAAATGTCTACAATTCTTATCCCCATTATGCATATGAGGAAACTAATGCCCAGGAAGTTTAAAGTACAGAAAGTCTCACACATTCAGCTAGATGGACTCCATGTTTGTAACTGTCTGTAGTTACCTATTATATTTCATTTACATCAAACCCTTTGAAGAGCACCACAGTTAGACTTGCTTTCCATGTTTGAGGATCCAGGGAGGAATAACAAAAATGATATAGCCTCTTTTAGGAAAAGTGAAAAAATCAAATAATTTAAAATAGACTAAAAGCAGTATAGATTAGTTACAACAGATTCCAAATGAATGACAATCTTTTAGTGGGATTATGAAATAACTCAAACAAAATTTTAACTCAGCTTTTTAGCTTAAGTGCCTGGTCAATTAATTAATATAGCAACACTGCATAAACTCATTCTGAAGGATAATTAACTTTTAGCTAGTACTCATAGTGTTATCATGAGACAAAGACTGATCATCCTTTTTTGTATTCTCCAGAGCAGATAGAATAAGAAGAAACACATTTACTAATCTATAGGAAATTCTGATTTTAGAAATATGATATTGAAAATCTGAGAGATGAGGGACTCAAATAACAAAACTGTTTTGTATTTTTAATTAAATATAATATTGAATTGGGATCCAGATATATAAAAAAGAAGTGTTGCTCTCCAAGAGCTCACAGTGAAGTGTATACATTGGGTCAAGGAAGAAATCCTGGTATGTAATTGCTTGTTCATTCAGGAGTAAAGGTGGTAGACTTCAGAATAAACAAACAACTTTTAAGATGGCCTATAAAAATCATTGACTAAGAGCAAGGAAAATTCTTATATTGTTGCTGGTTATACCTCCAAACATGTCTTTCTTTTTGATACTGTAAAAGCCCCTTATGAAAATCCTTCTATCTTCTTGTAAGGATTCCAGTGAGGTAGAAAAATCAAACGTTTATTCCTACTTACAGCATGCTTGTAATAATAAACAGAATTTTTGTTTTAGGTTCATTGTAACAGTTAAGATACTGTATAAAACAGATTTCTATTTCTCAAGAATAAACCCCAGTGAAGGAAGTAATCCAAGAAAATCTGGAGATGTATAATCAAGTTCAATTCAATTTTATTCTAATTAACCAATATTTATAATTAGTTACTATGTGTTAGGCACTGTTACAGGCCCTAGGAGCTATACAAGTTAATAATACATGATTCCTGAACGTCAAAATCCCAACATCATTCAAGATCCATCATGGTCTTGCCCTTATAACATAGTGGATACTTTGAAGTCTGTACCTCACTGTCTTTCATTTCTGTGTCTTTGCATATACCTCTGTCACTTGGACCACACTTTCCCTATCTTAGTTCTACCAAAGTAAGTATCACTTTTCATTTGGAACCTATGACTCAGGGAACAATGCTGCCATCAAGCTTTCCCTGTCCTATAAACAGTTTAAAATTATGTGACTCTATAGCTCCCTGGCCTGTTTCCTTAGTGCTGTATTGCTACAAGCTGTATGGCTGTCATATCCCTTACACCATGTTGCTTTCACAGCAGGGACCATT
This sequence comes from Mesoplodon mirus, assembly GCF_964341445.2. Lineage (NCBI taxonomy): Eukaryota > Metazoa > Chordata > Mammalia > Artiodactyla > Ziphiidae > Mesoplodon > Mesoplodon mirus. The sequence goes on along the minus strand of NC_138992.1, from coordinate 25,179,580 downwards.
TACAACTTTCTGTTTGTTTGTTTTTTCCCTCAGATCCTCATTCTTAACAGGTGCTCAAAAAAGTTTAATGATTCTAGTGGTCAGAATAGAAACTACTTGCAGTCAACATTGGAACCTTTATTTAAAGTGATTTTTCTTGCTTTCTACCTCCATTTCCACTCCTCACAGCAAAAATAATTTAAATAGACTGAATTGAGTTTGGGATAAACTAGAAAAATTAAGCCTTGGATGAATTAAAAATGTTTACTTAAGTCTGAGAAATAATGGAATGAAAAATACCACTTATGAGTTGTATAATATTTAACATTATTGTCAGTTAAATATATAATAATTATATAAAATAGATTTTTCTCTATTTTGCTAGTACTGAATTAAACATAAAACAGATATTTAGAAATAAATAATCATAAGAATTGGTACCTTGACAAACTGGAGGCGCTCCATCCATCTGGAGTCGTTCTCCTAATCTGCATGTCAGAATTGCATTACCAACCAAAGTAAATCCTGGAAGACACTGATACCTAATAATATCACCTGTTTAAAAAAACATGCAGAAGGGGCTTCTGATAAGCAACAAGGTAATGGTTAAAATAAACAGATGTTTCAATATAAAATTAGAATACTTTTTCTTTCAGTCATTTTCAATCAATTTAAAAATTCTATTAGTTATAAGCAGTGATGACATTCAAAATATTGAACTACTAGTACGTCATAAGCACTGACCAATCAGAATTAAAGCTAAGAATAAATTACCAGTAAGACTGTACTGGGGCAATCTGTTTAGATATAAGCAATAGTAGTAAGGAAATAATCCGGTTGGTATGGGTAAGATATTCATTAAAAATATATCAAGCAGTTAAAAGGAGATTCCTAGTTATTGCTATTAAGATTAGATGTACATTGGTCACTGATGTTTTCTTACATTTCTCAACCAATATTAATATTACTAGGATAATAATGATAAAAATTTATTATGATAACATTAGGATGTCTTCTTTTCTTACATAGTTTTTCAAACTATTAGATATTATTACAGTTAAATTTCCAACCAAGTTTTAAAAGGACTTTATTTACAATCAAATTGAGCATAACCAACCAATTGTTTTCAAAGACATGGAGATAAGACATGTCTTCTAATACACCCTACATATCCTTCATTATACATGTCAGGTTTATGCCTGAATTCAAAGAGTAGTTAAGACTACAGTGTTGGAAGGTAGCAAAATATTACTTTGGAAGGAACTACCAGAATAGTTATACGGTTCAAATTCCTGCACTGTTTTCTAACTGTACATCCTGGAAATACAGAATTCTTTCTTCTTGCCTAATACTCCCTTTCCTCTTTTCATTGTTATCCATTCTTACAATCCCTATCGATCCAGTGAAAGAAGGTCTAAGACAGGCTGCTACTATTCTTTATTCTTATTTCTTTTAAAGTAAATACCTCTGCTAACAGCACGTTTTCTTTGAAAGTAATTTAGCAGACTTTACCTATTTCAAATTCATCATCTTCTGTCAAAATTTCAGCATTGGGTACGGGTGGTGGAGGTTGACACACTCTTAGTTGATAGGCTATAAAAATAGACAATGTTTATTCCTTCTCTGAGCAGCTATACATATTCACATATGTGAAAAAAGAAAATTATGTAAGGTTTATTTATAAGAATAAAAATATATGGTAGAATTTATCAAGTTTCAACTATTTCTTTATTTAAAAAAATGCTATAACATTGAGGGAAAATTACTCATTTCTTAAATATTTTCCCATGGTAAGAATGCTTACCTTTTAACTCCTTATTTCTCACCCTCATTCTAGTCCTTCTGATTATGTGCTTCTTTCTTGGCATAATCACAATTTGGAATTATACACTCATGTTTGTTTATGTGCTCAATGCCTAGCTTCCCAAGGCTCATCGCAGAATCCCCTGCATCTAGCAAAGTGCCTAGCATTCAGTCATAATTGCGAACAATACTCAAGGCTTACTCTATTCCAAGGAATATTATGAACATTTTACTTATATTAACTCTATTAGTCCTCACAAAAATTTTATTTATTACTTAATTTATGTAATGAGTTCTATAATTATTCCCATAATATAAAAGAAAAACTGTTAAAAGAATTAAAGAATTTGTCCAACTCATACAGCTATAATATGGCAGAGCTGGGATTTGAACATAGACAGTCTAGCTCCAGAGCCTTCTTTCACCATGCTAGATTAGTATGTTTACAAAGTATCCATTTGTTAAATTTTATGTTTCTAAACTGGTCATCCCATTAGATTAGGTAGATTCTTATTTGGCATAAGGTAAAGGCCACTGAAAAAAGGTCTCTATGAATCTAAGTATCATGACTACTGGCCCTATATGATATCTGTATCACAATTGTTTGCTTGATTAAAGCCTTGTTTTCACTAGTTGTCTTCAAAGATGTAATATACTATTATTAATTTAAGAAACACATTTTATGCTGTTATAACATTTGAAGAAAAATGTGTTTTATATGCATAATTTTATTACTTAAACTTAGGAGTTAATTTCTTTATGTATCTCAATTTGGAGATAAAAAGAAGGAGGTTTAAAGGCCTAGTAACTTGCCCGAGATCACACAACTAGTACAGGGTTTATCCAGAAGTCCAGCCTATGTCCTTTAACTTCAAAGCCCATATCTTCAGTATTGGCCCTATTGTGAGAGTATTATGAGAGTACTGAGGAATATCAACTAGACTAGTTAAGGAAAATTCCGATAAAAAGAAATGAATGAGATAAATTTTAAAGGATGAGTAAGATTTTTTCCAGTGCTGAAGGGTAATCATGGGCAGAAGAGTATTCAGATAGAGGAGGAAACATGAGCAAAAATTACAATTATCAAGGTAAAAGGTAGTTGTGAGAAACGCCAGAGAGGTAAGGGAAGGGGGAGAGGAAGATACAGAGAGCCCTACAGGGAGAAATCCTGATGAGATTATGCTTTATTTATTTATTTTTTTATTGGAGTATAATTGCTTTAGAGGAGAGCATTTTATCTGATATTTGTTTGCCTGTAAACTTGTTTTTAATCTTCATGCTAATCAAAAATTATTTTATTTTAAAGAAGAAGCACATTTTTATCAATGAAGAATCCATGACTCCTGTCATCTGTAGAACCTGCTTAGAATGACTTAGATAACTCAGCTGGAGAGTTTAAAAGACTAGAGGTTGGAAATTATTATTATGAGGAAGATGAGGCTCAGAGATACTGTGTTATTTTCCCAAGACCACGTGGGTGATGTGAGCTAAATTCTCTTATTCTCCATTCTTTGGTACCATCAGCATTTTATAAACTGTCCCTAGAGACAAGGGATCACCTTGGGGTCATGGAGGGTGTGAGGAGGTGTAATGTCCTCCTTCCTCTACCTCAATAAGAGCAACTCTATTTTCATCAATTTTATAGATTTGAATTCTGAATATACTTTCCTTCGAACAAATTTTCTCCAATCTCTACCTAAATGATTTCACTGATCCTTTCGACTTCAAATCTGACTTTGTGTCTCAATTCCCAATTTTACGTCACCAGGATAAACATATCTTCTGAGCTCTTCGCTGCCTTCCTTCCCCTACCCTTTGCTCTTATTTTCTAATCACAGAACTCTGCTTTGTAGCACATACAATCATGATAGGTAGGATACGATGCCCTTGCGTAGTTATTAAATAAGTCAATGTTGTCTTAAAGGTGAATGGCATGTCAAATAAAATGATTCATCTAAAAGAGAACACAGATTTAGCTCAAATGTGTATTTTAAATGTGTAAATATCTATGTTATGCAGTTTTTTCATTAATGGTCATCACTTTGAAGCTGTTTCTAAATAGAACAATCCATTGAAAACATGGACTAAAACACATGCTCATGCTCTTTAAATTTTTGATGATACAATTTAAAAGTTTCAGTTCTGCCCGTAACTGGATATCATGACTTGTTTCAACATTTATTATTTTCCATTTATTAGTTTACTTTTTCACTATTTGTGACACCATCTAGGCTTTAAGTAACATAAGGTAGGAGACGCTTCATGTGTCTTTTTCACAATTGAGTAATAAGCTCCTTTCACTTTACTTATAATCCAACAAATATTTGTTAAGTAATACACAAAATATAGTTTTTTTTCAGGAGGAAAAGAGTCTCTAAACAAATAGTCTTCCCTAAGAAGACTCTAACTCTAAAATTGCAAATGGGGATGAAACAGAGGCAATTGTGGATTAGAGTGCATGTCAGTATCTTTTGAGGATGACCATTGTTTGAACAGTGCTCTGTTTTCATTCAAATGTGTACAGATGTCTGGTTCCTGGTCCAACAAATTTGCTTCTTAATATCACTTTAGAGTTTAATTCTGGCAATATATTTGGTTATTTTTCATTTCCTATTTTCTTTATAATGAAATAACCAACCCAATTCCAGAAAAGAATGCTGTATATATCTACTTCAGTTCAACTGAGCTATTAAAGGCTTCTTCAAAAAAGGACAAAACAGGACACTGGCAAATTGCCATTCCTTCTCTAAACCACAAAAGCACAAGTGCACAACCTTTCTGCCAAATATGGATGCGGTATTTCTTACAGAGGAAAAGAAAATGTTCTATGTGCTCTTATAAATTCTAAGTTCTCTATAACCACTGTTGCACTTCAGTGGTGACCCAGATTAGGTCAAGTATGATAACTTCATGATTTGGGGAAGATTTGGAGGAGGAAAAGCACTGATAATTACATACTCAGTTATGTAATTTTGGTAATGTTATTTCAAAAGTTATGTAAAATAACTTTAAGCAGCTCCACTTGAAAGCAGAGTTAGCAGTATTTAAATAAATGCTATCTGAGTTCTAAGAAGAAAAAATAATTAGTAATTTTTTTTTCCATTTTGGAGAAAGTCTGCTAGTGAATTGATATGAACCATACAGGTAAGTTTCAGTGGTGCTTAAATTACTTAGAAATATCACTTTTTATCTGTTAATATTTTATAATCAATTTGTTTCTCTGCCTATATAAGGGAGAATTTTTGAAATCAAGAGAAAATGTTCAGCCCTAGATTTGGAGATGAGCCAGAGATCTGGAATGGATCATTAGAAATGGATCAACAAGAAGTTACTAGGTAATTTCCTAGAGATGGAAAAACAGAAGTATAGTAAACAACCTTTTGGGAAATATCCTGAATTATACATAAGAAAATTCCAATATCTTTTGCATGAAGTGACTTCCCCATATTCCAATAGCTAATGGAAAGTATCCTACCTTAGTACTGAGACCATTAGAGTCTGAAAGGTAATGTGCTAAAGGTCTCTTCTCTACATGGTTGAGTTGCCTGGCACATTAGTAGATAACAGAGCACATCAGAGGTGACAATTTTTTCTTTGTCAGTCTCTGTTTTCCTTTCTCTGTTTACTACCATAGTTTGGTTTGTTTTGGCTATGAAGGAACACGTTTTAGCTCTTTAACCATCAAGTTATTCTGCATATTGAAAAGAAAAGACTAAAGAAAAAAAAGCAAAAGAAAACAAAACAAAAGAAAACAAAGCACAGCCCCTGTATGCTGTTGGCTTGGAGCCGGCCTGGCTCTAACTGATAGGCCATGATTTTCTATTGCTGACTGTAATCAATTTAACTAACAACTAATATCAGACACGATAGCTCTTTGACCTTGTTGGAACAAGACAAAAACAAGACCTTTCCCTAATCATGTCTGAGCACAGAAAAGACAAAACAAAAACGATAAAACAAAATGAAAACGCTATCCAAACCACCAATATGACCAAGATTCCTTCATCTCAGCCAGTACGAGAGAATGCTGCTACCCCACGCCAATCATAGTTTTAGGTGTGTTCCATACCTTCCACCTTCTAGGAAAAAAATTAATATACCCAATTATAGAACTGCTCTAATTTTCGAAAAGCACCCAACCCAGAGGAAAAACATGCTTCCTTGAACCTTCCAGAACCATCTTACACAGCCCAAATCCCATAACAAGCCCCTCCTAACACCCTCTCACTGAGACTCCACGGGGTTTCTCATGGTATGTTGTCCCACACAGTGAGCCTATAAACTCAACTTCGTTTAACTACAGAGATGTTCCTGATGGACTTTGGCTGGAGGGGACTGAGATACTGTAGAATATAAATGCAATCTTATCACACACAGCAAAATACCAAAATATGGTAAGCAATTTTGACATGACTCTTTGTCATTTAAGTAATCACTAAGTAGTCATTTAAATAATAGTAAATGGCAATATCTTTTCATCATTATAGTTTCACCAGTTTGGTTTTTTAGCTGTGTGTGTGTGTGTGTGTGTGTGTGTGTGTGTGTATATATACAATTGTATGATGTTCATACCCCCTATGCTCTCTGGAAATCAAACAATGAAACATTTCATGAGCTCAATGCTCTATCTACTGAAATATGAAAGGAGGTCAGATCTTTACGTTGTGGGAGGCAATGGGGTCACACAGTTCAAAGCAATGGTGATTTATGTTTTATATAAAATGTGTCCTTATATCTACAGTAGTCTCTTTTAGGATGAGACTTTGTGGAGTTAAATATACTTGTCCCCAAATACAGCATTCATTGTAAAAGCAATATAACCTTAAAAGATGACCTAAAAGGTATTACAGGCTTTTAAAATACATTTCTTAAAAATAATCTGAAATTCAATATATAATCAACCCATTGATTCACAGAAGTTGTGCCAATAACAGAAAACAATGGATAATATATATTATTAAATTGTATTATCCTAAGAAAATCTTCTGTAATAATTGAGGTTCCCTAATATTGGATATTAGAAAAAGAGGTACCGTGGATAATAGATTTAAGCATTAAAATGATACCTTTTTGTTTTTAATTAATAAATATGTATTCTGGTTATACTACAGTGGTTGGCATAAGTCAGATTCCCAATAAACTTATCTTATTTTCTCATCACACAGGGACCATAGTACATTTTGGAAACTACAAAGAGGGACACACTAAATTGTGATAAACCTACCAACATATTGTTGTTAGCCTGTAGGTTCTGGGGAAGAGAAGCACTAAAAAGTTCAAAGTTCCAAGTTGTAATTAGGAGAGGTATTTTCTAGAAAGTGAGATGACTTATCTTGATAAAAATGAAAATCATTGCTAATTTTTAAAGAAAACTTATGTTTACATACCATTAAATATAATCTATGCATGAGATAATACCAGCTTAGGACACTACCTGGCACTTAGTAAGAACTCAGTATAGTTTAGCTATTATTATGATTGCTGTTATTGTTGTCATTATTTTTAAAAAGGTCAGTTCTTAAGTCAGACAGACTTATTTTGAATTCCCGGCAGCCCTTCTATTTATTAGTTCTCTGGCTTCTTTTTTTTTTTTTTTTTTTTTTTTTTTTGTGGTACGCGGGCCTCTCACTGCTGTGGCCTCTCCCGTTGTGGAGCACAGGCTCCGGATGCGCAGGCCCAGCAGCCATGGCTCACGGGCCCAGCCGCTCCGTGGCATGTGGGACCTTCCCGGACTGGGGCACGAACCCGTGTCCCCTGCATCGGCAGGCAGACTGTCAACCACTGCGCCACCAGGGAAGCCCTGTTCTCTGGCTTTATATACATTACAAATTTCTGTCTTTTGGTTCTTTAATTATTAAAATAGGGATAATAATACTTATATTGCAGAGTTATTACAAAAATTAGCATGGAAAGCATCTAGCATAGTGCCTGGCATATTAAGTATTCAGTAAATGGTAAGTAACTATCACTATTTGAGTGACTATAAAAAGTTAGTGTCTGCAAAAACATGCAGTTGAAACAGGTTTTGTGTAATTTACTTTAAGGAAGTCATTGAGTAGGACTGAATACTGTTATTATTTATTATAAGACAAACCCATCTTGACTCTATGGCAGATATCAAGAAAATTCAGCTCTTTCTTTAGGGAATTACGGTTATAGTAATACAGAGAGAGACTAGCAGATTTCCTCAAATGAAGAAGAAGTACGGTATCTGAGATAAAGTGCCTCAACATTTATACCTGCCCTATTTCTTCATTGCATAGAACTTTCATTTTCCAAAGATTTTTAAGAATGTTATTTTTGAACATGAAACGCTTTATGAAGGTGATGTTTTATAAAAGACAGATATCTGACTAGATCTCATAAAAACACATTTTTTCTCCTTTCAGACATATTAGAAATATATTAATAAATAAAACCTAAATAATCAATGTGACCTTAAGAAAACATATGAAAATACTGATCTGTTAAATTTATAAAATAAGTACACATGTCCTAAGAAAACCACTTCTGACTTATAGGTTTGGGCATAACAGAAGGAGCTATTAAATCACTAAGAGAATATAAAGAATACTGAGTGGGGGAGTAAACCATTCTAAGCTTAGGTATATTAAATCGGCTTAAACTAAGTGTTAAATAGTGAATTATCTCCCTGGTTAACTTATGAAAAAGTACCAAATGACCTGACCAGTTTTTTGTTTGTTTGTTTGTTTGTTTACCATTATGAGAGCTCATTTTGGCACTAAGCTATAGCTACTGAATACGAGCCATGGATATGAATATTATATTTTCGGTTATATTAAATTGTACTAATTATATTAATACCAATTTGAAAACAGGCATCTTTTTTGTTTTTGTGAGGAGGGATAAGAACACATGTACATAATTGTAAAATAATCTTTTTTAAAAGTGTCACTAAGACAGTTCAAATAAACTCAATTAGATAACATTTTAAAAAGAATCGAACACACATGACCATAAGGCTAAAATATAATTACTTAGTCAATAATAAAACTATGAAAGGATTAAGAAGCATAAGTGTGATCTGTGTCCTCACAAAAGCACTCACTATTATCAAACTCACAAGGCATATAAAACAATACATCATACTGTTAAGTTCTGAAAAGTTTGGTAAAAAGAGTAAGTACAATCATAGAAAAGATGGTAGTGATTCCTATGAGTTTGAATTATCAAGAAAAGGAGAAACGGGACTTAAGATAGGTAGAGTTTAAGAACTGAAGATGAGTAAGAAACCATTTAAGAATGGAAGTTCAGCGGGCAGTGAGAGTAAGAATCTAATGGGAGTCAGAGTAGGCACTGGGGAATAAGAATCAATGAACCAGATGATAGGGTAGCTTTAAATTTGATTTAATGAAGGCATCATGCATTCTTGAAAAGGTGAGTCAGGATGAAAACATGCTTAGGAAAATTATCCTACTAGAGCTAGTAGAATATAAGGTGTCTGTCAATTTTTAACATGACCCCTGGCTACCTCTCCAAATTTCAAGGTTATTTTAAGGTTTGGGTAAAATTGCCAGAGATGTTGATTCAAATGTTAGGCTTCTCTAAGCTCTGGCAATTGTGCCTTATTATAAAATTTAAAATATAAGTAAAAATAAATATAAATACTCTATTAGAAAAACTAATATGTGAGGTAAGATATTGTAAGGAAAGGAATATTTACTGAACATACAGTGTCCTAGGAACTATGCTAACTGTATATTACTCATTGCCTCCAATCATTTCATCTCTGCAACGCAATGTTGATGATAGTGATAATGACAGCACTTACATGGGTTGAGCTATACAAAATTGTCAATATTCAGCATTTCTGCCAATAATTTCATATGGTTCAACCTAATACATCCCAGTAATTGGAGTAATTTCTCTCTATATAGTATCTCATTAATCTTCTCAGCAATTATACCATGTTGTGTTATAGCTGAAGAAAGTGGAAACCAAAGAATAACTTGTCCAAAGTCAGCTGAACAACAAAGCCCTAAACAAATATTTGATCTTCCTTATTCCTAAAATAATTCTATTTTTAATATACATGATTCAGAACCTAGTTACAAAAATCAGGTGAAACATAATTTGGAATGAGAATATATGTATATACATTCACATAAGTGTCTATGTAAATCTATGTTCATATTTTGTATGTGTTTACCTACATTCTGTCTTCCTTGTATTTTCTATTAAGGATTTTCACATTTTCACACACACACACAAACACACACATACAGATACTGACATCCTTTTCTCTGACAATATTTCCCCTTTGAAATGTTTCCTAAGTTTTATAAGAATTTTCCACTCCCTATAAGATTATTTTATGGATATTTACAGTCCATCAATGAACAGTCCCTTCTTTATCACTTGTTCAGGCAAGATACAAAATAATAAAAATTTATGCAGGGATCTGTGAAGAGAGAAAATGTACAAAATACAGTTCAGCAACGAATTCATCTTTTGAACTTAAAATCATTTAGTTTAGTAGTTCTTGAGCTATGATTACCTTTCAAAGTAATAAAGCTATTGTTGCAGCTTTAGACTGTATGTACATACCGCCAGTACCAATGACCAATTCATTTAAAAAGGCAAATGAGTTATTAAAAAAAATAAACATCGTGAATCAAACTTATCTAACTGAACTCCCTGCTTTCTTATTGGCTGTGCCAGAGTATACATGCAGCTCTGGCCACTACGGAAGCACAAATTGGGCATCATCTACTGATTGATAAGTGCTGAGATTAAGCAAATCAAATATTTTCTGGTCTGTTCTCTGAGTATTTCTAGACCCAATGTGCTTTAAGTGTCTTTGTGTATAACCATATTTGACTTACCATATGTTTCATGTAATATAAGCTTTGAGTATCAAAGATTTTCTTACTTTGTGTTAAAAAAAGAAGAAAACATTAAATTGTATGTTAATGTAATGGACAAGGTACACGTTCACCCTGGAAATTTTAATATAAGTTTTGCAAATTTAATTTAGTAGCTTATTGATCCTGTGATGCGCATGGAATTGGTCTGACAAAGTCATATGAAACAGAATGTGCTTATGAAACTACGGTCATAGCAGATGAAAGGATATAATCACTAGAAATAAACATTTTCTTATTTATAATGAAATACAATTTAACATAACAGGAAATTTTAAAAAATGCTCTGAAACCATCTGAATGTTCTTTCAAAAAGTTAATGTTATGAAGAGAGAACCCAGAATAATTATATACAAAGAATTGAAATTGAAACTCTTCATAAATTATTTCATGGGAGTAAAAGCTATGAACTTAATGATCTGAAATAGTCACTTATAACTGTAGGATTCTAGAATAGATACAGTTGTGAAACAGAGTATAAATGAATGAGTAATGTGATCCAAAGCATAAAGTTATTGGACGCTAATTTTAGAAAGACTCACAGCAGGTTAAATAGATTAAACATTTTGTACTGAAAAAAAATCTATTGATGTTTCAAAACTACATGCAATAAAATATGAACAGCTGGTTCTCTTTTATGCGTTTCCATGCAAAAATGATTATTTTCTACTGGGGTAATTACTGACTGATTTATTTCCTACTGACTGATTTATTTCCTGTCTCCATTTGTTCACATTTTATTGTCCCTAAATGCTTAGAAGAGGCTGTTCTTTGCAAGTAAATGTATTTGAAATGATAAAAAAGTGTCAAATTTTAATACCTTTTCAATCACTGGTTGAATATATATATTACACTCAATTTTTCAAGGGCAATTTCAAACAGTGTCACACGAAATAGAAATGCCTAGATGATACCAACCGTGATAACTGAGCACAAAAAAGCCACTTGTTGTGAAATCACTGTGGAATTTGATTAGAATCTGATTTGAAGTGCTATAGACTGATTCCAAAGCAGTATTTCCACTGAATTGCCCAATCTGAGGTGAGTTTTGGTCTGGTCCATCCCTATAGGAGAGACATAGAGTAGGGAGGGGAGAAAGGGAGAGTGAGATTGATTTTTTTGGAAAGTTTCACACAAAGTTTAATGAAAGTATTACGTATGAGATGATAAAGATTCAGTGGATGAAATAATCAACGAGTGCCAAATCATATTGGTATATGTTTATTTAGGTGATAAAGTATTTAAAAAGATCACATTTTTACCCAAAAGAAATGTACCCATATTAGCTGTAATCAATTAAATTGTCTTTGGTTTCCTGACCACAACCCAGATCTTCCCAAATGCTTGAGGTTTGCCTTCCTTTTATTTTCTTCAAAATAATCTTGAGAATCATAGACTGTTAAATTTAGAATGAATTTTAGAAGTCACATGGTAGTTCAATTAACCAACTGTCGATAATTAATTCAGCTATTTTATTTTTAGCTTAAATAGAGAGGCTTTAATTAACAGGATAATAATAATACAAATATAATATTTTATGATTAATTATTATGACAGAAATTCAGTAGTTATATTAAATAACTTATTGGAATGCAGGCTTTTAAATTTCACTCATTCTGTATATAGAGAACTTTCTTACCTTAAACTTACTCTGATTTAATTACCAGGTTTTGCACATTATTTTAATAACAAATTTAAATCATTTTTTCACCCATAAGTTTTTGTTCTATGTGTTTAGCTACTTCATGGGCAAATAAGCTAAAATCTATTTCTCTTGTTTGTCTCATTCTGCAAAACACACACTGTCACCCTCAGTTACTCACACCAATTCAAACATCAGATGGCAATTTGTACAGAGGACTGTGATATATTTTCATTCCTTCCTTGTTTCACTGTTACATACAGTTGAATCATCAATAACAATGGTCTTGGCTTACCATACAGTAATGAAATCATAGATTGGTTCTGTTTGAAGAACAGTAAAATTGATGTAGATTCCGTTCCCAGGGGGTACTTTTACAAGCCAAAAACAGTCTTGAAAGTTTGGGTATTCATCAGGATATCCAGGAGAGTAAATGGTGCCATTCATTGCAGTTATATTCCCTCCACAAAGAGCTACAGAAAAAAACACAAAACAAAATATTTAAGTAGAATCACAATAAACTGATTATAAAGAAAAAGGTAAACATTTCATACCTCTTAAACAGCATAAAAGACATCTGTGTTATGTTTTTACCACAGTTAAGGTATGTAAAATGAAGCTGGAAACCATGAATCAAACAGTGAGCCTTTATTTATTTTTCAGCATGAGGTATGCTACATAGCTATTCACTATCACTAGATTAGTAAGTTGCATTGTTTTCTCTTCTTTCAAATACTTTATCCATATATACACTGTTCAACTTTTGTCTTATATTATGTATAAATATAAGGCCTTATATAGAGGTTCAAGCCATTTTTATTTAAAAGGTTCTTTTTTTTTTTCTTTAGAAGAAATGAGCCCAAATTCAGAAGTAGTATCTGGGTTACTGGTTTATATATGAATGATTACTAAACAAACACAGATGCACTCACACAGACATCACACAGAAGAAGCTCTAAAGTGTTAACAAACTTTACTTTCGCATCCAGTGAAGAAGGTTAGGTCTCCTGCCAATTATGACAAAACCAGTTATTCATTATGGAGACTTAGGGCTTTGATCTGGGTACTAACTGTAATTCTACAACTAAAAGAAAAACTGTATATTTAGCATGCTATTTGAAGAGGAAAACAAACAAGAAAAGAGTACCAAAACAAGAATTATTAAACATAGATGATATCACTTAAAACACAGCTTCAATCTAGAAGCATACCTTCACACCTTGGAAGTGGATGATTCCAATTGCGACTCACTCCATGAAGGCAAGTGAGAGCTGAATTTCCAATCAACGTGTAACCAGGGAAACATTCAAATGAAATGGTTTGCCCCACAGTAAAATCATTGCCGATTACAAAACCATTTCGAAATGGGCGTGGATCAGGACAGCTTTGCAACTGATAGGCTGGAAAAGGTAAAAAGAAAGTTTTTCCTTTTTGAAGGATGGCCAGTCAGAATGGCCATTATCAAAAAATCTAGAAACAATAAATGCTAGAAAGGGTGTGGAGAAAAGGGAACCCTCCTGCACTGTTGGTGGGAATGTAAATTGATACAACCACCATGGAAAACAGTATGGAGGTTCCTTAAAAAAAACTAAAATTAGAACTACCATATGACCCAGCAATCCCACTACTGGGCATATAATACACCCTGAGAAAACCATAATTCAAAAAGAGACATATACCACAATGTTCATTGCAGTACTATTTACAATAGCCAGGACATGGAACCAACCTAAGTGTCCATCGACAGATGAATGGATAAAGAACATGTGGTACATATATACAATGTAATATTACTCAGCCATAAAAAGGAATGAAATTGAGCTATTTGTAGTGAGGTGGATGGATCTAAAGACTGTCATACAGAGTGAAGTAAGTCAGAAAGATAAAAACAAATACTGTATGCTAACGCATATATATGGAATCTGAAAAAAAAGAATTGTACTGATGAACCTAGTTGCAGGGCAGGAATAAAGAGGTAGACATAGAGAATGGACTTGAGGACATGGGGTGGGAGGGGGAAGCTGGGGCAAAGTGAGAGTAGCATCCACATATATACACTACCAAATGTAAAATAGTTGGCTGGTGGGAAGCAGCAGCATAGCACAGGGAGATCAGCTCGGTGCTTTGCGATGACCTAGAGGGGTGGGATAGGGAAGATGGGAGGGAACCTCAAGAGGGAGGGGATATGAAGACATGTGTATGCATATGGCTGATTCACTTTGTTGTGCAACAGAAACTAACATAGTATTGTGAAGCAATTATACTCCAATAAAGATCTATTAAAAAAATAAATAGAATAAAGAACTAGTGAAAAAACTAATATAAAATTCAGTGTAATTCACAAATAATATCTAGTGATCATTGTAATACATTGTGGCACATGTCAATAATATTAATACAGTATTATATCAATAACAGTAACAAATGCTATATCTTTTAGGATTTTATTATGGAAATAATGAATCTTTTTTCAAGGACACATTGCCTGAGAAATGTAGTTAATAAAGTTCAAATTCTAGTTTTACTTCATTCAAATAAGAATATTGCCCTGAGAGGTTGAGGGAATTTGAGGGCATAGAAAAGAAGATGAAGCCAGGTTCATCAGCCCCTGTGCACTTGCTAGAGAAGGACCACATATATATCTCTGAGTCCTCCAGCATCAAAACAGAAACTCAGTCAGTTCCCCAACTATTTTTGAAATAATTAGTTTCCTTGGGAACACGGCTAATTTTGTACCAAGAGGTTACAAAAATGATTCCTATTTTATGTAAAGGATGATGTGTGATATGGTGCTCTTAAATTATGTATGCAATCATAGTACAAACTGTAATCATTTTAGACCCATATAGTTGGATGTTACAATGTCTATTTTAACTACTGTTAAATTTCCTTTTGTGTATATACTTTTATTCAGCAAATATTTATTGTGCTCTTACTCTTCTAGGCACTTGAGATACATCAATGAACAACACAAAGATGACTGCTCTGGTGGAACTCACATCCAAAAGTATCACATGCTCGTAAATCAACTATACCTCAATAAAAAATAATTTAATGTATTTATATATATAATTTAATTATATAATAATATTATTATTATAATTATTATAATTTAATTATAATAAAATAATTTTAATTTAAAATTTAAAAAACAACAAAAATATCACATACTCATTATAATTAGGGCAGATACATAATCAAAGTTTAAGTTAATTTTGATTAAATATTACAGTCAGTGGAACTGCATTGTTTGTAAAATCTTAGACTTTTTTTTTTTTTTTTTGCGGTATACGGGCCTCTCACTGTTGTGGCCTCTCCCATTGTGGAGCACAGCCTCCTGATGTGCAGCCTCAGCCGCCATGGCTCACGGGCCCAGCCGCTCCGAGGTATGTGGGACCTTCCTGGACCGGGGCACGAACCCGTGTTTACTGCATCGGCAGGCGGACTCTCAACCACTGCGCCACCAGGGAAGCCCTAGACTTTTAAGATCTGAAATAGTATAGTAAAACTAGCTAAACTGCACTAAATATTTACTAATGATATATATCATGATAAATATTTTACATTCATTTTATCATATAAAGTTCAAAACAAGTTCTCTGAGAGGTACTATTACTAACACCATGATGAAAATGAAGAAATGGACTTGTGCCCTAGGCCACTTAAGACTGAACATAGAGAATCAGCATTTAAGCCTAGGTCTCCCAGCTGTATATTTCAAAAGGATGAAAATCATGCTCAAGGTCATGCAGCAGTTTTATACTAGAAATAGGCCTAATATGATTGCCAAATTATTTATTTTATATTCTCATAGCAATAGAATGGTATCAAGGAAGGTTATATTATTCTTTCATTATAAAGTAAAAGAAAATAACTTTACATATAGTAGATGAGTACCACAAAATATCTTTTCAATATACTCATTCTGTTATAAAAGCAGAGATAAATCTTCCTATCCACCATGCCTTGCTTGACTGCCTTGCCTTGACTTGCTTAATTTGATTGTGTATTAAAATTAATTCAATCCTTTTTTCATGGTTAGAATTTGTAAGGCCTCAGAAAGACATCATTTCCCCCTATATAGTTGACTGAAAATAGCATTATTTAAAACTTTTCCTAACTGAAGCTTTCTTTGATTTAGGTTCCTTTTTTTTCTAAAACACAATATAGAAAATGGTTAGAGTTAGATCGTTAATAGCTGTTTGGAGGCTAAAAAGCTTTCATATTTTTATTATTCCTCTCACCTTGGTATACAATGTGGAACCCTTGTTTGTTTTGTGAATAGTCACTGTGAAAATACAAGCTGGTTTCATGGGTCGTGCTAAATAGGGAAGATGATATTTGAGGACCACTAAGTCGGCCAATAACAGTACTGGTTTCTGCAGATCCACTTCTTACTTCCAAATAATCATGTATGGTTTCTGTAGAAAAATTTACAAATTGCAGATGCACACCTAAGGAAGAAAAACAAACATAATGCTACTCTATTTTTTTTTACCAAATTAAATGCACACATATACACAAACATGCTCACATTAATGTGCTTAAGATACGTTTCCATTTAAGTTGAGAGGCATACTGTCAAGATCTGGGCCATGGGTCTGGCTGTCTGCCCAAGACAATTAGCTGTGCTATAGTTGAAAGTAACAGAATACTGTTCTCAAATGCCCACTATTTGTCACATGGGAAAATCTCATTTTACTACATTGTCACCATAGCAAAACTAATCAAGAAAGTGGCTTTCTTGCTCTTTAATACCAGTTAAAACTGTATCAACCAATTTTTAAAGATGAAAAGCCACTCAATAATTTGTATTTTGGAAAAGGGCAATTTGAAGCCAAAATATGATTGTAAAGTTTTATACATTAACATAATCAGATTTCACAACTGTGTTAGAAATTAATCATATACAGGGGATACATTAACTTCTCCAAAATATCATTTTGAAGCACGTAATTTTCAGCATGCTCTTTTAGTATTTTCTCATCAGAAGATAAAGCCAAATTTTATGTAATATTCCCAATAAAATCCAGGGGTTATTGCTATATGCTATCATATTATAAAATAGTCTTAATATCTTTATAAACATAACTAGACTATGAGATGGGATGGAAAAAGTAAAATAAACCTTTATTGAGGTATGTTTCCTTAATTCAATTAATATTTGATTTTTACTGAATTTGATGTTTTTTTTTCCCACAACTACCATTCTGCAAATTGTTAGTAATAAAATCTGACATTTATTGTGTTTTCTTTTTGCTAGGCACTGTTTTAAGTTTTTATACATGCTAACTTATTTAATGCTCATAGTTATGAGAATGAGGAAACTGAGGCACAGGGAAGCTAAATAATACGCTAAGTTTACACAACATCCTAAAAGAGGTAAAATTCAAACTCAGGCATTCTGGCTCCTGAGTTCTTGCTCTTAATAACTAGTGAGGTTCTCAAGTGAAGTCATATTTTGTTCCTGGAAAAAGAGTTACATGGAAATTCACTGTTACATTGAAAAAGAGTTCCATGAACAAATAACTTTGGGAATTACTGAAAATATGCTTTAAAATATTAAATACATTCCTGGACAATCAGACAATCTTCTTAAAACTTTGAATGCACTATCTTAATATGTGAGGCTACAAGAAGTGCATATTTTTCTAAAATTTTCCTGAGCCCCTTTTCACAAATTATGTTGTCCATAATTGTTTCACAGGCAAGAGAAAATACTTCTTTAACTGTTGATGTGTATTCAATTTTCTTTTAAACATTTATAAATTATCTATTCAAATACATTAGAAGCAATATTTGATTTAGCCAAAACTCAAAGAAAACAGTGGGATTATTTAAATGTAACCAAATCAGAAATGGTCTCATGTTTTCATTTCTAAAATAGAGAAAGAGAGATGCATATTCGTTTTAATAAACTTGGTTTTTAAAATCAATGATGCATTAGCAAGAGCTAAGTTGAAGGTGATATAATGACACTATTGCAAATACACGTAATAATTTATTGTAAAATAATTCACTTAGCTCCATAAGCAACATGGGATGAGCCCTCTTAAGTGGCTAGTAAAAGACATAAGGATAACCATACTGTTTCAAATCTATTATTCATTTATTCTCTTTCAATCAAAGGTCATAGAATTTGACTACAACTTCAAATTAAGGGTATTTCCATGTTGTAGCCAGAATAATTCTCATTAGAAAGCCCCCCAGAATTCTCCTCTCAGTGGCTTACTGTTCTCCCCAAACCTCAGGCCAGTCATATAGTGTTCAAGTTTGTTGAATTTCTTTAGC
This sequence comes from Mesoplodon mirus, assembly GCF_964341445.2. NCBI lineage: Eukaryota > Metazoa > Chordata > Mammalia > Artiodactyla > Ziphiidae > Mesoplodon > Mesoplodon mirus. The sequence continues at coordinate 25,160,980 of NC_138992.1, read as the reverse complement.
TCTCTTATCTGCATTTTTCCATGTGTCAGTCTGTTTACCTAGAATTTCTTTGCTTTTCCTCACAAGCTTACCCTCATTTTTGGGCTTACTCTTACTTATATTTAAAGCCACGGTTCACACATCACTTCCTCTGACAAACCTTTTTTGCATCTCCTGGACTAGGCTGGATGCCTGTGTACAAACCTGTACTCTTTATTATACTTCACTGCAATAACATATTTGACTATTTGTCTCCTCCTTGTGACTGTAACTTAACTGGGAAAAGGTACAAAGTCTGTTTTACTATGCATTTTATCCCTAGCACCTAGCACAATACCAGGAGTATAATGCGTGCATGCTCAGTACAGAATTGTCAAAACTATGAGTTTCTGTGAATTTATGTAAAACATTTCAACATGAATTTTCATTCTGAAGCTATAGATGCTTTTGGGTAAATGAGGTCCCTAAATTTAGTCCTCAATAAGTGAGATAGTACAGAATATCTTAATTGCTCTAAATCCACCAGGTTTGTACTTCAAGGAGTATCTACTCATCTTATTCTTCTGTGATTTAATGAATAAGTCTATCCTCAATCTAACACTTCTATTTATGCATTTACAGACTAATGGGATATAAAGAAGCTGCAAAAGAATATGTTAGTGACACAAGAGGGAAAAGAATTTATTAAATGTAATATATATATAGAATGCAATATATCCAAACACTGTCAATTGTAATATTAGAATTAGAAAGGTATTACATCTACACGGGTATTTAAATCTAACAGTAGAAAAACTGTACTAATACTTTTCAAATGTAAACCTTATTTATTTACAATGGCAACTGGATTCAATAAATTACCAGAAAATAATGTATCTATGTACTGCTTGGTTTCAACAAGTAGAAAAGAGTTACAGAAACAATTATACCTGAAAATCATGTTGAACTTAATCATTGCCACACACATCTAACTCAGGCTATATCTGTACATATTGACTGGAAAGTATCATAAAGTTTATCTATTTATCATCTATGTATAAAATTTAAAAATGCCCATATTCTTTCTATTATCCAAGTACTCCAAGTGAAATGTATATAATCCCAAAGTAAACTATAATTTGTGAATATTTCATAAGTTCTTATTAGACTTTGTTATTTCTTTTTAAGGATACATTAATGATATAAAAATACTCTTTCACGTGTTTTTAATATACATACCAAAACCTATGGGCAGCTTGATTGTCCACGTGCAATCTAAACTGCTGGGGTAGTTTCCAGGAAACCCAGGGCTGAGGATCACGCCACTGAAATCTGACATAGCACCGCCGCACTGAGCTGCAAGAGAATAGAGGTCCCACTGAAGCCAAAGTACTTTACTGTATTAAAAACAGACTGAAATTATTTCAAGTCTGAATCAAGTGTCTGAGTTGAAACTGGTATAAATTTGAATATTGTCAACTCTCATTCACCACGTACTAGTAATCAAATATAATCAACTGACAAGGCATTTTGTAAAATAGCATAAAAGGGTAACATATTTCTTTCCTCAGCAGTAAATACAAGCTAAATCATTATTGTACAGAAAGGAGTAGCTCATGTGCAGTGAATACAATCAAACAAGGAGCACATATCATTTTCCATAGCAAGCAGTACATTTCTCATCCTGAAGTACTTCTAGAAATGTTATGATTCATTCAAAAGATAATATAATTTATAGTAAAATCAAGCCAGCAACATACTATATTGATGAGGGATTCATTTTCACAATAAATGAATTCATTTTCCTCTTTTTGTGAGGAGGCTGAAGATTTTTAAGAAAAAATATTGGTTTCTATCAGTAATATGCAAGGGATTCACACACCATCAGATATTGTCTCACTTTATCTTAAAATAATCTGGACAAAAAATAGGGAAGTAAAAACAAGTAAAAAGATGCACCCATGTTTGAGAATTTGGGCATAAATGTATGCTTTTTGTAGAATCCCTATTATATGGATTTACAATTGATAAGTTAACCATAAATTATAAGAACAAATAATTACCCAAGTTTTAACTTTTACATGATTAGATAGAACTATTTAACATGTATTAATAGATCAATTGCATTTTAGAAGCTAATTCTTTCCTCTAAGTATACATTTTTATCATTTTATCATAGAAGTACTAAAATACACATCTCAATTGAGAGTTGAAGAATCAAATTTCATGACTGCACATCAAGTTTGAAAGTTATCCATACACTTACCTACAATTTCATTCATTTATTTATTGTTATGAATAGCAACAGGTAGATAATCAAACTTCAGGTTATATATCATAAAGGCAAATTCAGTAGAACAATTTATCAATGTTCTATGTGATATCAATAGCCAGTTTGACAGCTATCTTTAACTATGTGAACTGAATAAATTATGTATAAAGCAGATTTTAATAAGGAGATATATATAACCTTGTAGTTAATGTGCATATAAACCTTTCTTTTGAAGTTGTAATTACCATTGAGATCTAAAGATACACCTTTATATTTTTCCATCCTCAAATCTCAGTTCATCCATCTTTAAACCAGAGCGATTTCACCATATATAAACAACTAATGTTCACCAATTCATTTTCCTAAAATTTGATTGCCCACATATGTTCATTACACAATCTGATAATTAGGGAGTGGTAGAGAAAATATTTTGGCCAATGAAAAGTACTTTTAAGTTTCTGGCAAGAATGCAATTGTAGGTTTGTTTTGCTTTATTCTGAATTTTGAGTGAAAGAACACAAGGACTCTTTTGCTTCCTTGCCTTCACTATCTCAAGTGTATGAGCTGTTCACTGCCCTTCTAATTCTGCTGTTTTCCATCTCTTTAGAAATGAGCTGAAAATCCTGGCCTCTGCATTGCCCATCTTTCTAGAGTGTAAATCCCAAAATCAGAGAAGAAAGAAGGAAAGAATAAAAAGTAAACAGATAATGAAAGAGAAAGAAAAAGAATAACAAACCATAAAGGACGAGAAGAAAAATCCAAAAAGCGAATCTGCCTTCAGCTCTGTACTCATGTTTATTTTCTCAGAGACTCTGCAATTTCATGCACCCCTAGGCCTTGATAGAGAATGCTGTGTTTCACCAGAAGTTTCACAGTAGACTTTTTTGAGGCCTATTATACTGTTTTTCTTAAGGACACAACCATAGCATAGTCCTCCGAGATAAAATTATCTTTGATTCTTCCTTCAGATTTGTCTCTATTATGTAAAAATCTCAAGTGACTTTTCTTTCCTTCCATCAAAATATCTGGCAGACTTTTTATTTTCCAGTTCATGAGATGGTAACCTTGATACCTGATGACTAGAGTTTTAAGACATTCTCTGAACCAGCCTCCTGCCTTCAGTTTCTCCTTATGATATGGCCATGATGTCAATTTAGACACTTTGTCTATCAAATATAGTACAAGTTTACTGTCCAAAATTTATAAAATACAAAAAAAAAAGAATACAAAAGAAATAACAGTGCTCTGGAATTCCACTACCCATAGATAAGTTGTCTACCTTTACATTCTTTTATTTCTCTGCAGAAAAATACATATGTACGTATATGTGTTTATATGTTTACATATATAATGAAAATAGGATCATACTGTGAATCACTTTAAGCCTTGTTATATTTGATTATATATTATAAACTTTGAGTTATTAAATATTCCATTAGAATGTTCACTTCCTTTTTCCCCATTATTGGACCCTTAAGTTATTACATATTTTTCACTATAATAACTACCGCTATGAATGCCCTGTGTATTTCAGGTTCAGTGCTAAATACTTTTATGCATTCTCTCATTTAATTCTCACGATGGGCCTATGAGGTGGACATTACTATCCCATTCAACAGATGAGCAAACAGAATAATACATTTGCCATACACAGCTATTGTACATTAGCTGAAAATCAAATGAAGATATATTGGACATCAAAATATAAGTATTTAATACAGTTTCATACAAATTTATCCTATATAATAAAATGTAAAATTTCCAGTTTAATTTTATTAAAATATCACTTCCATCTAGTACTTCCCTTGTTAACAATATACAATGGAATACAGACTTAATCAAAACGCAGTATTTTACCTAAAAACTGAGCAATTTGTTAACAGTAATAATTGGTGCTAGAAATAAAGCAAGATGGAAATTGTCATATCATAATTGAGTGGTATTTAAATTGATACAACCTTCTGAAAGCAATTTGGCAATATTAAAGCTTTTAAGTAGTTATATGAAATGACAGGAAGGCACATGAAAAACACTTATAAATAAAGAAATGTGTGTAAATGTGTACCAAATGTGTATAAATGTATATCAAAAAGACAAAAAACTAAGCTAACAAAAGAGCGTAACTATACAAATTAGACTATGCTATGTGCCATAAAGCCACTTTAAAAATCAAATTTTTGAAAACATGTTATGGGGTATGGGAAATTCTTCTAAGTGAATGTCAAGAAGGAAAACATTATAAAAAATATACATACTGTAGAATCCCTAAACTTTAATTTGTTCATTAAACAATATTTATTGGATGCCTACTTAAGATAATAACTGTTCTTGGCACTGGGGATACAGTAATGAACAAAAGACCAAAACTCTCTGTTCTCATATCAGCAGAATATATATAGTAATTATTTTGTTCTTTGTACTCTTTTATATTCTCAATTTTTATACTTAATTGGATATACACACACATACAGACCCCACATACATAACACACACACACACATAAATGGCATTATCTGTATATATAAATTTTTACAATAGGCATTATATGTATATATACAATTTTATAACTGGCATTATATGCATAAATTATAATACCTGAAGAAATATATCACTCAAAAAGTGTCATCCATTCTAAAGTCTGAATGCTTTTAATATCTTTTGCCAAGTAAACACATCCTTACTCTTCAATATTACTTTCCAGTATTCTCCAACAAAAATTGCACACATGGTACATAGGCATTATGGGCTGAATTGTGTCTCCCCCCAATATTCATATGTTAAAGCCCTAACTCCCAAATGTGACTGTATTTGGAGATGAGATACCTTCTTCAAGGAAGGTAATTAAGGTTAAATGAAGTCATAAGGGTGGAGCTCTAATCTAATGGTACTGGTGTCCTTATAAGAAGAGAAAGAGATAGGGGAGCTCCTTCACAGAGAAAAGACTATGTGAAGATGTAGGGAGAAGACAGTCTTCTACAGGCCAAGGAAAGAAGCTCTCGGAAGAAAACAACCCTGCCAGCGCCTTGATCTTGAACTTCTAGAACTGTGACAAAATAAATTCCCGTTGTGGAAGCCACCCAGTCTATAGTATTCCGTTACGGCAGCCCAAGCAAACTAATATAATACAGGTTTGTTCACTGTACATTGGTAGGGTATACAAGTCACACCAATTCTTTTGTTTTTGCCCTTTTTCCTACTCAGAAAGGGTAGTCTTCTTAATTCATTTATCTTAATTACACCTATCATCCAAAACTCTTTGTAAATTTTATGGACTGAATATATTTCCCAATGACTTCAGTCAATACCAATCTCATCTTTCTTAAATTCTATCACATAGTCAATGGTATTATTTGATACTAAATTATTCTTATTTCATTTCTTTTATTTCTACAACTCTAAATGGTAAACAAATGTTTTAATTATGGAGCTCATACCTCAAACTTTTTTTTTCCTATTCTATAGAGCCCAGTATATTAATGGTTGCATACAGACACCAGAAATGAAAAAGAGAAAAAAAAAATAAGGTGGATAGAAATAATTGGAAGCTGCATTAAATTAGGACAAAAATTTGGACCCATACTTTCAAAGCCCCAAGTGTTCTTTGATACATCCCATATCTCAATTGTCTGTTACTAATGAAGACATCTCATGGGGTGCCATGCTCCCTTTGGTAGACTCCAGCTTCCTTATCTATTTTGGCTCAATAGTAAGCAATAGTATATTTTCCCAATCTACTTCTACTACATCATATTGAGAAAACTCTCTGGGAATCAAAAAACCTAATACCTTTTCTCAATTTGTATTTTTAAGTTATCCATTGATATTAAAGTTTGGGGCAAAAAAAATGTAAAAATTTAAAATTAAAAAAGAAAAAAAAGTGAAGGATTTATCTCAAAATATAATTTCCATAAAACCTGACAAAAGGTAAACTATATGTTTGAACAACAACATATATAAGGTGTACCTTTAAAATCTGATACAGCTAATAAATGATTTATAGTTCTTTAACTTACCTAAACAAATTGGGATTGGGTAATTCCATCTTCTCACAGGCCCAGGCATGCATGTAATATGAGAATGACCCTATATAAACAAGACAATGCAGTTCAGCACACATTTTTAAAAGTGTAAATATAACATAGGATAGTGAATGATAATTATGAAAACAAACTTAACAATATATTACATTTTAATATTTTTCAACATTACTGGAAATATTAGTGTGACTTAAAACAAGGAAGGTGATTACATACACGTGATAAAATGTAAAAAATAACAAGCTTTTGGTAGAAAAATTAAGACTCTATATCACATTAAAACTGTGGTTTTAACATTGTTCTACCAAAACATTTTCTACTAAGGTACTGCGATAATTATATGAAGGAAATGCCCATATACATAGTGGTTTATAATAAATTACAATAATATTCAAGGTGAGACAGATTAAAAAATGATTATAAAATTCTTTCATAAAAATTTGAAAAGTCAACTGAGGTATATTAAATTTTAAAGAGCAGAAAAATTTGATTTCACTTCTGAGACTAATAATTTGGGATACAAGTTTAAAGACTATAAATTATTCATTTTTACTTTTCCTTCCTCTAAGGAATTTATTTACTTAACATGTGAAATCATTTCTGTCTCAATTTTTTTTTTTAATTTCTTAATAGGTCTATGCTTTAGGGAGATTTTTATGAGGTCATAAATTGAGACCTTCTAAAACACCTATAAAAGAGTATTAATATAAATACATAAAGTCAGAATATACATTGCAAATCCACAGTTTTAGCAAAACTTATTTGTAGTCGATTTTTACTGATTTGGGGAATTTATTATCATGGAAGTTTCATTTAATGCTTTAATTATCACTTTCATTTTTATTTCAAATTCTGAAAATCCAGAAGTTCAGTGGTCACATGCAATGTGAACAGACAGAAAATTGAAGATTTATTTTGATTCAAAAATCATTTTTGGTTATTTGCAAACACAATAAATTTATTCATTCCAGCAATTTCTCTCACGAATATCTCACTGACAAACTGAATACCTTTTGATTTAATGTTAAATTATGCAGGCTGAGATCAATATTGTTTTATAACCTGTGTATTATCAATTATTAGTCTGTTAAAATATTCTGAAAGGGTAATGGAAGTCAAAGCTAAAATTTTAAAATAGACTTACCTGAAGAGAATAGCCTTGATCACACTGAAAGGATACTACATCACCAACCATGTATCTGTCTCCAATTTTATTCCCACTGCTAGGAGTTTGTGGTTCAGGACAGGAATCCAAACCAATAGCTAAGAATATTTAGTGATAATAATATAAGTAACTTTCAAATGATGAATGCTTAAATCATGCATATTAAATTACCAAAACTGAATATTGGTGTCATTAAAACTAGATTTTACATTGAGACATTAAGAATGTTCTGTGAACAAGATTTAATGGTGTATGGTTAGAGCAATGTGCTTTGGAACTCCACCACAGAACTATTTCAATTTTCATGGCACCAACCATTAATTAGCTGTGTGATTATACATGAATTCTTCTTTAACTCACAGCCTAAATGTCTTCTGTGAAACAAAACTAAAAATTCCTAAAAAAGAAAATCCCTAAACAAAAATAATAATAATAATTTATTGTGATAATAAAGTGAAATTATATCTGTAAAACATTCTTAGTAAAATGGCTAAAAAAATAATTTGTTATTTTGTCCATATCACCTGGTACCTTCTTCTGAGAGGGAGAGTATGATATAATTCAAAACACTTCCATTATCTTTACACCAACAACTTATTTTTCAACATAAAAGAATAAAAGCATACAAAAGTAAAAGGTTTTTCTAAAATGATTCATTTAGTTTAGCATTTTTAATTGAAATATAGTTGATTTACAATGTGTTAATTTCTGCTGTACAGAAATTTTATATCCTTTTCCAGTATGGTTTATCACAGGATATTGAATATAGTTCTCTGTGCTATAGAGTGGGACCTTGTTGTTTAGCAATTCTATATATAATAATTTGCATCTGTAAACCCCAAACTGCCACTCTGTCCCTCTCCCACCCTCCCTCCCCCTTGGCAACCACAAGTCTGTTCTCTATATCTGTGAGTCTGTTTCTGTTTCATAGATAAGTTCATTTGTGTCATATTTTAGATTCCACATATAAGTGGTATTATATGGTATTTGTCTTTCTCTTTCTGACTTACTTCACTTAGTATGATAATTTCTAAGTCCATCTATGTTCCTGCAAATGGCATTATTTCTAAAATGATTCATTTAAAGGAATAAAAATTGTTTGATGTTTTTGCCAAAACATTTTTCAAACATGTGAATGTATTATTATTAAAACCTTTTTATTTTCAATAAGAGCCAATGTTTATTATCTATTTCTCTGTAGTTCACATTTTGAACTAATCTAATACATATTTGAATGAAGCAGTCACCACTCCAAAATCATTATATATGTGTGTATATATATATTCATTATAAATATTCACACTATATATTTATTTATTAAAAAACATTAAAAACTAAATTCTAAAGTATGACTATATCGTATATATTCCTTCACTCTTTGACCATGTTATTTCCCTCTGATAGATGCTCTCATACATAACACCACAGTCTCCATCACCTTTGTTGTATTTGACATAAACTAATAATGAATAATTATGTAATTAGTTGTTCAATGTTTATCCCCCTCTGAGAATATAAGTTCCAGAAGGGCAGCTTGAAGCACAGAGTCTTAAGCAAGCACTCAATAAACATTCGTTGTATAGAATAATGAATAGTATATAAAAGAAACTGCATCCCTATTTTATTTCTTAATAAATACAAATGTCAATCTCTGCAAAGGGAAGATAGTTTATCTAATAACATAATGGTCAGAGTAGCTAAAAATGATGTCACATTAAAGGATAGAAAATTAAATAAAAGCACTGACATGATGGAGTTATGGTTAGATCAGAAAGTAAGGCAGTAAAGAGGAGGAGTAAATTGGCCATTTGGGAATTCATTTGAGGCAGTCCTAAAGGAGATAGGGTCATGTGGACTGTAATTCCAATGTCTGGTGTTGCAATTAGATAGGTCCCTAAACATATGTCATATCCCACATTTCTTGGTTTTTTGTAATCTTGAATTTATAGAACTAGGAAAGATAAGTTACCATTAAGTTGTGACCTACTGTTAAAATTTTAAGGGTTACATGTCCCACTTCCCCTACTAGATTTTGAGATCCAAGAAATACAGAAACTGTCTTATATTTACTTTCATCTCATTCAACACCCACTAATGGGACTTACACATTAAATTCATCTGATTTCATAGAGCCCTTTTTAAGAATTATTAATCAAAAAACAGTTATGATGTAAGCATATATGTCTTGTCAGTATGATTTCACTTTCCTTTGGTACAATCTTAGTTACTTGGGAGTCCTGAACAGTACATTTATTACCCTTCACCATTAAGGTCATTTATGTGGTCATTCTTGCTGAGAAGGCCAAATTTAGTACACGTTCATTTCTCTTTTCTTTCTATCAAGTACTCCATTCAGGGTCATACACACAGAAAACTATTAATATCCATAAGTGGTGATTTCCTCCTCTGGGAGGATAAATAAAACTACGGCACAGTGATGCCATAGAATATTGAGAGACTCATTTTTAAGTGATATTTTTCCATAATATATACAGACATAGCAAAATATTTATGAAAGAGTTTTAACTTTAAAATGTGATATAAAACTCTATAAACTATGCAATAATAATTTCGTAGGTTAAAAATTCTTATATGCAAATAATCACAGGGAAAAATAACCAAAAGGAAATACGTGAAATATTAGCAGTGGTTATGATCTTGATATGAGATTATTGGGTTTTTTTATGTGTTTTCTTGTATATTCCTGCATTTCTGAAATTTTTATAATGGAATATAAATAATAAAATCACTTATCTATTAGATGAATTAGTATTAGCAGAGAACTTGGGGATACAAGAATATACTGCTTTCTATTTTTCTAGAAGAGATTGAGTTGGACCTGCTAATCTGTTTAATATGATTGTCTCAGGGAAGAAACCAAGGTAATGAAGTAATAGATAAGAAACAGAAGTCATATGTTGATGATCTCTCTCGTTTTTTTGCATTCAATTATTTTACATGCACTAAAGAAAATAAAGCAGAGATATCTGAAAATGCTACAGTTCCTATTTTAAAGCAATTTTTTAATTTACAAAACTGAGTGATTAAATAGTTTTAAAAATGTCTTCTTTAATAATTATTTTTCACTTCTTTATAAGTAACAATAGCAATAACTTATTCATAGGAATCAACAAAGAAAAGGTATTTGTAAAAGTGTTACAAAGGATTCTCTCCTACTTAACCAAGCCAATCAGCATATTGAGTCATTTTCATCCTTATGAGTGTAAATTTTGTAAAATTATGTCCTTGGCAATCAAAGATGCTCTCTGAGTGAATCTTTTTAATGGGAATTGGATCAATTAACTAGGTGTTGTAGCCAAAAACAAACAGAAATGAATACAGGGACAAATCTATATCAAAAATTGCACAGAGTTAATTACACCTGCTGTCAAATTACTGTGGTTAGTTACCCTGGCTGAAAACATTAAAACCTCAGTTCTTCAATTTCCAACATTTATTTATAAACAAAAATTATTCTTTCCAATTCTGACCACAAGGCAACCTGGAGGAGAAAATTGTGTTAATCATATCATTTATATCTGATCATTCTGAATATATATATATATATATATATATATATATATATATAGTATTCCATAATGATTTTAATGAGTCTTTAATGCAATGAGAGAGGGAAACAGGAAGGAGAAGAAAGCTAAATTATTTCTAAGACTCCCAGTAACATTGTTTTGTAAAAAGAAAAACCCCTTCATGAATTTGACATGACAACCCATGTATAAATTTATTGAAAATGAAGACCAAACATACTGGATTTGCATTAATGTGAGAAAAGAACAGGAACTGAACCACATCTTTGAACAAGAGGTTGTATTCAGTGATGGTTAAGATCTTGTTATTTTAAACATATTTCATGTCTTCAATTTAAATTTTTTTCTCTAAATAATGGATACAAGTAACCATTATTTCTATGTTTGCACCATATTTAAGGGTTTTTTAATATGCTAGAATTATCATTTGGCATTCCATATTTATCATTATAACAGTTTGAGAATAATGTAGAAGTTGGTGATAATCAAAGGGTGAATTCAGTATGAGCTGGGCTACTAGTTTCTGGGCTTGTAGAAATCAGCAATGATAAGCATGCAGACTTTTTTCACCATAATGTACCTTGGATTAATTAATTAATCTACTAAAGAAAATTTGTCAAATGCTATTGTTACATGTAATTGAATGTCAATTAAATTCTTTTAGAAGGAAAAATTCTGACTTCCAATAGTCACTGATTAGCAGAGAAAGAGATTTACTATCGTTTACCTTACTTAACATTTAACTCAGCATTACTCTGAGAAACTAATTGAATATTCAATAATAGATACTACTTATCAAATTTTAGCCTACAGAATAAAGAAAAGTGAAACGATAAAATAAATAGAATCTGGCATGTAGGTACCATTCATTACATAAGCAATTATTGAGTACCCATTGTGTACTCTTATTGTGTTACATACATGCTGGAAATGCAAAGATCAATTAGTAACATAAGCAACCACGCTCTGAAGAAATTCTTGGTGGAGAAAGAGAGGGGGTTGGTTTAAAAGATGATTTCAGTGTAGTTGAACAATCACAATATATGAAGGTTGTCTTCTGTTTAAATAATTATTTCACAGGAACTAACCTATGTGAATACCAAAAAATAATACATTTTACCAATTCATGATAATGAAGGAGAAGGTGAATATGCTCTCCTGGCATGTTAAATGAATAATGTTTTAAATAATTTTCCTTGTTTTATGGAAAAAAGGAGGGAGTGTTTTTTTGGTAAAACATACTGTAGTGTTTTGGGAAAGGCAGCAAGAAATGAAGCTGCAAAGGGAGGCAGGTTGCAGGTTGTGTAAACAGTCTTATAATCTTAACCAGTGTAGAAAGTTGTAGTTTCCTTCTGTGAGTAATGGAGGGAAAATTCAGTTATTATGAACACAACCTCTGTCCTCTGTGTGCATCCTGGTTTCACTAGTTTCTTGATTTTTTTTTAATTTTTATTTTTATAAAGTCTGAGATGATTTCTATGTCTCAGTTCCCTCACCTATAAAATGGATGCAAAAATGCCAACCAACTTCATAGGAATATGGTGATGCATAAAGAAAACAATGCATGCATAACACTTAGATAGTCGCAGGAACATAGGAAGCTCTCAACAAATGTTAACTGGCATTAGTGAATGGTTTTAAGCATGGAAGTGAGGTTGTCCATTTGTATTCTATTAAGGATATTTCTTTTTTCTGTTCTTATGAAAGTATGTCTCTGTATGTTTAAGATCAATAGGTCTCACATAAATACTCTAGGAATATAAAGAACACATGTAAAGATTTCTATAGAGGGCCCAAAACTTAAGTACCTTCAGTTTCAGAATTAATTCACAATGAAAAGTTTCTATATACAGCTAAACATATTGGCTTTTCTATGAGAAAATCCAGGAGACCAAGAGCAGTGTTATTGCCTCAAGATATAACCAGAGAAACTTTAGGAATACAAAAGCACAATGCTTTCCGAATTCAGAAACTTAGGCTGAGACATCTCTAAGTTAACAGCACAAAGACATGAAAAGTTGAGATGAACATGAAATAAATTTGGTTAAAAGAAAAGAGCAAACTATGCTAAAACTAGAATGGCTCTATATGATTAAGGAATTAAATGTATTTATAAAGATCAATTACACTTATTTTCATGTAATATATTCTAAGTTAATGGCAATTTAGATTAGAAATGACAAATATTAATAATTTAATTTGGGAAGGATGTGTTTCTATAATTAATATTTTATGAGATGATATGCATAAATTAGAACAAGAAAATTAGTTTAGGTAAAAATATAAATCTTACAATCACTATTTTTCACAAATAATCAATTATGTAATTATCCCAAAGGAGGAAAACATTTTTAGTGATGATAAATATAAACTCATTAAGACCTAATGCATTATGTCTTAATCATGTTGCTCAAGGAAGGAGAGCAGTAAAATAACTACTGTGCTGAATTGAAATCTTTTGTAATTTATAAGCTACAGTTAAATGGATACATTTCTGAGCATTTAATATTTTATGACTATTTTTATGATTTGGGTATTCAGACTAGCCCTCTAACTATTGTACAAGATGAAGAGATGTTTTCAGACCACCTGAGTTTTCACAAGATTGAGAGCGAAATTACTAGTGGCAGGTATCATGAGCACTCTCAGGTGTGGGAAGAGAGAAAAATCTATTCATTAAGGTAACATTACCTTTGTCTTCCTCAGAGACCACATCCTGAGATCTTTGAGCACCCCTAAATTTGTAACACCATTACTGCATGAAGTTTCTCCTTTTAAAATATGGACACTTTATAAGTTCAAAACCAAAAACTGCTCATTGATTTATTGATGTTCATTACCCCTCTAGGATTCTCCAGTAATGAAATTTATATGTGTGCCTCCACAAATATTAGGAAATGTGAGGGAAATTACATATGGATATTACAATCAAATAGTCATTTCAAGATTGTTAATGATGAGGCTGGACCAGAATTCAAGTGGCAAAGCAACTAGAAGCTACAAGTTCTCTTTGTGGAAACCTGTTAACAACTGATATAATTAATGGCCTTTCTTGCACTAGGGACATTTTCCCTAGCAACAAATACATTTGTGCAAGACATGCAATTATAACCAGAATCATATATGTCTAAAACACACACACACAAATTGAAGAATAGATTCCCATCTCTCAGTGCTCTTGTGGATCAGGAAACAGAAAAAATGTGATAACTTTACACAAGAAAAATGTTGGAAAAAATATATTAACTCAGAGCAGCTACATCTATTCACATGACTACTAAACCAGTACACATTCCCAACACAAAGAATGATGTAGCTTCATGTCAACTTATGATAGCCCGTATCAGAAAATGTAAATCAGACTCTCTTAACAAGTGTTTCAGCTTATCTTGATTAAGCAGGGAAAACTGTATTCTCTAACCTCTGAAACTCTGGTATGTTTGCCTTAGCTGTAGTTGTGTCTCCTAAGGTTGCTAGGCAAACATATCTTCTTCTTCCTGCCTTCTTTCTCTTCAACATTCAATCCCTTTTGTTATTAACAGAAAGCAAGATTGACTTTTTTTCTTAATCTTTTCATTAATATTGGCTACTTCATTATAGATCAGATAATTTGTTAGCATAAAATTAATAGAATTCATCAAAGTTTCAGAAACATGTAACTGGAGTAAATTTCCAAATTTATATTTATTACCTCATTTTGTGTGTCCATAACTTAGAAAAAAATGCTCTGATTTGTGGAACAACTACAACCTCTAAGAGAGCATAGTTTGAGCAGTATGACCATAAATGTTAAAAAACATATTCATGAAGGTGGTCAAAAGGTACAAACTTCCAGTTATAAGATAAATAAGTGTAATGTACTAGGGTTGCAATGTACGACATGATGGCTACATCATGCTGCTGTATAATATACAGCATGCTGCTGTATAATATACAGAAAAGTTAAGAGAGTAGATCTTAAGAGTTCTCATCACAAGGAGAAATTTTTTCCTTTCTTTTTTTGTATCTATATGAGATGACAGATAAACCTGTTGTAGTAATCTAAACCTGTTGTAGTAATCATTTCACAATATATGTAAATCAAACCACCATTTCGTACACCTTAAACTTAAACAATGATGTATGTAAATTATTTCTCAATAAAACTGGAAAAGATTTTTTAAAAAGTATGTGGAGACTAAAAGGTAGAAATATTAATCTCTATTTTCTAGAATTTTATTACTCAATTTCAAATGTTCTTCTATCTATGGAAGTTAAAGATTCAAATAGATATAAAAATGGGATTCTAAATCATTTTTGTCCACTACAGTATATGTCCTCTGAAGTATCTATCTGGGATATGTGAGTATTAAGAGAACACTGAATTTATAGTTTAAAAGAAAAAAAATCAGTTTTTAAATTGATTATCATAGTTTGATTAACTTCTAAAAGCCTAACTGGTAAATAAACAAGTTTTACAGGGCATTCAACCCATTTCCAATCTTTAGGAAAACAGCTTTCAAAGCTATCTTGGTATTTGTCTTATGTATATGTATAGCTGATTCACTTTGTTATAAAGCAGAAACTAACACACCATTGTAAAGCAATTATACTCCAATAAAGATGTAAAAAAAAAAAAAGCCATCTTGGAAGACAGGTATCTAATCCTAAATTCAGAAGTTCCTAGAAGGGATTACATAATCTTTCAATAACTGATACTACCATTTAACACGTTTTACTGCCAGAAAAAAAGGCTTTACCCAAACTGAACTTCTCTTCGTGAATCGCAATGAATTCTCTTCAAAATTCCTATAGAACATCCTTAGTCTACTGACTAGGCCTGTACTTAGTGTCCTAGTGTGGTAGAAAGGATTTTGGCTCCCATGATGTTACACTGGCAAGCATGCTACGTTACATGGCAAAATGAATTTGTGGATAAAATTAAGAAGGCTAATAAGCTGACCATAAAATATACAGGTTATTGGATGATTACTGGATGATTTTATATATATATATATATATATATATATATGTAAAATGTAGTATCCATTTACCATTTTTTCTTACATTGCAAGTAGCACCAAATGCACCTTCCATATAAGTTTCATTCTTGAAAGCTTATACCTATACTGGCATTATCATTGGTTAAATTGGGAAGTACTTTTGGTTCCTAGATCCTACTGCAAGGTGTGAGATCTAATATTATAGATAAATAAAAGTGTTATGTTGATTTTAATTTATTTAATTTAATATCTAAGATCTAAAAATCAAAGAAAAAGTCTAAAAAATTAAAAGGCCAGCTCTCCAAAGGAATAAAGCAAAACTGTGATCATATACAAAGTGATATCTAAAGTAAAAACCAAAACAAAATACCAGAAACCTAAGAACCATCCTCTACACTTCTCTCTCTCTCATCTCCAACATCTAACTGGCCATAAATCTTTCAATTTTACCTTACCATCTCCTGTATCTTTTAACATTTCATTTACACAACCACAATAACCATCTTCAGTTTCTCATTTGAACCACTGCTACTCCTTTCCTTGGGCATATTCTCTTCCTGCAATGCATTCCCCACTTTCCAAAATAAAACTGCCTTTGAAAATTCAAAACTGACCATGCTACTCCTCAAATTGAGACCCTTCAAAGAATCTCCTCTTTCTACAAAATAAACTTGTCTGTCATCTCCTTAATCTTCTGGCACTTAAAATACAATGACAAATACAACCAGTCATGTGGGTTCATCTCATTATCAGGAAAGGATGATGTTTCTTGAGGGTTTACTATGTACCTGGCCCTATGATAAACACTTTACATGGATGATCTCATTTAACTCTGACACAATCTTTCAAGTTATATGCTATTATTATCACATATTATACATGAGGAAATTGAGTTCTTAGGGAACCTTACGAATCACCTAATGTCACATGGCTATCAAATGGCAGTTCCAAGACAGAAACCTAAGTCTGATTCCAGGATAAAGTATCTTATGTCCACCTACATCCTAGGAGGTCCCTTCAAAGTAACAAGCTATCTCCATATATATACTTTAATTCTTATCTGCCAAAAGAACTTAGATTTGTCCTTTTGTGAAGTCTTCCCTGACTCCACCACCAGGAACCCCTAACAGTTTTGATCACTACCTTCTCTGTGTCATCACCTACATTATACAAGATGTCCTCATACCTTGGCCATTGTGAGAGTAATCTTGGAAGGTTGGTGAAAAGTGCAAATGCTTGTCTGAATCACATAAAGACTGACAATCTGTTAGGGTGGAGTCTCATCATCTGGATTTTTAACAAGATTTCAAGATAACTATAGTGCACAATTATCTGAGAAGTACCAATTTATCTAAACTATGGTTACTGTGTTTACACTGTAATTTTGCAATTATTGCTACTTGCATGTTCTTACTCTCAGTTAGTCTGAAGCTTTTTTTTTTAGGGCTGGGTCTTATGCAAATATACAGCACTAACACCTAGAAAGTATACCTAACATTTAGTAGGGAGTCAGCAAAAATTTAATAAACAAGTAGGTTTGTGCTTATATTTTGGAGGCAATAAGGAGATGGAAAATTATGGGAGGAAATTGTTGCCTTTCTTCAGTGGATAATAGGAAAACAATGATCTCAAGTTAAAGGAGAAAAATTGCACCATATGATAAACATCAGCCATTTGTCAGCATTTCCCTTTTAAGAAAATACAAAGCAAGGCCAATCTGTCTAGTATGTGCCATCAAATAATCTAGCTTGGTTTTTTTCTGAAAACCTCATGAGTGGGTAGGAAAATCAGACAGAGAAAATATTCACTTGCTAGAAGGAATCTCAGCCAAATTTCCTTTTCGCAAAACAGAAGAACATCTGCCATGTTTCCTGAAACATTTATTACTTAAAATATTCCTTTAGGAATTCAGAAAGAGTCCACTTTCTTGTTAAAAGGAAAAAAAAAATGAAATCTGTCATTTTTACAGCAAATCTTAATGTCTTTTGCATCTGTTGCTGGTAATCATAGTGTGATTATGAGACTGTTATTTCCCCAATGTGATTACTTCCTTATGTTACCCTGTGGGCAGAACTGTTATATCATGGGTTGTCAGAAATGAAATACCAAAGATGTTTAGTGAAATAGGTGTCTTCCCAATGGAGAAAGCTAATATAACTACCTTGTTTATTATACACACACACACACACACACACACACACACACACAGTTATTTTTCCCAGTACCCAACTGCTTAAGCATTTTGCTTTTTCTAAATATTGAAACAAATTAAAAATTATTTTTTAAAGTCCTTGTTTATACTCATTTTAAAAATATAGTGTTTTTTTTCTTACAGAAGATATTGTGTTCTTACATCTCAACCACTGATTTGGGAGGCTTCTGAATACATAAGGATGTTCTTCAAAATTTTTATGTCTAGTTAATACAATCTGTCTCCACAAGTGGACAGACTCTTGCATTACCACAAAATATTCTTCCACTAAGTGGATATTACCATTTTGAAACAGAAATTAAGGTGCCCTTTCCTCAAATAAGTCAGATTATTTGCAAAAAAGTCATTGTGTTTGGGTATAATCTCTCAAGTTTCTGGAAATAAGACACTCAATTTGCACAGAGTGAACAGACAGACTTTGAGATTGCCCTGCTGGACACTGTACCAAAACCACAGCTGCTCTACCCAGCATTTGATCCACCAAATCCATTGAAACTGCTTTTCAACATGTTATTGACAAAGCAACTGAAAATGCATGCCATAGCTAGTTTTATATATTTGTCTTTAAAGACTAGAGCAGTGGTTATTAGTCATTTTAATTCTGTAAAGTTCTATTTAAATTTCCTTGTTCAACCTTTCCCCATTCTCTTGTACTTACTCAATATTTTGCAAATACTATGTTAATGCCCTTATTGATTAGACAATAGATTTGAAAACATTTAGAATATTCCAAAATCTGCTTAATTAATTAAAGTAACAGTAGGCATTCTTCGGCACCAATTTCTCTACTGTCCACTAAATCTACCTCTTTTTCCTCTCCTCTCTTAATCTGTTCTTCTCTCCTATTGGGCTCTTTTTTCCCATACTTTCTAACTTTCTTTTTCTCATGTAATTCTCTACATTTCTTCATTTCTCTATTTATAGTTCCCATTTTAATTCAGGTTCACTGACATTGTTTAAAAACAACACACAAAACTGGAGTATATTTTTCAGACAATATTACCACATGTAACTATTTAGTGAGGCATTTATTTAATTTCTCCAAAAAGAAAGTTCTTTTCTACCTGGAGAATATTTTAACTTCTTCTGTTAAGTTATAATTTGATAAAAATTAATGTTTTAATATACTTTTATAAGCTCTTTGTAGTCCTGGTATTTTTATTATATTTACCTTAATCCAGGGATTATTTTAGAATTTTGTACCTATTAAAAGAGAGCATTCACTTGGACTGGAAGAATTAGTATTGTTAGAAGGGCCATACTACCAAAAGCAATCTACAGATTTAATGTGATCCATATCAAATTACCCATGACCTTTTTCACAGAACCAGAACAAATAATCTTAAAATTTATGTGGAACCACAAAAGACCCTGAATTACCAAAGCAATCCTGAGGAAAAAAACCAAACTCCTCCCAGACTTCAAATGATATTACAAAACTAAAGTAATCAAAACGGCACTGTGTTGATGCAAAAACAGACATATAGATCAATGGAATAGAATACAGAGCCCAGAAATAAACACACACACCTGTGGTCAAATAATCTTCAAAAAAGGAGACAAGGATATACAATGGAGAAAAGGCAGTCTCTTCAGCAAGTGGTGTTGGGAAAGCTGGACAGCCTCATGTAAATAAATGAATTTAGAACACTCCCTCACACCATATACAAAAATAAATTCAAAATTGTTTAAAGATCTAAATATAAGATATGACACCATAAAACTCCTAGAAGAGAACATAGGCAAAACATCTTCTGACATAAATCGTAGCAATATTTTCTTTGATCATATTCCCAAGGCAAAAGAAATAAAAGCAAAAATAAACAAATGGGACTCAATCAAACTTATAAGCTTTTGTACAGCCAAGGAAACCATAAACAAAATGAAAAGACAACCTATAGATAGAATGGGCATCATCAGAAAATCTACAAACAACAAATGCTGGAGAGGGTGTGGAGAAAAGGGAACCCTCTTGCACTGTTGATGGGAATGTAAATTGATACAGCCGCTATGGAGAACAGTATGGAGGTTCCTTAAAAAACTAAAAATAGAATTACCATATGATCCAGCAATCCCACTACTGGGCATATACCCAGAGAAAACCATTATTGAAAAAGACACGTGCACCCCAGTGTTCATTGCAGCACTATTTACAATAGCCAGGTCATGGAAGCAACCTAAATGCCCATTGACAGATGAATGGATAAAAAAGATGTGGTACACATATATATATATATATATAATGGAATATTACTCAGCCATAAAAAGGAACAAAATTGGGTCATTTGTTGAGACATGGATGGATCTAGAGACTATCATACAGAGTGCAGTAAGTCAGAAAGATAAAAACAAACATCATATATTAATGCATATGTGTGGAACCTAGAAAAATGGTACAGATGAACTGGTTTGCAGGGCAGAAATTGAGACACAGATGTAGAGAACAAATGTATGGACACCCAGGGGGGAAAGTGTCAGGGGTTGGTGGTGGTGGTGTGATGAATTGGGCCATTGGGATATACATGTATACCCTGATGTGGATAAAATTGATGACTAATAAGAAACTGCTGTATAAAAAAATAAATAAAATAAAATTCAAAAGAAAACCAAAAAAAAAAAAAGAAAAGACAACCTATGGAATGGGAAAAAATATTTGCAAACAATGCTACTAACAAGGGATTAATTTCCAAAATATACAAATAGCTCATGTAACTCAATATCAAAAAAATCCTTAAAAAACAAAAAAACCCAATTAAAAAATTGACTCAAGACCTAAATAGACATTCCAAACAATTCATACAGATGGCCAACAGACATATGAAAAGATGCTCAACATTGCTAATTATTAGAGAAATGCAAATCAAAACTATAATGAAGTATCACCTCACACTGGTCAAAATGGCCATCATCAAAAAGTCTACAAATAATAAATTCTGGAGAGGGTATGGAGAAAAGGGAACCCTCTTACACTGTTGGTGGGTATGTAAATTGGTGCAGCCACTATAGAGAACAGTACGGAAGTTCCTTAAAAAAATAAAAACAGAGCTACCATATGATCCAGCAATCCCATTCCTGGGCATATATCTGGAAAAGACAATAACTCTAATTCTAAAAGATACATGTACCCCAATGTTCATAGTAGCACTATTTACAATAGCCAAGATATCGAAGCAACTGAAATGTCCACTGACAGATGAATGGATAAAAATGTCTTATAGGGCTTCCCTGGTGGCGCAGTGGTTGGGAGTCCGCCTGCCGATGCAGGGGACATCGGTTCATGCCCCAGTCTGGGAGGATCCCCCATGCTGTGGAGCGGCTGAGCCCATGAGCCACGGCCACTGGGCCTGCACGTCCGGAGCCTCTGCTCCGCGACGGGAGAGGCCACAACGGTGAGAGGCCCGTGTACCACCAAAAAAAAAAAAGTCTTATATACAATGGAATACTACTCAGCCATAAAAAAGAACAAAAGATTGCCATTTGCAGCAACATGGATGGACCTAGAGATTATCATACTGAGTGAAGTAAGACAGACAAAGACAATTATCATATGATATCACTTGTATGTGGATTTAAAAAAATAATACAAATGATCTTATTTACAAAACAGAAACAGACTCACAGACATAGAAAACAAACTTATGGTTACCAAAGGGGAAATGAGTTGTGGGAGGGACAAATTAGGAGTATGGGATTAACAGATACACACTCCTATACATAAAATATATAAACAACAAGGATTTACTATATAGCACAGGGAACTATATTCAATATCTTGTAACAACCTATAGTGGAAAAGAATCTGAAATAAATATATATATAGGTAAAACTGAATAACTTTGCTGTACATCTGAAACTAACACAATATTGCAGATCAACTGTACTTCAGTTTTTTAAAAAGTTAGCATTCAGCAAATGTTTTGATGGCTTTGTTAAGGCCTCTCAACACAATGTTTAAAAAGTGGTGATCATCTTATTATCTTCTAATAGGATTCCACTTTGTGGTTTTTGAAAAATATAGTTAGTACTGTCCTTAGATGGCCTAAATACAGTGTCTAGTTTTTTGCTTGTTTTTCTCTTGGGTAGAGAATCCAGATATCTAATAATTCTTAAGAAGTATCCAGGGACTAGTTTGAAACTAAAACATCATTTTGTGAACATTTACTTTAGATTATGTGAATTCATTCCTAACAAATTAAATGCCAGTCCCTATGAGTAGCTTCTAGATCATTAGGAGAGTTGGTAGTCTTATTATTTAAAGCAACTGCTCATAAGATACATTGATACACCATTTGTTCTTATGCTCATTCATTACCAATGGTAAGTTCTTTCCCACATTTTTGAATAGTATTTAGATAACTAATATAGAAAATATTTGCATTCCCTGATTGCTCATTTTACAGAAATATCTAGTTGTAACATAGTTGGACAATAATCACAAATATAGGGAAAAAACACATTTCACGGAATAAAGTTTACACTTGATTAGGACAGAGATTTATCTCATTCATCTTCCAATCCCTCTACAGTTCTAATCAGACTTTCCTTGACATGGTTAGGTACTCAAATTTACTTTTAAAATTAAATATCATAATTAAATATGCTTAAATTGTATATTTCTAGTATATTTTGCCTACTCTATCAAAGATGTTAGCTTCTAAGACCTAAAATTGAGAGATTTAAATCCACTAGTCACTGTTTTTCCTTAAGAGTAGCAAATTCTCAATCCTTTGTTCTAAGAGGCAAGCTACTATGTATTATTAACACCTATTATTTGTTAAGATGTGGCTTAATTTCCTTCATTTATTGATATAAATAAGAGGTTCTAACCAAAAGAACAGTTTGAAAAATATTATAGATAACTGGATAAATAATTCCATTAAACTGTAATGTCCCTATACTGTTTACCTTATACAAATAAAGGACCTTTTTGGCATTCAACAAAATATTTTATTTTAGAAATTTGAAAGTTGTATAAAATAGACTAACAAAGTTTCTTTAATTTCTTTGCTATTATGATAATTTTATAGTTTATATCATGAATAACTATCAAAACATATGTTGCTTTTGAACTGCATCACCTATATGATGTCAAATTTCTGATTATGGCATTCCATACCTTTCAGGAGTAGTCCTGACTATATAAGCAGCCACAGTTCCTGGTGCTGTCACAAACCTTAGGCACCAGCCTACTGAACTAGTTGCAATCCTTGTAACAAGCCATGTATCACAGCTCTGTCTAAACCTGAAGTTTGCATGCTAAAAATATCTACTCTTTCTTGTTTAACTGTAAAACTCCTGGTTATTTGTTAAGATTCAGCCAAAGTGTTACCTCCTATTTGAAGTATATCCTGAACTTCTTAAATGGAGCTGATTTCTTACTGCTTTCATGCACTCTACTATAAATATCTCTATTCTTGTATTCATAGCACTGTATTATTGCTTATCTCTGTCTCTTCTACTAGACTGTGATCTCCTCAAAAATGATACTGTGACATATTTATCTTTGCACTTCCCATATTGAGCATTGTGCCTATTATATAGTAGGCATTCAAAAATATTTATTGGTTGAATGAAAAATGAATGAATGAAACTTTTTGTACTTATGTGTCACCTATTTACACCACAATGATACATTTACTATATCTGAGGTTAGCAATAGCTGGAAAACGAACCTCAACATAAAACAAAAATAATTGTCAAAAATCAATTAATTACTATTTATTTAGTACATGCCCATCGTTGTCATAGCCTCTTTTCGTTTCCACAGGGCATTTCTTTTCTATCAGATCTTCCTGTGTAAGTAATGATGTTACAATGATGGATTGAGTGGCCTGGACAAAGTGATATTGAGGAGATAGTACTCAATGGGATACCTTCAGAAAGCAAACACCAACAGAATTATAAAATGTGTACAGACCAACGTGCTACATTCCTCTATGAACATTAGCATAGGTGTAGGTATACTGATGTCAATGATATATATCAACATTACATATATGTTATCTTTTGCTTCTAGGTGTTGTGTCACTTATTCCTTACTCAGCCAGCATATGTGTTGTGAATGCATTATAAGATTCAAGGACTGGTCTCAGTGCAAGAGACAAAAGGATATCCTAAGTGGACATGGTCCTGTACTAATGGCCAATCCTGTCTTCCTGGAGCTTACATTCTAAGGAAACAGTAAATAAACCCCAAATTTCCAAAATAATCACCCAATTACACTTGTGATAATTTTATGTAGCAAAAAACACACTGTCTCATATATGTATTTAATTAGAGTATGTATGCCTTTTTTTGTGTTTGAAAGTTTTCTAGGAAGTTGGGAGACAAATATATATTTTCTATGCCAACAAGAAAAGCCACTTACTCCAACTTCAGTTTTAAAATTTCTTCAGGATCAAGTTCTTTTTCTCACAATTTGAAAATACTTGTAATGAAACAGGAGTCACTACAATTGATACCACAGAAATTCAAAGATCGTAAGAGACTACTATGAACAATTGGACCCCAACAAATTGGATAACCTAAAAAAAAATGGGTAAACTTATAAAATCATATAACCTACCACAACTAATTCATGAATAAACAGAAAGTCTGAATAGACCACTAATGAATAAGGATATTGACTCAATAATCAAAAACCTCCCAACAAAGAAAAGCCCAGGACCAGATGATTTCATGGGTGAATTCTACCAAACATTTAAAGAATTAACACTGATTCTACTCAAACTTTCCCAAAACACTGAAGAGGGAACAGTCATAAATTCATTTTATGAGTCCAGCATTACCCTGATACCATAGCCAAAGGCACTACAAGAAAACTGTAGGACAATATGCCTGATGAATATAAATGTAAAGATCCACAGCAAAATACTAGCAAACCAAATTAAACAGCACATCAAAAGGACCATACACCATGACCAAGTGGAATTTATTCCTGGGATACAAAGAAGATTCAACCAATAAACATGATACACCAATTAGCAGAATGAAGGATGAAAACATGACCATCTCAATAGATGCAGAAAAAAGAATTTGACAAAATACAAAATTCTTTCATAATAAAAACTCTCAACAAATTACATACAGAATGTACCTCAAAATAATACAGGCCATATATGAAAAGCCCACAACTATCATCACATTCAACAGTAAAAAACTGAAAGCTTTTCATCTAAGATCAGGAGCAAGGTAAGGATGCCGACTCTTAACACTTCTACTAACATAATACTGAAATCATATACAAAGAAATTAGGTGACAAAAAGCCATAAAAAGCCTCCAAATCAGAAGTAAAAATTAAAGGTAGCTGTTTAAAGATGAAATGATCTTATATGTAGAAAACGCTAACTTCAAAGGAATATTGTTAGTACTAATAAATGAATTATGTTGTTTCTGGATACAAAATCAACACACAGAAATTAGTCATAATTGATACACTGACACTAACATTAAACTATTCTAAAAGGAAAATTTTAAAATGTTCCCTGGGACTTACCTTGTGGGGCAATGGCTAAGAATCCACCTGCCAATGGCAGGGGCAACTGGTTTGATCCCTGGTCCCGGAAGATCCTACATGCCACACAGCAACTAAGCCCGTGCACCACAACTACTGAGACTTCACTCTAGAGGCCGTGAGCCACAACTAGTGCACCTGCATGCCACAACTACTGAAGCCTGTGCACCTAGAACCTGTGTTCCACAACAAGAGAAGCCACTGCAATGAGAAGCCCATGCACTGCAATGAACAGTAGCCCCCAGTTGCCACAACTAGAGAAAACCCCCGTGCAGCAATGAAGATCCAACCCAGCCAAAAATAAATAAATAAACAAATAAATTTATAATAAATAAATAAATAAAATGTTCCTGTTTACGGTAGCACCAGAAAGAATAAAATACTTACGAAAACACTTAGCCAAGGAGGTGAAAGGCTCTTACTCTGAAAACTACAGACTATTCATGAAAGAAATGTTAAAAGATACAAATAAGTGGAAAGATAGTCTGTGTTCATGAACTAGAAGGCTTAATATGGTTTAAATATGAGCTACAGATTCAATGCAATTTCTATCAAAATCTCAATGGTGTCTTTTACTGAAATAGATAAAACTAAAATTCATAAGGAACCTCAAAAGATCCAAAATAGCCAAAACAATGTTGAAAAAGATGAACAAAGTGATATCACACTTCATGATATCAAAATACAGCTACAAAAGCTACAATAATTAAAACAGTATGGTGCTGGCATAAAAATAGACATATAGATGAATGGAACAGAGGAGTGAGTCCAAAAATAAACCCCCACACAGTTTACTTATCTTTGACAAGGGTGCCAAAATATACAATGGGGAAAGGATAATCTCTTCAACAAATGATGCTGGGAAAACTGGATATACATAAGAAAAATAATGAAATTAGAAACTTATCTTACATCATACATAAAATTAATTCAAAATGAAATAAAAACTTAAAAATGAGAACTGAAAATGTAAAATTCCTAGAAGAAAACAGGAAAAAGCCATCATGCTATTGGTCCTGGCAATGATTTCTTGGATATGACATTAAAGCACAGGGCAACAAAAGCAAAAATTAAAAAGTGGACTACATCAAACTAAAATGTTGCTGCATAGCAAACAATCAGCAGAGTTAAAAAGTCACCTAAAGAATGGGAGAAAATATTTTCAAACTGCATATATAATACAGTGTTAATATCTAAAATACATAATGAACTCCTACAACTTGATAAAAAAATTCAATCAAAAATGGTATGAAATGGGCAAAGGACTTGAATAGACATTTCTCCAAAGATGACATACAAATGTCTAACAGGAGTAGGAAAAGATTCTCAACATATCTAATCTTTAGGGAAATGCAACTCAAAACCACAATGAGATATCATCTCACACCTAATTAGGATAGCTGTTGTCAAAAAAAAAAAAAGAGGAGTGATGTCAGCAAAATGGCCTAATATGTTTCTCATTCACATTCACGTTTTTCCCTCAGCAACAACAATATGGCAATCATCCATGGACAAGAGTGCCTGTGGGATACGTGGGAATACAGGTAGGAGATGAGGAAACCCCAATGCAGTGCAAGAACAAGGAGAGCCATTTTGAAAAGAGTCATTTGAGTCAGACCCAGGTGGCTAACTCAGAAATAATTCCAAAGCCCTGGTAATTTAGCAACACCCCATTTGCTTTTAGTTCTCTCACCAATACCATATGCCAAGAGACCCAGGAGGAGTCTCACCTACCCGTTTGTCAGGCAATAGGCTTACAGACCTTGGTCCTGGCTGTGGACCCTAAAGTTCTCCTTGAGCTAGCTCCATCCCCTCTCAAGCTATGGTCTGGGAGCCTCTGAAGAACACTGAACTACACAATCACCCATGAAGGAGAGACTCTTGTGGAAGTAAAGGAGTCCAGCAGAGAAGTTCCAGCACATCATTAGAGCAAAAATTCAAGATTGGACACACTGCACAGAGTAGGAGGAACAGCTTGACTTTAACTGCTCCACCCTTCCCCCAAGGGAACAGGGTTTGGTGTCAAGAGACCCCATTTTTGACCCATGACTTCTCCTGTGGGGGAAGTAAGAGTCTGTGAGTGTGTGCCTGATTTCCCCAGCTGTGCGGGATGCTACCAAATAGGAAAGAGGCTCATTTTTCTCTCACCTCAGCCTGAGTACAGAGTTATGACATGCACTGTGAATAACTGGAAAAGAGAAGCCAGGGCTCAGAAAGGGACATATCAAGGGGATATGGATCTTATTAAACAATTCAGGGACTCCATCACGAGGCACACCCATGAGCCAGTGGGGACACCTTGCCTATGGATCCCTCTAGCTAGACCACGGCCAAGCTTATGCAGATGGCTAGTGAGCATTCACAGAAATCTGGCCTGATTCTGTGGATCTGGAAAAGACTACAAACTTGAGCATTTATCACTACCCTTGGGAAAGCAAAAGGGAGGTTGTAAGCACATGTCTTGGCTCTACAGGATTGAAGTCATACAAGCTTAAGAATTCTGCCACGAGAGGGAGCAAGAAGTGTGGAGCATGCATATCCATAGAAAGTATAAAGAACCTTCAGAATCCCTAGCAGGTGTGAGGAAAGGTACTTCTCTCCTGAAGTCAGTCAGGAGAGTAACCAACCCCAAAGACATGGAGATCTGTAATTTACCCAGAAAGAAATTCAAAATTTTTAGGAAGCTGAAGGAGCTACAAGAAAACACAAAAATTCATTGAACAAAACCAGGAAAACAATACATGATCAAAATGAGAAGTTTAACAGAGATAGAAATTATAAAAAAGGATCAAACAGAAATTCTTGAGCTGAAAAATGCACCTAATGAATAAAAAATGCAAAAGAGAGCTCAAGTAGAAGAATCTGTGAATAAGAAGAGAGGATGCTTGAAATTTATGTAATCAGAGGAGAAAATAAGAAGAAAAATTGGAGAGTGAAGAAAGCCTAAATGATCTATGAAATATTATCAAAAGAAAAGAATCTCTAAATTAGTGGACTACCAGAGGAGAAAAGAGAAAGATGGGAATAGAAAGCTTATTAAAGAAATAGTGGCTGAGAACTTCCCAAATCTGGGGAGAGATCTCAACAGTCATGTTCATAAAAGTCATGGGTCCCCAAACAAACTCAACTTAGAGAGATCTTCTACTATATGAATTACAATAAAACTGTAGAAAATCAGTGACAAATAGAGAATTTAAAAGAAGTAAGAGAGGGCTTCCCTGGTGGCGCAGTGGTTGAGGGTCCGCCTGGCAGTGCAGGGGACACAGGTTCATGCCCTGGTCCAGGAGGATCCCACATGCCGTGGAGCGGCTGGGCCCGTGAGCCCTGGCCGCTGAGCCTGCATGTCCGGAGCCTGTGCTCCACAATGGGAGAGGCCACAACAGTGAGAGGCCCGCGTACCGCAAAAAAAAAAAAAAAAAAAAAAAAAAAGTTGTAAGAGAAAAAAAAGCTTGTAACTTACAAAGGAACTTGCAAAAGGTTTTCACCAACTCTCTCTGGAGAAACCTTACAAGCATGGACAGAGAGGGATGTTATATTCAAAGTGCTGAAAGAATAAAACTGCCAAGCAAAAACATTCTATACAGCAAAGCAGTTCACCAGAGGACTTCAGAGGAAGGCAAGATAAAGATGTTCCCAGACAAACAAAAGCTGAGGGGGTTCATCACTACTAGACATGCCTTACAAAAAATACTGAAAGGAGTTCTTCAAGCTGAAATGAAAGGACACTAATTAGTAACATGAAAACATGAAAATGTACAACACACTGGTAAAGCTAAGTATATATTCAAATTCAGAATACTCATACTATGGGGGTAGATTAACCATTTAGCACTAGAATAAAAGTTAAAGGACAAAAGTTTTAAAAATAACTATAGCTACAATAATTTGTTAATAAATACAAAATATTGAAGAGGTAAACTGTGACATCAAAAACTTAAAAGAGAAGTAAAAGGGAATATAACAATCATAAATATATATGAACCAAACATCAGAGCAACCAAATATATTAAGCAAATTTTAACAGTTCTGAATGGAGACAGACAATATAATAATAGTAGGGGACTTCAATACCCCACTTTCAACAACAGATAGATCATCCAGACATCAAATCATTAAGAAAACATTGAATTTGAACTATACTTTAGACCACATAGACCGAAGAGGCATATACAAAGCATTCCTTCCAAAGTAGCAGATTGCAAGTTCTTCTCAAGTTCAAACAGAATATTCTACATGACAGATCATACATTATGTCACAAACAAAGTCTTATCAAATTTAAGATTGAAATCATATCAAACATCTCTTTTGACCACAATGACATGAAAATAGAAATCAGTAACAGGAGGAAAACTGGAAAATCCATAACTATTTGAAATTAAACAATACACTCCTGAACAACCAATGAGTCAAAGAAGAAACTAAAATATATTTTGAAAGAAACAAAATCAGAAATGCAATATACCCAAACTTATGGGATGCAGCAAAAGCCATTCTGAGAGGGAATTTTATAGCAATAAATGCCTGCATTAAGAAAAAAAGAAAGATCTCAAAAAAAAAAAAGGTAAATTTACAACTTAAGGAACTAGAAAAAGAATACACTAAACCAAAAGTTAGCAAAATGAAGAAAATAACAATTATGAAAGCAGAAATAAAATAGAAGAATATAAAAACAATAGAAAAGACCAAAGAAACAAGGAGTTGGTTTTTAAAACATAAAAAAAAATTAGAAAACTTTAAATAGATTTAAAAAAAGAGAGAAAGAGAACTCAAATAAAATCAGAAATGAAAGAGAGGGCATTACACTGATACCACAGAAATACAATTGATCATAAGACACTGCTATGAACAATTACACACCAACAAATTAGATAACCTAGAAGAAATGGATAAATTCCAAGAAACATACAGCCTACTAAGACATAATAAAGGCCACATATGAAAAAGCCACAGCTAACATCACACTCAATGGTGAAAGATTAAACGCTTTTCATCTATGATTAAGAACAAGACTAAGGGTGACCACTCTCATGACTCCTATTTAACATAGTACTGGAAGTCCTAGTCAGAGCAATTAGGCAAGAAAAAGAAATGAAAGGCCTCCAAATAGAAAAGTAAAATTGTCTGTTTGGAAGATATGATCTTATATAGAGAAAAATCCTAAAGATGCCACCAAAAAATATTAGAATAAATCAATTTAATAAAAATGCAGCACATGAAATCAATATAAAGAAATCAGTTGTGATACTATGCAATAACCATAAAATATCTAAAAAAGAAAGAAAGAAAATAATCCCATTTATAATAGCATTGGAAAAATATAGTAAAATAGGAACAAATTCCACCAAGGTGGTAAAATATCTGTACAATAAAACTCATAAGACATTGATGAAAAAAATCTGTAGAATACACAAATAAATGGGAAAATATTCCATATTCATTAATAGGAAGAACTAATATTGTCAAACTGTCCATACTACCCAAAGCCACCTATAGACGTGGAAATGAATATCGGTATAGCCACTATGGACAACAGTATGGAGGTTCTTCAAAAAATTAAAAATAGAACTATCATATATCCAGCAATCCCACTTCTTAGTATATATTCAAAGGAAATGAAATCAGGATCTCAAAGAGATACCTACACTACATGTTCATTGTAGCATTATTTGTAATAGCCAAGATACGAAAACAACCTAAGTGTCTTTCTACAGATGAGTAAAAAAAAGATGTGGTACATATATACAATGAAATATTCTCTAGCCATGTAGAAGAAGGAAATCCTGCCATTTGCAAAAACAAAAAATGACCTCCAGGTTATTATGCTGAGTGAAATAACTCAGAGAAAACAAATACCATATGATCTCAGTTACATGTAAAATCTAAAAAGACAAACCCTTAGAAACTATGAGTAGGATGGTGGTTGCCAGTGGCTGGGATTGGGAGAAATGGGGAGATGTGAATCAAAGGGTACAAACTTCCAGTTATAAGATGAATAGTTCTGGGGATCCAATGTACAGTATGGTGACTATAGTTAATGATACTGAATCATTCAAAGTCACTAGGAGACTAGATCTTAAATGTTCTCATCACAGAAAACAAAAGGTGATCATGTGAAGTAATGGAAGTATTAACTATCCCTACTGTGGTAATCATTTTGAAATAGATACATGTATCAAATCAACACATCATATGTTTTATTTATTTGTTTGTTTGTTTGTTTATTTAATTGAAGTATAGTTGATTTACAGTGTTGTATAACATTGGGGTGCATGCATCTTTTTGAATTTTAGTTTTCTTTGGATATATGAGGAGTGGGACTGCTGGATCATATGGCAACACTATTTTTAGTTTTTTGAGGAGCCTCCATACTGTTTTCCATAGTGGCTGCACCAATTTACATTCTGAACAACTCATATTGTATATTTTAAACTTACACAATGTTATATGTTAGTTAAATCTCAGCAAGCTGGAAAACTAAAACATTTGCATCATGTTCATAAAAGAGGCTGGTTTATAGTTTTACACTGAGACAAGTATTGGAACCTATGGTATACGCCACAAAAAGTAGATGGAATAATTTAAATGGCACTGTGATTACCTGGTTTTTAAAGATTTGGTAATATTTCTGTGTGAAGCCTTTTGGACCAGGTATGTTTTTTTTTGTATTTTAATAATTATTGTCTATATTGGTCCTATGATAATTGGTCTATTTAGAATATCTGTCTTTACTAGTGTCAATTTTGGTAAATTTCACAATGCATTTTTGTTTATTTCTTCTTATGGTTCATGCTGATTTACTTTAAGAATTGTTGTTGTTATGTCATTTGGTGCAAAAATACTCAAAACTGGAGTTTTTGTTATGATTTGTACTCTCCATGATAACTATAAAATGCTCTTGTTTATCAAAAAAAAAAAAGGTAAGTGTTGGTGAGAATACGAAGAAATTAGAACCGTTATACAATGTTGGTTGGAAGGTAAAATGGTATAGATACTGTGGAAAACACTATAGAGGTTCCTCAAAAAAATTAAAAGTAGATCTACCTTATGATCTAGCAATCCCATTTCTGGGTATATTTCCAAAAGAAATCAGAATGTCAAAGAGATATCTGCACTCCCATGTTCACTGCAGCATTATTCACAATAGCTAAGATATGGAAACAACCTAAATGTCCATCAAGGGAGGAATGGATAAAGAAAATACATTATATACATACAGTGGAATATTATTCAGTCTTAAAAAGGAGAAAAAATTCTGTTGTATGTGACAACATTGGTGCACTTGGTGGACATTATGCTCAATGAAATAAGCCAGACACAGAAGGACAAATGCTACATGATATCACTTATATGAAGGATCTAGAATAGTCAAACTCATAGAAATATAAAGTAGAATGTTGGTTTCCAGAGGTTGAGAGGAGGGAGAAATGCGGAGTTGCTGTTCAATGCGTATAAAGTTTCAGTTATGCAAGATGGATAAGCTCTAGAAATCTGCTGTACAACACTGCGCCTATAGTTAACACTACTGTACTGTGCACTTAAAACTTTTGTTAAGAGGGTAAAATCTTATCTTAAGTGTACTGACACTTAAAAAAAAAGAAAATGTAAATTCTGATGAAAATAATCAGAACTTTATACATATAATTTTGTAGTTGAAGAAACACTTCAAAATCTTAAGAAAGTAAGCCCAAATGTTCTCTTTTGCAAAGTCCATTAACTTTCTATATTCAGAAAAGTAACATTTAAAATTAATATAAATTTGTTCTTAATTTTCCTGAATAGCACATGATATATTTACCTGTGTATTCAAGGTGAAATCCTGCAGCAGAAACACTGATGTCTGATTGAAAATTTAGATATAGATTATTAGATGTGCTATTCAAAAGATGGGGAATTGTTGTTCCTGAAACGATAATTGAAAAAGTAGTTCAGTGATCACATAATAAGTATTATTAATAAAACTAAGTTAACTATTAATTAGCCAATTAGTTATCACTGAAATTATATATTAGTAAAGTGTTTTACAAAATTTTTAAATAAAAATATTTCTCACATATTTGTCTTTCATATTACTGTTCTTGACTATCTCCAAGGAGACAGACCTTCGAGAGCACATTAGATTGCTCCCTAAAAATAGGTACGAGCAAAAAAAGAAGGCTGGTGAAAATCAAAGCAGTAAATTTTACTAGTCACCTAAAATAAATATTTTGAATTTCATGTGGATTTCAATAGTTCATGTACAAGCTAATAATAAACTTAGTTTTAAAGTCTGCATGCGATTTTTATGGTATAATAACAAAATTTTGTATGGGCTTAAAGATATATTCATTTATTGGCCTTTATTATGATATTTAAATATATACATTTATGTTCTATACCAGGTCAAGTACCTTGATGTTTCTTACACCTTGACAGCAAAGCTGGTAGTTAGCATTCAAAACGATGCCAATTATGAACTAGTGTCAGCCTTGTCTTTTAGCAAATGCTATATAATCGTGTTCTGAACTTCGACAGGAAATCAACTTTAATTATTCAATTACTGAGTTGAAAATATAACATATCTGCTTGAACCAATTACTTCTTGACTATTTGACATTGAGTAATAGTTCAAGATCCTTAATTTTACAATTCAAGCAGTTTCAAAAGACAACCATAAAAATAACTGTCAACGGTCTCAAGATAAAGTTCAACAAATATCTGATAGTGTTGCAAACAATTTTTTTTGTAATTTTCTAGTTACTTCACACTTTACATAACTCTATGAACCTTAATCACTGAGCCTTCTATAGGAGAAACCGGGACAAACTCATTAAAGAACACACGATTGCTTTTATTTTTCCCCCTGAACTTGCTCTGTCTATAGCGTCCTAACTGAATCACTGAAGACAGAGGTAAACAGAAACTCAAAGGTCACTCAGACTGCCTTTGGTCTCTGAGGATCTTAGTGATTAATAGCTCTGACTCTGGAGTCACACCAGCTGGGTCCCAGTCTCATTCTAACATTAGCTGTACGACCTCGGGCAACTTAATTTCTCTTAGTGTCAATCACCTACCAGGACTGCTAAAAAGATCAAATGAGGAAATGTACGACAAGCTTCATGCAGAGCTAGCACTTGGTAATCAACAGCTGTTATTATTTATCACTTTCATCATCTTCATTATTGTATTTATTATTCAGAAAGTATTACACCTCGTCTATTATAGACAAATGAATACTCAAAAATTTATACAATTTTTCCAAGAAAAATTTCTCTCTCAATCTATATCTAAAATTTTTTTTTTTTTTTTTTTTTTTTTTTCCGTACGCGGGCCTCTCACTGCTGTGGCCTCTCCCGTTGCGGAGCACAGGCTCTGGACGCGCAGGCCCAGTGGCCATGGCCCACAGGCCCAGCCGCTCCACGGCATGCGGGATCCTCCCAGACCGGGGCACGAACCCATGTCCCCCGCACCGGCAGGCGGACTCCAAACCACTGCGCCACCAGGGAAGCCCTAAAATATTTTTAATCTATTAAAAACTTAATACCATTCAAAATTCAGTATATCTGAAATATGTAAGTTTATAGTTTAGCTATGTTTATATTTCTAGAGTTAAACACTATAATCAAAATTAAAGTAAAAGGTACAGTTAAAATTAAAACTTCATTTTATCCTAAATATTCTATAAGAAGCTGTTAGATAAATGCATAAACTACCTTTAAAAACCATAACAAATTTTAAAACTTTCTGGTCTTGGTACATATGTATATAGTATGAATTTTATATAATTTAATTCATTTCATAGAATTAATTTTGTATTTTCTTTATTCTCACTCAACAGTACCTTGTAGCATTTACCATGTTGTTACATAGTTTCTATAATTGTTTTAATGGCTGCATAATATTCTATTAAGTGAATATACCATAATTACCAAGCACTGTCTAATTTTTCACTATTACTACTCATCCTTTTTTTTAAGGGAGAGGGGCATACATACTATTCCTGAACCATAGCTCAGCTAAAAATAATACTAGTAACACAAAAACATCAATAAATAATTACACAAATATAGTAACACTACAGTAAGGTCTTAAACATCAATTTCAATTTCATTACCTTTAAAGACTTTGAAGCTTCTAACCTTGTAATTTAGTTCATTGCATATAGTTTGTAAAAAGCAAAATTAAAACCACCAAGTCAGAGTTCTAGGGAGCTCTTCAAAGAGAGAGAGAGATCTTACATTCCTAATTATAATGTATTTTAATTAAGCTCAGCTCTCTCATTTACCTGAATAACTTCCAAGTCTTGGAGCATTGTTGTCTCCCCCATCATAAAAGTCCAGAGAATCCCAATTATGTTCTGTAGCAAAGCTGACAACTTGCACCTATGAAATAATAATTACTGGTAAGAACACATACTTTTAATGAGATACATATACTATAGTCTACTTATCTCCTCTGCAAGAGAGAACTTAAAGCCTGGACCATATCATTGTGGCCCTTCATGGAAGGACTTTAACAGAACTGATCTTTGCCTTTATGACACTGGCCTACATGCACTAACTTTTATAATAAAAGCCTCTGAGGCATCTAGGAGTGTTCACTACGGGTATAACATTGAAAATGTCTGTCACCACCTCAGCTTTGGATTAATCTAATGTCTTAGTGCCTGGAATCTGAATCAAGGCATGTTCCAAAACAGCTGTTTAACTTTTTTGTTTTGGAATGTTTGATTCTTGTCAGTGACTGAGTTTTCTCATTTGCTTTACCTATTAGGGAATAACCAGATTTGTGGTCCACATTGAGGACCACATAAGCATATAAGACTCTATAATATATACATTTTTTGAACTAGGTTTATCCTGGATACATTTTATTATGTTTTACTTTGCATAACCTTTGCTAAATTTCCTGTCTTTATTTTATTTTTAAAAATTAACATAATAATCCACTATGCACATATTTAATAAATTTCAATATGGATAACCAAAAATAATACTTTATAACTGATTTGGGTACATCTTTTAAAGATTATTTTTATAAATAGCTATATTTTTATAAATGGCATCGTAATAACTAAATCACTGTGAAGGTCCATTAAGTTGATAAGGAAAATGCTGGAGTATAATTCTCTCATGTCTATTAAAGTTTATTTAAAGAAAGAGGCATGTGTTCCTTTGTTGCACTTCACTTGGCACAGCTTGAGCTTTTGCAAGAACCCAGAAAACCCTCACAACTGTGGATGTTATCTATTTTTCTTTATTATATATTTTATAGTTTAGGAGGAGGTAAAGGAATAGCCTTACTAAATTTATTTTTATTTAGCTAAAGTCTATTATAGATGTAAGCATCACACTCATTCACTAAATACTTCTAACAATTGCATTCATTAAAAATTTCTTATCCACAAAATAGGCCTTCATCATTCTTCCATTCAAATGAATGCTGGAGCCTCTTTTCCAGGGATGAGTGCCACATGGCAACAGATACCCTGCCTGTGTGACAGGCATTAGGCCCAATGGCAATGTTCCAGGACAGAAAGATGATTGGAATTAAAGCTGTATGATTGTAATATAACCCCCGACTCCTTAAACAATGGTCAATTCTCTCTTCATATCTGAATTTTCCTTTCCTTCAATTCAGGAAAATAAAAAGACATATTTGGCTTTAAAAAAAAAAGAAAGAAAAAAGAAAGAGAAAATAAAAGTAAGGATTCTTGCAAGAGTTGACAATTGAGATAAGCAAAATGTATTGAGCAGTTTTCCACTGAAAGAAACTGAGTTAGTAAAAATGTAGAGGAGACAAGCCATGAGGGAGATTTAGTGATCCATCAGTAATCTAACTTAGCCACAGTGGAGGGTATTCACACAAGAGAAAATAGGCATGCAAAGTTAGAAAAAGTATAGAAAAGTTAGAAAGAGTAAAGGTTCTGGATAAATACAAGAAATATTAGCATTAGAATGCCAGGGTATACAACTTCCTGGCTCCATCCACTCACTGGCATGTAACCTGAAAAGAATTGTTAATCTCTCTGTGCCATAGATTTCTTACATAAATCACTGTAATAAAGGCATATAATTCATAGGTTTGCTGTAAAAATTAAATGATTTTACCTTAGAATAGTACCTAGTGTGTACTGAGGATTTAATGCATCTTAGCTAAAAAAGGGAATGAGAGAGAAGGGCTATAAAGACTGAATACCAGCATAATAATTGTGCAATTGAGGAATATTTCATTGAAGGTTTTAGAAGGTGGATTGAAGGAGCATAATCAGGACTGTGTTTTAAGTAGGTACTACTGAATTGAGTGAAGAAAATAAAAGTGAAAAGACAACTTTAATGTTTATTGCAGTAGTCCACATGAGAAGCAATGAAAGACTAAATAAAGTAGGTTAGTAGGCAGGAATGGTAGAAAGGGGGACCCAGAAGTCACATTACATGTGTTGTTATAGGGGAAATTACTGGATTTTGTGTGATATGAATAGGAGATGGAAATGACAGGAAAGATTTTAAAATAATTTTTTCCCTGAGTTACTGAGATCAGAGGGATGGCACAAACAAAAATGTAGACATCCTCAGGAAAACCTATTACCTTGGAGACAGGAAGAAAATCTGTTTAATCTGGACATATATATATGAATATGGCTCACAAAGATATCAGATCCTGATCTCTTGAGCCTGTAAATATTGCCTTGTACGGAAAAGGGTCTTTCAGATCTGAATAAACTAAATATCTTGAGATAGGGAGACTATCCTAGATGATTTAAATGAGCTTTACATGCAGTCACACGTGTTCTTATCAGATTTCAAAAAAGATTTGACACAGACAGAAGAGAATGCAGTGTGATCACAGAAGCAGAAATTGGAGTGATGTGGTCAGAAGCCAAGGAATGCTGGCAGCTACCAGAAGCTGGAAGAGGCCAGGAGAGGAATCTTCCCTAGAGCTTGAGCAGAGGGGAGAGTGAATGGTGGTGGGAGAGCAGCCCTGTCAGCACCTCAGTCTCAGGGCAGTAAAACTGATTTGGGACTTTTGGCCTCCAGTACCATGAGAGAATACATTTCTGTTACTTTAAGCTGTTGAGTTTAGGATTTGTTACAGAAGTCACAGAAAACTAATGCAGTTTGCCACTAGGATTCTGGGAAAATTGTGAATGTAGTTTGGCATATTAAACACACAGAGGGTATAGGAGACTCAAGTAAATGGCTGAGGACCCACTATGACAGAAAGCCAAATGAGAGTCCAGTAAAAGACTTTAAGTCTTTTACTTAAAGGAGCAGCTACAGATTCAGTGTTCAGAACTTTAAATTAGATGGAGTTGCCCATTATGACAACAGGATAGCTTTATGAGGTAATGAATTTCAAATAACTAAAACCTGGTATCCCTCATAGAAACATGCAAATCACATTTTACTTTGGATGATTATACTGACTCATTATCATCTCATTCTACAAATTGATACAATTAAGTAAACAACATTTTTTTAAACTGATTCATCACATAACAATTGCTCTTTGCTTGGTAACTCTGTTACTGTTAAATGTAGCTCCTTTGGAATTCTCCCTCCAATGTACCTTGCTAAAATAAACAGGGAAACAAATGAATACACTCCTCTCCACACACTTTTCATGTAACAGTAATACAACAAGTTCATTTATTTGTTGAGGTTATTTCCTCAAAATTCTCAATCACCTATCTTATTTGTAACTTTTTCAGCATTCCAAATGTTTTTTCTGTTCTTTCCACCAGTGGTTATCCCATTTCATTTCATATATGATTTATTGAATATTCATATAATTCTTTATTCACACACATGTTTAGCCCAACAGAATAAAATAAGTTAAACACTGCTTTAAATCTGGTGTACTAGCCAGCTCGTTTGTAGGCGAAGTTAGTGAAATTTTAAATATGTCATATACTGTGTGTGTGTGTGTGTGTGTGTGTGTGTGTTATAATTTTCTATGATTTAGTGACATGTCTAAAATTAGCAAACATGTAAGACATTAATTAGAAAAAAGCTCTTGGTAGTTATATAGAGTATTTAAAAAAGTCCAATATGCTTCACACTCTGTAAGTTTGATAAATGCTCTGCTAAACTCAAATTTTGTTTTCTAATGTACAATCATTAAATACATTGCTTCCTCAGTGAAAGATTTTTTTTAACATCTTTATTAGAGTATAATTGCTTTACAATGGTGTGTTAGTTTCTGCTTTATAACAAAGTGAATCAGCTATGCATATACATATACCTCCATATCTCCTCCCTCTTGCATCTCCCTCCCTCCCTCCCTATCCCACCCCTCTAGGTGGTCACAAAGCACTGAGCTGATCACCCTGTGCTAGGTGGCTGCTTCCCACTAGCTATCTATTTTATATTTGGTAGTATATATAAGTCCATTCCACTCTCTCTCAGTGAAAGATTTTATAGTGTCATTGATACAAGTGTCTGGTTTTGAACAGTGTTTGGCTAAGGCAGTGATATATCACATAACATTATCTGCAGATGTCGTATTGGTCCATCATGCTATGTTAACTCCTTAAAGTGGCTTAAAACTCCACACCTTTTGCAGGTATTCATTGGTTCATTCTAAAATATTTACTGAGCACAGACTACAAGGCACTGTGTTAGCTGCCAGAACAGACTTGGTTACTGCCCTCATGAGCTTATAGGTAATTAAGTAAAAGCAGTAACATGTGACAGGTGTTACAATAAGGAAATTATAGGGATCTATGAGAACACATAGCAAGAGGACTTAATGTGGTTTCAAGTTCATGGAAGTTCTTCCACAGGAACTGTTTTTACCTTGAGACTGAAATAATGAATAAGAATAAGCCAAATAAAGGGAGATGATGGAGAGTGTTGCCAGCAGAGGGAAGAACATTCACAAAG
The DNA here is from genome assembly GCF_964341445.2 of Mesoplodon mirus. Lineage (NCBI taxonomy): Eukaryota > Metazoa > Chordata > Mammalia > Artiodactyla > Ziphiidae > Mesoplodon > Mesoplodon mirus. The sequence continues at coordinate 25,120,430 of NC_138992.1, read as the reverse complement.
GCCAAGAGGCAAGAGAGAGAGAGCCAGTTTGCTATAAAGAACTAAAACAGAGGCAAGAAATGAGGATAAAGCACAAAGGTGAAATCAGCTGTGTTGAGGAGTTAAGGATAGCAAGGACAACTGATGTACTGTAAAGTAGGAAAGTTACAGCATTAGATTTTTATTTTTAGAAAATCACTCTCTTTGCCCTATGAGGAATAGATTGGAGGAGAATACGAACCCAGGACAGGGATGATGGCCACTTAAACTTGAGTGGTAAAAGTGTGGATAGAGAAAATAGACTTACTTGAGAGGTTTGTGAAAGACAGACCTGACACAGTTCTTCGTGCAGTGGGAGACAGAAAAAAAATCACCAAGGTTGTTGGCTTGTGCAACTGAATGGTTAAGGGATTCATTCTGAGACAGACCACAATGTGTAAGATTCACAACTTTGAGAAGAAAGTCATGAAGACAGCTTTGAACAGGTTGAATTAGAGATGTTAGAAGTTTAGCTCAAAATGTTCAGTGGGCAGTTGGATTAATGGCATGCAGCTTAGGTGAAAGGTGTGGATTAGATATTTAGGTTTAGAAATCATCATTTATTCAAACTACTAGAGCTAATCAATGAATTTGGTAAAGTTGCAGGATACAAAATTAATGCACAGAAATCTCTTGCATTCCCATATAATAATGATGAAAAATCTGAAAGAGAAATTAAGGAAACACTCCCATTTACCACTGAAACAAAAACAATAAAACACCTAGGAATAAACCTACCAAGGGAGATGAAAGACCTGTATGCAGAAAACTATAAGACACTGATGAAAGAAATTAAACATGATACAAACAGCTGAAGAGATATACCATGTTCTTAGATTGGAAGAATCAATATTGTGAAAAGGACTATACTACCCAAAGCAATCTACAGATTCAATGTAATTCCTATCAGACTATTAATGGCATTTTTTTACAGAACTAGAATAAAAAATCTTAAAATTTGTATGAAGATACAAAAGACCCCCAACAGCCAAAGCAGTCTTGAGGGATAAAAATGGAGCTGGAGGAATCAGACTCCCTGACTTCAGACTATACTACAAAGCAACAGTAATCAAGACAGTACGGTACTGGCACAAAAACAGAAATATAGATCAATGGAACAGGATAGAAAGCCCAGAGATAAACCGACACACCTATGGTCAATTAATCTATGACAAAGGAGGCAAGGATATACAATGGAGAAAAGACAGTCTCTTCAATAAGTGGTGCTAGGAAGACTGGACAGTTACATGTAAAAGAATGAAATAAGAACATTCCCTAACATCATACACAAAGATAAACTCAAAATGGATTAGAGACCTAAATGTAAGACTGGACACTATAAAACTCTTAGAAGAAAACATAGGAAGAACACTCTTTGATATAAATCACAGCAAGATCTTTATTGATCCACCTCCTAGAGTAATGGAAATAAAAACAAAAATAAACAAATGGGACCTAATGAAACTTAAAAGCTTTTGCAAAGCAAAGGAAAGTACAAACAAGATGAAAAGACAACCCTCAGAATGGGAGAAAATATTTGCAAACGAACCAACAGACAAGGATTAATCTCCAAAATATATAAACAGCTCATGTAGCTCAATATTAAAAAACAAACAACCCAATCAAAAAATGGGCAGAAGACCTAAATAGACATTTCTCCAAAGAAGACATACAGATGGCCAAGAAGCACATGAAAAGCCACTCAATATCACTAATTATTAGAGAAATGCAAATGAAAAATACAATGAGGTATCACCTCACACCAGTTAGAATGGGCATCATCAGAACATCTACAAACAACAAATGCTGGAGAGGGTATGGAGAAAAGGGAACCCTCTTGCATTGTTGATGGGAATGTAAATTGATACAGTCACTATTGAGAACAGTATAGAGGTTCCTTAAAAAACTAAAAATAGAATTACCATATGACCCAGGAATCCCATTACTGGGCATATACCCCAAGAAAACCATAATTCAAAAAGACACATGCACCCCAATGTTCATTGCAGCACTATTTACAATGGCCAGGTCATGGAACCAACCTAAATGCCCATCAACAGATGAATGGATAAAGAAGATGTGGTACATATATACAATGGAATATTACTCAGCCATAAAAAAGAATGAAATTGGGTCATTTGTAGAGACGTGGGTGGATCTAGAGACTGTCATACAGAGTGAAGTAAGTCAGAAAGAGAAAAACAAATATCGTATATTAATGCACATATGTGGAACCTAGAAAAATGGTACAGATAAACTGGTTTGCAGGGCAGAAATAGACACAGATGTAGAGAACAAATGTATGGACACCCAGGGGGGAAAGTGGTCGGGGGTGGTGGTGGTGGTGTGATGAACTGGGACATTGGGATTGACTTGTATACACTGATGTGGATAAAATTGATGACTAATAAGAAACTGCTGAATAAAAATAATAAATAAAATAAAATTCAAAAAGTCAAAAAATAAATAATTAAAAAAGAAATCATTTATTCAATCCTTCATTTAAGAAAGATGTTTTCTGTTTATCTACTGTGATTCAGGTCCTGGACATCATCAGCACATAATGGTATTTGAAGCTGTGAAAGTAGACAAGGTGGCAGAGAGAATGGTATAATGTGAGACTGACAAAGCCCACAGAATCTCACAAACACCATATGTGATGAAGTGAAGAAGAGGAGATCATGTTCCTAGATGTAGAAGCAGAAGCCATACATGTAGAAAAGAAAACAAAACAAAATCCAAGAGAGTATTGGGTAGAATGGAGGGAAAAGGTGTTTTAAGAGTGAGGGGAGAGGGCTTCCCTGGTGGCACAATGGTTCAGAGTACGACTGCTGAAGCAGGGGACACGGGTTCATGCCCCGGTCTGAGAAGATCCCACATGCCGTGGAACGGTTGGGTCCATGAGCCATGGCCACTGAGCCTGTGCATCTGGAGCCTGTGCTCCACAACGGGAGAGGCCACAACAGTGACAGGTCCGCGTACCGCAAAAAAAAAAAAAAAAAAAAAAAAAGAGTGAGGGGAGAATGGGTAAGATAGAATGCTGCTAACGAAATAGGAAGGATGAGCAATTCAATGGATTTAATGGCATGGGTCCTCAGTGATCACTATAAGAATGACTCAAATAGAGCATTGGATGCTGAAGCCACATCGCAGGGAGTCAGAAATAGAGGATGAGAACTAGAGGGGAAATGCCAAGGGCATTATTATTTTAAGATGAGATAGAAATGGTCAAGCTGACGTCACTATATAAATGCTCTAGGATAATCTTCATAAGTGTATAGGCATATGATATAGTAAATGTTCTAGGAAAGTTTTAAAGGTATCACCTCATTTCAGATTGTCTGGACAATCCTAAAATCTTTATTAATTCTACCAATAATAGGATAGGGTTGATTGGTTATCTTCGGATTTTACAAGTTGACCATAAAATAATAGTACAACTAGCCAAATATAAGCAGTTTTTTTATTGTTAATATTTTTAAAACACTGAAAAAGTACATTTCAAGCTTTTTCATTGATTTATTGGCCTATTTTATACCTGACGCCTCAAGTATTTTTTTTTGAATTTTCTGAAAAGTTATAAAGATAAATTCAAAAAGTTTATTATTTTTACTGAAAATTGTACTTCTATCTAATTTCAGGTTTAATGAATGATGCCTTGACTACTTTTTCCATGACTGATATATATCTCAAGTTTCTAAAGCAAAACCCTATGACTCAATTGGAGAAACAGTCAAGTTATTTTTATAAAATATAGACTATGTAATACTTTGTGAAGCATAATTGTGTTCCATGGGGTAAATACTGACTCAGCAGTAAAATGCTATCAACTTAACCAGAAATAATTTCCTTCTCAAACAGAGTAGCTGGTCAAATTGCTCCCCCCACAAAATGGTCACAATTGAAGTAATATGGTAGATACTGTTGACTGTCTATAGAATAGCATTCATCTTCTTTGCTGACAGAGAATGGTTTTGTTCAATTAAATGAGAGCTGTGTACACCAGAGAAGGCTAAGCCCCTTGCCTGATCCAGGTACCTAATCTTAATTTTTTTTAAGACAAATCATAGTAAATCTTTTGTTATTGCCCAGTGTATGGCTTAAAAATGGGTACCATTGTAATTTTGGTCCATAGGACAGGAGGGAAAGTCTGCTGGAAGGTTTCTTGAAAAGTTCTCTTAACTGTTACAAAAGTACATAAAATAGAGAGATTCCATTTTGTCTATTGGCCATTGATGCGGAAGCCTGTTTGCCTAGAGCTTTTGTAGCCATCTCAAAACCATGAGAAAGGAAGTCCAAGAACTAAGCCAACATGCTAAGAATAGCAGAACAGAGAGATGGACAAAAAACCTGGGTCAGGAATTACACAACAGAACCTCTGAAATAAACAATGCTTAAAGCATCCTACTCAAAGTTTCCATGTTATGTGGAGCAACACATTTTTCTTACTGCTTATGCTATCTTGAATTGGCTTTCTGTTACTTGCAGGTGAAAAAATTAATGGTAAGTATCTTTCTTTTCTTTTGCTTTTTTTTTTATTAGTTTCTGCTTTATAACAAAGTGAATCAGTCATACATATACATCTGTTCCCACATCCCTTCCCTCATGCATCTCCCTCCCTCCCACCCTCCCCATCCCACCCCTCCAGGCGGTCACAAAGCACCCAGCTGATCTCCCTGTGCTATGCGGCTGCTTCCCACTAGCTATCTACCTTACGTTTGGTAGTGTATATATGTCCATGCCTCTCTTTCGCTTTGTTACAGCTTACCCTTCCCCCTCCCCATATCCTCAAGTCCATTTTCAAGTAGGTCTGTGTCTTTATTCCCGTTTTACCCCTAGGTTCTTCAAGACATTTTTTTTTTAATTCCATATATATGTGTTAGCATACGGTATTTGTTTTTCTCTTTCTGACTTACTTCACTCTGTATGACAGACTCTAGGTCTATCCACCTCATTACAAATAGCTCAGTTTCATTTATTTTTATGGCTGAGTAATATTCCATTGTATATATGTGCCACATCTTCTTTATCCATTCGCCCAATGATGGACACTTAGGTTGTTATCTTTCTTTTAAATTCAGCCACATCTGTCAAAAGCACTGGCTAAAATTCTAGAAATTACGTGCATCCTGTCATCTCTGAAAAAAATAACTTCAAATATACAATGAAAGAAGAAAAATTTAAATATTCTTACTTGAATGCCAGCTCCCTCTGGCACTGTCATCTTCCATACACAATTCAGATTGTTGTCATAAGGCTCAGGGTATCCAGGAGACAAAATAGTCCCTTTGCGCTTACTTAAAGTTCCACCACAGGGCACTGAAAGTAAAGCAAGCCAAGAAAGGGATTTCATTCTAATGCAAAGAATTAAAATAGGAGAAAAGGTCAGAGATAACATCTTCGACAGATGCTAGACTTGCAAACACAACCAAATCATACTATGTTTTAAAACTCATAAGAACAATGAAATTTGTCTTCCTATAGCACAAAAACCTTTAAAAAATAATTAGACAACATTAATGGAAAACTTACAATGGCATATCTAAAGTCATACTATAATTAACTCAATAATAGCATATAATTTGTATTACATTGCTAACAAGTTCACTGACACGTGTTAAAAATTGTTCATATCTAGGTATAGAATTTTGGAAGAATTCTTACATTAGTTACTTTTCTCTTCATGTATCTTTTGAGTAGTAATGAAATCCTTTGCAGAGCAATACTGATGATGATAACAATTATGTTCTAACATTTATATAGAGCCTATATACCAACACTCTTCTAAGCACTTTACATATTTTAACTCATTAAAGCTTCCCAACAATCCAATGAGATATGAGTAAGTATTCTCCCCATCTTACAGCTGAGGAAATGGAGTCACTAACAGATTAAATAACTTGCCCAAGATCACATAGCTAGTCAGAGATGAAGACAGGATTTGAATACTGGTGGTTTGGCTCCACATTCATGTTCTTCAGTGGAAAGAAAATACTCAATATGGTTCCAGTCTGGTTATTGCCAGTACAACTACTACAAGAAAGAACAAGTATGGAGACCTGCTTTGATGTCAATAAAAGCTTCTAACAGTTTTAAAAGGTACTAATCTTAAAGCAAAATTCCTACACTGCTGGTAGCATCAGCTTGATTCTGGGAATGACCCAGCTTATGATTTGAAACACTGTGTGATGTTGGACATGTTCCCTGAACTCTCCGAAACTCAGATGCCTTGTCTGTGAAATGGTAATGAAATTGTTTCTGAGGGGCTTTTGTGGAAAATAAATAGGTATGATAATGTATATAAAGAAGCTAGCACACTGCTTGGAATGCAGTATGAAATCAATAAATTATATTTCCTTTCGCTACAACTACTGTTATTTTAGATTCCAATGGCACTGTGATCCTTGGACATTTGTCCTAATCTGACTATAATGGTGAGACACCAGGATATATTTTTGTAATATTTTTTTGTGTGTGTGTGCGGTACGCGGGCCTCTCACTGTTGTGGCCTCTCCCGTTGCGGAGCACAGGCTCCGGAAGCACAGGCTCAGCGGCCATGGCTCACGGGCCCAGCCGCTCCACGGCATGTGGGATCTTCCCGGACCGGGGCACGAACCCGTGTCCCCTGCATCGGCAGGCAGACTCTCAACCGCTGCGCCACCAGGGAAGCCCTGTAATATATTTTTTTAAAAAGGTAATACTGTAGTTTTGTGCCACTTCTAAAACTGAATGCAAAAATCTAGGGTAATTACTCAAAAGAATACTACAAACGTTTTAAATTTTTAAACTTTTAAAACAGTGTGAGAAAGCATTTTTAAAGAAATATTTTTTAGCTCATCCTCCTTCTTCTGATGCTTTCAATGTAAATGCTGTAACACTGTGACCTACACCATCTTCTCATCTCTTTGTAACTACCGCCCCTCAGTGGTGGCATCCATTTCCATGTCATCTATAGATTATGAATACTAAATGTTTATCTCTAGCCATGACTTCTACCCAGAGTCCTACAATAATATATCGACTAAGTATCTCAAAGTTCATACATCCAAAACAATACTTTTGAAATTCTCCCCCATCTATACTATTTGCCATCTCAGTAAATGTTACCACCTAATTTATCTTTCTTAATTTATCTTTCTTTTCAAATTCATATTTACATTTATATTCAATCTGTCAGCAAACTTTGTCAGCTCTATCTTAAAAATATATCCCAAAGTTTATCAGTTCTCATCATTGATCATGATCTTCCAATCTAAATCACCATTAACTTTCCCCTCCACTTCTGCAATAGTTTTCTATTCAGTCTTATTGCTTCTACTCACCCCCTGACCCTTACACTAGCCACAGTGACTTTCCTGAAACTGAGATCACATCACTCTCTAGCTCAATGAATTCCCACACTACTTAGAAAAAATTCTAACTCTTCCCAGACTTTGAGGCTCCGTATGACTTGGCCTCTGCTCTGCCTCTCCAAACTCTTCTGTCACTCTTTCCATTATTCACTCTGTTCTAGACACGTGAGATTCTTGTTGTGGCTTGAACATGACTAGACCTTTCTCTCCCTCATAGTCTATACATGTGCTTACCTCCTTGACTTTTATTTATATACCTCCCAGCCCCCTTCATTCACCTCATCTGGATATAAAACAGCAACATGCCCTGGATGTCTTCCTCTAATCTTCAGCCTCTGCTTTACTTAGTATTTACCACTATCTGAACAAAATGTAAACTCCATAAGGGCAGAGGTCTTATCTTCTGATTCAAAGCTATGTTGCCAGTGCCTAGAAAGGGACCTGACACTTGGCAAGCACGAAATATGTGCTCGTTAAATAAATTATTGAGTGACTGGTTGTATATCTGTGATATCTGTGATATATCTTGTGATTACAAGTTACTTCTTTACCATTCCTGCATCATTCCTTTCTCCCAGTATTTTCCTAAACAAACCATATTTAATTCTATTTCAATCATTCTTATTTTTACCAACAAAATATTACATTATAAAAGTATTCCCAGATATGCATTACCACATAATGTTTTACAAAGTTTTACTTCCCACGTATATAACTTAGCCTAACATTTCTTTTCTATTTTAAAAAGGATGTATTATAAAGTTCCCTTCTAATCAGTATTATATAACATAACATATAGATTAAGAGAACAAACTTTAGAATCAAGCAACCTGGGTTCAAATATTAATTCTTCTTTTGTTTCTAAACCATAGGGGTTTTACTATCTATAAAAGAGAAATAGTATTCTTATCTTACTCCTGGCATTGGTGTCAATATTAAATGAGATTGGGGCCTCCCTGGTGGCGCAGTGGTTGAGAGTCCGCCTGCCGATGCAGGGGATACGGGTTCGTGCCCCGGTCTGGGAGGATCCCATATGCCGCGGAGCGGCTGGGCCCGTGAGCCATGGCCGCTGGGCCTGCGCATCCGGAGCCTGTGCTCCGCAACGGGGGAGGCCACAACAGTGAGAGGCCCGCATACCGCAAAAACAAAACAAAACAAAAATATTAAATGAGATAATGCTTAACAGAACTCATACAAATACTAGTAAATGCTATTCACTATTATATTTAATAAGTTTTTTATGGTTGAATGGATGGGTGAATAAATGAATCAATGAATGAGGATTCAGATATTGTATATATTTTTTCATCTATTTCTTTCCCACTCTGAGAAAAGATGGCACAGACATGGGTTGCCTTGGAGCCAATACAAGTGAAAATGGTTCTTTCTGGTTCTCTAAAGGACTTGCAAAAACAAAGCCTGATAAGGGTGATGGGATAAGCAGCTAATTAAAGACTTCTCCATAAGGGGGGGCAGGTAAGTGGCAGGTTCAGGGGCTTCTCAAAAGATACCTCCCATTAACAGAAGTACTTACGTTTAAGGCCACATACTGTCAGAGCTATTAGTGGCTACAGGGTGTTATCACAGAGTCTCAGAGGGAGGAGAGTTTGGGATTTTAAGAGACTAAAAATTGTAAGAAATCTGAAGTGTAACAAGGTCAGATTTGGAAGATAAAACTCAGTCTTCATCAACTTTTTCAAGTTTACCTCTATTCCAAGTCCAATGTTCTTATAAAAATATTATTGTACTTTATTGTAATTTACCTAAGAATGACTTGATATGACAGATTTGTACAAGATTATTAAATATTGTTTTCTTATGCAAGTTAGTTAAATTTGTGGATCCCCTTAGTATTTGACCATTTTAACTATAAGTACAACTTGCACATCATGTCTAATGGGGCTGCTTTCAAGCCAATAGTTTAATTTTAGTATGTCGATTTTTTTGCAAAATTATTCAACATTGTATTCTGTTCTACTATGACAGAAAAAATGAAAGTGTTGATAGCAGTAATAAGAACTGTGAAACTGAAACAATTACAATTGAGATGGAAATCAATAGAAATGTAGGGCACTGTTTTCTTTTGATTTCAGTTGGATGCTCACTTGGTTTAAGGTGTTAACTGAGTATTCATTGAACTAGTGAAGGCAGAGAAAATATAATCATTATGTATAATACCCTGAATAGACTGTCAAAGATTATATCTAAACTGCAAAGTATAAATAGAGAACTTGTTCTTTCTAAGAATAAAATTAACCATGTAATATGTAAATCTACCTATGCATCTCTCCTATCGATTCTCAAAAAAGTCTTGTGGCTTCAAGATGGCTTGTAAAAGTCTAAGCAAGCAAAGTGAGCAAGAGTATCACCATGCGGTGAAAGACTGAAGTTAAAAATGCATGGACCCTGGATTTGGGAAGTTGGCCAGTTGTTCTACCTCTACAAAAATTCATGAAATCATCACACTTATTTGCTAAAATCCATTCATTGAACAAATGTTTACTGAACACCTCTTGTATGTCAGGTCCTCTTTCTGTTGAGCAATAAAAAGAATACAGTGGCAGGGAGAGGAGGGCAAGAAATATTAGGAAAATAAACAAATTATATATAATCTGGTGAGTGGTTGCTGTAAAGAAAATAAAAAGGCAGGATAAGGGTATAGAGAACGAATGGAGGATGAGTAGCAGAAAATTATTTTAGATAGGATGACCAAGGAAGACAGTCAGGTGAAAGCTTGAATGAAGCAATGCAGTAAGCCCAAAAGGTATTTTGGGGATGCATGTTCCAAGGAGAAAAAAATAGAAAGTTCAAAGGCCTTGAAGCAGTTAATATTTTATCCAGATAACAAATATTGAAAATGAACACAAATTAAAGATAATTCTTTGATATCAACCTAAGATAACTCTGCACTTGACTCTCATATTTGAATTTTTACGACATCAAGCCTTTTTCTTTTTTTGAATTTTTGAACACTTAAAGGCAAAATAATTTTTATTCATAACATTTGAAACTAAAAATATTTATAGTTAAAAATAGAAATGCAAAGTATATTTTCATTTATGTAAAGATTAGCAGTGGGACCAAATGGTAAAACCTAAACTGAGCTATCATCTGAATGTCATTTAGAATCTATTTCTTGTCTCACACAAATCTCATATGTCCTTCTGTTATATATTCGATTTTCTGGATTTACACCTGTTCTAAAAGGTATACATTGTTTTTTAAGTGGCATAAGGTAATATATCCTTTTTGTGTGATCTTGGCAGGAAACAGAAGTCATCTGATACAATTTTATTCTGTCTCTAAGTATGTGCTTTCAAAACAATGCAACAGAAATATAAGAGGTAGGGTGTTTTATGTTTAAAGACCCTCCGTAGATGTAGTGACATGTTTCTTAAAAAGCCCAGGGACCTGCAGATAGATGGGCTTTTGACAGAGGTGGTGTAATGGCTCCTGAGTCCCTCATGTTTTGCCCTTAAAAGTAAAAAGTGAGGCTGAATCCATGCTAGGGACAGTCCACTAGCATTTACTCCTGAAGTTGAATGTCAGCCATAGCATGGTCTCAAAGTTTTTCAAAGGCTTTAATGCCTGGTAGGAGTGCCGGTCCTTGCTGAAATGAATCTATAATCAAATGGCCTGAGCTTCCTTTTCTTTACATGGATTTTTATTTCTTATGGCAAGAACACTAGGATTAGTCAACTGACACATATGACATATGAAAAAGCTTTGTAATAATCATGTAGAATAGGGGTTTTCTTCTGCTTTAAACAAAAATGGTTTATGTGTACAGTGTAAAGTTCTTATTCTCTACTCTCCATCTCACAGAATATTCTATTTTTCTCTTTCCACTTTTAAACTGTTCTTTCATGTTTCTTTTTTCTTCTTAAATGTCAGCTCATTTCTCCCTTTTATCTCTTTCCTCTTTCTAACTCTTGTCTCATCCTCATACCTCATGGACAAAAGAAAATATATATTTTTTGGATAATGTAATGTTTGAATATTTTAGGGTCAGAAGAAAATGCAGAGTGCACCCCTTGATTAAACATATATTTTTACAACTAATTAGAATTATAGTAATCATTATTTTAATTTTAAGTTTATTTTTATTTTAGATGCTTACAAACGCTGAAAACAAACCAAATCATGAATATATGCCTATTGTTAGAACTCTGCTCCTTTTTAACCAATTGTCCTTAAATGTATAAATTGATGGAAAGAAATTTTACAATCCCCCTAAATAGCATATTCTAATAAATAAGTACTATTATCCTCTAGAAAATTGTCACTACATTTCCCCAAAGCCTTTCTGAAAATTTTAATTGAAAGAAAAATCTTGCCTTCAAGGAACTCTAAATTATTAGAATTAGAAAGAATGACAGAAGTCCATGCTTTTAGCCCTTTCCAAGATGGAAAAATCTTTGGTGGAAGATAATTTTTACATATAATAACTTTAAAGTGTTATTAAAACAAGATATCAACAAATGAAAATGAGTGATATCAAATCCTTTATCAGCACTGCATATAAATTTTTTATCTTAGATCTAATACCTTGAGAACTGAAGTCTTATCTTCTGATTTTATGGTGGAGAATTTGGCAAACACAAAAACAACTTAATTTTTGAGTACTTAGATGATTCCAAGAACTATGACAAGGTTTTAAAACATCTAATAGCCACAATAAACCTATAACTTTCCTGTTTTATTGATATGGGAATTGAGAATCAGAGATTATGTAAAATTTCCAGGATCACCACAATTTAATGTTAAAGTCAAAGCCTAATATTATGACCCAAGACTTAATTAACCCTTATGCTGAGAACCTACTACAATTCCCAGTTATAAGGACTTATTCAGTTTTATATGATTCTTTACAACTTTTCTCCATTAATTAATACATTAACGTGATAAATACCTAAACAGAACTTTAATGAGTAATTCATGGATTTACATTTCACTGCTTTGCATATGTAGGTTCTTTGAACACTCTGAATAAATGAATGTTTTCAGTAATATTTAAAGATTAATGAGCTAGTTTATGTCTTTCCATAAGTCATCATATCACTCTACCTTTATAATTATCTTGAGGGAATTTTCATTGTATATATGAAATTAAATGAAGACAGCTACTTATCCAGTTATCTTCCATTATATGGTATTAATATTTTCTATCAGTATGTACATAAATAAACTAAAAGTGACACAGAAATTATATAAATAATTACTGGGAAAAGTGAGGTAGAAATAATGAATGATTCCTGATATTTAGAGAGAAATATTTAAAAATCTATTGTGAAGCTAAAGAGATTTATTATCATGTGTCTTTCTTCAATTATTAGACTGACTTAAAGCAATGTAATTTCTGATTTATACATGTTGTACGACTAATTTTAGCCTAGACATATAGGAACATTTCTCTCAGCTCATGGTCCTTTAGGATAATTTATTTATTAGTATTTTATAAGAGTATGAAGTCAATATATATTGTGGTTCCTAAGGAAGAACATTATCTATTTTCTCTTATGAGAGTATAAAAGTATGTAAAAAAGAAGATCTCTTTGTTCTGTTAACCATAGCTCTATGCTAGGTGCAAAATAGGAGGAACATCAAGTCCAGATGATTTATTCTCCTTTACTTGTTGATTGTCAAAAGTATAGTTGAACAGGTTAAGAAATTCCACATTATAAATAAGATAGAATTCCAATTAGGAAATTAGTTTATTAGCCAAAACATAAAGAAAAGCAGTCTTCTATAATGTACATTGAGGTTTGGAGTCAGAAAACCTTATTTTCAAATCCTGCCCCTACTTTACTGCTTATTAGGTTATGTCACTTTAAAAGAAAACTGTTTTATTTCTCTAAGACTCAGCTTATTCATCTGTAAATTCTGAGAGTAACTTCTCCATAGATTTGCTGTGAGGATTTAATTAAATATGTATTTATATTACTCAGCATGAAACCTGGCAAATAGGAAGCGTTAAGTAAGTGGTAATAATATTAGAAACTGGTTATTTAGCTGAAGGACGAGAAAGTTGAAGAGTCATTTACAGCTTTCCAGTGTTTTACATTATTTTTTTGTAGGGGGTTTTCAACAAACAAAAGAATAATAAAAGAATAGTTCACATTCCATTTATTGTAGCAGGAAGAACTAAAATACTGGTTGTAAGAAAAACACTCTGTAAAATATGCTAGGTATATCTCTTTGGGAAGTGGTGATATCAAGTTCTTACAGAGATAAGTGACCATCAATCCTTCCTTTTTATTTATGATAGTCCCAACTTTTACCATTTTCCCAGCACAATTATTAATAACGTCCTGATTTGAATGGTAAAAGATTTAGAGCAGTTATGTCCTATACAAAGTACATGTTCGATGAATGCATATCACCAGACCTTATCTTTACTACTTCCTCAGTAATGAGTGTACATTCCATATAATTTCGATTAAAATCAATTTAGAATACATTTTATTCTAATTAAATATGAATTAACATTGTATTAATCTGTATTAAAATATGGTAAAATGTGTTTTAAAAAATTAAAAATAAAAACTATTGACACGTAATTTCTTTTCAGGTATGGCAAGAAGTGTTATTAAAAATAGATTTTATAGGGCTTCCCTGGTGGCGCAGTGGTTGAGAGTCCGCCTGCCGATGCAGCGGACGCTGGTTTGTGCCCCGGTATGGGAGGATCCCACGTGCCGCGGAGTGGCTGGGCCCGTGAGCCATGGCCGCTGAGCCTGCACCTCCGGAGTCTGTGCTCCGCAACAGGAGAGGCCACAGCAGTGAGCGGCCCGTGTACCGCAAAAAAAAAAAAAAAAAAAAATAGATTTTATATATTTATAAATGTATATGTTATATTGTTTATATGCACACTCATGTCTTCTCTATCAAAAAGTGGAGTATTGAGATTATTAAAATAAAGACAAAATTTTGCTTATCTTTTATTTTAAAACACCTTCCTTTCATTTTCCAAATCACATACCAATAAAACTTTAATGAGAAAGAACTCATTAGAACTATTTCTTAACCTGAGATTAAGCTTTACTATGCTTCTTTTAGTTTAATACTATATAATTAAAAAATTTAATTTCCAGATACGCTCTTGGAACAAAGAAGAAAGCAACTTCCCAACAGTCTACATTTTCCACACCCATGGAATTCTACAAGATCCAAAAGTCACTGTAATGATCCTGAAATATGATAAGATTCTAAACTATTTTTATGGTTTAGAAAATGTTTTAATCTGCTTCAAATTACTTAGCAGGGCTAAGTTTATACAGTGTTTATTTTATTTAACAATATAAATTGGGTATAACATTACAAAAATATAGTTTGAAATAATGAGATTTCTGGCTAACCCTACGCCATCTACTCATTCAAAGTGTTTCCATTTATATTTGTGAAAGACTGGGAAAAAAATCTTATTTTATATTTTTATACATACATATAATTTATAGAGAAGAGAAAAAACATTTATTTACTAATGCATATTTTCTAATTTTTTTGATGATAAAATACATCCAGAAAAATCAGCTTCTGTGATCCTTAAAAGATAGGTAAATTCCTTATATATTGGCATAGAAATCTTCGCATAAACTTTTAAAAATGAAAAATAATATTTATTTCAAAGGATGGTAGCACATAATAATTCCATATAATAGCATTCCAATTCTGTGTTATTGGAAATATGTAAGTATATTTTCATTGATTGCATTTCATCTCAATTGCATCAAAAAGCCACTCTAATTTGCATATTTAGATACATCATAACTAATAAATTGTTTAAAATTAATGTAAAACTATTATATTTGAAACAAATATTGAAAGATGCATGATAACTAATTTTGATATACAATATGTACAATCACAAAGGATATAAATTTATAAACTTACCAATACAGGTAGGTAAGGAATCATTCCACTGGGCCAAAGAATTTGGCACTGTATCACACCTAATTGCAAAGGATCCATGGAGAATATATCCAGGATTACATTCAAAAAGAACCAATGAACCAACTGCAAATTCATTGCCAATCCTTCTTCCAAACCTTGGTTCAGGCACAGAACTGCACTGTGTAGAACTTGTTCTAGGAACAGCTGCGTACAAATAATTGTTGACTTTAATTTCATATTTGGTAGAGAAATAGAGATTTCAAAATGAAACTGTGCAACCAGATTTCAAAGAAATCTTCAACAACTTGAACTTTAGTTAACAGTTTGAATACACTTATAAAAGTTTATACATAGTGAAATACAATTCAAAATGAATAAATATTGCTATTGTCATTAAGATTTTTTATTTAAAAACATTTCACTTTTGATCCTTTAAACAACATCGGTTAAGGTTTTTTTTTCTATTTTTTGTTTGACCACACTCTTATCAATATAAAAATGTAGCTTGAGTAAGATATTTCAATTTATGGAATCATAGCAAAGAGATGCATCTTTTTTTTTTCTTTTTAAATGGAATACCAAGCTTACAAAAAACAGATGTCAGGTTACATAAGGTAATGTCAAGGTTTTTTTTACAGTATTTGGTCCCTAAAAACATAGATTTAAAAAAGCAAACACAGCACTTGATTAATTTCATAGCATGTTCATAAACTTGGTTGTTCAAAATATGTTTGTTATTGATGAAGACAATACATTCAGGTTAGACAGAAGTCAGACAGATTAACAACAATAGAAGTTTTATTTTACTAATCATACAATATCAAATTTGAAATTGCTTTTAGGCTTTATAGGTATGTCCTTCAATAGTGACTTATTTTTGATTAAGTAAAATAGAATGATAACAGGATGTTTTTTCTTTTTAAAACACATACAGATGGGATTAAGGAATTTGATAACAGCCCAAAAAAAATGATAGGATGAATTCCAAATAGACAGATTCCTCATATGTGACTTGAGTGAAAATAACTTCATTTGTTAGAGTGCCTTTTAAAATTCATAATACCACAAATTGTTTACAGAGGGAATACTATTAAGAATGAAACAGTATAATATTATAGCCAATATTATAATTGGAATAAGAAGGTTTAATAAGAATATCAAACCGCTAATGTTTATAAATTTATTAGGAATAAAGTTCAAGATACATTTGAGAATAACAACTACATGATCATACATAATTCAAACAAAATATTCAGATGATAGGTCTTAATTTAGTTTTATATAATGTGGAAGTGTGTCTATAAAAGGTGACAAAAAAACTATGTAAACTGACTTTGAATTGCACAAAAATATTTAATAGTCATGAAGAAAGTTTGAATTCTCCTAAGAGAATGAGAGACTAAAATTTTAGAGTGGGGTAATGATTTCCTTGGCATGTCTAAGTACATCAGCACAAAAAGTTTGTATATTTTTAATTTAGAGTGCTAGACTCTGAGGAAATAGAATATGTAGAGTGAAGCATTGTCAAAAAAACACACCAGATGTTTTGAAAGCTATGTTGGGAGGAAGGAAAAGCATGCAGCTAACTTGAGAATGATGATGGAAGCAATAGGTCTTTTTTGACTTTGGTCAAAGTAATAGTGCTCTAATAATGGGGGAGGGGACAGGGCAAAACTGTTTTTAAAAAAACACACAACTTTTATCTCTCCTATATGGTTATGAGGATCTCATCATTCAATAACTCTGGACATAGCATGGAAACTGATATCATTCCTTAGTGTGTTTCTATGCTACACGGTCACTTACCTTGATAAACAAAGTGAAATCCCTTAGCTGTTACTGGTCCAATTGAAGTAAATCGAATTGTGATCTGATTACCTGAACTCAGTGGAAGTGATTCTCCTACTCAACAAAACAAACACTAAGATATCATAAATAATTTCATTCAGTACACCTAACAAATGATATTAATTTATACTGTCATTTGAAAACGTCAATCTAAGTTCTATTAAATTACTTTACTATATCCTACCACTGACAATATATTTTCTTTGGGTTCAGCTTCAATTGTAACCTTTTTACTGGAAGGCTTTTATTACATTTTGATAATATTGCCTCAATAATATTGCCTCATTCTGTAAAGAATCTTTAAATATTACATTAAAAACTACAGACTAAGTGACCAAGTACTATATTTACTTGATTACAATTCCAGAAAATAGTTGGTTATATCTTTCTCAAGAATTTGAATTATTCTTGTGTTTCTATTCTTTTTTAAAAAATAAAAAATGATTCTATTTTCAGTTTATTTCTAATATGGATGACATAAATCTCAACTTTCACTACAATACCAATCAAAGTCAGTCTTAAATCAATTACTGATGTATGGCAGTTCTATTAAAGGATACCTGAATGGGATCCTGAGAGGGAAGATAACAGAGAAGATTGCTGAGTTGGCCCATCATACACCTCAACAACATCGTGGAGTGATGTCTGGAAAAATACAAACTGGCCAAACACCACTGATCAACGGGAGCCAGGAGAAGCAAACAAATCACCAACCATCCAAAAATGAAAACAAAAAACAAAAACAAAAACAAAAAAAATAGAAAGAGGAGGAGAGAGAGAACAAAGTATTACAATTTAATAGTCATCTTTTTTTTTTCTACCTTTAAAAGAGGATGCGTGCCAATTGGTTGATATGCCTGACACATGTACTTCAGGTCATAAAAGTAATGACCATGGCCTAAAAGCAATAAAATTGTAAGAAGATTATTTTTTAAATTAAATTAAATGGGTATAACATTTAATTTAGCTCAGAAATCATAAGGTTGGCGATTAATACTGTATAATAACTACTTTTTTATTTTTCTATTGGTAGATTCTTTTCACTTTGTGACTCTCTTCTCTTTTTCTAAATTTTTTTCCTCTTTTAGATGACATAGACAAAGTTTTAGTTTAGGGGATTTATTGTAGATTGCTTTTAAAATGCTATTCCATTATAAATAATAGTGTCACTAGAAAAATATCAGCAATATACTTCTAAGGTATAGCATTTAATTCACATTCTAAAAATGATCCCTAAACATTTATTGTTAATCCTCTGCCAAAATAAAGACATATTATTTATGATTCCTCAGCAACTGAGATATTTTAATTTCAATTGAGATATAAAATTCTACAGAGTGATTGCTTTTTCATGGTAAGTACAGATCTGATGTACTTACCAACAGAGTTTTATAAGTGTCTCCTTTTTACATCATTTTGTACTTTTCCTTTAATAATATATTAACTTTACAGGCAGAAACTACCCAAACTATAACTTAAAAGAAAGAACCTGTTACAGAGCAGAAATCAACTAGTGTTTTGTGATTTTAAGAAGAGAAATAGGTAATAAAATTCATCCTTAAAACATTTCATTGAATAGAAAAATTGTGGGGTTTAAAAGACTATGATTTTTCAGAAGTTTAATAATGTAAAAAAGCAAGGTAACTTTTATAAATTCAACATTATATTACTGTCATTGAACCTATACATTGTACAAATATATATATATATATATATATATATATATATATATTTAAAGTTCTTCATATTTTACCCCTTAAATCAAGGTTATGGTCATCCTATGCTGGTCATATGAAGACAGGCTTGTTCATTTGAAACATGCTGAGTTTTGCATTTGAAGCCACACACATAATACTGTATACAAAGCTACACATATATATTTTTTTGGCCTGCTAAAATAAGCTGTTGATCTCAGTCCAGTTCTTTGTGGGGTAAAAGAAAACAAACACAGAGTGTTGTTACTTTCAATAATTCCTGAACCTTAGAGGGCTGACCTTCATAAATGATCCTCCTTAAAACATGACGTCATGGAAACAAATTTATGTTTCTATCAAATCACATACATGTAGTCAATTATTTTAATGGTTTACAAGTCATATGAAAATTTTCCAGTTTGACCTTTATAAAATATCCATATTTGATAGTCTACCAAATCCCAAGTTATTTCAAAAATACTCCTAAAAATATTAAGAAATTTTTTGTTTTCTGTTTTTGCATTTGTTTAGATTGGTGTTTGGATGATCTGTTTTCAAATGTGTCTTTTAAAGTTTCTATTAAAATGCAGATGTCGCCATTGCCTTTCTAAGTGCCCCGTCATCCCCCCAAAAACCAAAGTAGAATAATCACAAGAACTTTGCTAAACCAAGTATGCTGTGCAACAAGACTCTTGATAGATAACATTCTTTCTCTGTATCTTTCTGGGAAGTCATTAGGGAAAAGTGTCAAAATTCAACATCCTTTACCTCTGTCTTCCTAAATATCTCAAATATTCCATTAGGAAACATGTCCAATTTCCAAGCAAACCACTATATTTACAAACAACATCTAAAACAACCAATATACACAGTGATCTAAGATCTTTTTCTAAGGAAAAAGGAAAAAAAAATACTCCCTCTTTTCTTCTTGTTTGTAGGCTTCTTGTTCTCAAATATTACTTCTCTACAGATAGACCAGAGTTTTGTGTCACCTGTAAATTGGGTATGTTGAGACTATAACTTTTAATAATATAGTCAGTAACACCATATATTTGCATCATATTAAGTAAAGAAAACTGTAGGGCACTCCCTTTTGAGTGATGTTAGTTTGTAATTTATTGTAGTAATTCTGTGATGAGATTGGGGAGAATTGAGAAGGGTAGGGGGTGAGGGAGTTGAGTGTTGAATCTTCCTTTATTAAGCAATCAGTATGCTACATCTCTTCAACTGCAACCTTAGTCTGCCATAATATGGCCAATGGAAATTTTAAGTTAAAAATAGCTTTTATTAGGAAAAAACTCTGAGAGGGTACTGAATCATTATATGAAAGATGAAATTTTAAAGTACATGTTGAATAAGTGTTTTGTAGTATGAAGAATCAAGAACACTTGCACAGTGATCTTATTTCCTACACATTATCAGGTTAACTATTGTCTTACAAAACAGATATGTTACAATTCTGAACCATATCTCCCCTGATAAGTCAGAATCTCAAGAACTAAATGGTTACTCCAACGTTTGCTTCCTCATTCTGCCTCTAAATGTCTAAATTTACTTAGTTTTCTTATCTTCAGATAACAGTAGGTCTTTGCTTCTAAAACGTTGTGAATAGCCAACCTCACCCTTTGCATAGTTGAGACTAAAGTAGGAAACAAAAATGTAAAGATTTTAAGGTGAACCAAAAGGTAACAACTAGTTGGATGTTGTTTTCTGGTAAGCAAGACATTGTCTAGTACATCATTCTGGGTCCCCTGTGTTTACGGGGGCTGTGGTATAATGCAAAGGATTATTATTATCCAATAGACAGAACTATTTTATATCTGTTTGTAAATTCATTTCAGTATTACATCTGCCTGCCTGTCTATCTATTTATCTATCCATCCATCCATCCATCCAACCATCAATCTATATTTGGTTCTTTGAATTCTTTCTTGAAACACTGTAACATCTTACAGGGTCCCTCATTAATTAATGAGTTAAATAAAAATTTTAACAAGTTTATTTTATATTTGTATGGCAGCCATGATTATGCCCTCTTAAAAAAAAATTTAAAAAAACCCTTTAACACTGATCTACAAACTAGTACCTCAACCTAATAGCTGGACCACCGTTTTTTTTTTCCCTAAGGCTAAAATTAACCCCTGAAGTCTGGGCTGACCATGCTTTCTGGAATGATTAGCAACCTTCTTCTTTTTCTTAGTTTCCAACAGAGGTACAGAATTCTTTGCATCTCAGCTCCAAACTCTTCTTTCTCTTTCTCTGGAGATTTGCATGTCGATATCAAAAGCATTTTGCTCTCAAGCTATTAGAATAGGTTATAAACACTAAGCTGTTTCTTAAATGAGACACCATTTTAAGGAAGTTTCTCCTTCTTTAAGCATAATAGATGTTAAGAATAATGTCTCTAACTCTTTTGTTAAAAATCCATTTTCATAATGTTATATGTATCACTGCAAGCTAGACACAGGAAGAAAGGGAAGCTTAGTAAGGTAGAAATAAACATGTAAAAATCTCTACAAACAAGCCAATGCAAATAATCTATTATTAAACCTGAAACTACTTCCAAGCCTCTTATTTCCCATATATTTTATCCTACAATACAGTTTATTAATTCTACTAATATTTGTTGATTCTATGAGGTACCAGGAAGTGAGCTAAATGCTGGGGTTAAAAAGTGACTAATACAGAAAGGGCCCCATTAATTATATTTGTGGTCATTTAGGTGGCAGCTTACCTTTATTCTATGTATGATAAGATGTTAGATTAGCCAATTAAATTAATTATAAACCAACAATGGTACTTTGGGCACATCTTTCCATACAGATCATTGGTATGCTAATCGTTTAATCCATTCTTCAAAGCAAGTCCTCTACCAACAACTTCTAATGGGCAACATTAGGGCAGAGACCCAGACTTCATTTTAAAGAAATCCATAATTTAGATTTGTAAGAATCACTTAAATAGAGGAAACCTCTAACTTAGATTATATTGGCTAGGATATTTACCCCAACTTTAAAATTTGCTCTCCCATGAGCAAATAAACTCAGAATGAAACCAGGCATTGTGTCTATTTACGCTTCTTTGTATATGAAATAAGGTTTGCTTGACATTTAATTTTTACAGTATCATATTCAACCAAGACAAAGAGGCAGGGTTCCATTTACTGAGAAGGTCTTCATGGTTTAAGTATTCAACAAACTTAACTTACAAAGAGCTTTTGTTTCTTGTTCTACACCAAGCACTTTCAAACCCTTTCTCCTTTAATCATGTTCATTTAACTCCTAAGACTTTGTCCATTCTGCTTAATTTAGCCATTTCAAATGTAAGTCAATAAATAATGAGAGGCCTGGGATGGCAGAAAGAAACTCCAGAGCATTAGGAGTTAACTGTGAGAATACTCTGTGCATACCAAGAGTCTCTCTGAAAATATCATTGTGGGAAACAGTACAGTGGGTGCTTAGGGTATGACACAACACACTAAATAATGTAGTGCCCAGAGGGGTGGGCATTAGTTTAAAATATGAATCAACAGAAAAAAGAAGTTAAAGCTCCCTTTTCCACTAAACTCTACTATGGATATTGCTGAAATGTACTGCCACTGCCTAAGTAAGTCAGGAATTTTGGATGTTACATTTAATTTTTGTGCCATCAAAATAACACTGTACAGACAGCCTCTTCAATAAGTGGTGCTGGGAAAACTGGACAGCTACATGTAAAAGAATGAAATTAGAACACTCCCTAACACCATACACAAAAATAAACTCAAGATGGATTAAAGACCTAAATGTAAGGCCAGACACTATCAAACTCTTAGAGGAAAACATAGGCAGAACACTCTGTGACATAAATCACAGCAAGATCCTTTTTGACCCACCTCCTAGAGAAATGGAAATCAAAACAAAAGTAAACACATGGGGCCTAATGAAACTTAAAAGCTTTTGCACAGCAAAGGAAACCATAAACAAGACGAAAAGACAGCCCTCAGAATGGGAGAAAATATTTGCAAATGAAGCAACTGACAAAGAATTAATCTCCAAAATTTACAAACAGCCCATGCAGCTCATGCAGCTCAATATCAAAAAAACAAACAACCTAATCCAAAAATGGGCAGAAGACCTAAATGGACATTTCTCCAAAGAAGATATACAGATTGCCAACAAATAAATGAAAGAATTCTCAACATCATTAATCATTAGAGAAATGCAAATCAAAACTACAATGAGATATCACCTCACACTGGTCAGAATGGCCATCATCAAAAAATCTACAAACAATAAATGCTGGAGAGGGTGTGGAGAGAAGGGAACCCTCTTGCACTGTTGGTGGGAATGTAAATTTATACAGCCACTATGCAGAACAGTATGGAGGTTCCTTAAAAAACTAAAAATAGAGCTACCATATGACCCAGCAATCCCACTACTCGGCATATACCCTAAGAAAACCATAATTCAAAAAGAATCATGTACCACAATGTTCATTGCAGCTCTATTTACAATAGCCAGGACATGGAAGCAACCTAAGTGTCCATCGACAGAGGAATGGATAAAGAAGATGTGGCACATATATATGATGGAATATTACTCAGCCATAAAAATAAACAAAATTGAGTTATCTGTAGTGAGGTGAATGGACCTAGAGTCTGTCATACAGAGTGAAGTAAGTCAGAAAGAGAAAAACAAATACCATATGCTAACACATAAATATGGAATCTAAAATAAAAGAAAAAAAAAGGTCAAGAAGAACCTAGGGGCAAGACGAGAATAAAGACACAGACCTACTAGGGAATGGACTTGAGGACACAGGGAGGGGGAAGGGTAAGATGGGACGAAGTGAGAGAGTGGCCTGGACATATATACACTACCAAATGTAAAATAGATAGCTAGTGGGAAGCAGCCGCATAGCACAGGGAGACCAGTTAGGTGTCTTGTGATCACCTAGATGGGTGGGATAGGGAGGGAGACACAAGAGGGAAGAGATATGGGGATATATGTGTATGTATAACTGATTCACTTTGTTATAAAGCAGAAAGTAACACACCATTGTAAAGCAATTATACTCCAATAAAGATGTTTAAAAAAAATAACACTTTACAGAGACTCAATGATTTGGCAATTAAATAACTTTAAATGAGGCTAATAAAACAAATGTGGATGTGGTTACTGTTATTCAGTGATCAGGATAGGAGTTATTGAATTAAAAACTAAAAATTGAGTTTATGCAAATAAAGAAGGGTTTCAGTTTTGTTTTGTCAAATTTGTTTTCCTCTCAGAAGGGAATAATTCTCAGAGTATCCCAATGGCATGCTAGTGTAGGGAGGAAAAAACTCAGAATCAGACTGGGCCATGACTAAGGGAACTGATCTAACCACTTCTGGGACAGGTGGTGAAGAGTTAAAATGTCTAAGAGACTGTGGTAAGTTCAGGTCTGATTCAAACTTGCTTTGACGCAAAAGGGTTCTAACTTGGTGGAGGAAGGCCCAGTAGGTCTTTCTGGGCATCAGTAGCTCTAGTAGTCAGATGGGTAGTACCTTATTGATTATGATGTCAAGGTACTACAATGACAAGATTTGTTAGCTCCGTGACAGAATGGTTTAAGCAGCTTAAAGACTGTCAGCATCTGCAGCTGAGCAGTTTTAGAGGACTAATATTTTCAAATAATCAATCTATGGGTCTGAAATGCCCTAACAACTGTCTACTGAAGAGTGAAGGGTTCAGGTTCTGGAATCAGACTCTCAAGGATTGAACCTAGGATGAGCCACATGAGACAGTCACTTCACCTTTCCGTGCCTCAATATCCACATCTGTAAAATAGGGATAATACAAGTACCTAAGCTCACAGGATTGATGTGAATATTACATAAATTGATACTTGTAAAACACTTTGAACAGTATATGAAACATAGTAATAAATAAGTTACTAATAACTCAGTTTTGTAAATATATATGCTACTAACTGAACCCAAATGTTTACTGATAGGCAAAATTTAATTGACCTTTGATGTTAAATAGCATATCTTTTCTAATTCTCTGCTTTCCATACATGCATATTTAGAACAAATGATAGAACTGATGGGTTAGAAGAGTAATACAGCTATTTAAACCAGGGTTTATTTGTCTTTTGAATTCAAAATGGCTATGTACTTCTCTAACTACTTGATTTTACATTCTATCCTTTTGGATGAAATATGAAAATGTAAATAGCAGCTCTCTATAAGGTCTAAGAAAAGGGCTACAAGGTGAGAGAGCATTCATCTTTTGTTTTGTTTACTCCCTTCACCTGAAGGCCATGCCGCTCTACTGCAAAGGCATTGAAACTCCATCACAAAAGAAATAATTTCACACAGAAGGGAGGCTGGGCAGAAAAAGAAATAGACATATACATATTCCTACTAGATCTCAGCTTGATTCTCAACATGCCTGGTACTCCTTTTGCAAAATCTACACATTCTTTTGTATTATACGAGTTCATTTTGATAATATTAGGCACTCAGCTTGTTGGTCGCTCCATTACAAATTTTTTAACAAGTCACCTCTGTTGTTCAGCTTGCATTTTATTCACCAGCACAACACAGAAGGGCACACACATGTGCACCCACACTACCAACAGAACAGAAATAAATAAGATTCAAATCAAGGATGTGTTTACAACTGGACTTGATTATGTGCAAAAGCATAAAAAATAACTGTTGGTGACATAATCTATCAAAAGTTTGTCTAACTTTATATGAATTTTGTCTCATACTTTCATCTCATATGAATATTTCAAAACAATAGCGTAGAAATGTCCATGCATGCAAAAGGCTTCCTTTTACAATTAATAACATGTACAGAACTCTTTGCTCTCTGTATGCTCTGGCTGTGAAACTACTTGTGTAAATAGCTTCAAGGTTGCATTTTGGGATCACTATACTACCACTTGGATACCTCATGATTTTAAAGGCTCTGTCGGTTAAGGATGATTACAAGGTATCCAATTAAATTTTCGAGTTGCACAACAATATGAGTGTACTTAGTGCCACTGAACTCTACAGTTAAATATGGTTAAAATAGTTATGTTTTATATTGTGTGACTTTTAGCACAATAAAAAACATTTAAAAACCTTCAATTTTATGAAAAATATATATAGATATAAGTTAAATATATGACAATTTATTATTAATTTTACATCTTTATTGGAGTATAATTGCTTTAAAATGGTGTGTTAGTTTCTGCTTTATAACAAAGGGAATCAGTTATACATATACATATGTTCCATATCTCTTCCCTCTTGCATCTCCCTCCCTCCCACCCTCCCTATCCCACCCCTCTAGGTGGTCACAAAGCACCTAGCTGTTCTCCCTGTGCTATGCGGCTGCTTCCCACTAGCTATTTATTTTACGTTTGGTAGTGTATATATGTCCATTCCCATGCCGCCCTCTCACTTTGTCACAGCTTACCCTTCCCCCTCACAATATCCTCAAGTCCATGCTCTAGTAGGTCTGTGTCTTTATTCCTGTCTTACCCCTAGGTTCTTCATGACATTTTTTTTTCTTAAATTCCAAATATATGACAATTTACTTTCAAAAGTTCTAAAAGGCAGAATTTTTAAAATCAGTCCCAAATAAAATTAGTGTGTTATTTATTTTTAGAACACCATCTAACACTAGAAAAATTTGGTAGAAGTTGCATTAATTGATGTAATAAGTGAGAGTTTCATCAGTATTTTGGGAAGTTTTACATTTTTATGTATCAGTGAGATTCCAAATACTCATGGTTATTATTATAGTACAATACTATTAAACTATGAACTCACAATGAGGCGCATTATACTAATACAGCATTTTAGTTAAGGTGAGCCAAGTGAATCACGTATTAATTATCTAGGGGCTACTGTTGATACAATATCCACATGGAAGCTTGGCTCCATCGTGGATGCTGGGGCCAATTTTGCCCTAGAGCAAACAATCTCTAAATTCTAGGTTAGCAGCTCACAGAAAACAAACAAGTGCGGACACCAGAGGCAGGCATGGCACATTAAAACTGCTGCTGCCACCACCAAGAAGCCTATGTGCAAGCATAGGTCACTAACCACACTGACCCTCCCGGGAGCCTGTGCAGCCCGCCACTGCCCGGGTCCCGTGCTCCAGGGATAACTTCCCTGGAAGAATGCATGGCACACCTCAGGCTGGTGCAATGTCACGCCGGCCTCTGCCGCCACAGGCTCATCCCGCATCTGTATCCCAACCTCCCCCCGGGCCTGAGTGAGCGAGAGCCCCCGGATCAGCCGCTCCTTTAACCCCAACCTGTCTGAATGAAGAACAGACACCCTCAGGCGACCTACACTCAGAGGCAGGACCAAATCCAAAGCTGAACCCTAGGAGCTGCATGAACAAAGAAGAGAAAGGGAAATTTCTCCCAGCAGCTTCAGGAGCAGTGGATTAAACATCCACAATGAACTTGATGTACCCTGTATCTGTGGAATACCTGAATAGACAACAAATTATCCCAAATTGAGGAGGTAGACTTTGGGAGCAAAGATATATATTTTTTCCCCTTTTTCTCTTTTTGTGAGTGTGTATGTGTATGCTTCTCTGTGTGATTTTGTCTGTATATCTTTGCTTTTACCATTTGTCCTAGGGTGCTGTCTGTCCGTTTTTTTTTTTAATTAAAATTTTTTTTCTTAATAATTATTTTTTATTTTACTTTATTTTATTTTATCCACTTTCTTTCTTTCTTTTTATCTGTTTTTTCTCCCTTTTATTCTGAGCCATGTGGATGAAAGGCTCTTGGTACTCCAGCCAGGCATCAGGGCTGTGCCTCTGAGGTGGGAGAGCCAAGTTCAGGACATTGGTCCAGAGAGATCTCCTAGCTCCATGTAATATCAAATGGCAAAAATCTCCCAGAGATCTCCATCTCAACCCCAAGACCCAGCTTCACTCAACGACAAGCAAGCTACAGGGCTGGACACCCTATGCCAAACAACTAGCAAGACAGGAACACAACCCCATCCATTAGTAGAGAGGCTGCCTAAAATCATAATAAGGCCACAGACACCCCAAAACACACAACCAGACATGGACCTGCCCACCAGAAAGACAAGATCCAGCCTCATCCACCAGAACACAGGCACTAGTCCCCTCCACCAGGAAGTCTACACAACCCACTGAACCAACCTTAGCCACTGGGGACAGACACCAAAAACAACAGGAACTACGAACCTGCAGCCTGAAGAAAGGAGACCCGAAACACAGTAAGTTAAGCAAAATGAGAAGACAGAAAAACACACAGCAGACGAAGGAGCAAGGAAAAAAAAGCACCAGACCTAACTAATGAAGATGAAATAGGCAGTCTACCTGAAAAACAATTCAGAATAATGATAGTAAAGATGATCCAAATCTTGGAAATAGAATAGAGAAAATACAAGAAATGTGTAACAAGGACCTAGAAGAACTAAAGAGCAAACAAACAGTGATGAACAACACAATAAATGAAATTTAAAATTCCCTAGAAGGGATCAATAGCAGAATAATTGAGGAAGAAGAACGGATAAGTGACCTGGAAGATAAAATAGTGGAAATAACTACTGCAGAGCAGAATAAAGAAAAAAGAATGAAAAGAATTGAGGACAGTCTCAGAGACCTCTGGGACAACATTAAATGCACCAACATTCGAATTATAGGGGTCCCAGAAGAAGAAGAGAAAAAGAAAGGGACTGAGAAAATATTTGAAGAGATTACAGTTGAAAACTTCCCTAATATGTGAAAGGAAATAGTTAATCAAGTCCAGGAAGCACAGAGAGTCCCATACAGGATAAATCCAAGGAGAAACATGCCAAGGCACATATTAATCACATATCAAAAATTAAATACAAAGAAAAAAATATTAAAAGCAGCAAGGGAAAAACAACAAATAACACACAAGGGAATCCCCATAAGGTTAACAGCTGATCTTTCAGCAGAAATTCTGCAAGCCAGAAGGGAGTGGCTGGACATATTTAATGTGATGAAGGACAAAAACCTACAACCAAGATTATGCTACCCAGCAGGGATCTCATTCAGATTTGATGAAGAAATTAAAACCTTTACAGACAAGCAAAAGCTAAGAGAATTCAGCAACACCAAACCAGCTTTACAACAAATGCTAAAGGAACTTCTCTAGGCAGGAAACACAAGAGAAGGAAAAGACCTGCAATAACAAACCCAAAACAATTAAGAAAATGGTAATAGGAACATACATATCAATAATTACCTTAAATGTAAATGGATTAAATGCTCCAACCAAGAGGCAGAGACTGGCTGAATGGATACAAAAACAAGACCCGTATATATGCTGTCTACAAGAGACCCACTTCAGACCTAGGGACACATACAGACTGAAAGTGAGAGGACGGAAAAAGATATTCCATGCAAATGGAAATCAAAAAAAGCTGGAGTACCAATTCTCATATCAGACAAAATAGACTTTAAAATGAAGACTATTAAAAGAGACAAAGAGGACGCTACAAAATGATCAAGGGATCAATCCAAGAAGAAGATATAACAATTGTAAATATTTATGCACCCAACATAGGAGTACCTCAATACATAAGGTGAATACTAATAGCCATAAAAGGGGAAATCGACAATAACACAATCATAGTGGAAGACTGTAACACCCCACTTTCACCAGTGGACAGATCATCCAAATTGAAAATAAATAAGGAAACACAAGCTTTAAATGATACATTAAACAAGATGGACATAATTGATATTTATAAGACATTCCATCCAAAAACGACAGAATACACATTTTTCTCAAGTGCTCATGGAACATTCCCCAGGATAGAGCATATCTTGGGTCACAAATCAAACCTTGGTAAATTTAAGAAAATTGAAATTGTATCAAGTATCTTTTCTGACCACAATGTTATGAGACTATATACCAATTACAGGAAAAGATCTGTAAAAAATACAAACACATGGAGGCTAAACAATACACTACTTATTAACCAAGAGATCACTGAAGAAATCAAAGAGGAAATCAAAAAATACCTAGAAACAAATGACAATGAAAACACGACAACCGAAAACCTATGGGATGAAGCACAAATTGCAGCAGAAAAACTATATGATCATCTGAACAGATGCTGAGAAAGCTTTCAACAAAACTCAACACCCATTTATGATAAAAACCCTCCAGAGAGTAGGCATAGAGGGAATTTTCCCCAATATTATAAAGGCCATATATGACAAACCCACAGCCAACATCATCCTCAATGGTGAAAAACTGAAACCATTTCAACTAAGATCAGGAACAAAACAAGGTTGCCCCCTCTCACCACTATTATTCAACATAGTTTTGGAAGTTTTAGCCACAGCAATCAGAGAAGAAAAAGAAATAAATGGAATCAAATCGGAAAAGAAGAAGTAAGGCTGTCACTGTTTGAAGATGGCATGATTCTATACATAGAGAATCCTAAAGAAGCCACCAGAAAACTACTAGAGCTAATCAATGAATTTGGTAAAGTAGCAGGATACAAAATTAATGTACAGAAATCTCTAGCATTCCTACACACTAATGATGAAAAATCTGAAAGTGAAATTAAGAAAACACTCCCATCTGCAACAAAAAGAATAAAATATCTAGGAATAAACCTACCTAAGGAGACAAATAACCTGTATGCAGAAAACTCCAAGACACTGATGAAAGAAATTAAAGATGATACAAATAGATGGAGAGATATACCATGCTCCTGGATTGGAAGAATCAACATTGTGAAAATGACTCTACCACCCAAAGCAACCTACAGATTCAATGCAATCCTTATCAAACTACCACAGGCATTTTTCACAGAACAAGAACAAAAAAATTCATAATATGTATGGAAACACAAAAGACCCTGAATAGCCTAAACAATCTTGAGAAAGAAAAATGGAGCTGGAGGAATCAGGCTCTCTGGCTTCAGAAAATACCACAAAGCTGCAGTAATCAAGACAGTATGGTACTGGCACAAAAACAGAAATATAGATAAATAGAACAGGATAGAAAGCCCAGAGATAAACTCACACACATATGGTCACCTTATATTTGATAAAGGAGGCAAGAATAAAGAGTGGAGAAAAGACAGCCTCTTCAATAAGTGGTGCTGGGAAAACTGGACAGGTACATATACAAGTATGAAATTAGAACACTCTCTAACACCATACACAAAAATAAACTCAAAATGGATTAAAGACCTAAATGTAAGGCCAGACACTATCAAACTCTTAGAGGAAAACATAGGCAGAACACCCTATGACATAAATCGCAGCAAGATCCTTTTTGACCCACCTCCTAGAGAAATGGAAATAAAATCAAAAATAAACAAATGGGATCTAATGAAACTTAAAAGCTTTTGCACAGCAAAGGAAACCATAAACAAGATGAAAAGACAACCCTCAGAATGGGAGAAAATATTTGCAGATGAAGCAACTGACAAAGGATTAATCTCCAAAACATAGGAGCAATTCATGCAGCTCAATATCAAAAAAAACAAACAACCCAATACAAAAATGGGCAGAAGACCTAAATAGACATTTCTCCAAAGAAGACATACAGATTGCCAACAAACACATGAAAAAAATGCTCAACATCATTAATCATTAGAGAAATGCAAATCAAAACTACAATAAGATATCATCTCACACCGGTCAGAATGGTCATCATCAAAAAATCTACAAACAATAAATGCTGGAGAGGGTGTGGAGAGAAGGGAACCCTCTTGCACTGTTGGTGGGAATGTAAATTTATACAGCCACTATGCAGAACAGTATGGAGGTTCCTTAAAAAACTAAAAATAGAGCTAGCATACGACCCAGCAATCCCACTACTGGGCATATACCCTGTGAAAACCATAATTCAAAAGGAGTCATGTACCACAATGTTCATTGCAGCTCTATTTACAATAGCCAGGACATGAAATCAACCTAAGTGCCC
Source organism: Mesoplodon mirus (assembly GCF_964341445.2). NCBI lineage: Eukaryota > Metazoa > Chordata > Mammalia > Artiodactyla > Ziphiidae > Mesoplodon > Mesoplodon mirus. Next base: position 25,088,695 of record NC_138992.1, on the reverse strand, counting down.
ATCAACAGATGAATGGATAAAGAAGATGTGGCACATATATACAATGGAATATTACTCAGCCATAAAAAGAAACAAAATTGAGTTATTTGTAGTGAGGTGGATGGACCTAGAATCTGTCATACAGAGTGAAGTACGTCAGAAAGAGAAAAATAAATACCATATGCTAACACATATATATGGAATCTAAGCAGAAAAAAAAAATGATCATGAAGAACCTAGGGGCAAGACGAGAATAAAGACACAGACCTACTAGAGAAGTGACTTGAGGATATAGGGAGGGGGAAGGGTAAGCTGTGACAAAGTGAGAGAGTGGCATGGACATATATACACTACCAAACATAAAACAGATAACTAGTGGGAAGCAGCCGCATAGCACAGGGAGATCAGCTCAGTGCTTTGTGACCACCTAGAGGGGTGGGATAGGGAGGGTGGGAGCGAAGGAGATGCAAGAGGGAAGAGGTGTGGGGACATATGTATATCTATAACTGATTCCCTTTGTTATAAAGCAGCAACTAACACACCATTGTAAAGCAATTATACTCCAATAAAGATGTTAAAAATAAATAAATAAATAAATAATTTTTTAAAGCAATGAAATCTAGAAAAACACAATAGGTAATTCTATTGTATATATATTAAAGAATTAAAACAGAAAAGCAATATTAAAGCTTTACAGTGTTGGAAAATTTTATTAACACCCCCTTTTACCTCAATTTCAATTTTCATGAGTGTTTGTCTTTAATTATCCTTAAGATATTTTTCTACACACTTGGTAGAATATATCTGCCAATCCCAACTCTGCCAGACAGATTTAAGTCAGGTAAATATTCTCACATGGACTATAATATAGGCTTGTGGGATTGTTTTTTATTATGAAAATTTCCAAACATACATGAGGTAGAGAGAATAGTAAAATAAACACCTGTGAACCCATCATCTACTTTCAACACTTATCAACATTTGCCAATTTTGTTTCATTTGCTTTTTCTTATCCCCTTCCCTGTATTCCCACACTGAGAATACTTTAAAACAACTCCCAATACCACATCCTTTTCTATAAATGTTTCAGTATTTATTGTTAACACTTATAAAAAATAATAACAATGTGACTACCATATCTAACAAAACTATCAACGATCTCTTTCTATCATCTAATAACAATTTTTTGATTCTATTTTCCAAATTTTCTCCAAAGAGGTGAAAAAGAAAAAGAAAAAGAAAGAAAAACTACTCTTACAGTTGCTTTGGTCAAATCAGGATCCATACAAAATTTACAGATTTCATTTGGTTGATATGTCACTAAAGTCTCTTTTAATGTTGAAAATCTCTGACCCCCATCTTATTTTTACTGTCATGTATTTATGGAAAAATATGGTCTTTTGAAGGCAGGGAGAATAAAAATAGGATAAAACTCAACTGATCAAAATTTTACCGTCATCTAGTTTTTGCTGAGAGTTATTAATTTTACGAAATTATTAAAGCAAGCAGTTTTCTCTGTTTCGAGAACAGCTCTGGAGGTAAGAGGGCTGATAATGTGGACACGGTTCCTGATCCACCTAAGTCCCATTTCAACCAGAGCAGTTCTGTTTCTCTCTGCTTTATATCTGGGACTTTCACATAGAATCCAGCATTAAGCCTGGATTCAAATTCTTCCCTTTACTGAATTATTTAACCACTCTCTGCATATTGCCTCCTACATATGCCACATCTTTTCTGCAGGCAAAGCACGCTGAACCGCTGAATTCTCAAAGTTCCACTGCCTAAGGTCTTTTTGCTTCATGGAACTTCCATCCATTTTAGGATGACAGAATGGGGGGGGGAGAGTACATCATTAAACAACACTTTTAAAGAGCTTCTCAGTTTTTCCAAAAAGTTATCACTAAAATCTTTTTAACTTGGACTCTGGCCTCACCTTGCTGAGAGTCATGTTTGTATATATTCATAACAGAGGGAATTCCAAGAGCACTTACTCTTATAATAGATAGAATCCTACCATGGTCTGAGGTTTATTTTCCTGGACCAAAGTCCATTAGAAATGCCCAATTAAAGGGAGAGAATTTGCTACTGCTAGAAATTTAGAAAATAGAATACCTGATATATTCATTTATTTACTAAATGGACAAATGTTATATTTTTATAAAACCAAATGGCATAATATTAACCTGTTATCATTCATTGAACCCTTACTATATGTAAGGATCTGTTCCAAGTTCTTTACACATATCACTTAGATTGATCTTCAAAACAACCTTTGAGGTAGCACTATTATCTCCATTTTTAAATATGGAAAAAATGGAAACTTAAATAACTTAAGACAACTATCAAAAATTACAAAGCCAGCAAGGGGAAGAGCTAAGACTTGAATTCATGTAATACAAATCCGTCTTGAGCCTGTCTTAACCATTACCTATAGAGCCTGAAGTCTACTAGTGAACAAGCAGCCTTGAAAGTCATTGAGGAAATCCTACTACAACAAAACCTGACAAGATCCATGATACAGATTCTGAACAAAAAAGAAAAAATGAAATATTTTTTGGATATTTTGTTGAGAAAAATGGAGAATGTATTTTATAGTACATTTATAAATGCATTTGTCCTAAATGGTCAAATAATTATTTAGTATCATTAACAATAGAGAAGTAAATTTCTATATTCTTGAAAATAATATCATTTATATAATTTATATAAAAATGTATTCTTAATAAATAAGTTGTTTTATGTTCTGTAGGCTCAACACTTTTTAGTGGTAGATTTAAGAATTCAGGGAGTAGCAGAATCTATTAAGTAACTTTTGTACTCATAATTATTACAAAATAAAATGTTAGTCATAAAGATCCTGGGATTTGCAGCCTTGAAAACCTAGATTTGATCAGCTTTGGTATTTACTATTGCGTGACCTTGACCAAGTTATTAAATCTTTCTGAATCTTTTTCCTAATCTGCAAAATAATACCCACTCCCTAGGATTGTTGTGAAGGGTGACCTATAAAGCATCTTGCCCAGCAGGTGCTTAATATACACAATAACGCTAACACATACACACACACACAAACGTACACCATACCCTGTGGCCTTTCAAATCTCTTTTAAAAAAGTTAAAGTCAATATATGGTTTTGTAAATAAATGAAATTAACCATTCATTTTTTCTAAATTTTGCCAAATGTGATGCTCAGCAGTAATAGTAGTAATCTTAACAATGGGAACAAATAAAACTTAACAATGGAAACAAATAAGAATGATAGAATATCAGTTTTGAAAGAGACTTTATCAGTCATTTAGTCCAAATCATCAGATTCTATAAATATCCTTTTAGTCCCTTAACCTTCACAGGGAATATATATACACATAAAGGAGCATAGAGGAATTACTGAAATAAATCTACCTAAGATGCATTGTTCAAGGAACATAATGAATTGTAGTAGTGGAGAAATGGTCTTATTTATTGTTTCAGTTCCCCAAAAGACTTTTCTTCTATAGTTATTTTTATTCTTTCCAGAAACAATCTCGAACTGTTTTGTCCATAATCACAGGAAGAAAAAAAAAAAAACATTTTATGTTAGTCTGAAAAGGGTTACTCTTCTAAATACAACTGAAGTAACAAATCTCACTACTGTTGTCTTAATATATTCACCATCACTGTTGTTGCCCTTGTCATTGGATTATTGGCAACATCATTATCATCATTATTATAACCAAATGCATCTAATCATCATCCAAAATTTCATTCCAAACATCCATACATTTTAAAGTTAGCTATTATTTACTATGTGTAAGACTACATTAATTGCTGAGAAACTTACAAACAAATGGAAATTCTACACCTTGAATATGAATATATTTCAGCTTTTCATACAAAGACACTTTTGACTAGATATCATTTTGGTATACAGATAAGGCTGAAACAAATTTGAGACAGCTTTTTCCTTCACTTGGTGCACATGTAAATCTTATTTGGATTAATATCACTAGTTGATAAGCAATGAGACTAATGGTGTTTGAGTCTGTGCCTCTTGATGCAAAACGTTTGTATATATAGATCAATTTATTTCCTTTTAAGAAAATTGATAGACATATTATGTTAAAACAAACCAACCTTCCACTGAGCTATTAAAATCCAATTTTTGAGAGGTGGTCTTTCATTAACAATGAACTGGAGCTTATGAAAAATTAGTGATGATTTAATAAATAACCAGTGGTGATTAATAAGTAACCTGTCTCTAATCTCATGTTGCACCAATCTACAACTTACACATGGGTTGTGTCTGAAAGGTATTACCAGCAGGCTGTTAACATTGTAAAATGCACATTCTGATGGAAACAATGTAAAAATGATAGGTATCCAGATTAACTCACAAGATCAACTTGACCTGAAATGAGTGTTCATGAAAATTAGAGAATATTTTAACTGTACAAGGGATTTCATGATCATCTGTTTCAATTCTTTGTTTTACAAATGAGATAGTTGAAGTATAAAAAGATTGAATGATTTACAATATCAATCCTGTAGGAAAATGCATTCTAAGCTCCAGTTAGAATATCAAGAATCATATCCCAACAGGGTTTGGGACTTCACTGGGACAAGAGAGGTTAAAGTCCGTAGCCATGAATAACTTAATTACTAAACCTGCATGGAAAACACTGTTTAATCTTTTTATGCCTGTAGCATTATATTCAAAGGCATGTCCAAGTTGATCACTAAGGTGGAGAAGTGGGAAAAAGTGTTTATACTGAAGTGTAGTATTTTCAAATTGGAATATGGATATGTGTAGTAGTCTGATAATGATTGTACTCTTGTTCTGCCTTATTCTCATCAGATTTGTATCTTTTTTCCCCACTGTTAGAGGGTGAAAGCCCTTGTACTACTGTGTGATAAAGTATTCAAGTTCCTTGTGTTGTTTAGATATATCAGAAGTTGTGAAGTGTAGAATCATTCTAAATATTCTAAATTGCTTAATAAGGTACAATTCTGATGGAAATATCTGATATTACATTATAAAAGAAGCTTTTTTACTTATATGTGTAAAATGTATTCATAGAAGTGTATAAAGCATTTAGCTTTTAAAAGAAGCTATGTGAAAAATGTGTTTTGGATTGTCTTCAATGGAAAAATGGTTGGAAATTAATCATTTTGTATCCGAGTACAAAAGGAGCTAAAATAGCATCACCTCCACTCCTCCCAATTTACTTGTAGGAATAGTTAACTGTTCAAAGCCCCGATCAAAGATAAAAAAGAGAGAAAGATCATCTAAAAATATGAGTTTAAAAAACAACAAACTATTTACTTTTTCTTCTACTTACCACATGAAACATAAGAATAATTAATAATAACTTTTAACTAAATACTTAAAGTTAATTTATAATCATATTATTATTAAGAATCTCTAAGGAACATAAATTATTTGTGCATGTTGTATTGTGTGTTGGTTAAATGGTTTACAAAGTCATTGTAACTAATTTTAAAACATCAATGAAACATTTTTTTTTCTCCAATGAATAAAATCTTGTTTTTAATGCAGTTTTTGTCAAAACTCTCCCTGTAGATCAAGGATACAGTATATAATCCCATAAAAGTATTCAATGTTGCCCATATATGTATGACCTTCATTCAAATTACCATCAGATAATTTTTGCTTATTTTCACATTTCTATTCTTCTATTTCTTTTTTAATTTAATAAAAATTTTGTTATTTAAATGTTTCTTATATAATAGTTATTCTAAATAAGTAATTATATTTTTTTCTTAAATGTTAGTTGTTAGATTCTTTACAATTAAATGATGCTAGACCCTAATTAGCAATAACCATTTAGCAAAAAAAAAAAAAAAAGAACACATGTAAAATAAAACAATTATAATTTATTAGGCATAATATATTACAAAATAAATAAGATTTCCTGAAAGCCTTTGGACAGTATGCTGCAAAAGGGTCACATGTGGCTTACAGGTAAATTTTTGAAATCAGAACTATTAGAAATCGTAGACTAAATTCTATTTTTATACACTTTTTCATACTTAGAGATGATAAGTATAGTATTTTAAATAATATTCTGATTTCAATTTCTGAACTCCAAATACTTTTTTAGGTTAATCTGAATTTAATTTATGGATTAGGTAATTCATTTAAATTCAGTGAAGGGTAAAAAGGGACCACGAAAAAAAATCCAAAGGAAGTCTACTGTCACTCTTTTATGGACACATTCACTACACTTACTTATGCTGCCAGGAGTTTGATTGTCCTGGGTTTTATTTATGATGACCTGAGCAGTAGCTGTTATTATCCCCATTTTGAGGATGAGGAATCTGAGGCCTCAAGGCCACCCCAAGAGAAACTTGTGCAGCTGAGATTCACAACCAAGTCTCTTGAACTAACACCTACCTTTAACCACTGTAGTAAACAATGGCATATCAAGCATATTGCACATTCAGAATGGACATTCCCTTTTCCATATGGTAAAAAGTTTTCATTAATAATCAGAAAATGGATAAGTAATAATGGCTAGAAAAGAAATACAGTGAAAACATTTCTGTTATTGAACTCTGTGCATAATAATACATATAATTATATGCATAATATGTATAATTATACAATAATAATTATATATGATAATGTATATTATAGTAGTAAAAATTCAAAATAAGAAAATAAATGTTATAGTACAATCAAGGAAAGATTACTGGGGTAATATTTTAATTATATGAGTGTAATTTTGAAAGATGTAGAAAAACAAAATTTTACTGAAGTTTGGACTGTATTTCAGTTTTTAAAACTTTACAGAAAAAAAGAATTCCAAGTATCTACATAGGATGACTTAAATGAAATAAGTCAAGATCTCTTTCTTTGCCTTACAATCACTGCTCTATTATGTTAATATTGTTTAAATGAAGGAATGCAGAGTACACTGCGACTGAGGACACAAAACAAAGTGAGCTGGAAGGATTCCAAATCATTAAAAAACTTACTCTAAAAAAATGATTGTGTTTGCTTAGTTCTAGTGGGTCAAGGGCAAAAACACGAAGTAAAATGAAATAGCACTGGTGAATTGGTATGTGTGGGGGGCGTATGAAAATATTTTAAAAAATTAATTGCACATTTCAATATGGTTTGCATTGATTGTAAACTGTCTATAATAATTTTAGAAACAATTCTTTTGCATCAAAGAAATTAAAAAGAATCACGTCATGTTTAATTCTTTATTTTTCATTTTATTATATAAAAAGCTGAAAAAAAATGGAATTGTCGCATTCAATTCAATGAGTAGTTCCTGGCCACTCTGGGACCCCTTCCTGTACAATCATGAAGCCAGCCTGATGCCCCCACTTTCATCTCCTAAAATTATATGTTCTCCCCAATGTCGCTGACCTTGTTTATCTAGACTCTATATCATTTTCTTAGCTAGTGTCTATTCATCTTTGAGGACTCAGCTCAGAGAAGCTTCAGCTCAGAGAAGCCATCACTGAGTACTCATTACCTTAGAATTTATTGGATTAAGGGTTGCTCATATAAGTCTTCATAGTATCCAGTGCTTATTCTGGTCATATAAGTCATTATATTATTTTGAAATTTTAATTTAAATATCTTTTCCTCCACTGCTTGATATTATTTATTTGTGTATCCCTGTGTATCCTTCTTTCCTAGCACTCACCACATGTTTGTGCAATAAATGTAGAATTCCAGTTATGTACTAAAAAAATAGAAATGCTGAGACAATGTTTTCACTCTTCAGGTAATCACAGTACCTTGCAATCATTTTAAACACCAGGTGTTAAAAAAGATTGTGTCAGCATGGCCCTCCTTTTTCATTTTCTTTGTTTTGTCTCACAAACAATCAATTATTTAAGCAATTATCAATCATATTTGACAGAGCTTCCTTAAATATAAATTGAACTGCCACAAGTTGCTTAAAAAGAATACCAAAAATGAGGATATTTAGTTCAGTATGCTCGAGATTTATGGCCTCATGTCTTTCAGGAGGCAATACAGAATGCTACCAATACAATAAAAACAAGCTGCCTGTTCTCTGCCAAATCTCTGCTAACTTGAGGAAAGACATCTTCCTGGTCACCTGATCCTTTTAACAGTATTTGCGATGACCTACTCTGTGCCCATGTTAGGTCCTGAGGTACAGGTTTTGACCCTTGATGCTCCTTCCTTGAGTGCCTCCTTCTGATAGCCTCACACATAAAAGCACACAAGTCATTACTTTCTAAATATGTCTTGATTCTAATTGACCACACTTCTCCTCTCCATTTCCATCATTACATCCTCAGTTCAGGCCTATATCATCTCCTCTTTACTGTCCCTGTGTATAAATCTGGAACAATTCCACTTCATTCTCCACACCTTTATGAAAGTGATTTATCTACAACGTAAACCTGATCATATAACTTCCCTATACGACAGTTTTGCTGTAGAATTGAGCAGATGGGCTACATGAGTAACTTGATATTTTCATCTTCTTTTCCCCCCAACTACTTCCCTGGTACTTAATTTCTAAAGTTTATCTAGTTCCCTAGTTTATCTAGTTCTAGTGACACAACTACTGTTAAGAAAAATACTCATAGGCGCTTTTTCACTTTCTGATATGAACTCGAGATCATTAAACCATATTAGTGTTTTATTAATGCTCATTACACAATAGCAACTGTTTTGCAGTTTTTAAAGTCTTGATCTGTTATTCAGTCCCTAGAAAAAGGATGTGGAAGCACTAAAAGCCAAACTAAGATCAGACTATTAAGAATTTAAGCACACACAAAAATATTCTTAAAACAGAGATATAAAATAATTTCATTATATGAAATTATATGAATTATAACTCATATGAATTATATTATTAAAATTTCATTATATAAGATTTCATTATATAATTTCATTATAGAAGGTAAAAACTTGGATATACCAAGCAACCATGTAGAGATTTGATCTAAGGAAGCAAGAAGGGGAAAAAAACCCTGGAAATTTGGCTTTCAAGTTCATGGCCAGATTAGAAGTCAGGTCAATATCCATTTATTCAACAAATATTTATTGAGTGCTGATATGTATAGATAAAAATTCTTGGAGCTGAGAATATACAGTCTCTGCCCTCAAGGATCTCACTGGCTAGTGGAGGACACAACATATTAGTATACACTTATGACCCTGTATAGTAAATTCAGCAGTTAAGATTCTTTCCTTAGTGTTCTGTTCATGCTACTACTTTCTTGGTATGCCTTCTTTCTTCCCCTCTACATGTATGACATCTACCACTTAGCCAACAGAAAATAAGTCTCATCTCCTCCCTAAACCCTCTTTGAATTCTCATCATTCAACCCCCATATTTTCAATTTGCTTGAACTCCTAGGTATCAATACCTGCACCACTCATTCTGATATGCACATGTTGCCATTAGTTCTTATTTAAAGATAATCCTTTATGGCAGCCACTCATGCTGAAATAGGCACTGCGGACACAAGTGTAACAAACAACAGGCACAGTTTGAGATCTCATAGAAACGGCAGTCTAACACTGAAGACAGTCATTAAACGCTGAATTATAGGTAAAAGAAATGAGTACTATGACTCCAGGGTGTGGCATGATAACATGAAATTACAGCAATATTTTTTGTATTACTAGTATGAAAAAAATATAAGAAAGGCTTCATACGGCACCTCCTACATGGATTTCTTCTCAGGCAGAGGGTTTCAAAAGAAACTGCGGTTAATCACCAAAAACTGTGGGAAACCTAACCTAAATCACATTGAATTTTACTAATATATATAGACAATCAATAATTTAAAATGTTTATAACCAAAATCTCCAAAATGTCAAACTCATTTACAAACATGGAATAAGTCTTATTCTGCTGAAATAAGTCACCAGAGACTTTTTTCCCCTTTTTATAAAGAACTTAAAGTTTAGAAATTATCAGTGATTTGTCAGTAAACAACATTCACTGAGAAATCACTATACTGTAGACTTTATAGAAATATAACAAATTAGAGTTTAAAGTTTCTGTACTTCAGCAACAGGTGGAAATAGGAAAAAAATAAAAAAGTGTCCAGTGCCCTGAGTAGGTTAAAACAATGCAAATTAACAATCTAATTCTACGCAATACCCATACATTTCTAATGCCAATAAAATATCAATCATTTTGGAAACTGAGGCCAGTGTCTTCATTTATCCCTAATAATTTTTTCATAAAATCTTCTTACAAATACCTTTTATAATGTCCAACATGCCTATGGCAGGGAGGAAAACAAACATAAGTTTACTGAATGGGAGTACTTGTACTATATATATCATGTCAGGAAGCTTTAGAATCAGTTTTCAAACCCCAATTCTCTATTTCCCCTCCATTACTCTCTTCCCTAAACAAATCCAAGAATTAGCTATAAAATGATTCAGTGGAAGAGTGACAAAGGCAAAATTAAGCCTTTGGAAATTAAGGAGAAAGCCGTTATCTCCAACCCCTGTTGCCTCCCTCTATAACTCTTCCTAAAGTAGATACACTATCCTGTGAAAAAAATGTTACGTGATTAAATCCACACATTTATGTAATCAATCTTATTAATCATTATCTATGTCAGATACTCAAGGTCAGACTGAAACATGTGGGCATCCTCAGCTTGCTGATAACTTGTTGCTCCTTCAAACCAATATTCTTTAATTACTACCGAGTGAAATTGGTTTTTAAGTAAAAAACAGTATACTTTTTTATGTTCAAAACATGGGATTTTTCATATGTATCTGAACTTAAGAGTATTTATGAACCAGACAATACATATCTTAGAAGATGTAGTAAACTACTCACACAAATAACCTGGTAAACAATCCTTTGCCAAACGTTAGTAAGTTTCAGAATTTCAGTTGATGGCAACTGCTGATTTCAGCTGATACTAGGTTCACTAGTCTAGAAATTGATGGTACAGATAATACAGAACCTACATTAGCCTGTCCCAAATGTACTAAAGAGAGATAGTTCAACAGAAAGAAAAAGGGATTTAATTTAGTTGTTAGGCGTATACATGTGTGAGTATGTGAGTGTGTTGTGTTTTCACTTCCACTTGTGGTACTTAGATGGGGATTCTAGATGGGGATGGGATAGATTTGTATTTCTGTGGGATGATGCCTGTGCAGCTGCCTAAGTTCTGCCAGCCCCAAGATCAAGCTCTGAAGATAATTAAAACATTATTGTCATCAAGCCAGTCCCTACCCTTACAGATATTAAGGTTAATAAACTTTATTAGAATATAGGCCATTGAATAGCAGTTAGAAGAGATACAAAACTGAAAGAAGGCTGAACTACCTCTGGATAAGAGACACCTGATGTCTCCTTTCAGTTTTGATGCTTAAAAGGCATATTCTAAATAGAAAATTACTGAATAGAAAAAATTAGTTTTTAATGTTACCATTAAAATATCAATACTTTAAAAATGTTATTTTTGTTTAAAGCTGATTGGTAATATAAAGCAGGGGGTGATCACTTATTTAAGAATAATTTCCTGAAAATACAGTTTCTTATTATATATTTAGTTTATATACATAAACCATATGGTAGTAAACTTTAAGTTGTGGATTGTTAGTAATAATTTAAAGAAAAGGACAGTAAGAAAAATGAATGGTGATGAGGTATGGCATGTGTCTACAGTTTAATTTCTTTCGAGAGGCAGAGCTTGAAGAACAGAGGAATGATGGATGATTTCTGTAGACTGTACTACTCAGTAAATATGTGAAGGCCACCTTGAGCTGTGAAATCTACTCTGTCTACAAAGTGAACATTTTTTTAACTGACCCATGCTTGTCACTCTAATGTGAATCTTGCTATGCTTTATATCTGCATGTTACTTTTCAGAGATTTGCTGGTTATGTGACAAGCATTGATGAAGTACTACATAGTGAGTAATAATAACCACAACATAACAAAAATGGGGTAGAGAGGACATAATGCTTAGTAACAACCTTTTTCCTTTCCAAACAAATTTCTCCTCCCCTGTGCCCAGCCTGCAACTTTTCTCTCTCTCTCTTAGAGAATATACCTCTCTTAAACTCAGTCTTAACCTCTGAATCTCAGTTTTCTTTTCCTTTCATCTCTCTAGTCTGCCTCCCTCCCTCTCTCCTCTTGATTTGACATTACACCATCCTAACGAATCATAAGAAAACTGGCAAATACTTCCAGCAGGAAAGAAAATGAGTGAACAAAGCAGTAATCCAAAGAAGGGGTAAGACTATGAACACTCACATGATAATAAATATTTTCCCATCATACAAGAGTTAGAAAAACATGCCTATTACATTTTGTATTGCCCTTTACTGTATACTCAAGTTTTCAGAAAAAGTGTTTTCACACTGAAGGTCAAGACTCTAATAAAATCAATTTATTAGATGAGAACAAGCATTATATTTTATGAATTAGAGCAATACTGAACAGGGTAGAATAGAATAGAATGGGAAAAAAATAGATCAGAGACATTTCAGGGCAAAAAAGGGAAACTAAGTATGAACTGTATTGAGAGGCAAAAATTTCTTCTTCATGAGGGTGTCAGTCAAAAAATTTGAAAGTTTGTGATGATATTAGGTGCTAACCTATTAATTTCTACATAAAGACAGAATATTAATCTTGAAGAATATTTATTTTAATGCTTTGTTAAAACTAGTAATTGAGATCCAACCACATTTTGGCATGAATTACAGGGACAAAAGACCATGTCCCCAATTAAATTATTATTCCAGAAGTAGAGGCTGATCAGTTAAAACAAAAGTTTGTGTGAGAACGGTGCTATCATTGCTTATTTAGAAATAAGTTTAGTGTAAGCTCATATTCTGAGAAGACAAAATAACTCACTGTAGACAGCTAGCTCCCAAGGGCCGAAATGATCTACAGCAGGGAAAGAATGAAGAATGTTCCTTTTATGTTTTTACCAGCTGTGTGGTTCTTGTGGGCAGAGAAGTTTAGGAACATATCTGTCACCTTAAAAAAAAAAATGTACCCAAACAATGATCATAATTTTTTGCTTTACAAATGACTGCAGAAGTACTTTTTACTCAAGTTAATAATTAACTTTGGATTTAGTGAGTTAAAAAGAAGGTAGTAAATCACCTATTTCAGTGGTAAATTCTTTGTGTTAAGATAAATTATTTCTTGCTTTTATTGTATGAATATTATGGTAATTACACAGAGTTTACTTGCAAATTCCCATTAATGTGTGCATATGATGTAGTAGCTATTTTGTTTCTTAAATAGGGTATAGGTGATAAAACTGTCAGGAAATTGGATAGACTTTTAAATATTCTAACTCCAGACCCCCTCCATTTGCTGACAGAATAAACTTAGAGATCTTTGCCTATGCCCAAGCATTCTTGAGAGTTTGCTCAAGGCATTGTGAAGCGGTAGCTATGAATAAAGTCTAATAGACTTGAGCTGCAAACCCAACACTAAGGCTCACTAACAAAATGATTTGGGGCAAGGTAATAAAATAAGCCTATTTCATCCCACTGTTTTAAAGATTAAATGAGATAATAATGCAAACCCCTCACATAATGCCTGACATATGATCAGCATGACTGCATTTATTTTTATATAATTTTCGTGGCAGAGCTGTGATTGATACCAGGTTGGTTGTTCGACTTATAAATGCAACTTTCAACCCACTCTATTAATTTATTATCATCATCATCATTTCTGTAGGTAACTTTTTAAACATGTTCCTTTTACTCTCCAACTCCAAACAGCTACAAGCATTCTCTCTTCTATGGGCCCTTTAGTATTTATAATCTATACCACATAATAGTATCTAAAATGCTGTATAGTTACTAGTACTATGTGTGTTTTCATAGTTGGCCTTTCTTTTCCCCAGAAGGAGATCTTAAACATCTCATAAGAGAGAAAAAAATATTACCACTTGATTCCTCTTAGCAAATGTAAATTTACTGTGATGTTAAAGAAGCTCCTGTCTTGCACAGGCTCCTTCAAAGACCCTGGAAGAGGACCATCAATGTGTTCACAAGAATATACGGTTTGGCAAAATTTGTGAAAGCAACATATTCTTTTTCTTAAAGAGGGTTCCTCCAAATAGATCAGCTTTAGGCCACACAAAACCTGTATCCATTCCCACCTCTGGGCATGAACTCAAAGAGAGAGGTCATTTATTTGTAAAGTTGCCTCCAGCTTGAAAATCTTTGATATTCTAATTTTTTGGAAACGAATTCAATGACTAGTTCACCAGAGTAGGTCTTCAGTTCAGAGTATATCTTGACTGACTGCATAATTTCAGCAAATAGGGAGATGCACATTACTTCATCTGCTCTTAAGACAGTACAGAAGCTATTCTTGGAGTTGGCAATCAAAACAGTGTTTAGATTTTGGATGGGGAAGTGAAACCAGAGACACTGGGGACTGTCAGCTTTAGGAAAATGTTTTTAAAATAAACTAAGTTTGATTTAAGAAAAATGATGTATGGAAAGGTGATGAACAAGTAGTTATTTTTCTTAAAAATAGAGAATACATTTTGGGGGTGGGAGAGATAGAATTAAATTCACAAACATGCCAATAATATTAATAATAATAACAACAATAAAATGATATCAACAGTAAGCAGAGTGCTAAATGCCTTATAAACACTATCTAAACTCTAAACAATTCTGTGAGGAAGGTATTAATATTCCTGTTTCATATATAAGGTAGTTGACACTTAGCACTAAATAATTGCACATGATCATACAGCTAATAAAAGATAAGCCAGCACTAGAACCTAGCCCATTTGACTCTTAACCATTGCACCTACTGCATGTATACTGTATGTCAAAACTGAAAATCTTGGCTTTTAAAACTAGGAAAGTCATTGGAAAACTTGTTTATTCATCATGAGCTTATTCCTAGGGTCAGATTTCTTAGGTTCATTTCAGTGAAATAAGATCTAGGCTCTGGAAACTAATAAACCCTGGGTGTAGGATGCAACAACTTAAAATATTTTTTGTTAAGTAATCATTTTTCACAGCAGTTAGTAGAGTGCTTACTAAGACAAAACAATAGATTGGGCACATTTTTTAACTTGGGTAATTTTCAAGATAGCTTTAAAAATGATTTATGACTTCTCTCATCTCAGAATTGTGCCCGATATACCATGCACTGAAGACAATGTGCACTTTCTCTATATATATCTTTTCACTGTGTTGTCAATGTTAATTGGTGGATATACTGCTTTGGCCTCTCTCAAACACTTTGCAAGGATTTTTAAATTATTTCTTGGGTATTCATGAGCATAATGCATTTCCTATAGATGTAAAATGAAGAAAACCATTTTAAACCAATTAAACTTAAAAGTCATTTGTGGCAATGCTCTGAGTACAAGAGAATAAAAGATAAATAAGACATGGCATATTCCCTCAAGTGGTTTCCAATCTAGTGCAATGGTTGTCATATATAGAGTACATGGGAAGCATCTTAGATCCTTTTGAATTTGTGGAGGAGCAGTCCCCAGAGAACCTTAGTTATAATGTTGAAATAGAGGCTAAGGAATCTACATTTTTAAGAAGTACTCTAGTAATTATTACATGGCTTCTTCTTACCTTGAGAAACTGATCTAACAGAAAAGACAGACATGTATATAACTTATTGTGATATAAAATATATTAAAATAAGCATGATAAAGAAAGTTATAAGGTAAGAAAAGATTAATTCTTTTCTGCATCATTTTTGGATTAAAAAATCACTGCTATAGTCATTCTTCACTCACAAAGAGAATCAAGACAAAGACATAAGCATCTAAAAAAAGTCCCCTTCCTTTATCCATGTATAAAATTATTTATTGTATGATATATATACTACATCCCATATTGTTGACTAAAATAAACTCTTCCCAGTAACAGAAGTACTTGTCTGCTTTAAAAAAATTCTGAGAACAAGTTTTATTTTATTGTGTATACATATGCACATTTTCCCCCAACCTGCATTGTTATTTAGTAATATTTGTTTCTTCCTAGGCTCTATCTGGATGTTTTATGCTAGTGTAATTGGAGTCTACTGAAACTCTGGCATTTTAAATATATTATTGGAACTGAAATCAGTAAATCAATAAAGTGAAATGTGTTACAAATCCACACAAAGCAGAGACATATGCATTTGAATGAAAGTAAATGCCATTCTGAGTAGTCAACTGTGGATGCTCAGTGGGAAATCCTCATGGCTTTGTGTCTAGTCTTTATCCAATATGGACTTTACAGTTGGCTGAATGACAGGCTCTTATTTGAGCACAGCTAGAGGATGATTAAGTTAGGTTCTGGCTATACCATACAGAAATTCACTGGATTTATATAAGCTTTAGTACCTGAACCAAAAGGGGAATGAAGAGTTATATTAACATTAGAATGCTGAAAAAGAATAGCTTTTGGAGTAAAATCAACAGTTGAAATCAGTTGAAGTATCAGTAGATTTAATTATATCCAACGTGTTCCATGTATTTCTGTCAATTATCTCCAACAAGCAAATGAGTTCTGCTATATTTCACTCATTTTAAATGTCCTATAAAAGGGAAAATAAAACTGTAGTTTAGTGTATACTTATTTAAAGGAAGAGTTTATCTATAATTTGAACATGCTCTTTCAGGAGAACAGATTGCAAACACCTCAGATTAGGAGTCATCTCGGCCCATAGCCTCTGGCATAATGAGAGGCTCAGTGTTATTTATGATCACTGAACTGATGAATGAAAGAATCTCTGAATACAGGAATAAATATGTCGATAAAATGTAGGCATGCAAAAAGACCTTGTTTTTCTCTTTGGAGCTTTTTTGGGGCTATGTATCCATACAGATCTGAACTATACGAACAATGTAATTTGGATATGGAAAGCTTTTCTTGTATGACAGAATACACTCTTTTTTTTTTCTTTTGTTAGATTTTACTATTTTTTGTTAGAGTCCAAATCGGTGACTTTGCAGTATTTTTATTAATGTTAATTCTTACAAATATGTCACACGCTTGGTAAATACAGTAGAATTATTCAGAGGGGAAAAAAAAGTGATTTTTCCAAGCTCACATAACTAAAAAGCCCAAGAGGGGTTCTCTAGCTTCTAAGAAGATACCTTGCATTACTCAGACTTCAGTGATGTCTCCCTCCTTTTCCATTCTGTGCTATTCAAGGTCCATTCTACATACCACTTAGCAATTGAGGATATATTTTCATTTAGTTTTTCATTTGTTGTGTCTCATCTACCCCCACACACTGTTGACTTTTGAAAGGCAGAGACTAAAATTTCTCTCAAAAACAACTCCAATATTGACCAAGTTCTCAATCACTGAGACTGTACAAAGTCAATTTGGATTTCTTCATATCAGCTAACTTCTCCAGTCATGCCCAGACAATCGCTGAAACCAGAAGACTTATCTCTGATATGCTTCTTGAATTCTATCATTTTCCTTCCATTCACACTGAAAGTTACCATAGCATCTACAATGACAAAAAATAAGAATATAAGTAAAAACTGACCCATTTAAATTTAAGAGCCTGAGACCGGCTGTTGCCATTTTAAGAAGTGACTTTGTGAAAAGAACTGATCAAGAGGTAGACTTTCTTGGAGACAGATTTTGATTTCTCCTTACAAAATCTAACATGTGATAGAGAGCTGACCTTGCAGATTCCTGCTGGAGACATTAAGGTGCTATTTTGTTGAGTTCACGGTCAACTTTTCTACTTAAGTGACTAAATTAATCTCATTGACATCTCATACTGTCCTGAATTTTCAGAATGGTGTTATCAGTACTAATTTCAGGATTTCTTTTTAAAACAGTCTCTAACTCTGTTCTTGGATTTTCTATGTGAAATCTGAAGTAACTGGGTATAGCAGAGTAATAGTTAATTTTTTTTTAAAGTAAAGAAGGAGGAAAAATAACTCAACTGCCTTCAAATGTTTTTTCATTTATGAAAACCTACCAAATGAATTGAAGGGAACCCCTAATTTTCTCTAGGTAGTGTTAAACTGGTCAAAGGGGTCACAGATTACGTCTTATTTATTGTGCTGTGGCTAGTGAACAACAGGCTCTTAAATGGATAGTTATAATTTGGTTAAGTAAATTTAAAAACAAGTATAACCCAGTACAGTAACTCCTAGATGCAGGATATTTCCAAAATAGGCTTTTACACTACATTTTAAATGAATTTTCTGAATCTTTTCCAACGTAGACCCTCAATTCTGAGGAAGGATGGAAAGGAATAGATTTTAGTTTTCGCTGTTAGTCACTGTCTTGTACTCTGGCTGTATTTACAAGACATTTACAAGACATTAAAACTCCCCCAGTTTTCTCATATGTAATAATAATCATACTTTCTCTGCATGCTTCTCAAGTATTGTGGTTGACAAAATGAGATTCTGTATCTAAATGTACTTTGAAAAATACTATGCAAGGTAATATAATTTTAAAATAATACTTTCTTTTTGGAGACTGGAACAAATATCTCAATAATGATAGCATAAATGTACATAATCTGTAGAAACCTTTTTAGATAAACAGTGTGTATACATACAAGAAATATTTATGGAGGCAGGAGACGTAATAGAAAGAGTGTAGAGCTTGGGAACATCTTCATCATCATTATTAGCATTGCAATACCTGCATTTACATCTCAACTCTGGCACTTAGTAAGTGTAAGACCATAGGTAAATTTCTTAACTCTCTGAGCCTCAATATCTCCATCTAAAAATTACATAATTTTGACACACCTCAGAAAGATGTTTTTTCCTTCACTTTTACCTCGTTCTCCTTTTCCCTTGTAGCTTAGCCAACGCAGTATCCCCCAGTCATTTTAGATTTTAGACTTTATTAGGGCATATGGCCACCAGGCTAGAAACTCCATTTTCTGGGCTCCCTGCAGACTAATGTAATTTTGTGATGAAGTGCTCACCAACAGAATATGAGCAGAAGTGATGCAGACAACTTCTGTGTTATCCTTAAAAGAAATGAGTCTCCATTTCATCCAACTGACCTTTCCCAGAAATCGGAATGCAAATGTGACACAGGTGAGTCAGATTCAACCATGCAGACAAGGCCAACAGCTTGGTCTAAGGAATGTCAGAGCAGAGTAGCTGGGCAGACCCTGTCTATCATGGGGCTGTCTTCATGGGACTCCTATTTTGTTCAAGCCACTGTATTTGGGAGTCTCTCTGATGCATTACCTTAGTCTCTATCTAATAATATCTTTCCCTTTTTATTTGCCCTTCACTTCCTTATTTTATTGAGTGTCTACCTGGTGCCAGGCATTTAGATATGGATTTAACTAGAAAACTTACATAAATTGCTTAGCAGAGTGCTCAGGACAGTGATGCTAAGTAAATGCTCTTCTTCTCTCACTAAATGCCAGGGGCTATAGTGACACACAAGAGACATAAAATGTATAGGCCCGACCTTTATTCATGACCCTTACAGGTAAAAATGAGACATGCAATAGCAATTATTTTGAAATAATGTACCTCATGATTATTTAACTCTAAAAGAGTTAAACTCATAGAAACAGAGAGTAGAATGGTGGTTGCCAGGGGTTGAGGAGGGGGAAATGGGGAGTTGCTGTTTAACGGTATAAAGTTTCAGTTATTCAAGATGGATAAGCTCTAGAGATCTGCTGAAGAACACTGTGCCTACAGTTAACACTACTGTATTGTGTACTTAAAATTTTGTTAAGAGTAGATCTCATGTTAAGTCTTCTTATCAACACTACAACAACAAAACCTTTTCTTAAACAGTTCCAGGAAGAGATAAGCATATATTTTTTTCCATAAGGATATTTTATAAAACTTAGAATTTAATATTTTTCTATATTTCACTCCTGAGTCAACCAAGACTCAGAGTGATCACTGAACTTTCCTGAGCACATACAGCTAAGAAGTGTTGGGATCAGAATTTAAAACTTGGCAGCCTAAAGGCATAAATTGTGTTCAACTCATTAGGTTATCCTGTGTCCCCTGACTATACTGTGTCCCCTGATCACATGCTCAGTAACAAATTGTCTTACTTAAACAAACACAAATATCTTCACAAGATATCAAAAACATTATTAGATATGGAAAGAACTCTAGCATAGTGGTCCACTGATACTGCCAACATTTGGGGGCACCAAGAATCAAATACATAGTGTAGGATAAATCAGGAGACCCTCAAACTTAAGTGTATATAAGAATGTTCATTTAAATTAACCCTCCTAAAAAATTCTTATGCAGGTAGCTTACATTTCGAGACCTACTGCTAAGGGCATTTAAAATTTATGTGTAAACAGGTATGACATTTGAGAGCTATTTAGGACATACTAAAACAGAGTTGTTCATCTGATTTCACCTATGGTTTCAGAATGAAGAGCTTTTGTAGATCTGTTGATTTTATAGTTTTTATATTTTTCTTGTGGTTATTTTGAAAAGCTTTTACAAATTCTTTTCCAACAGAAAGAGGGCTAATATTTGTTATATATGTGAAATTTCTCCTTTTTTACTTTTTATTTCTCACTTCAGTATTTTTACTTCTATTTTAAAAAATTGAACAAATATCTTTGAGAATCTACAAAAGATAGAAATAGTTTATGTAACTGGAAAAACTTAATTCCATAAGTAAACAAATAATCATGAAAATTGTAATTATCAAATTTTAATTGACTTAATATGGTGCTAATTTTTTTTCAAAGCTTTTGAAAGAACTTACAATTATAAACCTGGAGTTGTTAAAGTTAAGAGGGGTGAATATCCAAGGTGCTCTTTGTTAGGAACTGGAAGGAATCTTTGGGATCAGTGATCCATATGTAGAGTGGATTTGTTGTTTTGTTTGCTACTCTAGGTCCATTTGAATTTATTTTTCTTGAAGCATGCCTTGATTATTATTTTTTTCCTGCATTCCAAACCTTATTCTGAACTCATATGATTTGGGTGGGACTGGTTCTACACCCAGCCCAGGTGTAAACTTAATCAGTTAAAGCAAATCAATATTTCCTATTCACTGGCCTTAGTGGGTAGTTCAGGAATTGAAATGTAACCTGATCAAGGTCCTTGAGATATTAGGAAGTATTTGGGGGGGATTCTTGGAAATTAAAAAAAAAAGCTTCCTTTCCTTTTTCATGTATTAAACAAATAATCAGAAGAGACTCAATATTCTAATGGTGTGGCATAAAAATCATGAAGTTTGAAACTGTCAAAGCCAGTTTACGTCCAAGAAGGGAGAGCCTTGATTTGTGGTGTGGGAGTAAGGTTGGGGACATAGACATGGAACATTCAGAGAAGTCTGATGATGAAGCTGATACTGTGAAAAGCTGAGCACAGACAGAAAAATCAGCTACTGGGTGCCATGGTTTTATCCACTGGATCAAGTGTCGCCTAAGGCCAGTGCCCTATGGAAATTCCAATTGTATAAATCAATGTATATTTCTTGTTAAATCAGCAATAACATATTTTTCAGGCTCAACCATCTGGAATTTGTTTTGAATGATTCATCTATTTGTCTTGAGACTTCAGACATTTCTGAAAGGAAATAACAAATATCTACTATTTCTATTTTAAAACACTATAACTGAAGGGATTTAACAGTTCAGTTTCTGTCTATAATCTGAAAATATTTTTTCTAATAAATTAGAAAAAAATTAGAAAAGCATACTATGAAATAAAATATGGTATAAAGTTTATAATATGAATACAGGCTGATATTTTAGAATTATATATTAATAGAGGCAGATATTAGAAGTTTCAAAGCACTTAAGCAAAATATGACTCTAAGAGTACTTGGATGTAAATTGATACTACCTCTTTTTGTTTCAGTTATTTCATATCAGAAATAATTTTAACATTTGCTGAGATGAAATATCTTGTAAGACATAAACAAATATAAGATGTATTTTTTTGGACACAACTCATAAGATAGCTATCTTATGTTTTAGATAGCCCACAAATATATTACACACTGATATAAAGATGCTTCAAAGAAAAAAAAATCCAGTCTTTGAAAATAATCAGTAGAAACTGATATTTAAGAGCAAATAATTAAAGTGATAGGACTGTTTTGAAATACAAAATATTTATCTAAAGCACTGCTTCATAGTTTTCTCCTCCACTTAAAAGTTTAGAGAAATAACCAGGAGAGTGAAATGGACCCCAGGAAGTATCAGGGCAACCTCCCAATTCATGTAGGTACCCATTTAAATCTCTACTTAAACGTCTTGAGTGATGGAAAATTCATGGTGTGATAAGGAAACACATTTCTTGTTAGAAAAACCTAGTTTCTAGATCATCTTTTCTTATAGTGTGCCAAAATTTGTCTTCCTGCATTTTCTTCCCATCCGTTCACATTATTACCTATACAGCTCCTTGCCAGTAAGCCTTCCTTGAGATGTTCCCTATTCTTTAAATATTCCTTACATAATATGGCTTCCAGAAATTCCACTACCCTTGTCAACTTTCTCTTGGGGAAAAAAAATCTTGTTTTTTAGCCATTCTATTAAACAAAGTTCCTGACCTAAAACACTTTTTTCTTTTTTTTTTTCTTTCTTTTAACCTTTAGGCTGTCTTCCTAGGCTCATCTGAACACAGGAAGATAGTATCTACCGTTCAAATCCAAGGCCAATATTTCCCATTTTTCCACCTTCCAATAGATACAATGTAGTATCTTCCGTATGGTGCTTACCACTTTCTGTCATTTATATGTACCCAATAACACTATAAGATTATTATCTTCATCTTACAGATGACAAACCTGAGGCCTAGAGAGGTTAAGAAACTTGTCCAATATCATATTTCTTTTAAGACTGAACGCTAGATTTAAAAATTAGGCTGTTTGCAAATTTAAGAACCACACTGTCAAAGGTTAATATGATTTTTGAAAAGTGAAATTTAAGACTGATTGCATTTTCATACATTGTAATTAGTGCACAGAATGGTGCATATCACAGATAGTTTGAACCTCCAGAACACGGAAGCTTTAATAATTTCATTTCTGGAATGAACAACTGATAAGAAAAAAACAACCTGCAGAAGTTGAGATAGTTGTAGACAACCAGCTATAAGCTCTTTTTGTATTTTTGCTGATGACAGAACAATGATTTCAAAATACCACCAACCTAATGAAAATTGATATAGTCTTGCATACTGATAAACACCCAAACATAAGTGAAAAGTGATGCCCAATATGCAGTGTAGAAAATAAGAGTCAAAGAACAATTACTTGTCGGTCAAGCAATGTGAGGATATAGTCTATAGCAAAGAAGCATGTTTTAGACTGTAATAGTTTGAAAATGTAACTCATTATTATCACTGAATTACTTTATAAAATGATTCTGTACTATAAACTAACCTTCAGATTTTAGTTTTCTAAAACGTTCCAGTCAGAGAAGGAATTTATTGGCTTGCTAAAATTAGTATTTTGCTTACTTGCACATATATTTCTCTGTGTAAATTTTTTTAAAATGTCATCTGATTTATAAATCAGTAAGTGTTGTTAAAGAGCTTATGTCTCTAGGGGCCTCTTCAAACCTTGGTTTGGAAACAGCAAAGCTGGGGACTGAACTTGGTGAGTTCATTTGGGTATGAGAATCCCATGAGGCTCCTACTGAACATATTTTTTTCCTGGACATTTTAATTGTAAGAAGTGCTTTTGAACTTGTAGTTGACTGGCCTGCAGCTTCTATCTAAGTGACATAAGCTTTGTTTCAAAAGAGCAATTGAGTTCAATGATCTAGGCAATTTCTTACACTTCTTGGTGGGATTGTAAATTGGACAAATCTTTCCAGAAAGTAATTTAGAAATATGTATCATCAGGAGCTTCAAAAAAGTTCATGCCCTCTGACTTAGCGATTCCTTTTCTGGGAATCTAGTCTAGAAAATAATCCAAGATACAGCCAAAGACTGATATACATGTTTATTATAATGATATTTGTCAAGTAAAAAAGAGGGGTAAAAGAGACAATCTGAATAGCCAGCCTTATAGAAATGATTAAATAGACTGTGGTACAAAAATACAATGTAATAAAAATTATGCAACTATTAAAAATGATGATAAAGAATATTTAGTTGCATAAGAGAATATCTAAAATATAGTTGGCTAAAAACATTGAACAGAAAATGATATATATTCTTTGTTTACTATTTCATTAAAACTCATGTAAAATACTAGCAAAAAGAAGCCTACATTTTCATAGTAATTTGCCTGGATAGTGGAGGCATGGATGGTTTAAAACAAATTCTTTGTGTTTTCTATTTTTTTTTCTAGAACTAGTATGAAATATTTAAAATAAGCCAAAAATATATCTTTGAAAAATTTTGTTAGAAGCATTATTTTTAAAAGTTTTAGGAAGCATTCAATATGATTTTAAAGTAAAACTATTATTTTTTTAAGTGTACTTTTTTTTGTTTGATTAATTTTATGGCCTTTTAAGACTGTTAGTAAATGAAATCAACAATTATTTATAAATATAATCTTTAAAAGACAGATTTTTAAATTTAGGTTTTAATGGTATTTCTGTTTTATTGGATATAAAGATATTCATTATTTAGAAATATTTTTTTTAACAAAGCTTGTGATCATTTATTACCTTGGTTAGATGCTAATTTTCTCCATGACATCTGCTCACTTGGCTTACATTTCTGCCATGGAACCAGTGACTGAAATCCTCCCCAGCTGTGATTTATGATCTGTTTTCATACAATCTGCCAGACCACACTGCCATAAAGCCTGCAAAATTCTCAGGTAAAAGGAAAGCAAGGTTATATAGCTTATCCCAGACTTCCCTATGTTACACTGTTTAAATCTTTGCAAACTACAAAATTGATCTTGGATATAAAAGAATCAGAATAGTTATAAAACAAACCCAGATCTGGGTTTTTGAAGCATATTTTATTCTTCAGTGCTGAATTCAAGTTTTTAATATGTTGTTGGGAAAAAAATTTAAAATATGTACATCATACCAATACACTCTTAGTTTCTTGAAGATACGAGGATTTTTTTTTTTTTTTTTTTTTTTTTTTTTGCGATACGCGGGCCTCTCACTGTTGTGGCCTCTCCTGTTGCGGAGCACAGGCTCCGAACGCGCAGGCTCAGCGGCCATGGCTCACGGGCCTAGCCACTCCGTGGCATGTGGGATCTTCCCGGATTGGGGCACGAACCCGTGTCCCCTGCATCAGCAGGTGGACTCTCAACCACCGTGCCACCAGGGAAGCCCACGAGGATCTTTAATTGAAGAATAACAGAGCTGATGTGAGAAAATAGTTATTTTTTAAAGTATGCTTTATATCATTTCTCAAAATGTATGTGTATGGTTTTAAAAATTAAGAGTAGACAAAAATGAAACCATGTTTTCTATATTACTAAAATTTTGTGTTTAAATTTCTTTAGAATTTCTTAAACAAGGAAATTACTACATAATCTAACACACATAACTTTCTTGCAAAATACTTGGTGGAAAGGCAAGATTTTATTGAGGTTTTAATACATTTGTAATGACAGCTTTAATTCTTTAAGAGGCTGTTTTCAGCGCTTTCACATAGCAATGGATTGTCTGCTAATTGTATCGTACATAAGTTGCTTGTTTAAATACTGCATTTTTTCTTTAATTACTGGCTTGAGAGCTCAAACAACTAACCTATGCACATGTAACATCCTTCCACACTATGCCAGGACATGGCTGTTCTAGGCACATCATCTTATAAATTAACAAGTCAGTTCACTTGAGTAAACAGGGACATTCAACCAACTAAAATCAGATATATGCCTTTACTTACCATGACATTATTTGTAAACAAGTAACATTTACTGCACAGATAGTATGCAACATAGATCAATCAAAATAAATGATTTTTTATCTTTTAAATTTACTTTTCAATGACTATAATTTTGCTACTTTCACCACTGCAGCATAAATTATAAAAAAAATCTATGTCCTGAAATATTTTGTAGAATTCTATTTCCTGTCTTCTGAACCATGATCTATGAAACATAGTGAATAGAAAAAAATATATATACACACATATATATATAGCCAAGAAAAAAAATAATGGCCTAAGAGAGGTGATGTTATTGCAAATATTTGTTAACTGAGCATTTTGTACATGTCATGTACTATGCTAAATTCTCTAAATAAAGAAATCTCAGCAGATTCCTGATTCTCACTAGAAAGCCATTGGGTTGGGATAGTTATTTCCTCATAGGAAGAAACTTGAGTAAGTAACTTGATCAAATAAACCAGCAAGTCAGTGGCAGAACTGGGATGAAAATGCACCTCTACTAACCTCCAGAGTAGTCAGGGGAAATAGAACATAATAAATAAATAGACCAAGATATAATCAAAGTATAAAGAAATTCACAGTGAAAGATGTACCTAGAAATATTTTTTCAATGCTCTCTTTTTCAGAGATGAGGAAATTGAGACCAAGAGATATTAAATGACTCATCCAGCTTCACTCAGTTTGTTAACTGACTGTCTAAGGGCTAGGACTTGGTCTTTCAGCCTCTAAAAAGATATCATACCTACTTAAATCTAAGGAAATCTAAGTTATAATAGAATAAGTAACATATAATAATATCACACAGCAAACTGCCTCAGTGGGAAAATTATCCTAGGCAATTTCTCAATAAACTCTTGGTAGTGCAAGCTGGGGATTAAAATAAATTAAAGGTATAGATTTTTATATATTTTTTATTCCATTCTTTTTAAAAACAGAATCCTTTGAAAGATCAATTGCATTTTAAAGACATTTCCATACAGAAAAATTTAAATTATCTACTCATGAAAAGTCTGGTTTCACCCACATAGACTACCCCAGCCCCAGTCCCTGGGATTGTTTGGAAACAAATCCCAGATATCATATTGCTTCCTAAGTAAATAGAAATTAAAATTTTAAAGCAGAAAAAATGTGGAGGATGATTATGTTTTAACTATTATGAAGAAAAATGATTTGTAGAGAGCTGGAAGAAAATGTCTAATGATATACCTTATAAATAAAGTAAGAAATGTGAATGTGGACTTTATTTTTCAAACAGAAAATCCACTGAACAATTACAGCAGAAATCAGCAAAAAAGAAGGCAAACAATTCAGAAAATTTTAGAAGAACTTAGCAAATTAGTGTGGAGAGCAATCATCAAGTAGATGAAAGTTAGTGATCAATACCTTGTAGAGCTCGGATTTCATTAAATAAAGTATTCTGGTATAGTCAGAGTTGCTGTCCAAGTACAGTAAGCTCTAATTAGAGATAAATGTTCTATGAAATACTATTAATGAAACATGTATGTACTTCCCCAGGATAGAAGAGTGTCTATTATCTGAAGAAAATAAATAGAACCAAATATTTGTTCAGTACGCAAAAATATATTTAAAATAGTGTTCTTAAATATTATATCTCTTAAAATTAACCAATGAGAAAATAAAATATTGAAAAGATTATAACTAACCTTTACGTGGAGCCCTACAATTAACAATATGGTCGTGTACGTGCGCACATACACACATCACTGTCTTATGCTCACAAAAATCATATGGATTAGGATGGGGCAAATATAATTATCCCTGTTTTACATAAGATTGTCCCAGAGAGGATAAATGCTTTGCCTGAGGTTACAGTAGTGATAAGGCATATAGTCTTACTCTCTAAGACTGGAACCCAGATCATATAGCTATAAAGTTTGTCGTCTTACAGCAGAGGATATATTTTAGGTTTAAATGGATATGGCTAGACTCAAACCCTCATTAAATATGAAAGTAAACGAAGGAGATAGTATTTAAAATCCCATTTTTAAAGAAAAAGAATACAAAATTACTCTATCAATTATAAATTATACAATGGATATATATTTCAGAAATTATAACATTGCACCTTACACCCTTCTCCAGCATAGAATTCGAATTCTAGTCCTTCTACCTTACCTCAGGGGATGGATGACATGACAAAATAGAAATAATGGTCAATTTCACACCTTTTGAGCTTCAGATATGAAGTCTGAGCATCAAAATAAAAAATATTTAGAAATATGCTTGACTAGCAGGTGGAGTGATTCCCCTATCCTATTCCTCTTGTACCACAACATACTGGGTAGAAGATTTCCTACACTGGAAAGGAAGAGAGGAGTGTCCACAGGCAAGCACACAAATTGGTCACTGATGAGAGAGTCTCCAACGTGAGCATCTACACACAGTCCTCTCTAGACCAAACCCCTAGAGGCAACTTTGAGTGGGATTAGGAGGTACTTAGGCCTCAATTGTTGAAAGAAATTCAGATGAGCATCAGTCTTTGACATAGTCCTACACACCTAGGCATTCAGATGTATCTTGGGAGAAATCAGGTGAAGGGTGATGGAGCAGCAAATTCCGTACTGGCAGTTTGATCAGAAGGAAATGAGGATGCTTTCTGTGGATACTCAGGACTAAATGCTACATGCTTAACCTTTCCTCATTTCTTACTTTCCTCTGCCCTGCTCCCAAACTCTCCATCTTCACTCTGGCCTGGCATTCTGTAAACTTTAGACCCTTAGATAAAACTATGAATAAGATGGGAAGTTACATATATTGAACATTTGAATTTGTGACACGAGAATTATATAATTCCATATAAGAACTTCACAAAATATTTCTCCAGACAATTAATTGAAATACTTAGGTAGGAACTATGGGCCACAGAACATGCTGTAGGATTCTAATAGCATTACAACTTTGAAGACTTTCAGTTTAGACTAAAAATTCTCAATAAAAACATATGACACTATTTCTAAGAAATCCAAAGACAGGTAATGACACTGCCAATAAAAATAAGAGTTTTGTAACTTTAAAGATTCTCCTTCAACTGAACAAATGTCATTCTTATAATTTAAAAAAATTATTATTTTTGTTTACCAGGCTTACTTTAATGTCTGTGTTTAAAATTTTTCAATTGGTAGCCAAGTTAAACAAATAAAGTAAGTTAGAATCAACAACATAATGATGTCAGTTGTCTGCAAAAATAATCAACTGTAAGACTTTCCTTAAGAAATTAGGAGTAGGGTAACTTTATGAATATTAAAATGACATTATCAACTAAGAAAGCACTTGGTTGATTGAAACACGAGTAAACTAATCTTTTGGTTACTAAATACAATAGACAAGAGTCTAGAAAAAAATATGAATATGTCATCCCCATGCAGTATAAGGGTTACTTGATTCCTTTATTAATCCAATCATTCACACAGTCAAATATATATTGAGCTTTTCAGAAATGTGCCAAGGATTGTCAGCCTCTTGAAATAATAAAAAATACAATCTTCGACGACAAAGAGCTTACACATTAGTTCAATATTTTCACTGGGCTGCAACCTTAATAAAAGAGGCTAACCAAATATGTATGAATGTATGTATACACACGTACACATAAATAATATGCACATTGGCATATTAAACGTTAAACCCAATGTTCACACACTTTTTGGGGTTTTTCTGCCCCTGCCCCTCACCCTCATGTACTAATGTTTCCTCCTGATACTTTGGGAAAGGTTGGTGTAGTGAATTCTAAGAAAGAAATTCCTTTTAGTGTAGATAAGAATATTTCTTCCAGCCATAGTAGTTTGATATAAAATTTCCATAAGTACATCAATCTCCCTTTCTGATGTCTTTAACTAATTCAATAAACTTCTGATCTATAATTTGATAAATAATTATATTCATTTGTCCAAAGAGTAGATTTATTCACCAAAATAGAGGGTTCTAAACAAATGGCCAGGACTGATAAGCTTGCTGGATACTCTCTCACAATAAATTGGTTAATGGGCATTGTGATTTTTAAATCAGTCTCCTCAGGGTTTGGTGAGTGGGAATCAATGTGAACCAATCTCCTAAAGTTTGACAACACTGAATTTCTGAACAGAAAGGAAGGGCTTTGGCTCCAGGTGTCATTGCCTCTGTGCTATCACTTGGCCCTTTCTACTCATGTGTCTGCTTCCATCATTCTCCATCCAGACCATGAGTTACTCTAGAACACTAACTACACAGATTTTATCCACCTCTAATATCTCCTACAAACAATGTTTTCCTCCCTTCTCACACTGCCCAAATTAGTCCTCTCATTGTCTCTAATCCTGTGCCTCTCAGACAGCCACTCATGTCCTGCCATCAACATTATACCTAAAATGTCCACCAGGCTGTGTTATCTCCCTGCTTAAATAGCTTCATTAATTTCTACAGCATACACGGTTCAGTTTAATCTCCTACTTGTCTTTCAGTTTACAGAAGATTGCAATCTTCACTAATGTACCTAAGCTAAATTTGATCCTTCCATTATTCTCTCTCATAGCACCCTATTTTCTTCTCACTCTTCACTCCCATTAGCAGAATTTGAGATATTAACTGTGTGTGTATGTGTGTGTGTATGTGTGTGTGTGTTTGAGTGTATTCAATTATATTTACGGAATGACTCGAAATATTTAATCAATATTACATGGGCATAGACCAGTCAAAATTGATGCTAGGCTAGATATTACTCCTCTAGTTGCTGAGAGGAAGGGCTAGGGGAAGGGCCGGGTGGCCAGAGAAACGTGGGATTGTCCAGGAGATTGCCAACAGCACAAAAATATTCAAAATTCGAACAAGTGGATTGGCTGCGCCAGTTCCTATGGGGTGGCTATTATCCCTACCATTGTCTGACTGTTCAACTGGAGTATATGCTAATGAAACCAATTAAGCATTTCTGTTTCCTTGGACATCAGATATTGTAGGCTAGAAAATGTCTCTCTGAAGGTAGGTAGGACTAAGAATTTTTGAATTGATATAAATGTGGCATAGAAAGTCTTCCATAATCTGGTCTCTGTCTGCCTCTCCAGTTTCAAGCATATTAGTTTCTGAGTAGTGCTTTGCTCTTCACCCAGAGAGAAAATTATGCAGTTCCTTTCAGAAACCATGTACCATATGTCTATGCCTTTGCCTGTGTCATTTTCTCTGGCTGTAATATTGTTCTTGAAGTGGCTCACACACACCATATCATCAGGTAAATGCTTCTCACACTGTGACCCCCATCTCCCAAACCTGCCACCAGTCTGCCTTAGATGTTTCTCATCTGTTTTTCCTTACCCTCACAAACACCTATTGTAGCAGTTTTCACATTCTTTTAAAATAAACTCTTCAGTTATCTAGTTCCTTTCTTATGCCCTCCTAAAAGGCAGGAACCATTGTTTACATAACCTCTATACTCAGATTCTAGCTCAAGGCTGAGTGTATACTACTGTTTGAATAAATAATTGATCCACCTAGTGACTAATTGCCACTCACGAGCAATATGATACAGATATCAACCTACAATGAGGTTAGAATTAATAGTAGCATATTTTTATGAATTTAGAGATGGTGGACAGGAGCAAAGGGATAGAAAAAAGGGAAAGGAAGTCATTAAGTTTCCGAACCTTTAAACTAAACACAGCAAACATATTAAATTGAAGATCAAATCACTCCATAGATGAGTTTTGTTTGGACCATACTGTGTTTTAAACATTTTGGAATTTAACTGTTTTCAAGAAGGCATAGTTCTTTAGTTCAAAATGGTACCATAATTTCTTAGTGACTATACCTACATCCTGATCTCATTTATGTTATCTGCCATTAAGTTAGTGCTTTTGATTTGAATTTTAATTGGCAACTCCTGTTACAATGAAATTAATATTATACTAGATTTAAAAACATACGTTATATAAAAGGCTGCTAAGAGAAGAAATATGACAGATGAAACTCTGTTATTTAGTTTGACATTTTAGTAGGTAACACAGCCTCAATGAATTTAGAAATCATTCCAGTTACACATCTGTTTTAGAGTTTCCCCTTCTCAGCAAAAGCAGCTAGGCTGAAATATTAAGAGTTTGTATAAACTGTAAGAGAATACTAGTTGAATCCTTAACTCAGGGACTGGGACAACTCTTTCATAGTGCATGATGTGTACCATCTGTTTGTATGCCAACTACAAAATAAATACTATCAATCTTTTAACTTATCTGAAATACAACTTACTGAGTTTTCAAATATATGAATTATTTCAAACTTCTGTTTTGTTAGGTCTAAAGCAGATAAATCACACGAGTCACCGAAACAGAAAAAAATAAACATTTGTATTTTAATTGTAATCAGCACTGGATTTGCAGTGTTAAACAATTAGAGATCATTATACTATCCTGAAGTAACAGTGGGAGAGTGTCAAAAATTATGAGTATTCCGTGTTTACAAAAGACTCTGCCTGTGGCATGCTGTGTGCTTTTGTGAATCATTTATCCTCTAGCTTTAATCTGTCATAGTATGAAATATTACAAATGTGATTCTGCATGACAGAATAATGAAACACTGAAAAAGGCTGTATTTAATGACTTCTCCATAGAAAGTTTTCCAGAAAATGTTATGAATACCTATATGGAACTATACGGTTTTTTTCTTTTCTTTTCATTATTTCAAATTTCTCTCATATCAAGTTATTAAGGGAAGACCATCAATTTTACAGTAAAATTTTCTAGGTAACATTTTCTCCCTGTATATGAATATTCAACATCATCAAAGGAATTATTTTGTACCCAAATACCAGTAGGGGAATAGAGTAAGAAATTAATTTCCTAATATCTGTAGTGAATGAAAAGTGGAACGTGCCCTTAAAAGTACTTATGGAACGTTAATGATAGAGGTGACAAAGGCAAAGTTGACAGTCAAGGATATTCTGATACACTGAAAAAATCAGAAAAAGAAGAAAAAGAAAGAAAGAACATATAAAAGAAAAGCGTAGCATGTCATTGTTATATAACTATTTTACTTCTTCAGGTACATAAAATATTCAGAATTTATGTTAAATATATAGTTATCTTTAGAATTAACTGAAATTACACAAATCCATGTAATTCTATGAGCAGACTCTTGAATTTCAGAAAAGTTGGTAGTACTTTCCAATACATTACTTCTCTAGATGCCAGGAACACACTCTTTGAATTTAAAAGTAAATTTCACGTATTTGTTTGAACTGGGAAGGTCCTTGGAGACCACTGTATCAAAGCTTTTCATCTTATAGATCAAGAAAATGAGGTCCAGAAAACTCAAACAACTTGCTCAAGGTCATATGGCCAATTAGAAGCAGATAAAGGACTATAATCCAGACCGTTAGACTCCCAATTCAGCTTATTTTCCACTATTCCACAGTAACTATCAATTCTCCTTTTCAATCAGTTTATTATTGTTACCATCATTGACTTTATGACTTTTAACCATATTTCAAAATAATCTTCAGCAAGCTGATGCCAACTGGTATTAAACAACTGATGGGGCAATTACTGAACTTATCATATTGGTAAAATAAAGCAAAAAATAAAAGCAAACATGAATGGGACAAATACTAATAGGGTGAAACATATTCGTTTACAATCACCCTTTAAATAAATGGTTGTAAAATGTCTAGCCTGATGTTCCTGTGCTATAGTTTTCATAGTTTTCTTTTGAATTATTAAGCATAATTTATTTCCTATAACTGATTTTAAAAATGAAAGAAATGTGAAACATCAACCTTGACACCCATTACACAGTGAATGCAAATACACATTTATCATAATGACCTGTTAGACCTTTTGACGGTTATTTTGAAAATTCAGCTAATCATATTCTAGGGCATATTATAGTTATTGTCTTGGAATCTGAAAGGAAATAACTTTGCTTAAAGTGGGGAAAGAATAGAATAGCAATAGAAAGTTATATACATGATATACATCAACATATAAGATATTATACAGTTTATGAATTACAGCTTGTATTAAAGGGTCTGAAACCATGTTCTGATGTTTGACTGCTGACAGCTTTCAAGACACCCCCCCTTCCCCTTAGGCCTCATATCTGCACAAGCTGGTTAGAAAGCCTGAGTTCTCCCTCTCCTAGGGCACTAGTGGAAAGTTCAAACCATGAATGCACTGATCTGAACATAGGAACCCTCACCCCACTACCACCTTGTAACCACAATAAAACCCCAAAAGTCAATGTCCTTTCCCTGCTCTCTTATGCCATTTTGGACCTGTTTGGGAGGCTGCCTTGTTCTCCCAAGAAAGCCTCATTACGTGAGTAATAAAAATCATACTTCCTTGGTGTTTGTGTGGTGCCATTAGTCTCAAAATCCAAACCAACTACTACAGGGTAACCACAAAAATGGATGCAGTAAAGAGGGTGTCTAGGCAATGACTACCACCAGACTCTTTCCTTTTTTGCTTTGAGTTAGTAACTGGCTCTGTTACCTGCTAGCAATCTTGCATTTTGAACTGTGCTGCTTTGTGCTACATTTGCTGGGTTCCAATGAATCTTTATCAAATATTTAATCAAACTACATAAGAAGTTTCCAAAATTGACATTTAGAAAAAAGATTTAAGGCCCTCCTCAAAGTGACTCTGGGCTGTGTATCTTAGCCTGGACCTATCTATGTGCCTCAGGCTGACTCGCCTATCTTGATTCCAGCATAAGCTATGAGTAATGCTCAGTTCAGAGAAATGACCCTTACTCTGTGACTGTTGGTTATGGGTCGCAACCAGGCAATGGCCCTTCTTCTACAGAGTTCTCAGGAAAAATACTGATAATCTGTGAAATATATGGTCCCATTGGATGGCCAATTGTGCGCAAGAGCAGTTACCATGTGGCATGCTGAGGTCTACACTCCTAAAAGCAGATGATTCACTGCTCTATAAAACTACTTTTGCTATTACTGCTGCTCAGGCTTCTTTGCAATAAAGATCTTGATCCTCAAACTTACAGAATAAAACATTTATGGCACCTATGTGGCAAAACTAAGGAGGTAATTCAAACCCTACTTAAATGCCTCATGCTTAAACCCTATAAAGCAACAATTGTTATGGTGGAGGTCCCTAACCTTGATGATACAGATTTGACACTATGGAGGAAGAAACATAAATATGAGCAGAGTAAAGAGACCTTCCCTCCTCCAAAGTATATCCAGTAACCAATAAACAAACAAATAAACTAATTGAAAGGGAGGTCCGCATTTTGACCCAATTAGAAATCTAAATTTTACTACAATAATTTATAACGTGAAAATGTAAAATGTCTCAAATTGGCTTTTGCACCTCTACAACATGAGTTTTGAATTAACTTTTAATATTTACTGAAATGCACCAACTGGCAAACCCTCATGGCTTTAATCAAAACAGAGGCTCAAATTATAGTTATTCCTGGGGATCCCACTAAATTTAAATAAGGAGGGCACACCCTATAATCTAAAGGAGTTATGAAATATAAAGTAGTGAACAAATAAATATGCTTCATCTTAATCATCAGAACTATTGCACTGCCCAAATATCCCATAGTGGTCATGAAAGAAGCTCTAACCAAAAATGTAATAAATTAAACTATATCTTCGGCATTCACAACAGGCTAACAAGTTGAGATCCCTTGGACTTTTTGTCACAATTAAAATAGTTAACATGGTTCCCTGTATATTAAAACAGGGTCTTCAAAGAGTGTAGCCTATTGTAAAAGACATTTAGAGAAGGGGTATTTATCTCCACTACTTCTTCATTTAATAGCCAATTTGGCTGTTCTTAAACCTGGGAAAAATGAATGGTACCTCACAGTAGTTTACTGCAACCTTAATTCTGTTGTTGCACCCATTAAGTGCCCCGTTATCAATATTACTGAAATTACTGGCCCTATCTAATCACTAGCTGGTAATATTGTGCTACTATTGAGTTGGCTCATATCACCTGTTAAATGCCAATTTCAAAAGCCTCTCAGTTTGCCTTCAACTTTGATGGATATGCTTTTTGCTTTCCACTTTGAAGGGACAACTTTACCTGGCTACCCACTGCATAGCCACTTCATACTGTCTTGGTAGGCAAGATGGTAACTGCATCCAACTTTCTCCATGGGCACAAGTGACACCACATCTTCCTTCAAGGAGATTCATTTGTCACAATCATTCAAGACAAACATATACAAAAGAACTTACAAAAAGAGGGAGGTTTCATTTCCCTACACATGACAGAATGCCCTGTCACCTCAGTTAAATCCTGAGAAATTAACTGATCAGTCAAAAGCCACTCCATCCTTGACACCATTAAGAAACAACTATCGACCCTCACGGCACCACAATGTTAAAACAAGCTCAAAATCTTTTAGTAATTTTTGGATTTTGAGGGCAACATATTCTTCATTTATAATTTTAATTAAGCCCATTTATCCTGTTACTAGTAAACTAGGCTACCTTGAATGGGGCTTCCTACAAAAAAGCCTCTAGAATATTTACAAATTTTAGTAGAACTGGTGTTTCCCCCCAGAGACTCCTATACTGTAAAGGCTTTAGCAATCTCCTCTCATGCCTCTTGGAGTCACTGGAGCAACCATGATAGCCATAAGTTGCCCATGGACTTCTGATGCAAGAAGATCCCTCCTGAAGCCCTATGCCATATGCCATCACAGCAACAATGCTGCATACTGGGATCTTCTGGAAACAGAGGCTCTCACAGGATCTGAGACCATGGCACTCTGTATCCACATGCCCATTATGACTTGGATCATGGAGGTAGTACCCTGCAAGCTTCATATGGCCACTAAGGCCTCCTTGCTAAAATGGAAATGATACCTATATATTATAGCCAAACCTAGGCCCTCTGGAATATCCCACCTGTATGAGGGTGTGGCTATCCCTGTCCTTAGTTCCTTGAGAGATGGCATGGTTTTGCAGGCAGTCACTACTCTTCTGAACCCCTTAGCTAACAGAGGAGCTTCTTGGGATCCTGAGTGAATAGCAAAGAAAGTTTCTATATGTTACAGACAGTATGGCCACCATCATCACACATGATTGAACTTCCTAGAGAGCTGTTGCTTTTAATACCTTAAATAAGACATCTCTGATAAAAGATGCAATGATGAGTACAACTGCCCAAACTTTGGGCAGTCAACTTTACACTGACTGCCCTTATCAACAATCAGCTCAGCCGAACATTTCTATAGACACTTGGGCCACTGCCAATTGCCTGACCATGTGGTCCAATGTTGCCCCTTATGGGGAAAAATTTGGGGGAATCTGGTCTCAGACATACCGAAAACATAAATCAATATCACATGTGTCTCTACACATACTAAAGGAACAATACAAGAGAGATCTTCAAGATGGCGGAGGAGTAAGACGTGGAGATCACCTTCCTTCCCGCAAATACATCAGAAATACAGCTACATGTGGAACAACTCCTACAGAACACCTACTGAATGCTGGCAGAAGACCTCAGACTTCCCAAAAGGCAAGAAACTCCCCCACGTACCTGGGTAAGGCAAAAGAAAAAAGAAAAAAACAGAGACAAAAGAACAGTGACAGGACCTGCACCTCTGGGAGGGAGCCGTGAAGGAGGAAAAGTTTCCACACACTAGGAAACCCCTTCACTGGTGGAGACAGGGGGTGGCAGGGGGAAGCTTTGTAGCCACAGAGGAGAGAGCAGCAACAGGGGTGCAGAGGGCAAAGTGGAGAGATTCCCACACAGATGATTGGTGCCGACTAGCACCCACCAGCCTGTGAGGCTTGTCTGCTAAGCCGCCAGGGCAGATGGGGGCTGGGAGCTGAGGCTCCGGCTTCGGAGGTCAGATCCCAGGGAGAGGACTGGGCTTGGCTGCGTGAACACAGCCTGAGGGGGGCTAGTGGGTCACAGCTAGCCAGGAGGGAGTCCGGGGAAAAGGCTGGAACTGCCTAAGAGGCAATAGACCATTGTTTTGGGGTGTGCAAGGAGAGGGGATTCAGAGCACCGACTAATCAAGCTCCAGATATGGGCTCAAGCCGTGGCTATCAGCAGGGACACCAGAGACGGGCATGAAATGCTAAGGCTGCTGCTGCAGCCACCAAGAAGCCTGGGTGCAAGCACAGGTCACTATCCACACCTCCCCTCCTGGAAGCCTGTGCAGCCTGACACTGCCAGGGTCCTGTGATCCAGGGACAACTTCCCCAGGAGAACACACGGCACACCTCAGGCTGTTGCAATGTTACTTTGGCCTCTGCCCCTGCAGACTCGTCCCACATTCCGTACCCTTTCCTCCCCCAGCCTGAGTGAGCCAGAGACCCCTAATCAGTGGCTACTTTAAGCCCATCCTGTCTAAATGAAGAACAGACGCCCTACACGCAGAGGCAGGGCCAAATCCAAAGCTGAACCCCAAGAGCTGTGTGAACAAATAAGAGAAAGGGAAATTTCTCCCAGCAGGCTCAGGAGCAGCAGATTAAATCTCCACAATAAACCTGATGTATGCTGCATCTGTGGAATAACTGAATAGACAATGAATCACCCCCAAATTGAGGCAGTGTACTTTGGGAGCAACCACAGACTTGGCCTTTGCTTTCTGCATCTAATTTCTTTCTGATTTTATGTTTATCTTAGTTTAGTATTTAGATTTTATTATCATTGGTAGATTTGTTTATTGATTTGGTCACTCCTTTCTTTCTTTTTTGGTTTTCCTTACTTTTTATGTTTTTTATGTTTAATATTTTAATTTTTTATTTTAATAACATTATTCTATTTTATTTATTTTTTCTTCCTTCCTTCCTCCCTCCCTCTCTCTCCCTCTCTCTCCCTCTCTCTCTCTCTCCCCATCTCTCTCTCTCTCTCTCTTTCTTTCTTTCTTTCTTTCTTTTTCTTTCCTTCTTTCTTTCTTTCTCCCTTTCCCTTTTTCTCCCTTTTCTTCTGAGCCATATGGCTGACAGGGTCTTGGTGCTCCAGCCAGGTGTCAGGCCCGTGCCTCTGAGCTGGGAGAGCCAAGTTCAGGACACTGGATCACCAGAGACCTACTGGCTCCACATAATATCAAATGGTGAAAGCTCTCCCAGAGATCTCCAACTTAATACTAAGACCCGGCTCCACTCAACGACCAGCAAGCTACAGTGCAGGACACCCCATGCCAAACAACTAGCAAGACAGGAACACAATGCCACCCATTAGAAGAGAGGTTACCTAAAATCATAATAAGGTCACGGAAACCTCAAAACACACCATTGGAAGCAGTCCTGCCCATTAGAAAGACAAGATCCAGCCTCATCCACCAGAACACAGGCACCAGTCTCCTCCACCAGGAAGCCTACACAATCCACTGAACCAATCTTAGCTATTGGGTGCAGACACCAAAAACAACAGGAACTATGAACCTGCAACTGGCAAAAAGCAGACTCACAAAACAGTAAGTTAAGCAAAATGAGAAAACAGAGATACACACAGCAGATGAAGCATCAAGGTAAAAAACCCACCAGACCAAACAAATGAAGAGGAAATAGGCAGTCTACCCAAAAAAGATTTCAGAGTAATGATAGTAAAGATGATCCAAAATCTTGGAAAGAGAATGGAGAAAATACAAGAAACATTTAACAAGGACCCAGAAGAACTAAAGAGCAAACAAACAATGAGGAACAACACAATAAATTAAATTTTAAAAACCTCTAGAAGGAATCAATAGCAGAATAACTAAGGCAGAAGAGTGGATAAGTGACCTGGAAGGTAAAATAGTGGAAATAACAACTGCAGAGCAGAATAAAGAAAAAAAGAATGAAAAGAATTGAGGATAGTCTCAGACCTCTGGGACAACATTAAATGCACCAATCTTTGAATTATAGGGGTCCCAGAAGAAGAAGAGAAAAAGAAAGGGACAGAGAAAATATTTGAAGAGATCATAGTTGAAAACTTCCCTAATATGGGAAAGGAAATAGTCAATCAAGTCCAGGAAGCACAAAGAGTCCCATACAGGATAAATCCAAGGAGAAACATGCCAGGACACATAGTAATCAAACTATCAAAAACTAAATATAAATCAAAAATATTAAAACAAACAAGGGAAAAACAACAAAAAACATACAAGGGAATCCCCATAAGGTTAACAGCTAATCTTTCAACATAAACTCTGCAAACCAGAAGGGAGTAGAGGGACAGTTTTAAAGTTATGAAAGGGAAAAACCTACAACCAAGATTATGCTACGCAGCAAGGATCTCATTCAGATTTGATGGAGAAATTAAAACCTTTATAGGGGACTTCCGGGTAAGATGGCGGAAGAGTAAGACGCGGAGATCACCTTCCTCCCCACGGATACACCAGAAATACAGCTACACGTGGAACAACTCCTACAGAACACCTACTGAACGCTGGCAGAAGACCCCAGACCTCCCAAAAGGCAAGAAACTCCCCACATACCTGGGTAGGGCAAAGCGGAGAGATCCGCACACAGAGGATCGGTGCCGAGCGGCACTCACCAGCCCGAGAGGCTTGTCTGCTCGCCCGCCGGGGCGCGCAGCACTGGAAGCTGAGGCTCGGGCTTCGGTCAGAGCGCAGGGAGAGGACTGGGGCTGGCGGCGAGAACTCAGCCTGAAGGGGGCTAATGTGCCACAGCTAGCCGGGAGGGAGTCCGGGAAAACTCTGGAGCTGCCGAAGAGGCAAGAGACTTTTTCTTCCCTCTTGGTTTCCTGGTGCGCGAGGAGAGGGGATTAAGAGCGCTGCTTAAAGGGGCTCCACGGACGGGCGCGAGTCGCGACTGAAAGCGCGGAGCCCAGAGACGGGCGTGGGACGCGGGTGCTGCTGCTGCCGCCGCCAAGAAGCCTGTGTGCGAGCGCAGGTCACTGCCCACACCGCCCTTCCGGGAGCCTGTGCAGCCCGCCACTGCCGGGGTCCCGGGATCCAGGGGCGGCTTCCCTGGGAGAACGCACGGCGCGCCTCGGGCTGGTGCAACGTCACGCCGACCTCTGCCGCTGCAGGCTCGCCCCGCACTCCGTGCCCCTCCCTCCCTCCCGGCCTGAGTGAGCCAGAGTCCCCGAAGAGGCTGCTCCTTTAACCCTGTCCTATCTGAGCGAAGAACAGACGCCCTCCGGCGACCTACACGCAGAGGCGGGGCCAAATCCAAAGCTGAGACCCAGGAGCTGTGAGAACAAAGAAGAGAAAGGGAAACCTCTCCCAGCAGCCTCAGAAGCAGCGGATTAAAGCTCCACAATCAACTTGATGTACCCTGCATCTGTGGAATACATGAATAGACAACACATCATCCCAAATTGAGGAGCCCGGAGTCAGTGTTGTGCCTCTGAGGTGGGAGAGCCAACTTCAGGACACTGGTCCACAAGAGACCTCCCAGCTCCACATAATATCAAACGGCGAAAATCTTCCAGAGATCTCCATCTCAACACAAGCACCCAGCTTCACTCAACGACCAGCAGGCTACAGTGCTGGACACCCTGAGCTAAACAAATAGCAAGACAGGAACACAACGCCACCCATTAGCAGAGAGGTGGCCTAAAATCATAAAAAGTCCGCAGACACCCCAAAACACACCACCAGACGTGGACCTGCCCACCAGAAAGACAAGATCCAGCCTCATTCACCAGAACACAGGCACTAGTCCCCTCCACCAGGAAGCCTACACAACCCACTAAACCAACCTTAGCCACTGGGGACAGATACCAAAAACAACAGGAACTACGAACCTGCAGCCTGCAAAAAGGAGACCCCAAACACAGTAACATAAGCAAAATGAGAAGACAGAAAAACACACAGCAGGAGAAGGAGCAAGATAAAAACCCACCAGACCTAACAAATGAAGAGGTAATAGGCACTCTACCTGAAAAAGAATTCAGAATAATGATGGTAAAGATGATCCAAGATTCTATTTCCCAGATCCAAAATCTTGGAAATAGAATAGACAAAATGCAAGAAACAGTTAACAAGGACCTAGAAGAACTAAAGATGAATCAAGCATCGATTAAAAACACAATAAATGAAATAAAAAATACTCTAGATGGGATCAAGAGCAGAATAACTGAGGCAGAAGAACGGATAAGTGAGGTGGAAGATAAAATAGTGGAAATAACTGCTGCAGAGCAAAATAAAGAAAAAAGAATGAAAAGAACAGAGGACAGCCTCAGAGACCTCTGGGACAACATTAAACGCACCAACATTCGAATTATAGGGGTTCCAGAAGAAGAAGAGAAAAAGAAAGGGACTGAGAAAATATTTGAAGAGATTATAGTTGAAAACTTCCCTAATATGGGAAAGGAAATAGTTAATCAAGTCCAGGAGGCACAGAGAGTCCCATACAGAATAAATC
Source organism: Mesoplodon mirus (assembly GCF_964341445.2). Lineage (NCBI taxonomy): Eukaryota > Metazoa > Chordata > Mammalia > Artiodactyla > Ziphiidae > Mesoplodon > Mesoplodon mirus. The sequence continues at coordinate 25,046,696 of NC_138992.1, read as the reverse complement.
CAAGGAGAAATATGCCAAGACACATATTAATCAAACTGTCAAAAATTAAACACAAAGAAATCATATTAAAAGCAGCAAGGCAAAAACAACAAATAACACACAAGGGAATCCCTATCAGGATAACAGCTGATCTCTCAGCAGAAACTCTACAAGCCAGAAGGGAGTGGCAGGACATACTTAAAGTGATGAAGGAGAAAAACCTGCAACCAAGATTACTCTACCCAGCAAGGATCTCATTCAGATTTGATGGAGAAATTAAAACGTTTACAGACAAGCAAAAGCTGAGAGAGTTCAGCACCACCAAACCAGCTTTACAACAAATGCTAAAGGAACTTCTCTAGGCAAGAAACACAACAGAAGTAAAAGACCTACAATAATGAACCCAAAACAATTAAGAAAATGGGAATAGGAACATACATATCGATAATTACCTTAAATGTAAATGGACTAAATGCTCCCACCAAAAGACACACAGTGGCTGAATGGATACAAAAACAAGACCCATCTATATGCTGTCTACAAGAGACCCACTTCAGACCTAGAGACACATACAGACTGAAAGTAAGGGGATGGAAAAAGATTTTCCATGCAAATGGAAACCAAAAGAAAGCTGGAGTAGCAATTCTCATATCAGACAAAATAGACTTTAAAATAAGGACTAGTAGAAGAGACAAAGAAGGACACTACATAATGATCAAGGGATCGATCCAAGAAGAAGATATAACAATTGTAAATATTTATGCACCCAACATAGGAGCACCTCAATACATAAGGCAAATACTAACAGCCATAAAAGGAGAAATCGACAGTAACACAATCATAGTAGGGGACTTTAACACCCCACTTTCACCAATGGACAGATCATCCAAAATGAAAATAAATAAGGAAACACAAGCTTTAAATGATACATTAAACAAGATGGACTTCATTGATATTTATAGGACATTCCATCCAAAAACAACAGAATACACATTTTTCTCAAGTGCTCATGGAACATTCTCCAGGATAGATCATATCTTGGGTCACAAATCAAGCCTTGGTAAATTTAAGAAAATTGAAATTGTATCAAGTATCTTTTCCGACCACAATGCTATGAGACTAGATATCGATTACAGGAAAAGAGCTGTGAAAAATACAAACACATGGAGGCTAAACAATACACTACTGAATAACGAAGTGATCACTGAAGAAATCAAAGAGGAAATTAAAAAATACCTAGAAACAAATGACAATGGAGACACGACGACCCAAAACCTATGGGATGCAGCAAAAGCAGTTCTAAGAGGGAAGTTTATAGCAATACAATCCCACCTTAAGAAACAGGAAACATCTCGAATAAACAACCTAACCTTGCACCTAAAGCAATTAGAGAAAGAAGAACAAAAACATCCCAAAGTTAGCAGAAGGAAAGAAATCATAAAAATCAGATCAGAAATAAATGAAAAAGAAATGAAGGAAACGATAGCAAAGATCAATAAAACTAAAAGCTGGTTCTTTGAGAAGGTAAACAAAATTGATAAACCATTAGCCAGACTCATCAAGAAAAAAAGGGAGAAGACTCAAATCAATAGAATTAGAAATGAAAAAGGAGAAGTAACAACTGACACTGCAGAAATACAAAAGATCATAAGAGATTACTATAAGCAACTCTATGCCAATAAAATGGACAACCTGGAAGAAATGGACAAATTCTTAGAAATGCACAACCTGCCAAGACTGAATCAGGAAGAAATAGAAAATATGAATAGACCAATCACAAGCACTGAAATTGAAACTGTGATAAAAAATCTTCCAACAAACAAGAGCCCAGGACCAGATGGCTTCACAGGCGAATTCTATCAAGCATTTAGAGAAGAGCTAACACCTATCCTTCTGAAACTCTTCCAAAGTATAGCAGAGGGAGGAACACTCCCAAACTCATTCTACGAGGCCACCATCACCTTGATACCAAAACCAGGCAAGGATGTCACAAAGAAAGAAAACTACAGGCCAATATCACTGATGAACATAGATGCAAAAATCCTCAACAAAATACTAGCAAACAGAATCCAACAGCACATTAAAAGGATCATACACCATGATCAAGTGGGGTTTATTCCAGGAATGCAAGGATTCTTCAATATACGCAAATCAATCAACGTGATACACCATATTAACAAATTGAAGGAGAAAAACCATATGATCATCTCAATAGATGCAGAGAAAGCTTTCGACAAAATTCAACACCCATTTATGATAAAAACCCTGCAGAAAGTAGGCATAGAGGGAACTTTCCTCAACATAATAAAGGCCATATATGACAAACCCACAGCCAGCATCGTCCTCAATGGTGAAAAACTGAAACCATTTCCACTAAGATCAGGAACTAGACAAGGTTGCCCACTTTCACCACTCTTATTCAACCTAGTTTTGGAAGTTTTAGCCACAGCAATCAGAGAAGAAAAGGAAATAAAAGGAATCCAAATTGGAAAAGAAGAACTAAAGCTGTCACTGTTTGCAGATGACATGATACTCTACATAGAGAATCCTAAAGATGCTACCAGAAAACTACTAGAGTTAATCAATGAATTTGGTAAAGTTGCAGGATACAAAATTAATGCACAGAAATCTCTGGCATTCCTATATACTGATGATGAAAAATCTGAAAGTGAAATCAAGGAAACACTCCCATTTACCATTGCAACAAAAAGAATAAAATATCTAGGAATAAACCTACCTAAGGAGACAAAAGACCTGTATGCAGAAAATTATAAGACACTGATGAAAGAAATTAAAGATGATACAAATAGATGGAGAGATGTACCATGTTCTTGGATTGGAAGAATCAACATTGTGAAAATGACTCTACTACCCAAAGCAATCTACAGGTTCAATGCAATCCCTATCAAACTACCACTGGCATTTTTCACAGAACTAGAACAAAAAATTTCACAATTTGTATGGAAACACAAAAGACCCCGAATAGCCAAAGCAATCTTGAGAACGAGAAATGGAGCTGGAGGAATCAGGCTCCCTGACTTCAGACTATACTACAAAGCTACAGTAATCAAGACAGTATGGTACTGGCACAAAAACAGAAAGATAGATCAATGGAACAGGATAGAAAGCCCAGAGTTAAACCCACGGACATATGGTCACCTTATCTTTGATAAAGGAGGCAGGAATGTACTGTGGAGAAAGGACAGTCTCTTCAATAAGTGGTGCTGGGAAAACTGGATAGGGACATGTAAAAGTATGAGATTAGATCACTCCCTAACACCATACACAAAAATAAGCTCAAAATGGATTAAAGACCTAAATGTAAAGCCAGACACTATCAAACTCTTAGAGGAAAACATAGGCAGAACACTCTATGACATAAATCACAGCAAGATCCTTTTTGACCCACCTCCTAGAGAAATGGAAATAAAGACAAAAATAAACACATGGGACCTAATGAAACTTAAAAGCTTTTGCACAGCAAAGGAAACCATAAACAAGACCAAAAGACAACCCTCAGAATGGGAGAAACTACTTGCAAATGAAGCAACTGACAAAGGATTAATCTCCAAAATTTATAAGCAGCTCATGCAGCTCAATAACAAAAAAACAAACAACCCAATCCAAAAATGGGCAGAAGACCTAAATAGACATTTCTCCACAGAAGATATACAGACTGCCAACAAACACATGAAAGGATGCTCAACATCTTTACTCATTAGAGAAATGCAAATGAAAACTACAATGAGATATCATCTCACACCAGTCAGAATGGCCATCATCAAAAAATCTAGAAACAATAAATGCTGGAGAGGTGTGGAAAAAAGGGAACACTCTTGCACTGATGGTGGGAATGTGAATTGGTACAGCCGCTATGGAGAACGGTATGGAGGTTCCTTAAAAAACTACAAATAGAACTACCATATGACCCAGCAATCCCACTACTGGGCATATACCCTGAGAAAACCATAATTCAAAAAGAGACATGTACCAAAATGTTCATAGCAGCCCTATTTACAATAGCCCGGAGATGGAAACAACCTAAGTGTCCATCATCGGATGAATGGATAAAGAAGATGTGGCACATATATACAATGGAATATTACTCAGCCATAAAAAGAAATGAAATTGAGCTATTTGTAATGAGGTGGATAGACCTAGAGTCTGTCATACAGAGTGAAGTAAGTCAGAAAGAGAAAGACAAATACTGTATGCTAACACATATATATGGAATTTAAGAAAAAAAAATGTCATGAAGAACATAGGGGTAAGACAGGAATAAAGACACAGACCTACTAGAGAATGGACTTGAGGATATGGGGAGGGGGAAGGGTAAGCTGTGACAAAGTGAAAGAGCGGCATGGACATATATACACTACCAAACGTGGGGTAGATAGATGGTGGGAAGCGGCCGCATAGCACAGGGAGATCAGCTCGGTACTTTGTGACCTCCTGGAGGGGTGGGATAGGGAGGGTGGTAGGGAGATGCAAAAGGGAGGGGATATGGAAACATATGTATATGTATAACTGATTAAATTTGTTATAAAGCAAAAAAATAAAATAAAATAAAATTTAAAAAAAAAAAAAGAAAAGAAAACCTTTATAGACAAGCAAAACTTAAGAGAATTCAGCACCACCAAACCAGCTTTACAACAAATGATAAAGGAACTTCTCTAGTTAGGAAAGAGAAGAGAAGGAAAACAACTACAATAACAAAACCAAAACAATTTAGGAAATGGTAATAGGAACACATATATCAATAACTACCTTAAACGTAAATGGATTAATTGCTCCCACCAAAAGACATTAACAGGCTGAATAGATACAAAAACAAGACCTGAACATATACTGTCTGCAAGAGACCCACTTCAGACCTAGGGACACATACACACTGAAAGTGAAGGGATGGAAAAAGATATTCCATGTAAATGGAAATCAAAAGAAAGCTGGAGTACCAATTTTCATATTAAACAAAATAGAAATTAAAATAAAGACTATTACAAGAGACAAAGAAGGACACTATATAATAATCAAGGGATCAATCCAAAGAAGAAGATATAACAATTATAAATATATATGCACCCAACATAGGAGCACCTCAATACATAACGTTAATGCTAACAGCCATAAAAGGGGAAATCGACAGTAACACAATCATAGTAGGGGACTGTAACATCCCACTTTCACCAATGGACAGATCATCCAAAATGAAAATAAATAGGAAACACAAGCTTTAAATGACACATTAAACAAGATGGACTTAATTGATATTTATAGGACATTCCATCCAAAAACAACAGTATACACTTTCTTGTCAAGTGCTCATGGAACATTCTGCAGGATAGATTACATCTTGGGTCACAAATCAAGCCTTGGTAAATTTAAGAAAATTGAAATTGTATCAAGTATCTTTTCTGACCACAATGCTATGAGACTAGCTATCAATTATGGGAAAAAATATGTAAAAAATACAAACACATGGAGGCCAAACAATACACTACCAAATTACCAAGAGATCACTGAAGAAATCAAAGAGGAAATCAAAAAATACCTAGAAACAAGTGACAGTGAAAACACGGTGACCCAAAACCCATGTGATGCAGCACAAGCAGTTCTAAGAGGGAAGTTTATAGCAATATAATACTACCTCAAGAAACAAGAAACATCTCAAACAACCTAAACTTACACAAAAAGCAATTAAGGAAAGAAGACCAAAAACCCCACAAAGTCAGCAGAAGGAAAGAAATCATAAAGATCAGATCAGAAATAAATGAAAAAGAAATGAAGGAAACAATAGGAAAGATCAATAAAAGTAAAAGCTGGTTCTTTGAGAAGATAAACAAAATTGATAAACCATTAGCCAGACTCATCAAGAAGAAAAGGGAGAAGACTCAAATCAATAGAATTAGAAATGAAAAAGGAGAAGTAAAAATTGACACTGCAGAAATACAAAGGATCATGAGAGACTACTACAAGTAATTATATGCCAAAAAATGGACAACCTGGAAGAAATGGACAAATTCTTAGAAAAGCACAACCTTCTGAGACTGAATCAGGAAGAAACAGAAAATAAAAACAGACCAATCACAAGCACTGAAATTGAGACTGTGATTAAAAATCTTCCAACTAACAAAAGCCCAGGACCAGATGGCTTCACAGGGGAATTCTATCAAACATTTAGAGAAGCACTAACACCTATCATCTCAAACTCTTCCAAAAAATTGCAGAGGAAGGAACACTCCCAAACTCATTCTATGAGGCCACCATCATTCTGATACCAAAACCAGTCAAAGATGTCACAAAGAAAGAAAACTACAGGCCAATATCAATGATGAACATAGATGAAAAAGTCCTCAACAAAATACTAGCAAACAGAATCCAACAACACATTAAAAGGATCATACACCATGATCAAGTGGGGTTTATCCCAGGAATGCAAGGATTCTTCAATATACACAAATCAATCAATGTGATAAACCATATTAACAAATTGAAGAAGAAAAACCATATGACCATCTCAATAGAGGCAGAAAAAGCTTTTGACAAAATTCAACACCCATTTATGATAAAAACCTTCCAGAAAGTAGGCATAGAGGGAACTTACCTCAACATAATAAAGGCCATATATGACAAACCCACAGCCAACATCGTTCTCAATGTTGAAAAACTGAAATCGTTTCCTTTAATATCAGGAACAAGACAAGGATGCCCACTCTCACCACTACTATTCAACATAGTTTTGGAAGTTTTAGCCACAGCAATCAGAGAAGAAAAAGAAATAAAAGGAATCCAAATCAGAAAAGAAGAAAGAAAGCTGTGACTGTTTGCAGATGACATGATACTATACATAGAGAACCCTAAATATGCTAAAGGAAAACTCTTAGAGCTAATCAATGAATTTGGTAAAGTAGCAGGAAACAAAATTAATGCACAGAAATCTCTTGCATTCCTATACACTAATGATGAAAAATCTGAAAGAGAAATTAAGGAAACACTCTGATTTACCACTGCAACAAAAAGAGTAAGGTGCTTAGGAATAAATCAACCTAAGGAAGCAAAAGACCTGTATGCAGAAAACTATAAGACACTGGTGAAAGAAATTAAAGATGATACAAACAGCTGGAGAGATATACCATGTTCTTGGATTGGAAGAATCAACATTGTGAAAATGACTATACTACCCAAAGCAGTCTACAGATTCAATGAAATCCCTATCAAACTACCAATGGCATTTTTCACAGAACTAGAACAAAAATTTTCACAATTTGTATGGAAACACAAAAGACTCTGAATAGCCAAAGCCATCTCGAGAAGGAAAAATGCAACTGGAGGAATCAGGCTCCCTGACTTCACACTATACCACAAGCTACAATAATAAAGACCGTATGGCACTGGCACAAAAACAGAAATATAGATCAATGGAACAGGATAGAAAGCCCAGAGATAAACCCATGCACATATCATCACCTTACTTTTGATAAAGGAGCCAAGAATATACAATGGAGAAAAGACAGCCTCTTCAATAAGTGGTGCTGGGAAAACTGGACAGCTACTTGTAAAAGAATACAGAAAAATAAACTCAAAATGGGTTAAGGACCTAATGTAAGGCCAGGCACTATCAAACTCCTAGAGGAAAACATAGGCAGAACACTCTATGACATAAATCCTTTTTGACCCACCTCCTAGAGAAATGGAAATAAAAACAAAAATAAACAAATGGGATCTAATGAAACTTAAAAGCTTTTGCACAGCAAAGGAAACAATAAACAAGACAAAAAGACAACCCTCAGAATGGGAGAAAATATTTGCAAATGAAGCAACTGACAAAGGATTAATCTCCAAAACATACAAGCAACTCATGCAGCTCAATATCAAAAAAACAAACAACCCAATCCAAAAATGGGCAGAAGACCTAAATAGACATTTCTCCAAAGAAGATATACAGATTGCCAACAAACACATGAAAGAATGCTCAACATCATTAATCATTAGAGAAATGCAAATCAAAACTACAATGAGATATCACCTCACACTGGTCAGAATGGCCAACATCAAAAAATCTACAGACAATAAATGCTGGAGAGGGTGTGGAGAAAAGGGAACCCTCTTGCACTGTTGGTGGGAATGTAAATTGATACAGCCACTATGGAGAACAGTATGGAGTTTTCTTAAAAAACTAAAAATAGAACTACCATACGACACAGCAATCCCACTACTGGGCATATACCCTGAGAAAACCATAATTCAAGAAGAGTCATGTACCACAATGTTCATTGCAGCACTATTTAAAATAGCCAGGACATGGAAGCAACCTAAGTGTCCATCGACAGATGAATGGATAAAGAAGATGTGGCACATATATACAATGGAATATTACTCAGCCATAAAAGGAAACAAAATTGAGTTATTTGTAGTGAGGTGGATGGACCTAGAGTCTTTCATACAGAGTGAAGTAAGTCAGAAAGAGAAAAAACAAATACCATATGCTAACACATATATATGGAATCTAAAAAAAAAAAAAAAAGGTCATTAAGAACCTAGGGACAAGAAGGGAATAAACACGTAGACCTACTAGAGAATGGACTCGAGGACACAGGGAGGGGGAAGGGTAAGCTGGGACCAAGTGAGAGAGTGGCATGGGCATATATACACTACCAAATGTAAAACTGATAGCTAGTGGGAAGCAGCCACATAGCACAGGGAGATCAGCTCTGTGCTTTTCGACCACCTAGTGGGGTGTGATATAGAGGGTGGGAGGGAGATGCAAGAGTGAGGAGATATGCGGATATATGTATATGTATAGCTGATTCACTTTGTTATAATGCAGAAACTAACACACCATTGTAAATCAATTACACTCCAATAAAGAGTTTTAAAAAAATTAAAAAATAAAAACTAAAGCCACAATACAAGGCCTCACCAAGACAGTCCATATCCTTTCCAGAGTTCTAATCGTTATTGATAGTGATCAAGGCACTCATTTCACTTCTCACCATATTGCTGAGCTCTGGAACAAGGTAGTCAATGAATTTTCATCTCCTTTAGTAAATGGATGCAGGCCTCACAAAGTGCCATTATGGCTTTAAACAAGTTCAAATATGGCATATTTCACTCAGTCAGACACTAACAGTGAATTGTGATGAAGGTGATCATCTTTGATCTTTAACTGCTAACAAGTTCAAGCTCTCCTCCATCCCCCAGTTTCCCTTTTTTCTGATATCTGGGGCAAGCTGACAAGAAAGCCTGTGTGCATTCTCCTTTACAACCTTTGGGAAGTTCAAACCTCATCAGCCCTGATCATCATGTGGGGGCTTTCACTCCAACACCACCACTATAAAACCCAAAGCCAGTCAGCTTTATTTGCTCCCTTAAGCAATTTTAGATCTGCTTGGATCCAGTCTTGGTTACTGCCCTGCTCTTCTCAGAAAGCCTCATTATATGAGTAATACATCCTTTTGTACCCTCTTGGTCTTGTGTGGTATCATGAGTCTTGACATCTGAATGGGGGATCCTGTTCTATCTGGTGACCAAACATGGCTTCAAATATAATTATAGAAATAGTAACCAAAAAATTAAATAATATGATTATAAATACATATGATAATTACATTTTCCTTACCCTAAAATGTTAGGCTCAAAAAAATAAGTTTCCTTTCTAACAGGCACACAATTAACAGAGTCACTTCTGCATATTGACATTAACACAATCATCAATTTTAAGAGTAAAAGAGCTCTCTTTTCTTTTCAATTGCTCTGTATCTAACAAGTGATGATAAAGAGCAAATATAAATATCAAATAAACACACATTTTGTGAACATTATTTGTCATTGTTAGATAAGTAAATTCAATATTTTGAAAAGACTAATCATTGAATTTGATGCAACTGTACTGTTAAAAAATAAAGTGTCATACACTTTAAATATAAAATATAAATAGCCTTGAATGACTGTAAGAGTTCATTCATTACTGAAAACTTCATACCAGGAAGAAACAGAATGCCAATAAAATGATTTAGTGACTTAATGAGAATATAAAAAGAATCTCAAAACAATTTGTCACTAAAATATGGGGAAAATTAATGACAATAAATTACTGAATTAAGTATAAAGACAGGTAACAAAAACATAAACTATGTAAACAATGCTGACAAAAATAGGTCATTTGAAAACACCTAAATATAAGATCAGAAGGCAAATGGTCAACAACAAGGGATTAATCTCCAAAATATACAAACAGCTCATGCAGGTTTATGTCAAAAAAACAAACAACCCAATCAAAAAATGGGCATAACATCTAAAAGGACATTTCTCCAAAAAAGACATACAGATGGCCAAAAAGCACATGAAAAGATGCTCAACATCACTAATTATTAGAGAATTGCAAATCAGAACTACAATGAGGTATCACCTCACACTGGTCAGAATGGCCATCATCAAAAAAATATGCAAACAATAAATGCTGGAGAAGGTGTGGAGAAAAGGGAGCCCTTCTACACTGTTGTTGGGAAAGTAAATTGGTACAGCCACTATGGAGAACAGTATGGAGGTTCCTTAAAAATCTAAAAATAGAATGACCGTATGACCCAGCAATCCCACTCCTGGCCATATATCTGGGCAAAAACATAATTCAAAAAGATACATGTACCCTAATGTTCATTGCAGCACTATTTACAATAGCCAGGACACAGAAGCAACCTAAATGTCCATCGATGGAGGAATGGATAAAGATTTGGTACATATATACAACAGACTATTACTCAGCAATGAAAAAAGAATGAAATAATGCCATTTGCAGCAACATGGATAGACCTAGAGGTTATCATTCTAAGTGAAGTAAGTCAAACAGAGAAAGACAAATATCATATATCACTCATGTGGAATCTAATTTTTAAAATGATATAAATGAATTTATTTACAAAACAGAAACAGACTCACAGATTTTGAAAACAAAGTTATGGTTACCAAAGGGGAAACGTGGGGGAGGGAAAAATTAGGAGCTTGGAATTGACATATACACACTACTCATATAAAATAAATAGCCAACAAGGACCTACTGTATATCACAGGGAACTCTACTCAATATTCTGTAATAACCTATATGGGAAAAGTACCTGAAAAAGAATGAATATATATATATGTATAACTGAATCACTTTGCTGTACACCTGAAACTATCACAACATTGTAAATCAACTATATGCCAATAAAAGTTTAAAAAAAGGCAAATTGTCAAATATATGCCTGAGTTTTAAAGGAGAATATACACAGAGCAAAAGAACGGCTATCAGTTTTAACATAAAAGATGAGACTAGTCAGTTAACCTTCCATATGCAGGTCATAACTATATTGGTGCACCTTAAAAAGTCTACATATACATATATATATACACACATATATACATTTATATATAGTGTGTGTGCATCTTAGTTTCAATACATTTTGCTTTTTCCTTCTAAATTCTAAGGCGACCTAAATTTTTAAAGACTACTTTTCAGACAGTAACAGTTTACACAAAAATGTGACAGATATATTGTAAAAATAAATTGCATTTTACAATCATTATGTGATTTCTTAAATCTATAAGATGGAAAGGAAGTACTGAATTTAATGACTATAATAAGAATTAATGAGATAGTTGTTAACAGATCAGTTTTAATATAATATTGTATGTAATAATGTAATATAATATAATATTACAATAAAGTTTGAAATTAATTTAAAAAAAAACTATAACCCTATATTGTAGGCAATGTCACAGAGAAAGATGTTTCTAGATTGACAGGAGGAAAAATACTACAGTGGGAGATAGGATAGAAAATGGTTGCAAATAAGAAACAAATATAAAATATGTGGAATTGGGAGAAATGTTTAAGATGATGACAGCTAATTTAAAGATAAAACAAAACAAAAATCCTCTCCCACAGCAATACACAAAAGGTTTTAGTAACTCTATGTCCCTTGTACAGAGTAGACTAGACTGACAATAACTCTGTGATTTAGGGATTCATGACTTTGAAACCTATTCAACCAAGAGTCTACACCAAGAACAAAAGATGTGAGAGAGGGCATCTTAACTGGGAAATCTAAAAAGGAAAACCTGAAGTGGTTTTCATGAACACTTCCAAGATCCCACTGTGAAAGCTAATCTTGGTAAAGAGTAAGCTTTGTATCTTAACAAATATGCATTCATAGTGGGTCTTTTAGGAGGTGAGACTATCTGGAAAGCTAAACACAAAGTTAAGTCACCACAGACTATCCTTGGATTTCCTCAATATGATTTACATGTTGGAATTCTCCAAGAAATCTGAATGTTAGTTTACATTCTACACAGTAAAGAAGGACTTACTTAAGCAAGGAAGGACTCTTCCCTAGGGTCTGCAGAGGGAGTGTCATGCTACTGATACCTTGATTTCAGGGGCCTAGCCTCCAGAGCTGTGAGAGAATAAATCTCTGTTGTTTTAAGCCACTAAATTTGTAGTACTTTGTTATGGCAACCCTAGGACACTAATATATTTCTTTTACAGATATTCCCCATAATGTAAAGAGTGGGTGATAGAAGGGGAAAAGGGGAGAGAGATCAGAAAGTGGTGATAATTTCACAAGGCAATATTCCATGTGAAACTAATGTAGGTACGATACTAATTAGGAATCATTTCTCCTTAATTATAGTTTAAAGAGGACCTCCAGGTTTTTAAAATCCCATCTCCTTACATTGCTTCAAGGATCTTGCTTTACTAATTGGTCCATCTAAAATCTTCAATTTTGCCCCCCCCACTATTGTTCTCTTGAGCTTTAAAATTAAAACTCCACTATCTTCTACCCCAAGAGAAAACAGACAAAAACAAACATTAGCCTCTGACTAGTATACTACTTTAGCTATCACCCTAACTCTTTCTGTTTTATCTCAGCCAAAATTATTGAAATGAGGTTCACAACATTTTTCCCAATTTTACTAACCACCCCCTCCTTGCAATATGATTTTGGCCCCTACACTATAGGTATAAATACACAATATTAATAAAAATATTTTCCCTCTAACAATGTCAACAGTTTTCTTATATTCTAAAGCATCTTACCTATACCAAATTCAAAATAATAAAATTGTCTGCCATGTTTTTGGCACTTAAAATTAATGAATGAAGAACTTTAGTAACCAAACCATCAGGGGAAACAACTTATAATTTAAAATTGAAAGATGAAGGAAAATTAAAACTTATTTTATTAATAGATAAAGTAGGGCATTTTTTGTTTTTGGCCACACCGTGTGGCACGTGGGATCTTAGTTCCCCAACCAGGGATCAAACCCATGCCCCCTGCAGTGGAAGTGCAAAGTCTTAACCACTGGACTGCCAGGGAAGTCCCAAGTGGGGTATTTTTAAACCAAAAAAATCCAAGTGAAATAGTTTAATTGTTAGAAGAAAGACAGCAAAATATCAGTAACTGATCCATAATTGTTATTTTTCTAAGTATTTAAAACAACTTGAATCCTTCAGAATGAGTATTACCAAAGTAACCCTAATAGCTGAAGTTGAAATGAAATCCAATGATGCTGATGAAAGTGTTATGAATTGATGATTCTCTTATCTAGAAAAACTGAAAGATAGGAATTCACCGTCAAAATAGTATTCACTAAATCAACTAGTAGAGTCATGTTATGTGCACATTTAATTGATATGAATTCAAATCTACACTGGGCAAAAATAAATAAATGAAAGTAATTTGGTACTAAGTGAACTGTAAGAAACCAAACTAGCTCATCTGGTATTATCTGAACAAACTGTTATCTTTCTAACACTGGAGGAAAAATGTCCTGTTAGAATTAGTGAAATAATATGGCTTACAAAAAAACACGTAGATGATCTTCTATGGTTGATTTAAGGTATTTCATGGGTAATATTGATTATATGTGATTTTCTCCTTACATAATGACTTTAGAACCTTAACCCTTGTAAAAAAAACTGCAATCCCAATATACGAACTGAGTGTATTGACAGATCTTATGCTAAATGATTTTAAAAATTATATTCTAAGAGTGTCAGCATATAAAATATATGGAAGAAGAAATGATCATAATTTGGGATAAATGACAAGAAAAGGGAAAAAGTGAGAAGTGATATGCTATGAAGTGATACCAAAAAGTCATAAAACATAACTCAAAGTGGCAACAGAGGGAAATTATGGCAAAGAGAGAATGAGCGGAAGAAGAAGCAAAATAGAAATTTGATCTGCAGAGATCCAGTAACTGTTGCTTGATTATCTCACATTAAAGAGGTAAAGGTAGGGACAGGAAGAAATCTATAATGATCAGTAGTTTTTAATTCCTCTACTCTGTTCCCAGAAAATTTTAAGTGATCAATAGGTGGTTGGATAGTCACTAGAGATATAAAGCACAAAATATTTGTTTTCATGCTTTAATTACATAATAGAAATGTTTTATTTTTAGCCAGACTACTCTTAAGACCCTAGGGCAATCCAGGTCATTTTATTTCATCTTTTGGGGGCGATGGGAGTGCCTATGAATGTGAACATAAAAAAAGTGTGTCTGGGCTTCCGTGGTGGTGCAGTGGTTGAAAGTCCTCCTGCCCATTCAGGGGGCGCGGGTTCGTGCCCCAGTCCGGGAAGATCCCACATGCCACGGAGCGGCTGGGCCCGTGAGCCATGGTCACTGAGCCTGCGTGTCCGGAGCCTGTGCTCCGCAACCGGGAGAGGCCACAACAGTGAGAGGCCCACGTACCGCAAAAAAAAAAAAAAAAAAAAAAAAAGTGTGTCTGTATGTGAACTCGTGTATGACTTACTATATGTTATTATACCAATCACTTACGTATTTTTTTATTTAATTATAAAATAACTCTAAGAAATAGACATTTACCACCTCTATTTCAGAGATAAGAAAAGACTCAGGCAGATGATGTAATCACTCCAATGAAAAAGAGTAAATTGAGCTGTGTTCTGAATCCAGAAATCTGACTCCAAAGCTTGTATTCTTAAACCCAATGGTATGGACTATGTAAGATATCATACATACACATATATATATTTTTTTCTCGTTTATTACTAACAACAGCTCTGCTCCATAGACATAATGATCCCTGCTTTACAAATAAAGAAACTGAGTCTCAAAAAAGATTATGTAACTTATCCAAAGATATATAGCTAAGGTGTGACAAGCTGAAATTAGAATTCAGTCAGACTCTATGAGTAGTTTGAAATAAAGAATGATGCAACATTTATAAAACAAAATCAGTTTCCTTACTAATAAATCAAAGTGCATTTGATTTTACCCACAGATAATCCAAAAGGACTTGTTTAAAAAAAATTAGTGTTAGAAACCACCAATTATTAGTTGCATTATTTCATATTAAGATAATTAAATTTAACTTATATTAACTCTGCTAAAATAAAGATTCCATTCATTAGGAATCTATTAATTTAGTTTTATTTTAATCAGTACTTTTTTCTTCTCTTTTTGAACATAGATGCATACATGCATAGGGTATGGTAAAATACCTCCAGGTGACCAAATGTTTATGTGTCAGAAAAGGAAATGCCTGATTTTCTTCCTTTTCATTCTTTGATTGCATGACATCCCAAGAACAGAGTATAAAAGAACAATTAATGGTTTCCAAAGAGGACTCAGATAGCCATGCAGTCTTCTGGACTAGCATTGCTAGGATTCTGTCATCAAACATGTAATATTTTTGGCATCTGGGGCCTATAAACCCCTCTAGCAAGGAACGGACTCTCTTGGGCACAAAAGACAATAAAATAAAATAAAATAAACACGATTAAGTGGATGACGTCTTTCCTTCTAAACCATTGTTCTCTTCACAATTAAAGAACTCAACTCTGATTTAACCGATCAATATGCTAAGAAGAAGAAATAGTTCGGAGAAAAGAAATAGACACCTTGCTAATGCTAACATCATCAATTCTATTTTAAGGTTAAAATAAAAGGTTTAGTACTTCCCTTCTGATGACAATGTTCTTTTAAGTAAGTTGAGGATCTTGGACTTGTTTCAGAACAGAGAAAAGGAGGGCATGTAGAGCATATATAGGTATTGTCTCATTATAAGAAATTGGACTGGAAGCATCAGCTTATTTTATATATCAGCAGAAACATTAAGTCAATATGTGATCCAAAAATCTTGATATGATCAAATCTATGTCCTTCTGCTATAATACTTTGTCATCCTGACTCAGACATTCATTTCACAGCAAATCCTTTACCATGTAACACAATGTTGCAAATCTAAATTCTAGAAGTCTAAACTTTCAGCCTCTCTCCAACAGTTTACTGCTCACTAAATTTCCTTTGCCTATCCAGCTGGATAGAGTTAAACCTGGGTTAGATTCAGCTGGATTTCAGATCCAAAACCTTTAGAAGCCAGGTAAGTGACTTCTAAGACTTGTGATCAGGGAGATGTGAAGGCAGCAAAGGACACATTGTCTTCTCAGTGCCAATGCAGAACAGATTGTCAGGTTGACAAGATGAGCTGAAATGTCCTTTGCTGTCTTTTTATATTCCATGCTGTCCCAGAAACTAGGTGCCTAAAACCAAAATCTTTTCTTTCTGGAAATGTGTTAATAAAGTATAAAACTGATACGATTGTTTTGTACATATTATTGTCATTATTATAAAGTTCTATATTTGATGTTATGCATATTTTGCAGAGCAGACTTTGCTTTATGCTCTGGTAATTTCCCATTTTAAGAAATTCCAATATGAAGGCACTTGCAAGGTTACTGGATGTACTTATTTTTAAAAATTAAAAACAATCCTGTTTTCATTTTTATATTGTTGTTCACCTGTGCACTTGACTATAAATTCAAAATGAGTAAAATAACCTTAAAATTTTATTATTACAAAGCTACTATCTAAAAAAAATTGTAAAGTACTTTATGAATAGTAAATATTTTCATTAAAAAACAACTAACATTTTGATAGCATATAGTGAAAATAAAGCATGTCTGGAATGATACTCTATACGATGAGATGTATCTTACTTACCAAACTCCTTGGGAACTGCTATAGAATAAACACAATTATGTCCCACACTGTAATTTTTTGGATAGTTTGGTGATAGAACAGTGCCTTCTGAACCTGTTGAACGACTTCCACAAGGTGCTGGAAATAAAAAAAAATGTTTTAAAAATATTATTTTTAGAAAAACATTAAAAAATTCATACTATGACTATTTTCATGCTATAAAAATTATGGCTACTGTATTTTAAGGAATATCATTTATTTCCATCTTTTAGCAAGGTTCCCACTGTCAAATATTTTAAAAATCAAAAATTGTGCACATGCAATAGAAAGCTTCTTTTTAAGTGTTCAGATTTACTCTTCTCAAAAACAAAGTAATATAATAATGTTGCAATGGTGCTATCTATCTCTAAAGGTAATAATGGTGGCCTGCTTTCATTTATGATAAAAGTATAAAGATAATCATCCTTTTTATAATGATGAGAAATTACACATGCAGTGAGAAATTGTTTTACTCACCACCGGGCTTTGAAACTCTACTCAAAATCAACCTTGATTGTGCTACCACCAACTGAGGTACTTCTATACACAGGACAGGGATGGCTGTACAAACACATTCATCCACTCATCTAAATAAAATATTCTCTCACCAATCTCTATCTGCTTATGGTTTACATTTAAATCAGAAGAGTTACTGATGGTGCATAGAGAGAGACATTATTGCTACCTCAGCCCCAAATGTGCTACGTTCCTAAAAAAGATGAGGGTGAAACCAATGTTTCTGGAAAATTTGTAGATAGTTGTTCTGTTTTTCACAAGATAGGTGGATGCTTTGGGATTTGTAGCTCTGGAACACAGAGAAAGATCTGGGCTACTAAAGGAGTTATAAGTATCAAAAGCAAAAGATGATAGCTGATATTATTTAAATGAATGAGATGTCCCAGAAAAGTACGTAGAATGAGAAAAGATGGCCAAAGAGGAGGTCAGAGAATGCCAAGGTAGAATTAGTGAGAGTGTGGCTACAAAGAATTTAGTCTCTTGGGAGCCAATGGGGAGGAAAGTTTCAATTAAAAGAAAGTGTTCAAAACCATCGTGTTGCAAAGTGGTAATAAATGAAAAAGGAATCTGAGGTGGCTTGGCGGTCTAGAGGATTAGGTAGCAGGGAGCTACTTCTCTATGCCTCTGGTCTCCTCCAGAGAGGCCAGTTTGCCTAGGCTTGCTGGCCTGCTGGCTCCACCCCTTACCCCATGGAGATGGAATGATGGATGAGCCCAGGACAGACTTTACTTCTCGTTGGGAGCCATCCTGCCTGTAAAGCAGCTTGCTGGTCTCCTCTACAGCCTATTTAAGGGTGAATCTGTTGAGGGGGTGGCCGTGGTTGTTGGGCGAGACATGTAGCTGCATAGGAAGCCCATTGTTACCGCTCCTCAGCTTTATCAATATTAAAGCTGATGGCCTTCCTTCCTTCAGCTTATCACTTAATTCGCCTTGAATTTGTGTAGGGAGGAGTCCCTTCAAACACCAGAAAGGAACTTTTTGGTATTATTGATACAGTAGTTTTAACCAGAGCTGCTTTCTGCAAATTACAGCCAGCAAACCAAATCCAGCCTGTACCAAAGGAAGTTTTCACATTTTTAAAGAGTTTAAAACAAACAAACAAAAAATAAATCAGAATACATCACAGAGACATATGTGGTCAGCAAAGCCCAAAATATCATCTGGCTCTGTACAGAAAAAGTTGCTAACCCTTGAACTAGAGTAGAGAGGGGTAGCTAGATTGTAGTTGGATGAAAAATAAGTGGTTTATAAAGAGATACAAAAGCAATCAGAATCTTAACCATAAACAGAAGGAGAATGTAGGGAGTAGTTGGGGGAAGATGCAAAGCTGAATGAGTTTTTGTTATTGTTGTTTTGTTTAACAGGGAGGACCGAGTCATTAAAGAGGGAAAATCTGGAGCACTGACTTAGAGGCTTGGGAAAGATCAAAAACTAAACTGGAGTGATTACGTTTAGAAAGCATTAATGACAGTCCTCTGTGACTTGAGAAAAAGAGCTGAAGAAGACTGAAAATACATAGGTTTAGGCTTTATGCTGGGAATTTATTGGAGTTAATGCCTGATTTTCCTTTTAAAGAGAGCTGAATGCAGTGGTGTGTTAGGTGGCTTGAGAAGTCATGACAGTTTGAAAAGTTCAAAACGTTTGATGGATTTCTGGCCAAAGCTTAAAGATACAGCAATATATTTAAAACACACACATACAAAGCAAACAGTGAGTTGTACTGAGTTGGGTGGCTAATGAATGTTCTACCTTTTTTCCTTTTAATGTTCTATAAAATGGTAATAAATAGTTAGAATTAAACATAGTAAAATTAGAACTCCTGAGAACACCAAGTTGACAATGATGATAATAACCAAAGAAGCACTGCTCTCATCGCTCATTATTGTTTGAGATTAGTCAGGTGTATTCTTA
Organism: Mesoplodon mirus; assembly: GCF_964341445.2. NCBI lineage: Eukaryota > Metazoa > Chordata > Mammalia > Artiodactyla > Ziphiidae > Mesoplodon > Mesoplodon mirus. The sequence continues at coordinate 25,027,265 of NC_138992.1, read as the reverse complement.
TTTCAGCACTGATAACTTTATTGAACTGATAATAGTACTGATGAGAGAATCACTCAAGAATAAGCAGCATGTTTTATGTTAATTTTCTTTCTGATTTTAAGGTGCTCCAAAATGACAATACTTTGAATGTACGTGACAAAAGCTCTTACTTTTATATTTTGAAAGAATGAATAGAAATGAGAGCTTCTGACTCAAGTTCAGCTTTGTGACTTAGTTATGAACATTCTGCCATTCTACATTACTATGCATCTGATAGCCTCAATATGTTTTGAATATTTTATTTTGCATAATGGACTTTTGGGACAGCTCTTGTTAAAAATCTCATTTAAAAATAGGAAGTTTTTTAACCACTAATGAATATATACAAGGTTGTAGTATAATCACAGCTCTTTATGGTAACTAATATTATGTTAGTTTTTGTTATTTGTACTGGTAGCAATAATTTTACATTTTTTCTGGTCAGTGCTTACAGCATGGCCTAATTTATAGTCAATTATGTTGCATATTGTGGTGACTGACAATATTTTATGCAGTATGTAAATAAGGGAAAATTCACTATGTTGTGAGGTACAGATATATTGTAATCTGTTTTATGTTTATAAAAATCTAAATGGAATAATGACTAAGCCAGGCCAGCTTTACTAATTCTTGTAATGTTTGTTCCTAGAAGCTTTCTGTATTCTTTCTCCCTGCTTTAATTTCATTTTATTGGCTAGTACAGAAAAGGTCAGCCGTTATCTTTCTGGCTCTATTAACAATCAGTAGAAGATAAAAGCAAGACAGGACTTTTAATTCTATGCTTATTTTTGCCATTTGACTATACCTGTGGGCCTTTTGTCAAACTGGCTATGTTTTTCTAAACAGCCTATATCCATTGTAATGCAAAGAACTCACCTGTTCTTGATTATAACTTATGTGATACATATGATTACTCTTAAATCTCTATTTTAATAGCATTTTTGTAGAACACATGTATTATGAGAAGAAATGGTTCTGTGATTAAGTAAGTTTAGGAAATACATGGGTAAAATAAATAGGCTTCTATGCTATGAGACTTAACTGAGACTTTAGTAAGGTTTGGGGAATATCATACTTGTTCTTACAAACTTATTTGATCATGGAGGCTCTCTTTCATCTCACAGGACCAATGTTCCTCAGAACATACTTTTCGAAATGCCAAACTGCTAATTCTAAAATGTGCTATCGCTTTGACAATAAGTCTAACATTTATATTGTTTGCTGTAATTATGATTTCACAGCACTAAAGAATTGTGTTTTATGTATACATATAAAACCTAAGTGGGTTTTTTTTGTTGTTTTTTTGTGGTACGCGGGCCTCTCTCACCGTTGTGGCCTCTCCCGTTGCGGAGCACAGCCTCCGGACACGCAGGCTTAGCGGCCATGGCTCACGGGCCCAGCCGCTCCGTGGCATGTGGGATCTTCCCGAACTGGGGCACGAACCCGTGTCCCCTGCATCGGCAGGCAGACTCTCAACCACTGCGCCACCAGGGAAGCCCAAAACCTAAGTATTTTAAACACTTAAAATGTCAAACTTAGCCTAATATAAAATGCCATTATTCTATTTTGTAACAATTTTTTATTGAGGTATAGTGAATTTACAGTGTTGTGTTAGTTTCAGACGTAGACAAAGTGATTCATACACACACACACACACACACACACACACACACACATATATATATATATATATTTTTTCCCCCTGACTCTTAGAGTTCAATATATCACTGATTTGTTGCTCGTACTCTCCTGTAGCTTTTCAGCCTCTCTCTCTCCTCTGCCACTGTAAGTGCTGCAAACCGGACTCCCAACAGTTTCCATATGGGCTCTTTCAACAGACTCCCAGTTCCACTCATCCCCACAAGTTCTTACCACAGCTAGTGATTTTTCTAACACATAATAAGTCTTATAATGTTTCTTTTCTCTTCCTAGAACAGTTCTGACACACAGTATATTCTCCATAAAGGTCTGTTGGAAGATTAAATGAACTACGCTTGCCAAGACCATGCTACTATAAAATGGTGTTCCACAGTCAGCACATAACACAAACATTTCACTTTGTTGAAATTACCCCATAAATTGACTTGAATCCAAGACAATCAAGATATACCCTCTCCTGCTTCTGCCGCTCCTGGTGCTGCTTGTGTGCTCGTTCCTTTCGGACCTGGTACCTCTTTTGTGAAGTGGCAGCTGAAGAGACTCCGGCGCTAGCCATGGCCAACGAAAAGCCCACGGAAGGAGTCAAGACTGAGAACAACGATCATATTAATTTGAAGGTGGAGGGGCAGGATGGTTCTGTGGTGCAGTTTAAGAGTAAGAGGCATATGCCACTTAGTAAACTAATGAAAGCCTCCTGTGAACACAGGGTTTGTCAATGAGGCAGATCAAATTCTGATTTGATGGGCAGCCAATCAGTGAAACAGACACATCTGCAGAGGTGCCCAAGGTTGTTTTATATTCAAAATTACCAGTTTTTAGAAAGAATTTTTCATGGTTGGAAATGGAGGATGAAGATACAATTGATGTGTTCTGGCAGCAGACAGGAGGTGTCTACTAAAAAGTGAACCTGCTACTTTACTCCAGAATTCTGTTCCTCCAGACCAAGAAGACATTCTAAATTAGAAAACCACAATTAGGTTCCACCACATCCTGACCATTACAGTACAGTTTTCTCTACTCTTTCATTTTCCCCACCCCCATTCCTTTATTGTACCTAAAGTAACTGATATATGTGTACAAGCATATTGCATTTTTTTAAACTAAATGGCCAATGGTATGTTTTGATTGACATCAAATGGAGTTGGGATAGAGAAAAATACTGGTTCTGTGAAAATACCCCCTTTTCTCCATCAGTGGCATGCTCATTCAGTTCTTATCTTTATATTCCAGTAAGTTATTTTGCTCTCACTGTTTTCTTTTTTTTTAAAGAACAACATAAAAATCCTTGCATACCTTGCCTGATTGGAGAATTTTAATGTTTTTCACTTATTTGTCTTTAAGTAAGGATAAGTTACTCTAAAATAAATAAATCCTAGATAGTTTTCCCTTCAAGTCAAGCGTCTTGCTGTTTAAATAAACTTCCTGTTTAAAATGGGAAAAAAAAAAAAAAAGATATACCCTCCCAATAAATCCATGTAAGCCTACTTTTTTTTTTTTTTTTTTCTTTCTGGGATTGAAATCTTTGCTGTTTCTCTGATTACCAGGAATCACTGTTGCTTTATATTTAGAGACACTATTTTGTGTAAGATATGTATCTTTAAACATTAGAAATATATTTAATCATAAGATTTTTACAATCTGAGAGCCAGTCACATGGAGACTGAGTTCCACTGAGGGAATGGCAAACTCATACCTACCATTTCACAGTAGTAAATCCTTGCTAACATTTTTTTTTAAAGATGTTGGGGGGTAGGAGTTAATTAATTAATTAATTTATTTTTCCTGTGTTGGGTCTCCGTTTCTGTGCAAGGACTTTCTCTAGTTGTGGCAAGCGGGGGGCCACTCTTCATCGCGGTGCGTGTGCCTCTCACAATTGCGGCCTCTCCCCTTGAGGAGCACAGGCTCCAGACGCGCAGGCTCAGTAGCTGTGGCTCACGGGCCTAGTTGCTCCGCGGCATGTGGGATCCTCCCAGACCAGGGCTCGAACCCGTGTCCCCTGCATTAGCAGGCAGACTCTCAACGACTGCGCCACCAGGGAAGCCCCTTGCTAACATTTTATCAGTCTGTAACATACCCTCATTGAGGGAGCGAAATCACCCACGCAGTTTAATTTTATATTATTTTCCTTGTTCCCTCTTTTCCTGTTTTTGTTTTTTTTTTTAAATCCTCTTTTGGATGAATTTGTATGGTTTGATTTGTACAAGTAAAATATGCCCATGCTGGAACTATACTGTATATACTTGTGTTACTCCTGAACTATGATGTGGTGATACAACAGACAGATGTGGTTATCTCTAGGAAAATCAGAAGATGAGACTGAAATTAAATGTTAAGGCTGCTAGTGCAATAAAAAGGACTTCCCACCTATGGTTTGATCATGTGTGTGGGATGGAGGAAGAGGACTGAAGAAGAAGAGCTGAGATACCTTCCCACTGAAGGTAGAAAGAACAGAAGAATCTCAAATCACTTACATGGAAGAGGTACTTCTTAAATGTCCAGAGACTTTATATTATGTACACTGCAGCCTTAAGCTACTCACAACTTCAAATCTCCCTTTTCACTTGTGTAATGTATAATTTATTATCAAATATACTCTATAATGAAAATTATTATATAATGTATAAATTTTTCTCTGAAAGCAAGTTAGGTACTTTCAAAAGTGATGAATTCTTACAGGTCACAAAAGAGTAATATGGTATATTAAATAGATAATTTACTAGATGTCACCTGTGACTCCTTCAGGTTGAAAGAATTGCTGTACTTTACAAAACTGCTGGTCCACTTCTAGTAAATTACCTATGCTCTGATATAGCCCAATTGAATATCACAAATCATAAATCCTGGTATAGAATGTGTCTGAAAGCTGTATCTCTCATGGAGTCTTTTTTTTTTTTTAAGAGAAGGACTTTCATAACCCTCTGTGATATGAATTTGTAATACAGACAGCTGTTATTCTCAGTATTGACTTTAAGATTAAAATTATTACTGCTTTTTTCTCTCCTTTGTTCAAAACCTTCATCTTAGCAAAAATACCTAACTATTCAGCCATTCATTTCATGTGCCTCTTCATGTTTCCTATATAAGTAAACACACTTCATTTTGTATATCTGCCTTAGGTAATAAACCTCACATAAGGCTATTTTATCACAATGGTAATAAATATTACTTTAAATTATAAACTATTACTCTAAGTCACATTTATTTTACTCTTCATTTTCCTCTGCACTATCTTTGATACATTCAAATTATGTATCTGGAAAACTAAGGATAATATTGCTAAGGATAATAAGCAATAATAATATTACTAAAAATAGTAATAAAAATATTGCTAAGGATAAATAAAAAATACTGCTCAGGATAATAATAATAATAATAATAATAATAATAATAATAATAATAATAAAAAATAGTTTTCTATTGTTTCATCTGTTCACTGAAAAGAAAATGAGCAAAAATCAGTCTTCATAACTTGTGAATTAATTTTGTGTTCTAATTCCGCACTCCTGTTTAACACACACAAAAAAATCCATCTTAACGTTATAATCAGTGGTTTATAAACCATTTTAATGACTCAGTAAGTCAACTTAGTACAATATGAGCTTCTATATCTTGTCACCTTACCTCACTAATTGCCTAGACTCATTCATCTGCTTTTGCTGGCTAGGATAACATTCCCTTCACCCTTCAGTGCTCTATGAGCTGTGTTCTCCATCACAGAGTACGTTCTTTGAAAAAGAAGAGTTCATTCTGTGACAAAGGTCTATGAATAGATATGTTCCTTTGATAGATCTCCCATGTTACCATATACAAATTCTACTAAAACTAATGGTCTCATGGGTGTTGGTAGTTTATCTATGATACCTACGTCACTAATTTTTAACCTCATTTTCAAGATTGAGATAAAATTTACATACCATAAAATTCACCCTTTTGAAGTGTACAATTGAGTATCTTTTTAGCATATTCACAAAGTTGTGTAACCAACCCCACTATCTAATGTGAGAATATTTTTGTCATCCCCAAATAATTCCTATACTAAGTAGCAGTCACTTCCCATATGCTCCACTCCCAAGACCCTAGAAATCACTAATCAATGATTTGTAGGAAACTGCGTATGGGAAGGCAAGTTCTTAAAATGATTTTAATCAAATTATTAGTGCATTTTTAAAACTACAATCCCTTTTCATTGTTTACTTTATTTCTCTGTCATTGATTGTTAGTGATAACTGTCTTTTATTATTAAAAAATTACTTAAGACAGCTAACATATTAGTATAAAGTAAGTTTAGAGAGAAAAAAAGAAACCTGTAACAATTTTTTAACTCCTACCTGATCTCCTCACAAACACTGCTTTCTCAGGAAAGTTTCTTCCCTGTCTCCAGACTAGCTCAGAAGCCCCCATCATACAGCATTCCATCAATTAGTTTCAGGACATTGATTACAACTTGTAATTTTATATATATATATATATATATATATATATATATATATATATATATATATATGTATGGCTCTTTGATTAAGGTCTGTTTCTATCTCTTGACTCCATGATAGATTAAGTCAAAGTTTCCATGTCTTTTTTTTTTTTTTTTTTTTTTTGCGGTACACGGGCCTCTCACTGTTGTGGCCTCTCCTGTTGTGGAGCACAGGCTCCGGACGCGCAGGCGCAGCGGCCATGGCTCACGGGTCTAGCCGCTCCACGGCATGTGGGATCTTCCCGAACCGGGCCATGAACCCGTGTCCCCTGCTTCGGCAGGCGGACTCTCAACCACTGCGCCACCAGGGAAGCCCCCATGTCTTTTTTGCACACTGTTTATAACTCTGGAGCCTAGTGTAGTGTTTGTGTTTATAATGGACTTCTAATAAATATACACCATAAATATTAGGAAGAATAAAATACACATTAATATCTTGCTGTTGACTAAATGCACAGCATGTAAAACTCACAGATTTTTCAAACCCTTTTTTTAGGGTAGCACAACAAATGCAATATAAAACCCAAAGCTTTGGAATCAGAAAGGTGTAGTTTTGAATTCCAGCTTCACTATTTACTGACTGAGTAGTCTCTCTTACTGAAGAGAAGAAAATTCAAACTGGAACTGAAACAGGAGGTGTCTGTTCCATCTGGCATACGATGTGGTCTTAGATGAAATGAATTAAGAAACTCTCCTGACCTACTCCAGAATCTCTTGGAGGCGATATAATGAGGCTTTCATAAACGCCTTAGGAAGATAAACTAACGTCATCAATCCCAGAAGGAATACAAAACTTAGAGAAAGCGCAGGAGGAACTTGCCTGGTGTTTCTACAAAAACTTTTCCCTTGAGAGAGACAGGGATGCCTTTTAGTGGCCCTACCCAGGGCATTGTTGCCCTCTAGGGGGAGCTCATGGTTTTCTTTTTCCTCTCCTCTTAATTTTCCCTAAGGATAAAGAGCAAAGTACTCTATCCCAAAGGAAGAGGAACCTACAACTTCGATTCAGCTGTATTCTCACGGGTTGGGTGGCTTTGCTGTGCCCAGCTATTGATGGTCAGTGTGGGTGAGGTCCTCTACTTCTCTGGATTCTTTATCCTTTAGAAGTAGGGGGGAAACAAGAGCTAACAGTACTAGTGAAAGGGAGAAGAAATCCTCTCGTCTTCCCCCTTTTCTTATAATTCAGGGGTTTCTTTCCCTTGTTCCATAAATTTGGATAGGTAAAGATATCTATATTTTCATTAGACTCTAACTAATTTTTTATAATTTTAACATATCCTTTAATTTCAAATGTAAGCAACAAATTACATTAGCATTAGAAGTAAATGGGACTTTGTTGCCAAATCACATTTTTTAAAATATTATATATAATTGTTGCAGATACCTCAAAATATTGTTTATGCTCATCACTACTAAAAATTATAGTAGGTACTAGAGTCTTGCTGCTGGAACTTCTAATTTAAGGCATTAATTAAGAAGTACATATATTATTACATCAAAAATGTGTTTTTTCAATTATAGATTTTATGTACTTTGATAACTGTATTTAAATATTATTGGTTTTTCTTTCAAGCCTACATGATTTATTTTACTTTGTACATTTAAAAAGATGTTTCTAAGGTCCATAGGCTTCATCAGAGTACACACACACACACACACACACACACACACACACACACAAAAGGAACCTCTACTATTCTAATTAGATTCCTCCCAAACAACCTGTCCTTGTGATTTTCTATCTACTCTTTTTCTTAAGGAAGATTGTTTCAGAGACTGTTGCTTTGGCCTAAGAAGATCTGGAAAATATTAGTTGCATTGGAGGACCCCTTCTTTTCTGCTCTTTTGTCTCCTTTCCTAATAGGACTGATAAATTCTTCCCAGCATCAGAAAGGTCCTAAAACTCAGGTTTGGAACTTTGGGAGAAATACCTAGTCTTAGAGTTGACTTATGCTTGAAGTTATTTAGAACCATAGCCTAAATATGGTTCCGATTTACTCACTAACTCTCCCATGTGGCTCAATCTAACTCACTCAATGTGTTTTGGGGTTAGGAACCAACTTCCCTGTTGCTCAGAGAGCTCTATTTTGTCACCTTTGATGTATATATCTCCCTCAAGAATCTTGGAATGAACGGTTCACTGGTTAAAGTATAAGTATAAAATGAAATTTTCTGCTTTTAATAAAGGGAAGGGAAGCAGTAATCTCCCTCTCCCTTCTTTTACAGTGTCTCTTTGAAAACACAGTAGACCAATCTTTTCATTTTACTGTCAAGGCTTCCAGCCATCTGACCTTTGAAACTATAAACACATACTTCTGAAATTAACTCAGAGTTCTTACAAGGTATACTCACAAGGTACAAGAGAAAAGGTACACCAATTTGTCTCTCAAGGAGATAAAAGAAATGTTATTTGTTCTTTCTTTACTGCATACATTTGTGTGAGATTCTGTCTTGTCTTTATGGTATCTTTCACAGACTGCCTGCAATGTGAATTGTATTCCAGATATGCTTATTCAATTAAAAAATTGCTTCCTTTATCTTCTAGGTTTTGTGGAATGAACTTTGTTAGCAGACTTTTTGTTTCCACAATAGAAGAAAAGATTTGGCTATCTTTAGATCTTTTGTCCTATTACCGTAATACAATTTGAATCTCACCATGACTTCTAATAGTTACTGTTACACGCTTTGCTTTCTTCATCTGTAAGGAGAGAATTGCTGGGTTGATTCAACTTTCTGTATAATTTTTTTTTCTTATTTTTCTGAAAAAACTGGCAATACATTAGGAAGGCATATTTGAGGTCTGACTTAAATATAGACTAGATGGTAGTGGAGAAGGGGGGAATCTTAATATGATGAGAGGCCATGCAACTACCCATCTGGAGACATGGTGTAGTGACTGAGATGCCAAAAGCACGGAAAATAAAAATGCTTTAGATATGAGCTCCAAGTCTCTGGTCACAAGAAAATATGCTCTGAATTATAGGTATTGATTTGCAATTGAATTGTTTGTCACATGGGCAACTCTATATATGGTATGCTCCAGAATCCAAACCAGCAGGGATTTATTAATAACAATGTTAATGATTCTCTAAAGGAGCACGCAGGAGGCCAGCTGGAATGATAATGTATGTAAGAGTGCCTGAAAACTAGCAGGTGCTCAATAACATCAGCTTCCCTTCCCATTTCCTTTCGTATACGTTTTCTCCTATCATATGAAAACGAAATGTGCTTTGGTTTTATCCCAATACTACCTTAACTTTTTTCAACACAGAATGTATTACACTTCTTTGTAGAACATGGTTCTGACAAGTAACTTGTGTATTATGTCTGTGAACAAAATTCCTATGTGTAACTGATTAAAGGCAGATATTTGATGACACTTTAAAACAATTTAACTCTAGGCCTTGTTTCATGAATCTTTCATCTACATGCTTTAGTTATATCACATACTTAAATGAAATCAAATGCTAAATGGCTTAGTATATTAGACTAGAAAATCTCTATATGCATTTATAATGGAATGGGGTCTAGACTCATTTTACATCTCAAAAAAATTTTGTAAACCTCAAGGATATTTGAAATAAGGAATTAGCCCAAGGCAAATTATGCCATTTAAACAGAAGATCTGGAATAAAAGTTCAATTATTTAATTATTCATAAAAAATATGGTTTAATTAAAAGTAGGTCATATGAGGTTACTAATGAGAGATAACTCTAAAGTTGGAAAGCTATAATCACAAAATGAACTATTTATTTCTTTGTTTCAAAACTTTCTCTTCAGTTGCTAGGGTAAGAGAGCTCTCCTTTTAAAAGCTTTTATCATTTCACATGCAGTTGGAAGTTGAACAAACAGTGGTGTCAGATGACTACTGGATGTCTAAGTTTAACATAGTTGTTTTCATGCACTTTGATCAGTCGTACAGGTCATTGGCGATTCAGTTAATTTTTTTTCCAGAATCCAGGATTTATGTTAACATGAGCAAAACAAAGGTATTAAAAATAACGTTGCAGATTTAAAAGAGAACTGAGTTAATGACTATATCTATTAAGGCATGTGTATTCTGTGCAGAGCTGTATTTCAAATGAAATGCAAAAATCCATTTCAGGTGAACACTTTTATATCAGTTATTGGTAGGAATTTACCTTTTCTTAATTCTCATACCTAGCCTAAAGGAAGATTACAGAAATAAGTGGAGAATCCAAAATCTCACACTTATTCCTGGTACCATGTATTCATTCATGAAGCATTTAAACAACTAGTACGTTGGTTAAGAGCCAGGCACTCTTAGGCTCTAGAGATATAAAAAGATCAATAGAAGGTCATTTGTAGAATTGCCCAGCCTACCTTTAGGGCAGTGATTAAGAGCATGGACTCCTAAACAAGACTGCTAGGCAAGTAGGACTCTGAGCAACTACCTGAATCTCTCTTTGTCTTGGTTTCCTCACGTGTAAAATGAGAATTTTAGTAGTCCCTAATTCTTGGGGCTGTGGTGAGATATAAAATAATATGTATATAAAACTTCAAACTGTGTTCAATACAGATAAGCTATTATCTCCACCCCATGCACACTTTGCCTATTGAGCTGCTTGAAATTCTACCAACATTCCTGTTTATTCTTGCTTCTACATTTTTATATATGTTGAACCCTAGGTGTGAAATATACCATCTCCTCATGCCTTGTGTCTCACCTGGTTCCTTCTTAATTACACTTTTAAGACTCAGTTCATGTATCACTTTCATAAGGAAGACTTCTCCGATCTCTCTTTGTAACTAGGTCAGAGGCACCTCCATGCTGCTCTTACGATACTCTACTTTTATTTCTAGCAATGTACCTTATCTGTCTGTATCTCATCAGATTGTAAACTCTTCAGGGGGAAGGACTATATTGAATTCATGTCTTTATCCCTAATAGTTAGTATAGGACCAGGTATATAGATACACCTAAACACCTGAGAAAAAAGGAATGAATGATACTCTCTCTTTAGAATAATTGGCAAACTAGTGATTCTTTAACAGTCAAAATATGTTTATTCTTAGAGTCTTATCATTATAATTATATATTATTTGGGTGCTCACTGTAGGCTACAGCAATAGAAAAGATCGAGAACATTGCATTGGTCCAGTTACAGAATAAAAAATCATGGCAATGTACAGCATGGTGATGTAGTTAATACTACTGTATTGCATACATAAAAGTTGCCAAGAGAATAGATCTTAAAAGTCCTCATCACAAGAAAAAAAATTGTGTATACATATGGTGACAAATATTAACTAGATGTACTGTGGTGATCATTTTACAATACATATAAATATAAAACCATTATTTGTATACCTGAAACTAGTTTAATGTTACATGTCAATTATGCCTCAATCAATCAATCAACAAAATTACTGCATTGGTACTGTGGCCAGTATTCCCAAATTTAATGATTTACACATCAGAGATATCTTTACCCAGGATATACTGTTTCAATTTAGATACATTGATTTCATCCTGGGAGCTTTAGGGAGTCAGGAGAAAGTAAATAGAAATGGCTTTTCTACTAAAAAGACAAGTGATCATATGCCTACAAGAAGTGAAAAAGCTAGCCAGCCAGAGAGCTGGGGAAAAAGCTTTAGGCAGAAAGGACAAGGAGTGCAAAAGCCCTGAGGCAGAAGTGTGATGAGTGCTTTGAAGAACCATCCAGGAGGCCAGTGTGGCTCAAAGAATAAAGTAAAAAAGGAAAATATTTAGAGAGGTCAGGTTGTATATAGGTAGATTAAGTAGAGCTTTATATTATATGATCTTTGGCATTTATTCTGATTTAGGAAGCACTGATAGATTTTTTTTTTCCCCCGGTACACGGGGCTCTCACTGTTGTGGCCTCTCCCATTATGGAGCACAGGCTCCGGACGCTCAGGCTCAGCGGCCATGGCTCAAGGGCCCAGCTGCTCCGCGGCATGTGGGATCCTCCCGGACCGGGGCACAAACCCGTGTCCCCTGCATCGGCAGGCGGACTCCCAACCACTGCGCCACCAGGGAAGCCCACTGATAGATTTTGAGTAAATGTGTGATATAATGTGACGTATGGTTTAAAGATTACTTTGCTGTGTTCAGAAGAGACTGCATAGGGAAACAAGAAAATGAGAGAAACTAGTTAGGAGAGAGGTTAAGAGGTAAGAGATGACTGGTGCCCTAGATCAGGGTAGAGATGTATTTATATAAACAAATGGAATACCATTAGGTGAAATAAATCAAGTAATGAATATTAAGGGGAAATATGGATTCTGTCATCATTGTGTTTTAATACATTTACCTAATATTGAATCAGATCATGGATAAGAATGCTATATGACTTCTCTTTTAATCCAGTATGTCTATAGATAAAATATCTCAGGGTTTCAACAGATATGAAAAGTATTAAAAATAAGAAGAAATTATTTTCCAAACACAATTTTTTTATCACAAAGTGAATTGCAGATACAGATATCCTGTTCTGCCATCATTTAATATATGTGACATGCTCATGAGATCAACTGCAGGATTTCTCAACATTGAGAAGGACCTACCACAGGATGCTATCATTTTGGATCTACTTCTGACAAATATAATCTCGCAGTGTCCAACATAAGCTCTTAAAAATATTTTCTTCAGATTTAAAATGTACACTTAATCCTGAACCATGATAAAAATCTATCTTCTGAAACAGACTGACTCTGTAAGTTCTTAGGGTCCGGATCAGGTAAAATAATTTGACTAAGAGCCTTCTTGTATAAATTAATGTCCTGCATGTTAAAGAATACTATGTAGCCCAAGACTTCATGAGCTTATGGTGTTCTGGGGGAGCACTAAAGCAACATTACAAGAAATAACTTAAATAAATAAATAGATAAATAAATAAATAAATTTTTCCTTATTTTGGCGCTTAAGCATCACAGTCTAATAGCCAACTCCCTACTCATGTACTCTGCAACAAAGGCTACCAGTCAGTCAAAATTTCCTGCTCCCATTATCAGAGACTTTTGTCAGGATTGCTTCTATGGAGTAAGACTTGGCATGAAAAGCAGCAAAGACTGGCAACCTAATTCTCAAACATTGATGAAATTACAAATAGAGGTATAAGCAAATTAATACATGACAAAGGCAATTACTAGAATAACCAAAAATAATATAACTGAAACACTGAAGAGAGAAGCTGCAGATGTGACATAACTGTTTATCTTTTATATCAGGGAATCAATAGATATTGTCTAATATTGGTAAATCAAGGAATAGAGCTTCATGTTATGCAGAGTCACAGAGAGGGCCATCAGAGAAATTAAAATAGAAATTATTAGAAAACTCAGCTGAGGAATAGGAGAATAGAGAGGGGCAGGGCAGATGAACATTGGTTTATATTGCTTTAAATGGTACGCTTCTCTGTATTCTTTTCTTAGTTATCATATTCACATTTTACTTTGATTAAAAAATACAAAATTTATCTTAAAAGGAATTTATGCTTATAAAGAACAAACCCTTTTAGCTCTATTGCATATGATTTATGCACTAATTTTGACTTTTAAAGTATTAATTTATTAAATCTGAAAGTCAGTGAGTCCTGTATATTTTGGATTTCTGTATAATCACCATGAGGGAAAACAAATAGATGCATATGAACCTGATCAAGAAACTAAAATGTATTAAGCTCTCCTTAGTGTGTGACAGTAACAGCCACAGTACTAAACACTTTAAATAAGTTATTGAAAATAATTCTTCTAACAAACTTGCAAATTACACAATATTATCTCATGCTTAGATATGCAAAATAAATACATTGAACAAGGTCACATAGTTGACCCAGGCTTTTTCCTTGTCTTAAAATCATTGTTTAGAGTTAAGTATATCTAGTTCTAAAAAATGGGCTTTCATTTTCTCTCTGCTATACTAGAAATTATCAGTTATGGTCATATGTTTATAATGAATTTACCTTAAATTTTTTTTCTAATAGCTTAAAGCATGCATTGAATAATTTCTGATTTTTATATCTTGGCATTATGACTAAAAGTCTGATGATATCCATTGTAAGTGATGGTAAAAATTATTCTCTCTTAAGAAATTTTAAAATATCAATTCCTGTGCTATTTTCAGGAATGAGTGAATGTGTATTCATATAATAACATTAATAAATTAGATTTAATTAATATTGAAGTGACAAAAATGTACTAGTTAACTAAAACATAACATACAATGCAAAGTGCAATGCATGTTTTCCAGTGATATGCTTCTTTCAGAACATTGTGTTAAAAATCACATGTATTAATATGTCAGTATTTGCTGGGAACTTTACTAGGCCTTCTGCATGTATTGTGATTAATAACTTAATCTTCACAATAATCTATTGAGTTAATAACTATTATCTGGCTTTAAAGATTTAAAAATCAAGGTTCAGCTTGCTTCAGGTTATAGATACAGTAAGAGGACATGAACTCAGGTCTGCTCTTCCCTCCAAATTGTCTGTAGATACTACTGTTCAACCAACATGAAATATACTTAACTGGGCTATAATTGACCCATGGAGCTCCTGCCTTTCCCACCTAAGTCACTGAAGTCTACCCATTTAATTATTTATTCCAGTGATTAACACTTATCTCCTTGATCTGTAGTTTTCTGTATTCTTTGATTTTTCCCCATCAGATTTTTGATTATTTCTTGTCTGGCTCCTGGAAATTTTCTATGGTTTCTTAATGATTACTGACAGTAAATTGTGAAAAGTGTTTTTCTAAGTTTAGTATGCTTTTCTGCCTATAAACAGATTTCTCCTTTGTATGGCTCTAAATTCTAAGATAATAAATCACTCTTTCTCTTACATTTCCTATAAACTTCCATGTCGTCAATTATTTTTTTCTCTTTGTCAGGATTAAATCCAAAGTAATTATTTCTCTTTTTATTCCCTTTAATTTCTTTTCTTTTTTTTTTTCATACGATTGGTTTAATTTTTTTTTCAGCAGGAGAAAAAAGAATAAAGTTACAAGACTCTTTTAATATTTTCACAATGTTAAAACTAAAACTGAGTCCCTTTAATTTCTGATAGATGAAATCATTAATTCAAGAATTAACCAATTGTTCGGATATTAATAGAATGACCATTTAGTAGCTACCTATCTTTTCCTAATTTCTTATAACAACATTCTGAAGCAAAGATTTCAATTATCCATGTTTTACAAATGAGAGACAATAAGCTTAGAGAGGTCAAATGACTTGTGTAACTCAGAAATCACACACATATAATTCAAATGGGTGAATACATTATATAACTAAGAAAAATTACCATGTGTATTAGACCCCCAAAATCCAAACTTTTAATCATCAGATCAGAGTTGCTGGTTTTTCCTGTTCCACTGAAATTCACAGTAATACATACACTTTATATAATTGAAAACATATACATACACACCTACATGCACACACACTCAAATATGGGTATATATTTATTTACTGTATTTTATTTATCTCTATATATATAACTGAAAATAGTTCCAGAAAACAATATCTTTACTACGTTCTTTGAATTATAATGTTTTTGTCTTTATCTTTTATTTTATTTTATTCAATGTTATATCAATTATAAAAATGGTAGTCACAATCCAGTGAATTGATTTTATGACTCACTGGTGGTGACCCATAGTTTGGAAAATCTGCCCTGAATGATATCATTCCCATGTCAATTTTGTACAATGTGTTAGGATCATTCAACTGACTAGGGAGTCTGTGGTAACTTCCCATGGTGATATCACTGTTTTTCCTCACTAAACTGTATTTTGCACTGTATCTCTATCTTCAATAATAAACAGTTATAAAAGAAAGACAAATATCATACGATATCACTTATACGTGGAATCTTTAAAAAGGGTACAAATGAACTTATCTACAAAACAGAAATAGAGTCACAGATGTAGAAAACAAACTTATGGTTACCAGGGGGTAAGGGGGGCAGGGATAAATTGGGAGAATGGGATTGACATATACTCACTACTATATATAAAATAGGTAACTAATAAGGACCTACTATATAGCACAGGGAACTCTACTCAGTGCTCTGTAATGGCCTATATGGGAAAAGACTCTAAAAAAGAGTGGACATATGTATATGTATTACTGATTCACTAGCAACAGTGAGACTACCAATAAGATGATAGTGCTTATTAGTAAAGTTGATTGCAATGGGATATCAATTAAAAAGACACATAAATGAAAAGCCAAAGATTTGAGGATTCAATACAGTTGTTAAATGTCACATGACTTTTAGATTTGTCAAAATCCTTAATTTTGATACACTGCACATTTCAACTTCAAAATGAAAAAAAAAGCAAAAAACTTGGTTTTCTAGCCAAAAAAAAAAAGAGTTATGTATAAGTATGCGATTTTTGAACATGCAGTATTAGGTTTTTACTAGTAAAATTGTTTTATTTAGTTATAATACCCATTTCCAAGAGCTTGAAATTAAAATTACCAGGGTCTGCAACTGAGTTGTATGTAACTTTCCTTGAGAATGACTTGTTTTTCATAAAAATAATTTTTAAACCACTCTATGTTCCACTTCTGTGTAACACTCTGATATGGGTTTTTGGAAAGGCCACAAGAAACCAGCTTTATGAAGTGGTGGATTGGCCCTTATTTTGGAAAATCCTCCAGTTATTTATCCAGAAATATATATCCATGAATTTCTGAACCATCATCATTAAGACCTGCTTCATTTTTAACTGGGGACTCCCAGTTTCCCTTCTTTTGTCCACTAGATCATCTGTTCAAAACCATTCTGAAAGGGCTGTTCATTTATTGTGGCTAACTGCTTAGCAAATTCCATATCCCAAGTGAAGGTGATGTTTCTGTTTCAGGTGCCTCTTTTAACTGCCTTAATCTCAAAGATATTAAATCTCTGCTTGAATATATTTTTCCTAAGATTTTTTTCTAAGATAAGTGATCTTCTCCTGGTTATGATCATTGTCAGATCCTTCAGCGCACTGAAGCTGATGTACTGGTCTTGTAGTAACTCTAGCTGTAGCAGATCTGGCAACGTTCATATCTGATATGTTACTGAAACTAATTTTAGGTATTTCTCCATCTTTTTGTGCCCTTGGGTCTTCCTCATGCTGCTGGAGCTGCCTGAGTAGCTCCAATTTGGTCATTGTTTTTAGACAACCTATTCTTAGGAAAAATGTCTACTTTTCTATATCCCTATTTCAGATAAAGATTTATCACTGATTTTTGATAATATTTGTTATTGCATTTATCTACTTTTGTTGAAATGTCAGTTTCAGTGTGTCTGTTCCTCATTTACTCAGTCAGTATTTCTTGAGTACCTGAAGTTTCAGGTACTCCTTTAAATCCTGAGGGCACACAAATGAACAGAACAGTCAATGTCCCTGCTCTCAGAGAGCTGGCATACTATAATGTGCACATTGCTTTAGAGACACCTGGGGATATGAGCATTGTTTCAAAACCATTTCTTTTCAGAATCCAATTTTAAAATCCTTGATAAAATCTCTACATTTCCTATACCACACTTGTAGATTGTGTTTTAAATGGTTGATTTAAAAAAAAAAACAGAAGCGGGTTTAAACATTTCTTGATTCTTTCTAATAATAAAAACTCAGCCAAAAAGTATTTTCTTACCATGACAACTGGGTAAGGCTCTATTCCATCCAGGTCTTCCATCATCTCCTATGATACAGGTGAGTGTTGAATAACCTTGAAGAACATAACCAGCATCACAGTAATAGGTGACTGTTGACCCTAATTTAAAATCCATTCCAAGTCTGGTGCCATTCATTATGTTGCCTGGATCAAAGCAGGACTCTCGGAGTTTTGCTGTAAAACAATGTTGATATAAAATTAATTATTTTAAAATACAATATTCTCTGAAACTTTTAATATTTCTTCATTTCTACCTCTAGATAAACAGAAAGCACCAACACCCTTTCTGCCTCTGTTTGAGGGCTCAAAGTACAAAGTAGTCCTTAACCATATCTGACGTTTTGCTAATTCACATTGATTTATAAAAGATAAAATTCTTCATTGGTCTTTTCATTAAAATCAGTATCTAATATTTATAGTCAAACAGGGGTTTGTGGTTTATTATAAATTATGTGCTATAATCCATGCATAAGTATTTTAAATGAATTATTTTGGAAAAGAACTTATTTATTTAATATTTCATTATTTAAAAGATCTTTCTCCCAAATGATGTACACTCATTCCGTGTGACTGAACATAGATACAGTACTACTGCCTATGTTGATCTCAGTTCATCACTAGGAAGAAAGTAAAAGCCTCTATGTCTCTGCCCTGATACCATTTCTCTTAACCTACCTCATTCCCCACATTTCTGTCAGAGGTCTGCCCAGTAAAACAGAGTCACAAAATCTTTATAATATCCAAACTATGATCTTTTTGGACAGAGAGTCTATGTCAAAGCCAAGAACTTTCAAAGCTACTAGTAACATACAAATTGAAAAGTAAAGTCCATTCACAACAAAGAACTGTTTTCTGTGGATGCAGGTAGTAAACTAGAGAGACTGAGAGAATATTTTGAAAATATGTAGAGAAACAGATTAGTTCATCCATTTTGGTAAATAAGTAGTAGAACACTGTGTTGTTAACAGATCTGGGTAACACCTTAATATTTCCATTTTATTATTATTATTATAGATTACTTAAGAAATAAGAGAGATGAGCAATGTAAGGGCCATCACAAATTCAAGATAACAAATGTGATTTTCTACATTAGAATTTATATTAATGGGAATTCAGGTGGTGGGTGTATCTTTGGATAGGACTCGTGGAATCACTGGAATTTAAGTCAACAATATTTTGGTGTTCAGCTATTACAGAAATCATATTGTTATAATATATCAAAATCTGATTTATTTTAACAGAAAAAACATTTTTATTCCATTCATTAAAGTTTGCAGAGTTCAAAGTGCTTCAACATTTATAGGAAATGATGAGAAATTTATGCTTTAGGAAAAAATACTTCACAAGACTTCTCTGAATTCAACTAAAGAGGAAGTGGTGGGTGACTCTCCTGGTGGCACAGTGGTTGAGAATCTGCCTGCTAATGTAGGGGACATGGGTTTGAGCTCTTGTCCGGGAAGATCCCACATGCCACGGAGCAACTAAGCCCGTTTGCCACAACTGCTGAGCCTGTGCTCTAGAGCCCACGAGCCACAACTACTGAAGCCCTGGTGCCTAGAGCCAGTGCTCCACAACAGGAGAAGCCACCATAATGAGAAAACCACCATGCGCACTGCAGCGAAGAATAGCCCCTGCTCGCCACAACTAGAGAAAGCCCATGAGCAGCAAGGAAGACCCAATGCAGCCAAAAAAAAAAAAAGAGGAAATAGTGGAAACAAACATTTACATGATTTTAATATTTAGAATACCAGAAGAATGAAAAAGGTCCACTTTCCTTCCTTCCTTCCTTCTTTCCAACAAATACTTAAGAGCCCATTATCCAACTAACACCAGAAATGCAGCAGTGGACAATGAAAAAATATTCTAGCCCTCATGGCTTTTACAGTCTATAAAGAAAATAACTAAATAAATACTTGTGATTGTGATGTGTGTTGCATAAGGAGAAGCATTCAGAACCTTCCTGAAGAACTGACATCTAACCTGAGCATTGAGGGATAATGAGCAGACTACGTGAAAGGGAGATGAGAGACATGAAGGGGAGAAGTTGTACTAGAGTTTGTAAGTCAGATAAACCTGATTTCTGAGCTTCACTCCAAAACTAAATAACTTGATCTCCCAAAGGCGTACACACGTGCATACACACAGCAGCACAAGAAATTTGTATCCCATATATCGAATTCAGATTTCAATAAAAAATTGCTCCCCAGCTCAAGGAATTATATTTCTTCCCAGATAAAATATGCATATGATACTATTTTAAGGAAAGAACCAGTAGGTTCTTTGATCACTAAGAATGAGGATTTGGTGTTGCAGAGGTTGGTTTGTTTAATTTTTAGGAATAAAACCTGACATTGATCCTTTTCTTAAATAAGGAGGAAAACGCAATGTAATTTTTAGGCAGAACAGCAACCTAACACTTACAGCTGTCCTTCATGAAACTGAACTAAATCCCTTGAGGGAAAAGGAAGGATTGAAATTACTATTTAAAAGGATTAATCTCTTTGACAAGTCTAACTGCCTAACATTCATCTTTTGAAAAGTTTGCTTTTTTCCTTCTTTAAAGTTTTCCCCAAATTTTCAGTGACATATCAGTGAATCTGTAATATAATACAAACTTCCTACTTTTTGAGGAAAGGGAAACATGGTTGACAAATTAAAAATATTGCTTTTGTAACAATTTTATATTGCTAGCCTCATTTTGAGAGGATTAATTTATCTCATTATTATGTTTACATACTGCTTTAAATCCTTGGTGAATACCTTTCTATGAATAATACTGCCCTTGTTTATTTCCCTGTATGCCACAGCAATTACATCTGGAAACTTTGAGAACATCTGGAGAATTCTTATATAAATGTCTAAGAAGCAGATGGAAAGATGATTTTAGTTTTAGAAAAAAAATGTGAGGCAGACAAGTTGATAGTATTTTAATGAATAATTAATTTAATAAAATAATTTATTTTATAATTCATTTTATGAATCATTAAATTTTATGAATATAGTAGTTTGCCTACTGAATAGATCCCAGGTAAAAGAGTCCCTTGCTTTATATTCTCCAAATAAAGCATATTAAATGATGTCTGCTGGAAGAGAGAAGTGATCATAAGCAATAGAGCTTATATCTTAGCTATTGATTTGTTTTCATTTTTACAAAAAAATTATTTTTCAGAATTTTTTCCACATGAAAGCAAAGTATTGTAAATGCTTATTTTAATTAAAAAGTTTCACATTAGAACACTGAAAAATGTGTCTTGAAGAAGATCCAATGGGAAAAATTAAAGCTTTACTATGTTCTTGTTTTCATTTTATTAATAAAAACTTACAGATGTTATTATAATAAGGATAATATCTATATCATTATAAAGTTTTTATCATACTTTGCATCAGGCATGACAATAATTAAATAATGTTTGTTCAATTCACACTTAATGATTTATTTATAAATACATCGTTTTCTCTGGCCTAAGAAGAACCATAAATATTTTTACTGTTAAAGTTTAGTCTTCAATAAACTTCAAAGTTTATTCCCACTTGTAGGTATATACTCGTGAAGGGACCATTATTATGAATAGTGTTATTCTGTGGATAATAAGTTATACATTATTTTTATTTTTGAGAAGTGACCAGACTATATAATATTCAACTGCCTTTTATTTCCAGAATAGAGCAGATGCGCATATACTTTCTAGCATGAGTTCAGCAACTCCCAGAGCTAAACTCCCTTCAAGCTGTGTATGCATTGTAGTCCCCTCATATTATCATAAGTCCCGAGAGGCTCTCTCTATCGGCAGACCCATAGTTCACAGAGGGCCAGATTTCCCACGGTGCTTTTTGAAAATAAATATAAACCACACATGTATCTCTTTTATTTTGGAAAACATTGCTAAAATGTAAATTAAACAATTGGTGCAGAACACCTCAGGGTAAAGCTGAAATGTAATAGATTGCTCTGTGAAAAGATGTATCTTACCTTAAATTCATACGTTAATTTAGAAAGTAACTTATGATACATTAAGGTTCATGGAGAAGGTGGCTAACTTATGCCATATATAAACAACCATTGTTAAGTCTTCCACTGTAGATTTTTGGTGCATAAAAATTGACATCCCCTATCATCTAAAACACCAGCTGCCAGGAGGTCCCCTTCAGTAGCACAAGACGGTATATATTCTCTCTCCTTCATGTAAATAATATATTTTGTTAAAATAATATAGATATCACTACTATGAGTCACATTTATTAAATATTATAATTAGAAATATTTAAAACATACTTGACATCATTTAACATAGCCTTAATACAAAAACAATGCAAAAGAGAGCATTGTTTAAAATAAAATATGTATCCAAGTGTGAATTTCTTAATATTGTATCTCATTGAAATTACATTAAGATAAATGGAGACGAGACTGATTTAAACTCTTTGGGGACATTGCTTTCAAGTTAGCAAAACATCTCCCCTTACCTTCAAATGTCTACTTCTTTGCTCCAGTTTACTACTGTCTACAACACTGGAGCATATCCACCATTTGCTTTATGTAAATGTAAAATGGTATTCCTGATAGAATCCATGTTAGCAAGCTTGTGTACTTGTTTGACTTGTGTACTTGTTTGATGTTTGACTATAGCATTTGTTCACTGTTCAAATGCTTTGCACAACTACTATGCATTTGCAAACAAACAGAAATAAGATTCAGTCTATCTTCAAGAGAGAGATGAATAGATAGGTATGAACACAAGCAATGGCAACTATACTCTGGTGTGAGCTCTAATAGAGGTAGGTGCTGGACCTATGGCTTTTTAAATAAAGACCTATTAATACCATTATTTAGAGCAAGTCAGGACTTAACAGCTTTACTTTTTCAGTGCTAACAGAAATCAACAGAGTCAAAGTATATAACATGAATTACAAATGACAGATGAATAGTTCTTATTATCCAAGACATGCAGTTATACGTCAATTCATTTTGGGGGGTGCACATTTTACCTTGAAAATTCAGACATGTTTGTCTGCCTATGGCAGAAATAAACATAAAGACTACTTTATTAGCTTTAAGGGACTAGACTATTAAAGAGGTAACATTTTTTAAGAAATAGGGAGGTTGATAGGAAAAGACAGATCCTGGAGACTCTGAAGTGGGGGATGGAATTTTCCTACAGATGAGAATTTTGAGGGCCAGTCCAGAAAATTAATTAGGTTGGATTTGGAGAGTATCATAAACTCAGCACTAATTTTGTAAAGAAATACCATCTGCAGTATAAAAATAAGACCTCATGAAATTGTGTGTAAGTGGGCACTGGTGTAGTAGCTGAGGATGGTGGGGAGTAGCTGTAGTGTCCAAGGAGAAGAATTATAGTTCATGGAATGCTTATATATTTCTCTCTGCCTGTACTCTTATATTTTTATTTGCCTTTACTCTTATTGGAAGTAATAATTCATGTCATTTTATGCAATTCATTTTAACAATCTGATTTTCAGTTTCATCATTTGTAAAATAGGGATAGCAATACTTATCTCATAATGCTATTGGTTAACATTTTTTTTGCATTTATAAGTGTGTCTGCTAAAGGGAAAGACAGAGATACTATATTGAAAGAGTTAATCATTGTACCTAGAATAAAGTATTACATAATGAGTAATCAATATTGTCCTATTTAAAAAAACATTGCATAGGTGTCCCTTTTCCTATGGCAGCATAAATCTTTACTTTTTGGAAATAATGGGACATGGAAATTGATCAAGATAGGAAACAGGAAGGGAAATACATTTAGCTGAGATATGGCAAATAGGTTTTATCTCAAGTGCTAAATTACATGGATTTAATAATGGCTACCTGGAATGTAGAGAAAGGATTGCGAGGTCAAGTTCAGTTTCCATGAGAAAGAATGCTGTAATATATTAGCATCATCTGCCCTGAGTATGGTAGTATTTGTGGCATTCTTCCTGTATCTGTTATCCTATGGATCTCTGGAAATGTTTTATTAAATACTAATTCACAATAGAACCTAGCTTTATTGACTTGCTTACAGTTTTCTTCTCTCTTTATCTCCCTCTCCCTCTCCCATTCTCCCTCTCTCCCTCCCTCCCTCCCTTCCTTCCTTTCTTTCTTCCTTCCTTCCTTCCTTTCTTCCTAAACAGGTCTTGTTTATAAGCCTATCACCTTGCAGATATAAGTAGCTACTCCTAAAGAGCCAAGTTCTCACTTGTAAAATGCAGGACACGAATGTGTCTCTAAGGTTTCTTACATTTCAATAATGTTATGATTCTAATTATGTCTTGACTTAAAATAGAAAACACCTCTTTAAGCAACTCAAAATCCATCAGTTAAATAATTAACAGACAATTACAATGTGTAGGCATTATTCTAAGGTACTCATTGTATAGTGGTAAATAAATCGAGTTCTTGCTCTTAAGAAGCTTGTATTTTAGTATATATGTAGGGATTTAGTGGCAGCAATGGGAGTGTGTATATTAAATAAATAAGCAAATAACTGAACAATAAAATATCAAGAAATGATATGACTTTGATAAAAGGAGAAACTTTTGATAGGATAGAAAAAGCAAAAGGAGTAGAAAGCTCAAAATAAGATCAAAAAAGCGAATAAATATAAATAAACTCAGTACATCAAAAAAATGAGAAAAATAAAATATATATGTACCTGAAAATAGGTTCCCATAATATATAAAACAAAAATCATTAGAATTTTAAGAAAAAATTAAAAATTAAGAATTATAATAGGTTTCCCTAACTATTTCAATAATTGCTAGGCCAAGCAGACTTTTAAAAAATGGCAAGGGCATAAATATTTGAGAAATATAATTAGAGAGCTTGATTTAAAGATTATATATAAAAAACTACACCCATAAATTGAATGACACTCTTTTCTCCAAGCACACAGTGAACATGCATAAAAACTGACCATATAAGAGGCCACAAAACAAATCTTAAGATCTGCCAAGAATTGGAATCATACATATCTGACCACAGTGCAAATAAATTAGAAATTCATAATTAAATATAGATTGAAATTTATTATAAGACTTGTAAGCACTTCTAAGTAACTCTTAATCAGAGAAAAAATCAAAATGTAGTTCAATTAGAACAAATTTAGAATTGTATAATAATAAATCTCTACATACCCAAACATTTGCAAAGCAGCTAAAGTGGTACTTAGAGGAAAATTCATAGGCCCCCATAGTTCATATTAGACAAGAAAAAAAAATCTGAAAATTAATAAGTTAAGTATTTCAATAAATTAGAAGAAATAAAAGCAAATCTAGAGAAAATAAAAGGGAATATATAATTTAGGTAAAAGCAATATTAATAAAAATACTAAGCAATGTTAATAAAAAATACAGCAACAGAAAAAGTAAGGGAACACTGTGAACATTTTTATGTCTATACATTTGAAAACTTAGATGAAAATAACTAGTTCTTAGGTAAAGGTTTCCAAAAAATCTAAGACAAAGTAGAAAAACCTGAATTGATTTATAACAACTAAAATTCTACTTCCTCAAATCACCAAGTCCATAGTTTTACAGGGAAGTTCTAGCAAACATTTAAGAAACATATGATCCCTATCTTAAACAAACTATTTTGGTTTAGCGAGAAGGTTCCCCAAATTAGGCAGTTGTATCATTTTGGTCAAGACTAAACAAGGACACTACAAGGAAGAAAAATTATAGACTAATCTCATGGCAATAAATCAATGATAATACACTTTTTAACAGATGGTAATAAATCTATACCATAATTACAGAAATTTAATATGTTAGTATACTCTAATCAGCAAAAATAATTAAAAACAAACAAAAATGAATAGATTGGTTTTATCTCACGAATGTAAAGATGTTTCAATGTTAAAAAATATACATATATAATTTACAACATTAAGAGTTTCACAAAGGAAAACTGTGTGATATTTTTAATAGTTGATGAAAAAGCAGTTGATAAAATTAAATCCCTTTATGATTAAAAAGTTTTAGTAAACCAAGAATAGAGGAGAACTTCCTATAATTGATAAAGTATATCTCTAGGTAGTATAACATTTTAGGTAAGAGTGTTCTCTGGAGCCCACTCTGAATCAAATCTTGCATATGACTTTGGGCTGACTATTTAACCATGTTGTGCTAAAAGTTCTTCACTCATAGAGGTAAATGATTTTTATATGTAATAACTTTGAAATGTCCCTGAAAACAATGAGTTAAAAAATGTTAGTCCTCATTAACATTGCCCCTAACCAATAGCAAATATCATGGTTAAAGGTGAAACATTAGATATTTCTCTTTAAAGTTAGCAATGACACAGGATAATGTCTATCACTGTTTCAATTTGACATGGACTGATAGTTCTACCCAGAGTAGGTAGGGGAAAAGTATGTACAGCCTAGAAAGAAACATAACTGCTATTGTTTGCATAGAAAATCTCCCCCCAAAAAACAACTCTAAGAAAAATTATGATAGCTAATGAAAGAATGAAAGAGTTAAGCAAGTTTGCTAGATATTAGGTAATTGCAAGAATACATGGTGGCCTTATTATTAGCAGCAACCAGTAAAATCTAATATAAAAAATCACTTATTTACAATATCATTTATTTACAATCACTTATTTAATTACAATTTAAATATCACTTATTTATCACTTATTTCCAATTTACAATGGAAACTACAAGACATTTAAAATTTAGATGAGAAAACTTTTATTGTAAAAATTATTGAAAGACACTGAATAAGACATAAGTAAATTGAGAAATATGCCATATTAATAGATGGGAAAATTAAATATCATATATACTTCAATTTATTCCCAAATAATTTATAAACTCAATACAGTCCCAAACTAATTGAACAGGTAGAACAGGCTTAGTTCTAAAATCTAAATAAAAGTTCAAAACATTTAATAAACACCAAGACAATTTTGAAGAAGTATAAGGTAGTGCCTTATTTTAAAGCTATAGTAGAAAAATTCAGAGAAGTCTTGGCCTGGAGACAGAAAAATAGGCCAGTGGAACAGAACAGAAGATTCAGAAGCAGTTACATAGAAACTCGATATTTGACAGCAGTAGCATTATGGATTCCTTGTTTACAAAAAACAAACAAACAAACAAACAGAGAAAAACAAAAAAACCCACATAGATAAGAGAGATTAAAGGTGAAAAGCAAAGCTTTAAAACTTTAGGAAAAAAAAGTTTAAGAAACTGCCTTTATGACCTTATAATAAGGAAGGTTTTTTAATCAAGGCATAGAAAGCACAGACCATGAATAAGAGGAAAGATTAATTATTGATATTGAGTTTTTAAATGTTTATACAGCAAAAGAAACTGGAAATAAAGTGAAATCCTTGCCAAAGATGATAAGATTTTTATTACAACAAAGATAACAGACAAACAATATCCACAATATAAAGAATATTTCCTATAAATAAAAAAAGCAACAGATTAGAAAAATGTGCATGATAGAAATACACAGTTTATAGAAAAGGAAACTTCAGTATGCAAAATAGGAAAGATACTCAACTTAAGAGTAAGTAGAGAAAGGCAATAAAAATAACAATGAGGTAACATTTAACGTCCATGAGATTGACAACTCAAGTGTGACAAGAGCACTGGTTTTTCAAAAATGTGGAGTTTCTTGAAATCACTATCTCAAAAAGATATCTGCATCCTCAAGCTCAATGCAGCATTATTTATAATATCCAAGATATGAAAACTACTTAAGTTGTCCATCAATGGATGAATAAAGAAAAATATGGTATATATAAATACAATGGAATATTATTCAGCCACAAAAAAGAAGGAATTCTGCCATTTGGAACAACATGAATGGATCTGAGAACATTATGCTCAGTGAAATAATGTGGACAGAGAAAAGCGAATACTGTACTCATATGTTGGAATCTAAAAAAAAGAAACCAAACTCATACAGAGAACAGATTGGTAGGTGCCAGAGCCCAGGGCAGGGGGGTGGGGTATGGGTGAAATGGATGAAGGTGATAAAAGCGTATGTAGGGGAGCTAAATTTACCACCCCAAAATGTGTCTCTTTGGCATGAGTATTAATCTAGGCTGATTATTTTTAAGAAACAGAAGACTCAGAAAGTCTTTCTTTTTACCTCCTACTTAGATGCCTAAAGAATTTAGCTAAAGGTTGTGTTCCTAGAATACAGCTATGACCAGAGATATCTGCAAAGAATACAGGCTAGGTACAGTGGGGGAAACAAAGCAGGGCCTAGAGAGCAGAGTCCACTCTTTATCCCCTTGTCTCTGCATAGCCCAGCAAACATTTATTTATCAAACATTTGCTTTTCCATCAATATGAATTTCCTTCCTCCCCTTTGAAGTCCCAAACCACTACTCCCAACATCTTCTTTTGTCTCTAGCTGAAGATGTATATAAGGTGGGGGTGTTTCAGCCATTTTGGCGAGTTATTCAGTTTTCCTAAGTTTCTCCCATGTATACATGTTATTAAACGTCTGTTTGATTTTCTCCTGTTAATCTGTCTCATGTCAATTTAATTCTTAGACCAGCCAGAAGAATCTAGAATAGCAGAGGAAAATTTTTTCCTCCCTGACAGGTACAAACTCCTAGTTATAAGATAAGTAAGTCATGGTGATGTAATATACAGCATGGTGACTATACTTAACACCGTACGTATTCTATATTTGAAAGTTGCTAAGGGAATAGATCTTAAAAGTTCTCATTACAAGAAAAAAATTGTAACTATATGTGGTGATAATGTAACCTAGACTTATTATGGTAATCATTTTGCAATATATACATTTATTAAATCATTATGTTGTAGGTACACCCAAAATAGTATAATGTTATATGTCAGTTATATCTCAATAAAAAAATGTGGAGTTTCTGAAATGCTTTCTCTGCTGTTGAGATATAAATTGGTACAACATCTTCTGAGAGTAATTAGGGGATGTGTAGTTAGATT
Organism: Mesoplodon mirus; assembly: GCF_964341445.2. Lineage (NCBI taxonomy): Eukaryota > Metazoa > Chordata > Mammalia > Artiodactyla > Ziphiidae > Mesoplodon > Mesoplodon mirus. The sequence continues at coordinate 24,998,523 of NC_138992.1, read as the reverse complement.
CAAGAGAGTCAGACCCTTTGATCCAGTAATCCCACTTCTAGGTATACAGATATCTTAGAAAGACTCTCACAGATATGTTCAAGATAGCATGCAAAAGAATGGTCATTTCTTCATGGTTCATAGTGGAAAACTGAAACAACCTAGTGTCTATCTGAAAAATTTATAAATTGCCTGTGATACAGTCATATGATGGAATATCATAAAAAATTAACAAACTAAATCTACATGTCTTTATCATTGATATATCTCAAAAACAATGTAAAGGGAAAAACAATTTTCACAAGGATATGTACATGATGAAAATAATTATTTCATGAAAATAGGATGAAGGAAGCGTACATGATGGAAAATATAAAAATACGTACAAGTGCACATACATGGAAAAGATAAGCCCCAAATTCAGAATTAGGAGGGTACTATCATGAAAGAATCAAGAGCGTCTGAAAATGACCTTGACTGCTCACTATACTTTGTCCAGATAGCCAGTTAGTTGGGTTCTGGTGTATGGTATGGGGAGCCTCTTCCAGTGGGAGAGTTTTGGCATGTTGCTCAAGTTCAACTCTCCATAAGATCAGTGCTTCCTAACCCATAGTCACAAAGCTTTCCCATGATCCCCTGGTTTGGAGCAGCTAGTATTTTCAGACAACTCCAATAAATAGCTGGCACCCTAAATCCTTACTGTTTGGTACCAAATAGCTCATATATTCTCACACTGAGCAGGCCATTTTCTTACTTTGTAAGATGAGAGACCCAGAGAGGGTTCAATCTTTCCATCAGAATGAAATCCATGTCAGTGTTGAGCAGATACCTTGCCCTGGCAAGCATTTCCAAGTAATGATGGACATATTGGAGAGCTCCAAACATCTGTTTCCGGTTGACTTGTGTTTCCTTTCCCTAAAAAAGCCTTCCTTAACCCATGCCATGCATGCCATGGGAAGTTGTGGAATTTATCTTGACTTCCTTTGACAGCCCTGAGGAAACAAACCCTTCTTCCCAGTGCAAATTCAGAAGGAGTTTCAATTGTATATGTAATACTATATTTATTAAAACAAGAATAACAAGATCTGAAGCAAATATGGCACCATGTTTGTCAAGTTGGATGGTAAATACTTTGAAGTTTATTTTACTATTCTGTATAATTTTTAGCTATTGAAAATATTTCATAATTAAAAAAAAGAAAATCTAAGCAGTAAGCAATAAATTCAAAGTATGCATTTTCAGAACTCAAATGATCCCTTTATCAGTATGTCCTTTATGGACTCAACTACTGAAAAATATTAACTTTAAACAACTAAGATCTAATTTGTCCTTATAGTCATTGAATATAAAACTTAAGAAAAATATATTTATAAATATCCATAGCATTGTAATATTGATTCATTTAAATACTTGCAGAAATATTCTAAAATATTATAATCATCATCACACTTTACCCTTTTCTGAATATTGACATATTTAAATATTTTTAGACATTTTCTGAAACATGATTGTCAAAATCCTTTGTGAGTAGTATAATTTGTGAGTATTCTCTTTATCACTGAGAGTAGTCTCTGAATACCTGATATTTGAGTGAATCCTCAGCTTCCAAAAAATGACTTTGTTTTTTAAGAAATATTTTGTGGTCTCAGCCAACTCCTGCAGTATACTAATTGCTTATTTGTTTGCCTGATACATTTCCTTTGGTAGTAATTAGAAAAATGCTAATTTACTTCCCACTCATAGGAAAAGTCTACAGTGAGAGCTCTTTTGTGAGCTGAATTGTAGGTAGTCTGCATTAAGAAATGCATATATTACTAACATCTGACAATGGCCAATACAACATTATTCTCCTGTATAAAATGTTCAAAATTTAAATCATGATGTTAAAATCAACTGTTCACATTTACCTTTATATTCTAAATGAAATCCAGTGTAACTAACAGATCCATCACTCCGAAAAGCCAAATGCATGGTATTTGAGCTGCTTTCTATTCTCTCTGGTAACTTGCTGTCTTGAAAACTTCCAATCAGTGGGCTATTACTGTCTGGTCCATCATATATATAGAGGAAGTCATAGTTTGGTTCTATGCTAAAACTAAAATGAAAGAAAAAGAAAGAAAGCAATAAAGAAAGAAAGGGAGAGAGAAAGAAAGATAGAAAAAAGTGGAATGGTTATTACTAAGGCATTAAGCATAATAGTCACATAATCATATATTAATTCAATCAATATCTTTAAAAATAACAGCAGACCCTGTCAAAATAAGCTAATTTGAAAATTCACCTGGCAACAGCACACTGAATATGCATATCAAATCAGTACTGGAAGAGAGAAAAGACACCTTGATATTTTCAAATATTTCTAAGTTGGCATTGTGTCTATAGGGAATAAAAGTGACTGTAAGGCAAACAGTTTATAAGCTGATGAAAGGATACAGGACTTGGAGTCAGAGCTTAGGTTCAAGCCTTGAGTCTGCCTTTGTTAGCTACATATCCTTATGCAAGTTACTTTATATCAGTAAAATGTGTAAGACATTAACCATTAAAATTTTTTTTCATCCAGATATTTTACATCATAAAAATACAACCTCTTTTTTCTTTGTCAACGGTACTATTTGCCTTGAACTTCAAAATTTAAGAGCATTTTTGCTGTTTTAAAATTCACCTCAACATATCAGATTCAAACAAAAGTTGGAAAGACAAAATTTGCATTTAAATTACTCAAACAAAGCACCACACATTGTACTAGGTATTCTTTTTCCTGAAAGTAAATATATTTTCTTCTTTTAGAACCTAGTATAGGCAAATCAAACCAATACACTCTTCATCAAAATTAAATAGTGTGTGAATAAAGACATTTTAGCATGTAAACTATTCAAATCAATATTTGAATATTGCAAAATTTGCATGATAAACTTCCGTCAAAGTATGAGAATTGTCCCATAGTGATTATAGAACCCACATACTTAGAAGGCAGAAGACATGTAATCATGTGTCTATTACCTAACTCATACTGTGGCAGAGGAAAGGATGGACTCAAGTGGGTCATTAAGAAAAGTCAAGAAGTTCACGATATAAAATAAAACAAATAAACCTTGCCGTTGTTAAACACCCATCAATGGAGAAACTATTTTGTCAAGTTTTATCACCTCTGCATCTAAACAAAAAACTTGCTAGGTTGGGAGATACTATTTCCAAATCCACTAGATTTGATAGAGGTTGTTTCCACAGTTCTAATCCTTTACGTATGCATGTACAAGGGAGAGGAATCTAGCTAGTTTACTTGCACGTAAATAGTGGTGAAAAAGACTGGGATAATGCAGAGGTTACCAACTTCTCATATAAAAGGGACAATGCAACATGAGAAAACTGGGGGACCACCATATTGTTATATTTTGTTTTAATAGTAGCTTCACATGTCTGATTCAGTTAATTACTCTTGAAACCTTTCAGTGAGTATGAGGCCTGAATTTTGATAATGTAGCAGAAGTCAGAGGTTAAGGTCTTATTTCATTACTTACTACCCTTGTTCTGGGGTAAAATACAACTTTCTGAAAGTCATGTCTTTTATCGTTAAGGTTCAATGAGAATTACAACTTCCTTACTTATCTCACTATTGGAAGAATCACTAGAAACAAGTTCTTTGTAAAGGATATAGTAAGTATAGTCTAAATGTACTATCCTTGGAAGGCCAAAAGCCTATTTAACAATAGTAATTTCAGTACTTTTTTAAAAAATTTCTAGTTTGGTTTTAAATAAATAATTCAAAATATTGATTTATAACTTCTCTGAAAATGAGAATAAAACAAAAAACAGTCTTTTTCTAGGAACCTTTAGAATGTTAGCTATAATAATTATTTTTCCTAAAAAGCTGGAAAGATAGTACATTCCAATAGTATGTTTTATTTTACAAAGCACTTTCATAAATATTAACTTGGTCTTGTCAATAATCCTCTGGTATAAGGAAGAGATTATCATTTCCATTTTCCCAATGAGGCCCTAAAACGTCAGTGGTCTCCCTAAGATCACTTAATAAATGACACAGCTGGAAATCAACTTTTGGTCATGTACTTCATGCAATACAGCCTTCTCCCACTCAGTTATTAACTACAATAAATTTTTAAAGTAAACTAAGCCCTGTATCTTACACCCTGACATTTCTAATGTTTGTACTGTCATTTCCTCTACTGTAAAAATGGGAAAAGTAGTACTTACTTCAGGAAACTGTCTTATAACTGGGTCCTGGTATATAACTAACATTGTCATCATTGTTGCTTTGTTATTACCAATTATCAATGTATCACTACAAATTATTGAAATATTTCCATATATTTTTACTTTTTTAAATTTTTCATGAGTTTGAATTATCCTTTTTTTAGTTTTTTTTTTAAACCTGGCTTCAATATATTAGAAAGATTTTTCAGCTTAATATTTTACATAAATACCAAGCACCTTTGACATGCTAGCAGAAGAAGGGGCTGCGTTACTAGAGCCAACAGACATCAGTCTTGGACACTGAAAATTAGGAACATTTCTAGTTAGAAACTCTTTAAGTTGCTGGTACCTAACATTCCCATTGAAATCTTAAGGAAAAGAGTTAGGCCGGGTTTTGTGAAACAGCTGTTAGCTCCATGTGAGGAAACAGAGGCTCATTCATATAAATAATTTACCCAAGGTGACACAAATGACAGCGGCAGAGCTGGGGCTCAAACTCAGTGGTTTCTTTGCCACACGGGAAACTGCATCCTCTACTGCTTCAGTACTAAGCTAACCCTGCAGCTGATACTGCTAAATAACAAATGTAAATTTCGGAACACCTCATGTTAAGTTCTATCAGGAGGCAAGTTCTGCTGAGAGAGTATAGGAAAATGATCCATCAAATTCTTGTCAGCTTGACTTAATGAGACCACCAGGAAGGACAGAAGGTAGAATATGTATCTTCCCAAGTCCAGTGGTGGTGCTGCACCTATGGGTATTTAGATACTTCAAAAAAGTTTTGGGTGGTACACATATGGGAGAAAAAATTCCTTGAAATACTGACCTTTTAATCTTTAAGTTTAGGACAAACAGAACTTTTTGAAACAGTGATGGTAAGTTCAGGGAGGGAGGAAATGTTATAAAGAGATAGCATTTCATGAGAGTCAATAAACTACTCAACCTTTAACATGTCTCCTCTATATTGGAAACTGGTGAAAGATGCTCACTCATCTGTAGTTCTGTAGCCTTCATAACTACATTGGCATCTGTGCTACTATACAGGGATTTGTAAACTGTTTATTGCAAAATATTAGCATTGAAATTGGTAAAAAAAAAAAACTAAACTAAAAAATGTCATGTAGAGAAATAAAAATTTGCCTAGTGAAATGCTAAAGCAAATGAGCAAAAATATTTTTAAAATGTGGAAATGTATGGGAACTCACCTGATAAATGCCAAGGAGATAACATAGTCTGCGTTCACGGTGATAGTCCAGTCACAGTCCCTGCTGTGGGGATATGGGTGAGGGAAGTTTGGTGAAAGAATAAAGCCTGAAGATCCTGTTAAATTGCCTCCACAGGGTGCTTTAATTTAAAACAAACAAACAAAACCCCTTAAGTGATTAATAAAATGTATTATATATCAGTATTTGTGAAAACACTTATCTAAAAAAGTTTAGGAGGTTTTGTACAGATGATTTTTTACAGTACTGGATGCTTAAATACTGCATTATCTTTCAAGAAAGACAATTAAAATACTAAATACATACATACATACATTGAATTTAGCTCCTTTACTGGCTTCAAATGATAAGAAAAAGTTATATTTATATTTCTTTCCCTTTCTATTACTATTTTGTTTCATGTAAAAGAAAAGCATTAAGAAGAGGAGTAAAAATGGTTTCACCCTGGTTACTAGGAAAAAATCTGAAGGTTACTACAAAAAAGATAGAAACAAAACAAAGCAAAACAAAATCTCTAATAATAAGTGGAATAATAGAATATGAGTTATTTAGCTCATTTTCAAATCTTCCCTGCTACCTTTATTTACAGAGGAAGAGGCTTTGATAATGGTTAATGAGTGAAAATGGATAACTATCTGAGAACCTATAGCACTTTACTCCTATACTGAGTGTTAGGATATTCTTAAATTCTAGTTGCCTGACTTGTTGATGAAAACAGACAGTTGTTATTATTGTGGCCCAAAGGTTTCTGTAACACTTCAAAGGAGAGTCTCAAAAAATTGTCAGAGAAATTCAGAGATTAGATTCTTCACGGGATTACTGTCAGAGTCTGTTAAACACAGCTTGATCAGAAAATAATATATTACACAAAGTTGGCAGCTGCAGAAAAATAGAGAAATTAAGAGATGGAGGGCCCTGGTGGTGGAGTGTGACAGTGGGGATGTAAATATAGGTGTGCACACCGAGAAAGAGAGAGATTGAGACTGAGATTGGGATTCTCATGATGTAATGATGTCTCCTACACATCATCACCACATCATCATTGTTATCTGAGTTTTAAAATTATAGTTTTCCTCAGATCAATTTTACCATTCAGTTGTAAGGCATACGGGATTCTTTGGACAGCATAAAACTGGTTTTGGAAGGAGGAGAGTTTTGGTTCTGGTAACATTTCAGATATTTGTTCTTTGCCTGAGCCTAGATATGTAATATCATCATTAGAATTTGGTAATTTTTACCATCTTAAATAATGAATGTCTGCTATTATTGATATATTTCCCCATGACCCTCTGCTACCTTTGTCTCAGTGCCTCAGTCACAGTAGATGACGTACTCTACTGAGAATATTTATTTGCTGAGCCTTAATTTATTTACCACGATTTACCTATCACCTGTATGTTTTTTGTGGTATCATATCAAACGATTAAACAAACTATCTCAACTTTAATTCTCCCTATTCAAACCTCAACGCTTCCTGAATATTTAACGAGTCCTTCCTATTAATCAGGAAAACATCCTTGACTCAATCACACAATCTCTCTTCCTTCTCCAGAACCTGTGTTCATTTGTCTCCTTTATTCTCTCTGGTTTCTTCCCCTTTGTCCACAGGTGTTCAAGTCTCTTTCATCCTAAAAATAAAACAAAGTGTCCTCTAGCCTATTTCCTTTCACCTTTTCTTCAACTGAAAATGTTGAATTTTACCTGATGGTTAAGAAATCCCCTCACCATTTTGTGTTTGGTTATATGGGCTCACTGTGAAGAACCACCCTTCACTATCTGACTCAGATAAGATTCACTTATCAGGTCTTTGTTAAAATCCTTTAAATAAGCCCCCTCATTTTCCTATGACAAGATCAGACATGGACCCTGAAAATTCCCATTCTTTGACTCAAATTATTAGTTGAATTGCTTGACCTCACTGATCAATCATAATAAACCGCTTGTAACCAAACTTTGGTCAAGCTTCTCTCCTTCCTCTAGGTCCTTGAACTCTGGCTCTCCCTCAGCCTTGAGTGAGCACACAACCTCTCCTGAGGGTAGGCTGCACTCAGAGTACAGCATTCCGGGCCACCCTTCCATGTCACTTCCCCACACCTGGTTCTTTCCAGCCTTGTGTACTCCTCTCTATAAAAGAAAAATCCCCTTTTCCGAATTCTTCAGGTGCTGGAAGATCTCACCATCACATTGCTCTCCCTATCACAGTAGTTCTGCTACCCACACACTACAAAAATCCTTTTTAGTTTTTAAATGATTACCTTCATCAGTTTGGTAAACATCTGTCTTATCATATAGTTACAAAATTAAAGAAAAAATTTTAAAAATTCCTTGTGATGAGAACTCTTAAGATTTGCTCTCTTAACAACTTTCATAGATAACATATAGCAGCATCACATATCACATTGTACATTACATTCGCAGTACTTATCAATCTTGAAACTAGAAGTTTGCGCTTTTGAACCAATTTCATCCAATTACCTCTCCTCGACCCCCTGACTCTGGTAACCAAAAATCTGATCTCTTTTTCTATGAGTTTGTTTGTTTTTGAATTATAATTGACCTACAACATTTCTAGCTTTTGGTGTATAACATAGTGATTTGATATTTCCATACATTACAATAGTAAAATTGTACAATAATTCCTTGTTAATAAAAGTCTCTCCTCACTTATTTTGAATTTGTTTTTTAATTTACAACTATGCCTTTTGAAAAGGAAGTCTAATCTCATTCTCTCTTTCATCACCTATGTACTATATGTACCTGTAGGTAGACTAACATGATTAGCAAAGCAGGCCACTGGGAAAAAATAGTTTCTTATGTTATATCTTGAAGAAAAGTACCAAAGTATTCATGCTGAGAAAACTTATCTCAGGCTTAGAATTTTTTTTTTATTTGAAATTATATTTAGAGAGACAACAACCTTTTTGTCGCTTAGGGACCCTAGATGTTTTTATGTGGTCCTTCCCACCTCTCCTGCTCTCTCCAGCCATTGTTATTTCCCTTAGCTTCCGAGCCTCCCACACATAACACTCCCTAGCTCATCCTCAAATGACTTTTGTATTGACTTACATAGGAGGGTATTTCTGCCTTTATCTTTCTCTTCATATCTGCAGTCATTCTTATCTGTTGACTTTCACCATAAATTCACTCTCCTCGTTTTTGGAACTCCACTTCTAATTTTCTTCTGATGTCTTTGTACGGATCTCAGTTTTATTGGCAAACACTTCTTTCACTTCATCTTATAATTTTGGTATTCTCCTGAATTCCTTTCCTAATTGTCTGTAATTTTCACTCTATTGCATTCTTCCTTGTTGATCATGTCTGAATTGTGAGTTTATCTTCCACTTACATACTGATAACCCCTTTTTCCTATCATCTCCAACAGATTTCTCTGCTTAATTCTAAACCATATGCTCAAGTGCTTACTGGCTATCTCTACCTGATCACTGTGGGTACATCAAACACAGAATATCCAACATATCCAAACCTCAACTCAGATTTCTCCTGTATTCCTAGGTTGTTTGGTTAGCACTATCATCCAACCACATATATACCCAAGCTAGAGGCCTAAGATTCTTCCCTTTTCTTTATTGCACCCTTGACTCCAGTCTATCAAGAAGCACTACCAAGACTCTACCTCAGTTCCTCATAGATATTTTTCAATCTATCTCTTCTTTCCTTTTCTAATACCACATTTCTAGATCTGACTCTTACATGCCTCCAGAATTATTGCAATATTTGTTTCCCATGCCTCTAGTATAATCTCGTTTCCTCCATTTCATCTTCCCAGTGAAAACATCTAATCATACTATGCCCATGCATAAAATTCTGCAGTTATTACACATTGCCTAAAAGATAATGTCCCGACTCCAGTATAGCTTTCATGTCTTGACCCCTGCAACCTTTCCAATTGCATCAACCACCAATATAGACACATAATTTACACTCAAAGCTATCATTTGCTTGTTCCTTGTATTTACATGCCTTTATGCATCCTATTTGTTTTTCCTGACATGTCTTCCCTTCTACCTCTATATAACTTTTACTTATGTCTCAAGATTCATCACTGCCTCCAGGGAGTTTTCCTAGAAATTCTCAGACTGGACTCTGCTTCAGCTCTCTCCAACACACTCTGGTATCCATAGCAAACTCTGCCTATCTCCATCATTTCCCTTACCATATTTTATTTAAATATTCCTTTCAGGTATCTGCATTTATCACTAATCCGCAAGCTAAAGACTGTGTTTTATATGTTATTTTCTATGTGAGAGTTAGCATATACTACACATTCCATAAATGTTTGTTGAATTGCTATTAACTCCTTGTATTGATTGTGAAGATTAAAGATGAGTAAGTCTGAATGGCAATCTAATTTGTTTTGATAAAAATAATAATTTACTTTGATAAAAGCTGTATGTTTTGATAAAAACAATGGCATATTTTATCTTTGGAACTTTTAAAATAATATGTGAATTTGAAAAATATTAGAAAAATATGTGTAATAGCAAATGCAGTTACATATGTGTATATATATATGTATATAGGCAGAAAAGGCAGGAATGTTTTTTGTTTTTTTTTTCACATTCTAAGGAAGTGGTATCATTTGTACACTTTGGGGGATCATGGGGGCAATTTTATTTGTTTGTTTCAGTTCTCCTTATTTTTCACAGGAAACTTTGGTCTTTTTTATCGTTAGCAATTTTATACACATGAACACATCCAGATATACGTTTATACGTGTATATCCTTTATCATATAAGATATAAGAAAATCCATTACACATATTTTTAAGTATTTTACTGGATATATTTTGTGATTATATGATTATTAGAGCATAAGATCCTTTAAAATTCTTTTGATTCTATTATTAAAATTATTTATTGAGGTTTTCCAGATAAATTTAATAACTGTAGTAGATTTTGAAAATCTATAAAAGCCATTGAGACAAGCTGAGACATTATCTAACATTTGTATATCCCAAACAACTCAGTAGTAAAGGAAACTCTCTTTGCATTTAATATATTAAACTTTAAATACCATTTGGAAAATACATCTTTTACTTTTATGCATCTAATCATAAAGCATCCAAAATAAGATTCTCTTTAAATCAAATATATTTATGAATTAAATTTTTAGTTAGGTTCCATAGAGTTCTGACACATTAATGATTTGTTCTGCATGTAATTTCTTATGAGACAGTTATACAGGCAACTATTGATAATGATTTTACAATCTTAATTTTTCTCCCCTATTCAGTTTTTGTGTGTGTGTGTGGTACGCGGGCCTCTTCCTGCTGTGGCCTCTCCTGTTTCAGAGCACAGGCTCCGGACGTGCAGGCCCAGCGGCCACAGCTCACGGGCCCAGCCGCTCCGTGGCATGTGGGAACTTCCCGGACCGGGGCACGAACCCGTGTCCCCTGCATCGGCAGGCGGACTCTCAACCACTGCACTACCAGGGAAGCCCTCCCCTATTCAGTTTTGTGTCTACTGTCTTTCTCAGCAGCCCACCCATACTCATGTCTTTGTTATTTACCTTCATATTGAGTGCTGTTACTTTCCCTCCGGCAATGTCAAAGTAATCTTCGCACTGTCAATTCTGTTAGAATGAATTCTATTAACTCTCTTAAAAATGACTGTCCTTCTGCTTGGTATTTGCTATAAGGTTGACTATTTCTACATGCAAGCAAAATGCTTTATGCTCAAGGGTCTGAGACATAGACTTATGAAGTTTCTAAAAAGTTCAGGGTTTAATCTTTGGCATAATATTTCCAATCATGGAGTTCTTTCTTATAAGTTTCAGAGTTCAAGTTTTCTGCAGCTTAGCAATTTTTCAGACTTTTTTTTAAGGTTATTATCTTCCTCAGAGAAGCTCTAATGCATATCCTTTCCTTAAGCAATCTTTTCCTACCAAAAAATTATACACAGCACCACTGTTCTTACAAAAAATTTCCACAATCTGCTTAATTTAAGTAAAATTTGGTGTTTAACTTTTATTTTCTAGAATTATGACTTGCTGGCTAAAGTCTTGTCTACAAATGGAATTTTATAACAGCCTATCTCAAAATTCTTCACTCTTTTAACCTTTTGGATTTTAGTGTCTTCTAGCATTTCAGTGTAAAGCTGTTTAATGCTTCAGAATTCTCTACATGACAACATTTGACATAATATAGCCTTTCTAGTAATTCTAATAAATAACACCCATTTAATAGGTCTAAGAATCACAATAAAACAAGAAGTTCCACAGTAAGTCTGTGGAGTTCTGTCATTTCATCTTTACACAAAGATTCTCTTTACAAGATACTCAGTCAAATTCCAATTAATTTGAATGTGGCATTTTAGTTTAATTGGCATTTTTTAGGTTAACTGTCCAGTAAACAAATGAAAACTTCATTGTTTCAGTCCCTTTTCCTTTGAAAATATTTTTTTCTCTGTATTTTTTCCTCTGCTTTTATGAGTGTATTTATAGTAAATGTAAATTAATCGATGTTTGATGATTTAGAATCTTGCAGTGGTACATAGAGAGCAACATAGGTATAAATGGAAATAATAAACTGTAAAGGAAAATATGGTTAAATCGGAACTGGCTCAATGTATGCCCTTATTTTCTGCTTTTTTTATGTCCCTTTAATAAGCTTTTTCCTTATCATCTGCTCCATTTTCTACAGAAGTCTACAAATATCTGTCTACTCCCTGCCTGGTTTGAGCCTTTAGATGTGTTTTGTTCTGTGTATTGTGTTTTTTTAATTCCAACAAATAAAATACAAAAGATGTGATATGAATTCAGATTTTTTAGTTTTCACTTTACTAGAGAAGTTCACAAAAACAGGGAACTCTTCTGTCTTACTGTACTGCTAAATCCTCAATGCCTAGATAAACACATAGGACGCACTAATGAATTTGAGTTTGCAGTTCTTGCATAAGAAGCGTAAAATGGGGTAAAGTAAATCTGAATAACTGAGTGCTTGATTTGTTCACTTCTGACTGAGGTACTAAACACTCTTTTCCTACTATTACGTGACTCACTGGGAAATGATTATTGAAAATGTATTTATGAGTGAGATATAAAGTGAACAAAAATAAGGCTTTCTCTCCTAAAAGTGCTAAATTTTCATGTTATAAGAAATACACTGAACAAGATATGGAATCTTCTCCCAGGTTTCCTGCAGTGTAGTAAGGGAAAGAGTATGATAAATAAAATTTTGAGTACACATAACATACTTTGGGCAAACTGTATTATACAGTTTAGATGATGCCAATTTGAGCTCAAGATGATGCGAACTTGAGCTCAAGTTTTGAGATTAAACTAGCTGAATTTAAGAACCTTAATAACGAGATTTTTTTAAAAAGATTATATAGCAAGTTTTCTCACTATTTTTATTCCAAAAGTGGTATATCCCTCTAACTTTTTCTCAGACCCAGTAGGGAAATAATACGTATCTTAATTTTCTAGAGTCTAACTTGGACATTCAAGAATAGACCATTGGGCTTCCCTGGTGGCGCATTGGTTGAGAGTCTTTCTGCCTATGCAGGGGACACGGGTTCATGCCCCGGTCCAGGAAGATCCCACATGCCACGGAGCGGCTAGGCTCGTGAGCCATGGCCGCTGAGCCTGCGCGTCCGGAGCCTGTGCTCCACAACGGGAGAGACCACAACAGTGAGAGGCCCGTGTATCGCAAAAAAAAAAAAAAAAAAGAGAATAGACCATGGATTCAAAAGGCAGAGAGTTGGAAATATGAACCAAGCACCTGCAAATCCTTAGATCATCAAAATAAAAACTGATAATTCATTTAGAATATATGGATTGAAGGGAAAGTCAAAGCTTTGAAACTCAAACATAAGTTCTGATAAAATTTTCTTTCTTAGAAGGAATAACCATCATTGAGGCAAGATTAACCTGGCCCATTTTAAATACAGAGTGTGAATCCACTCTTTAAATTTTAAAAGCAGTGAATAACTACATTTGTATAGTAGATAGGGAAGATGAAGATTTTTCAAGAACTTTGATTCTATTTTTTCTTTTGAATTTTATTTTATTTATTTTTTATACAGCAGGTTCTTATTAGTTATCTATTTTATACATATTAGTGTATATATGTCAATCCCAATCTCCCAATTCAACCCACCACCACCATCCACCCTGCCACTTTCCCCCCTTGGTGTCCATGCATTTGAAGAACTTTGATTCTTTACTTTTTTTTTTTTAGAGTGTTAGAACCACTGAGAATCTAATAAAATTATAGACCCTCTCCTCAGGGGAAAAATAACAATGATTTACAACTTTGTGCATTTTTGAAGGGTCATAGACCTCTGAAATCTTATACTTCCATATAACCTATTCCAGAATACTGTTCTTAATTAATAACACTGAAACCAGTTTTTAAGCATTATTTTACACCTGTATACAATTTTAATTATTCTAAATTCATACCTATACAAACTGGTGGGCTGGGCTGCCAGAAGTATCGATTTTCTACCTGAATGCAGGTTATTCTTTCCTCTCCTTGAAGCTCATATCCTGGGTCACACTGAAAAACAACAGTGTCCCCAGGTTCTCGTCCATCCCCATTTCGAGTCCCATTCATGGGAACCCCTGGGTCACGACATGCAGTGGCAACAGAACCTATGAAAAGACAGAAACAAACCTTTAGTTTTGATGCTATCCAAAATCACCTTCAAAATTCCAGGTCTTATATTTGAGAAGCTTCCACATATCTATGTGCTTTTAGAAAATTAACTTAAAAAATGCTTGGGCCATAATTCCCTGTGCTATACAATATCTCCTTGTTGCTTTTTTAATGGAGTATATAATCTGTAAAAACTATCTATGAATCACTATGCTGTACACCGGAAATTAATATAATATTGTAAATCAACTATACTTCAATTAAAAAATGCTTGGGCTAATTTTTAAATACCTGCACAATAAATACTTTTTAATTGTTTTTGGTAAATAATTTATGTGTTAACTTGCTTCAAACAGGGACATGGCATTTTAGTAGCTAAATAATAAATGTACTCAAAATCTGTTTTTTGATACTCCATGAAAGACACTGTGAAGAGGATGAAAAGACAGTTGCAGACTGGAAGAACATATTTGCATGGGCTATATTCCACAAGGGACTTGTATCTGGAATATATAAAGAATTCTTAAAACTCAACTGTGAAAAAAAAAAAAGAAAGAAAAAAATCCTACTAGAAAATGGGCAAAAAACATTTCAATAAAGAGGATACCATATGGCACATGAAAAAATGTTCAATATTATTAGCCATTAAGGAAATGCAATTTAAAACCACAATGAGATATTACTACATACCTATCAGATCAGCTAAAATAAAAAATATAGTAACACCAAATGCTGGCAAGATTCTGCAAAAAACGGAATTACTTATCCATTGCTGGTAGAAATGTAAAATGGTACAGCCACTCTGGAAAGAAGATGGCACTTTCTTGCAAAAATAAATGTGCTGGGCTTCCCTGGTGGTGCAGTGGTTGAGAGTCCACCTGCTGATGCAGAGGACACGGGTTTGTGCCCCGGTCCGGGAAGATCCCACATGCCGCGGAGCGGCTGAGCCTGTGAGCCATGGCCGCTGAGCCTGTGCGTATGGAGCCTGTGCTCCACAACGGGAGAGAAAACAGTGAGAGGCCCGCATACCACAAAAAAAATAAATAAATAAATAATAAATAAATAAATAAATGTGCTTACCATAACCCAGTAATTGTACTCTTGCACATTTATTACACAGAAATAAAAACCTGAACGTGTATGTTCACAGGAGGTTTTTTTGTTTGTTTGTTTTTTGCGGTACACGGGCCTCTCACTGTTGTGGCCTCTCCCGTTGCGGAGCACAGGCTCAGGACACGCAGGCTCAACGGCCATGGCTCACGGGCCTAGCCACTCCGGGGCATGTGGGATCTTCCTGGACCAGGGCACAAACTCGTGTACCCTGCATCGGCAGGCGGACTCTCAACCACTGCTCCACCAGGGAAGCCCCTGTTCACAGTTTTATTTGTAATAGCTAAAAACTAGGAACAAACCACTTTCAACAGGTGAATCATTAAACTAAATTCATACCATGGAATACTGGTCAGTAATAAAGAAGGAATGATGATATACAAGACAGCTTGGATGGATCTGAAGGCAATTATGATGAGTAAAAGAAATGCAATAGCAAAATGTTTTATACTGTTTGCCTCTATTTATGTAACATTCTTGAATTGACAAAATTATGAAGTTGGAAAACAGATTACTGGTTACCAAGAATTGTAGGGGGAGGGGATGGAAGGAGATGACCAGGACTATAAAACAGTGAGTAGAAGGATCTTTGTGATGGAATCGTACTGTGGTTTACCTCTGGTGGTGGTGATCAAATCTACATAAAACTATATAGAAACTAAACATACACACAAAAATGAGCATATATAAAACTAATGAAATCTGAATAAGGTTCATGGATTGTTATCAATGTCAATTTTCTGCTTGTGATATTGTGCTATAGTTATACAAGAAATCATCATTGGAGGAAATTGGGTAAAGGGTATACAGGATCTCTACTATTTCTTACAATTGCATATAAATCTAAGACTATTTAAAATTTTCAAAAAGTTTAAAAAATCATTAGAGGAGAGTATGGGACCACAGGAAAGCAACTGTTCTTCTATATACAGTATAGGGCACATTTAATAGTATAATTAACTACAATTATTCAGGTTAATGGAACAAGATATTACTTTGAATTACCACAAAGCAGATTTATCCTAAAGCATATGATAATTAAGTATTAAGACAAAAAAGCTATTAAATTTTTCATTTAAGCTACTTATTAAATTATATTCATAAATGTAGGATTCAGCCCTTGTATAAATTATTTTTTAAACTGCATATTAAAGTAACTACACAAATGGCTGGATTACAGACACATAACTGGTATTCACTTATTCATTCATTTACTAACTTAATATATTCCAGACACTGTGCTAGGTGCTAGGAATACAAAGAAGAAATAGGCAGACATAAAACTGAACAGACTTCAAATTGTTCAAACTGCATGGCAGTGGCACCTACAAACAGATTCTGTTGTATACATCCCTAGTAGGTAAGTAAACAGGTACAAAGGTAGGTAGGTAGATACAGATAGATAGATAGATTCACCAATATACCAAACAATTTGTTAAAATCTACCAGGTGTACTTTTTGTATTGATAGCTCATCTCCCTAATACTCATACACAGCAATGAAACCAGAGAATCTACACACAAATATTGTAATGTTCTGACTCTCAAAGTCGTTTGGGAATCAAGAGGACCATATCAATTAAAAAACCGAAAAAAAAACCCAACAACCTAATGTTGGTGGTATGTTAAGTCTGAGACTGCATAAAAGCAGCAACAACAAAAAAGTGATATTATATATAATCACATATATATATACACACAAAACTGAACAGACTGCAAATTGTTCTATATATCTTTTCAGAAAGGGTAAAAAAAAGATATTTTTATTTTAAGTTTTTTAACATCTTTATTGGAGTATAATTGCTTTACAATGGTGTGTTAGTTTCTGTTTTATAACAAAGTGAACCAGCTATACGTATACAGATCTTTCCATATCTCCTCCCTCTTGCATCTCCCTCCCACGCTCCCTATCTCACCCCACCAGGTGGTCACAAAGCACCGAGGTGATCTCCCTGTGCTATGTAGCTGTTTTCCACTAGCTATCTATTTTACATTTGGTAGTGTATATATGTCCATGCCACTCTCTCACTTCACTCCAGCTTACCCTTCCCCCTCCCCGTGTCCTCAAGTCCATTCTCTATGTCTGCATCTTTATTCCTGTCCTGCCCCTAGGTTCTTCAGAACCTTTTTTTTTTTTTTTAGATTCCATATATATGGGTTAACATATGGTATTTGTTTTTCTCTTTCTGACTCACTTCACTGTATGACAGACTCTAGGTCCATCCACCTCACTACAAATAGCCTAATTTCGTTTCTTTTTATGGCTGAGTAATATTCCATTGTATATATGTGCCACATCTTCTTTATCCATTCATCTGTCGATGGACACTTAGGTTGCTTCCATGTCCTGGCTATTGTAAACAGAGCTGCAATGAACACTGTGGTACATGACTCTAAAAGGTTATTTTTAAAAGGGTTAATTTTTAAAGGGTTACTTTTTAAAAAGGGTTACAAGATGTAGACTGCAAATGTTATTTTACCGACCACTTAAATTAAGTCTATGTATCATTATACACATCATCAGAAATCCTAACAGTTTTGCTTCATTTTACTGACAAACTAGTGTTTCTCAGCAGTGGCCAAGGATGAAGACGTTACATGTATAATTCCTTTAATTCTCCTATCAAACCAATGGGTCAAGTGCCATTATTATTTTTATTTTAGAGGTGAGAAAACTAAAGTTTAGGAAGATTAAGTAACCTGTTCAATATTACAAAAACTAAAGGGTGCAGAACCAAGGTTTGAACCCCAGTATGATTTCAGAAACCAAACCCTTAAATGTTACACTAGACTGTCCTCTTCAACCTGTTCACTGTCCCAGAGATACAATTTCTTTCTCAGTTAAATATAATAAACCCCATTAAGAAATGATAAAAAATACAGAGATTATATCTATAAATAGAAAAGCTACAGTGCACATAAATGTGTCCATCTTAAAAATATTCAATCTTCTTTCATTTGAGTTATTTTTGAGAGAGTTATTTTTAGCTGTTAATAGAATAACAATCAGACTCATATTGGAGAATACTGAGGGAAGTGGGGCAGGGACTTAGTTCCAATTTCCAATTGGATTTGTTCTGTAATACCTATCAGTGTTCCTTAGCAGAACATCCATCAGGCATTACAGGGTCTGGCAATTATACTCTTTCAATATTGATAGACTTTTTTTTTTTTTTTGGTAAATGCTTTTGTGATAAACTCAGTCATTAAGCTTTTCTTGAATTGCTCTGGAATGGTTTCCACCAACACTAAAACTGATCTATGAATTGGTTTTACAATACAAAAGTGGAGCTGGATGTCCTACATACAAGATTTACACTTAGGATGTTTTAATTGGAAAGGAGTGATATAAAGGTAAAATATGCTACAGCTTTCAAGCTGAAAAGTAGAATGATATACAGATTATGAAAAATATTCTTTTGTTGTTGTTTTTGTTATTGTTGTAGAGGCTTCCTATGTGCTGGGCTCTGCAAAAAGCTTGAAGCTTAATATGAACATTCTCAAAGTAAAAATGTACATATAACAATGTTACAAAAACAATGAAATGAAAGCAGCTGGTATAACCATGTCTTACCAGAGTTTGAGGGAAAAAAGGTGTTTTGGCCCCATTGTCAGAGTCACTGTGCTTACAGATTTAAAGTGGAACCTAGTAGCTAAAATATAAAGGCTTCAATATGATAGCTAATATATAATATGTAAAAATATTCTTTTGCCTTTGGGTCTGGTTGACTTGAAGGAACAGAGGTGGTAAAATTGTACTCTTCCTTTTTCTCTCAACTAATAAATAAATTACAAGTAAGATTTTAAAACACAATAGAGAATGATGGGGTTTAGTGAAAGACCAAATAATTTTTTCTTCTTGCAATTACTTGAGTTCTGAAAGCAATTAGTTAAATACAAACAGAACGAATTACTTGCTGTGAATGCTATTGTCTTATTTTCTTTACTTATTCAAAGTTTAGTCTCTATACTGGTTATACACTGTGTCTGTGGGTAGACAAAATTACATTAATTTTGGCATCAGTAATTCTTCTTTTCTGTATTAAATAGAAACTATAGCCATTGAAGAAAATAAATAAACATTTAAAAAGTCATTCTGTATCTCCTTGGAAATTAGGACTGAAATAATCTCACAAAATTAGCATGATTTAAAAACAATTATATAATATTAGAACTTAATAAGTATTATCACATATGTAAAAATAGATTAAGAATTTTTATTTGACATTTGTTGTTTAATTTTGTGGAACATACAATTCTCAAGATATATAATTCTTATTTGCATTTTATTACTGTTGTTATATATATATTTTTAAGTAGTTGTTTGTTCCTCTCTATTCTCTTCCACTGTGGAATAATATACAGGGTGTTTCTATAGAATGAGGACTTTTTTTGCAATTAAGTATTTCAATTTATCAACTATTTTAAAGATACAAAAATTTTAAAAGTATATATTAGAAAATAATATACCTGCCACCAGTGTATTAAAATAGGTAATTTCTATTTATTATCTCAGTTTTTTGTTTTTGTTTTTGTTTGTGTTTGTTGCGGTATGCGGGCCTCTCACTGTTGTGGCCTCTCTCATTTTGGAGCACAGGCTCCGGACGCACAGGCTCAGTGGCCATGGCTCACGGGCCCAGCCGCTCTGCGGCATGTGGGATCTTCCCAGACCAGGGCACGAACCCGTGTCCCCTGCATCGGCAGGCGGACTCTCAACCACTGTGCCACCAGGGAAGCCCTATAACCTCAGTTTTTTAAGTCCAAATTACTTCAAATTTAATTGATGAAATGAATATCTGTATTTGTTCTATTAGGTTTAAGTTTGTCATTTATTCCTGATTTTTCTTAACATAAATATGTAAAGTAAGCATAAATTCCAACAAAGATAAAGGGTCTTAACAAACTTGTTATCTCACCTGCAATGCTATCATGAAAGGAACATTCTAGAAAGTGTATATAATAGGCTTATATGCTACCCTATCCAAATATATCTTGGATTTAGCTTTCAAAACCTAATGAAATTGACTATAAAAGATGAATTCCCTTCCTTGTCCCCCCCCAAAAGAAATGGCCATTAACATTTTGGTTAGTCTAGAATAGGAATTATCAACTGGTTAGTCTGTTTCACAGCTGATTATTCAGTAAAAATGATAACAGTCACAGGGAAAAGGTATATAAATAGAAGAGTATGTGACTAGTTAATATTGTCATTATGTAATATTTATTGGACACTTACTGTCTTTCAAACACTTGTACTATGATCTATATCTCATTTGATTCACAAGAAGTCTGGGTACTATTAGTATCCATATTTTTCCAATGAGAAGATTGAGGCTAAAAAAAGATAAGAAGCCTGACCAACATCACATAGTTAAAGTGGATGAAGTGTCCTATGCAGACATGAGACCATTACCGAGGGACATTTCTTAAGCAAAAGTGATAGAGTGTTTGCAAAAAAAAGTGTGAACTATAGTATAAAGCTCAAGTGAAATGATGACTTCAATTGAAATTTCTAAAATATGTTATTAATCTTTATTGTCATTTTAAAATCAGAAGAGCAGCTACCTACCTGCCTATCGTTCTGATTGGAAGAGTCCAAAAACCTACATGTTTATAACACTTAGCTTTAAATGTATTAATTTCTTACTTAAAAAAAATTGCACAGATATTAACAACACAGTCTTATTCACAGGATTCCATTGGTGTATATTTTGTCAAACTGAAATAAATCTGTGTATCTAAGGAAGAGATGTAGTTGTTCAATGTGAAGGGCAATCAGAATAGATACCAATAAAATAATGATGATTACTATTATTGTCTCTATTGAGAGCATACATTGTGCAAAACACTGAACTAGAAGCTAAGTTTATACTCTTAGGCTAAAACACAAATCGTTATGAAGTATTATTATCCCTATTTTAAATGGGTAAAATAAGCCTCCATGATATTAAAAGTTTGCTCTTAGCAGAGTTGTAATTTGAATCAAGAAACAGCAGGGCTCTTAGCCATTAGGGTATACTGTCTCAGCACAAACCTATCCCATTACCAGATAAAACAATAAAAAGACAAGCCCTACTAATGGAACTCTGACAGTTGTTTATTAACAAAAGAATTGGGCAAAAAAGTTAGACCTACATTGAAACAGAAAGGCAAGAGCAGTTTATAACCCTTCATTACACACAAAAATTTTCTTGCTCCTGATATTTCACCATAAAGGGAAGCAGAAAAGAAAGACTCACGGTTATTTTGTGGGTATTATTAGAAGTAATAAAAATAAAATTTAACCTGATATATGCCAAATTTAGCCATATATGTGTCAAATGGTATTAAGTAATTACAATATCAAGAACATTTCCCCTCCAATTGTTTTTCTTATTCTTGTTCTTCCTGTCCTTTTATTCTGATTTCTTTCCTTACAGTTCATTAAGAGAATAGAAACAATAAGATAGGTGCACCCTCACCAAATCTCTGGCGTCTGCATCTATATTCTTTACTTCCTCTCCTGTAGCAGCGAAGAAGTTGCCCTTGCTCTATGTAAGGCTAACCCTAGTTCTTGTCCTGATGGTATTAAAACCTTTCTATTTCTCAAGGACTTCATTCCTGAACATTTTTCATCTCTTCTGAATCACTAGGTTTTCTTTTTGTACTGGGTCATTCTCAAAAACATACAAATGTGGCTAACAACTTCCATCTTAAATAAACAACCAAAATCCTCATTACATTCCCATTCTCTTCTAACTATTTTTCTCATTTCCCTCCTTTCTTTAGTAGGAAACCTATTAAACATCTGTCCTGAGGGAGGTATCTATACAACTGTCTCCAGTTTCATCTGCCATTCATCAGACGTATTCACTAAACTGTCCTTGTTAAATCTAGGCTGCCAAATTCAATAACTTAGTGCCTTCTTTTTTCAGAAACATCTTAGCAACATTTGTCACAGCACTTTTTTTCTTGGCTTCTCAGTCATCAGACTGCTAGTTCTCTTTTCTGGTTTATTTGCTGCTCTTTTTGGTATCTTTTGCTATCCCTGCCTTGTTAACCCAATGACTGAGAGATGTAGTACCTCAGGGATTAGTTCTTAATGGTTCTGCTCCCAACTTTCTACAATTTCTCCTTGGATAACTTCACCTTATCCCATGGTTTTAAATGCTGTTTTTAGTTTAATGCTTCCCAAATTTATATATTCAGTCTTAATGTCTTTCCTGAGCTTCAGACCATTCTATTCAACTGCCTATTTAACTTCTTGTATATTTAATAGGCCCCTCAGCTTACCATGTCCAAAACACTTGCAAAATTATAAAATCTTTTGATCTTCAAATTTTTGTAAATAAAAATGTAAAAAATATTAAATTTCACCTGTGTATAAAATTTCTTCCTATGCAACTGATATCAATAAAATCAAATAAATATTGTTCCATTTGAAAGTAAAAATTTCTCATTGCCAATTTATTTCTAATTTAATATAATACCCAGATACAAATACTTTTGTTAGAAATAAATTCACCATAGAATGTAAAATCACTGACATAAGAAATAAACTGAACATTAGCAAACATACAAAATCTTGTAATTTTTACTTTACTTTTATGCAAATGATTTTATTCTGTATGGTAGCATTTACTTCTAACAAAATGAATTTTTATATCTGGTTATTATAATAAGTCAATAATAAATTTGTAATGACAAACTTTTCCTTTAAAACTGAACTGTTTTTATTCCACCAAAAACCACTTGTATCCATAATAGTTTTTTCTTAAAAATTCTCATGACTCAGGGTGTGAAAAAAATAGATATGTAAAAGTAATACCATTTCATAACTACTTATCATATACAGTAAAAATAATTTTTCAAGATACGTTATTAACATGCTAATTATATATGTGTATGTAAATTAAAAAAGAGTTTACGCTCAAGTTAAGAAAGTTTACATTAGCATTTCTTAGGAATTGTTTTTACAATGCTTTTAATCTTCACCAATAGTCTAAATCCACTGAAAGAGTTACTGCATTTATTGTTGAGCAATATGGGATCTTATCAAATCAAGCATTGCTATACCCTAGGAATAAATTGTCCTTATATGTAAGAAATTGAAGAGAATCTTTCACAATAGTTAAAAATAGTTCATCAAGGATAAACAACAAGGTCCTACTGTACAGCATAGGGGACTACATTCAATACCCTGTGATAGACTATAATGGAAAAGAATATATAAAAAAAGAATATATGTGTGTAACGGAGTCACTTTGCTGTACAGCAGAGACTGGCACAACACTGTAAATCAATTATACTTCAATGAAAAAAAAAATAGTTCAAGTAATATGTGTGGGGGACTTCCCTGATGGTGCAGTGGTTAAGAACCCGCCTGCCAGTGCAGGAGACACCGGTTTGAGCCCTGGTCCAGGAAGATCCCACATGTCGCGGAGCAACTAAGCCCATGAGCCCCAACTACTGAGCCTGTGCTCTAGAGCCTGAGAGCCACAACTACTTAGCCCATGTACCACAACTACTGAAGCCCGTGAGCCTAGAGCACGTGCTCCGCAACAAGAGAAGCCACAGCAATAAGAAGCCCGTGCACCACAACGAAGACCCAACACAGCCATAAATAAATAAATAAATAAATAAATAAATAAATAAATAAATAAATTTATTTTTTTTAAAAGTGTGTGAAATGAATGAATGGATGAATGAATGAACAAAATTACAACTAATCATTTCAATGTATGCTTAAGGTTTGTTTATAATGTAGCATTTGTTTGACACTGGGAAACATTTATTCCAAGACGGCAGTAACAACATTTATATTACATTTTAATTTTCTTTAATTAATCCATCTGGATAACCTGAGGTTGTTTTCAGAACAATACTGATAGCACTAAATACTACAGAAAATGACTGAGTTCTCACCATTTTTACAACTCATCAGTACTGTAAATATATTTCTGACTTCTCATTTTATATTTGTTTCATCTAATTGAGAGTATAATTTAATTGGAAATGCTCACCTCACCTAATACATATTTCACAGTCCTAACTAGCACATGTATAAGTTTCAACTATATTATGGGTGATAATTCAGAGATAATGTCTAATTACCATCTTGGTGACCTTGGGCAAATTAACAGTCCAGTTTGCTTATGACATTGCTCTGTGCAACAAAGAATAAATACACTTAAATCACTCATAAGTTCTTGTGTGTCCTTTCCATTCAGAAAGTAGACTCTTTGGTATAAACTTGTTTATCTCAAGAACTTTCAAAAGAGAAAAACCTTAGATTCTATACAGTTGGATAAAATCAAAGGCAGAAGACTTGTACTGTAATCTGTACTGTTGTAAGAAAGGGACACTGACCAGGTTGTATTAGTTCCTTGAATTTTAACTGCCTCATCAGTAAAATTGACATAGTAATAATTTTTTACCTTCCTGATTTAGTATTAGAAAATAATCTTAAAGTTCTATTCTAACAATTACATTGTATAATTATATGAAAATATAAACTCTGAGATAAATCTTTAAAGACCACTAGATTTTACTATTCACTGTGTAGTTTGTCTAAGAAGTTGTATATATTTTTTCAGTATGCCAAGAAACTTCAGCAAGGTCACAGTCCAGATTTGGTATTCACAAGGACTTACACTCTTCCAGTTTTATTGCCTTATATTTTTGTATTGACTAAGAAATGACACGATATTCTTCACTTCACTGTCTATAAGGAAATCAAGGTGAGTAATGGGAATATTTAACCTGGAAGGAAATCCCATCTAGAATCAAATCAATCGGAAAATATGTGAAATGCAGATGGTAACCTAGAGGTGGATTTCACCCTGGAGAATTTTGCCCTTGACTGAGTCCCTGCTTTGTACAAGATCCATCAATTTTACAAAGAATGTTCAACATCATTATTAGGCCTACACTCTGCTAGCTACTCAGTAACGTGGCTACTTTTAGAATTTCATTATGTTTCTAAGGATACATGTAATGATATGGCAAGTCAGGTTAAAGTAGATAGCAGCATGACAAGATTTTCCTCCTATCAACCCTGGACGGGAACAAAGCTGCTAATGCAAAAGAAACCACAAAGTTAGTGTTATAATATATTCCAAGTACTTTATATAGAAATACCTTTTAAAAATACATATTTACTCATTTATTTCACCAGGTAATTGTTGTGCACCTACTATAAGCCAAGTATGTTTTATATTGGGGATGAACTGTAATAAGAGCCAACACCTCCATACCATCATTGATTCTTGTTCTCTAATACATGGACAAAAGTGAAAATAAAATTACTGGTCTAATTTCTTTGAAACCAAAAGGCATGTTGGGTTGAAGACTGTCAAAGGTACCTAAACAGGAAACTGATTTTATATCCAAGGATTATAAAGGATTATATAGAAGTCTAATTCAGAATTGAATTCTAATATTTGGAAATCACCAGAATTAATGAGCAAAAAAAGAGTAAAAACATATAAATATTGTTTTACATTAGTCTTGACTGACAGTATATAATACCAGTGTGCTTTTAATTTTACATTATTAAAAAATTTCCTACTCAATCAGATTCATTTAACATTTACTAAGTACTAAATACCAGGTACAATGCCAAGTTCTGGTGATACAAATATTCATAGGATAAACCTTGCACTTCAAAGGAACACAGTCTAAGAGGGACAGCAGATGTGTATATATGTCTTTAATATAATAAAATGTTTATTAAAATCAGGTGACATTTGTCACTGAAAGTGAAAAATTGTGGGCATGAAATAAAAAGTTAAAAGTAATTTAAATTATGTAATTAAAAATATGTACTGATTTACCAGATTGATAATATTACATTGATGTATTTTTCAAAATAAGTATCTATACAAAAACTACTAAAAATATTTCTAAAAAATTAAAATGCCATGTCTGGCACACAAAAACATCTTTATATGAGTTAATTAAACATTAAAAATAAGATAAGCAAAATGATCATTTGTGGTACAAATGTACATTCTCTAATTGGTTTCCTAGACATATTTAATGTCATTTTACTATTTTTTCTTAAGTATGTGGTTTTCAATATATTCTTATTTTTACTGGTATTGTTAAAGGTATTTTTAATACATTTTAAGTCGTTGGCATGTTAACAGAGGTCTCTACAGGCCATACTATTTTTAATTGAGAAAGGTTTTTCTTTATAGGTACTGAGGTATCTGGTAGGCTTAGGACTAATTCTTTAAAATAGAGGAAAGTTTCAATTTGATTTTATTTCATACAACAATGTGTAAATATTTCAGCTTAAGTATTTTCAGATAGTAAATTTTTACTTCTTTTCAGATACCTTTCTTGACAAAATTTTTTATAATATAAAACTTATCAACTTGTCTTAATGATTTTTTTGGAATAGTTCACTTGTAAGCTGTATAATTGTATGTTTTCTCAACTTTATTCCATTATAGTATAAAATATAAATTCAATCTGATTAAAAAATAAGAACTTCATCAAAAGATACTCTCTTTTCACAAGTCAAATCATGCTACAGGACAATAATAGTTTCAAATTTTAATTTTATACACTGTTTTAACTTTTACATAAAAATAGCATTTAAATGTCTTCCTATTTCCAAACTTTGTTTTCAATAATTATAATTCACCAAAATTTTCAAAAGCTGAAGATCGTTAACATGCCAATAACTGAGTATTTTTATTAAAGATTTTCATATGATTTTAATATAAATCAACCAAATTTAAAGGTTTTATTTTTAAAAATTTCAAAACCATAGTAGGGCATTTTGGTTGATTATGAAAAAGAGTGCTTCAGAGATGCAAACTTTTCTAAGTCTGAATGACAATGAGTAGCAAAAACAGAAGCTGGTACTGACATACTAAAGTTTATTTATTTTTGAATCAGCATTACTTTGTCATACACACAAAAAATGTAATTCAATTATTTTGCTGTATATAAAAATATTTGTAAATTTTAATGACAGTTTTATTGTGATGGGTAGAATTTGCTTGGTTGCAGTTATGAATTATATGTACACCACAACCAATTCTAAGTATATATCTGTTTCTTAATTTTATAAGAGCTTTGTTTTTGTCATGAAGTTGTGTGTCACCAAAGTTTATATTTGTATTATTATCACAAAACAAATAGCCTTATCCTTAACACTATAATTTTAATATGTGATCTTTGTCTCATTTTAAAAAAATATTTAAAAGATAATTGTTTGCTTCAAGTTTAAAAAAGGTATTGTGGTGTTAATATAAATAGAAGTAAGATAAATGGAAACAATAGTCCAAAGGAAAGAAGGGGGAAATGTAAATACACTCTCATTCTTACATTACATATGACAGTGTGTAATAGAAGTTAATGGTAAGTTTTGATCCAAGATGTATACTATTAATATTAGAGCAAGTACACCCCCACCTCCAAAATGTTTAGCCAATAAGTTAATAGAGGGGAAGAAAATGATGGTGTAAATGCGCAGGTGGGTTCAATAAAAGTAAATAGCAATACAGCAGCCAAACAAAACCATAAAAATTACATTATGTGTGAACGGTCTAATGATTTAAAGACTGCAATTTGAGGGAAGGGGAAGTTGGGACAAAGTGAGAGAGTAGCACTGACATATATACACTACGAAATGTAAAGTGGATGGCTTGTGGGAAGCTGCTGTATAGCACAGGGAGATCAGCTCCATGCTTTGTGATGACCTAAAGGGGTGGGATAGGGAGGGTGGGAGGGAGATGCAAGAGGGAGGGGATATGGGGATATATGTATACATATAGCTGATTCACTTTGTTATACAGCAGAAACTAACACAACATGGTAAAGCAATTATACTCTAATAAAGATGAACATAAATAAAGACTACAATTAAAAGGCAGAAATCTTCAGACTGTATAAAAAAACAAGGCTCAGGCAAGTAGTATGTCAATCATGTGCTGTTTAAAGTAGAAAGCTACTTTAAGTATAAAGACAAGTTAAAAGGATGCTAAATGAAATACCATGCAAACACTAATTATAAGATATTCATATCAGACAATGCAAACTTCAAGACAAGGAAAATTCCCAGAGAAAAAGAAAGCTACTTCATTGTAATGAAACAGTCAACTCATTAAGAAGGCATAGCATCTCAAACGTGCACACCTAGTAACAGATCTTCATGATACACAAACATGACAGGATATGATAAGATAGAAAGAATAAACAGGCAAATCCACAATTGCTGTTGGGCATTTCAATGCTACTCTTTCATTAGTGGATTAAAAAAAAAAAGCAGACAAAATATCAGTAATAATATCGAACACTTCAAACACAATGCTATCAACCAACTGTATCTAATTGGTATTTAATTCACAATAATGGCAAGTGTACATTCTTTTCAAATGTACATGGTTCTTTTAGAAAAATATATGCTGGACCATAGAATAAGTCTAAGTAAATTTAACTATTGAAATGTTAAAATTGTAACTAAATTTATAATATGAGATGTTTCATCTTTATCACAATGAACTTTCAAAGACTATACTCTGCTTCATAAAATGGAGGTAAAAAGTAAAACTTTTGCTGGAATTAAAATATTTGAGGTGATTAATGTCACATCTTATATATGTGATATATAAGATTTGACTCATTTAATTATTTGGGAAGTTCTGCTAAGGAAGCTGGCATGTTAACACTTTTCAAATATGCAGAAGAGAATTTAGAACATAAAGTGATGAAATTAGTAGAGTTTTCATTTGTTCTAAATGAAAAGTCATGCTTTTTTTAAACAGATTTATGTCTTCTAGTTTTCACGTGGTCAATGACACTACATGATCCCCATGTATGTTAACATACATTGTGTATAAGTTGCATTTTCAACATCGATTTTCTTTTATTTTAATTGAGATGTTACTGTTTTGTGTTTTTTAACATCTTTATCAGAGTATAATTGCTTTACAATGGTGTGTTCGTTTCTGCTTTATAACAAAGTGAATCAGTTATACATATACATATGTCCCCATATCTCCTCCCTCTTGCATCTGTCTCCCTCCCACCCTCCGTATCCCACCCCTCTAGGTGGTCACAAAGCACCTAGCTGATCTCCCTGTGCTATGTGGCTACTTCCCACTAGCTATCGGTTTTACATTTGGTAGTGTATATATGTCCATGCCACTCTCTCACTTTGTCCCAGGTTACCCTTCCCTGACCCCGTGTCCTCAAGTCCATTCTGTAGTAGGTCTGAGTCTTCATTCGCATCCCGCCCCCCACTAGGTTCTTCATGACCTTTTTGGTTTTTTAGATTACATATATATGTGTTAGCATACGGTATTTGTTTTTCGCTTTCTGACTTACTTCACTCTGTATGACAGACACTTGTTTTAGGGTTTTTTGATGATTGGCACATCAAAATTTAAAAAATAAAATTTGATGATTAGCAGAAATTGTGAGCAACTTGTATAAAATCCTTAATATGTAAGTAATAAAAATCTAAGAACCATGTAGTTAATCCAAACAGGTATTCCAACAACTTATCATATTAAAATTTGTAGGCAATTTGTTCATAAAATAAAAATATCAAGTATAAATATCTTAAAATATTAATATACTGTTAGGTCTAAATCTCATGTTTAATATCATATATACTACATTCTCAATCAAACTATCCCACCTTTCACATGAGGTTAACAAGTTATTAGGAAAAATTGGTCTATTAATACCAATGATATCAGGGTCCCAGGGATAAATCTAAAACCAGGGAGAAATTTTATTTAGGAAATAATTCAACTAAAAAGAACATAGCGGGCTTCCCTGGTGGCGCAGTGGTTGAGAGTCCGCCTGCCGATGCAGGGGACACGGGTTCGTGCCCCGGTCCGGGAAGATCCCACATGCCGCGGAGCGGCTGGGCCCGTGAGCCATGGCCGCTGAGCCTGCGCGTCCGGAGCCTGTGCTCCGCAACTGGAGAGGCCACAACAGTGAGAGGCCCGCGTACCAAAAAAACAAAACAAAACAAAACAAAACAAAACAAAACAAAAAAAAAAGGGGCTTCCCTGGTGGCGCAGTGGTTGAGGGTCCGCCTGCCGATGCAGGGGACACGGGTTCGTGCCCCGATCCCGGAGGATCCCACATGCCGCGGAGCGGCTGGGCCCGCGAGCCATGGCCGCGGAGCCTGTGTGTCCGGAGCCTGTGCTCCGCAACGGGAGAGGCCACAGCAGTGAGAGGCCCGCGTACAGCAAAAAAAAAAAAAAAAAAAAAAAAAAAAAAAAAAAAAAAGAACATAGCTATAGTAGTTAGGTACTTTAAAATAATCATAATAATAATCAATTTAATACATCAGGTACTTTAAAATGACAAAGGTGTTGTTAATGTATTATCATGGCTCCAAATCACCATTTAATTATGTTTCATATTTTAAAATATAAAATTGCCCCCTGTAGCTTAACAGAATGTTAATATAATATACAAGCCAAGGAAGTCTCATTTTATTCTGTATTCTCCTAATTTTTGATTGTATAGAAAAATAACCAATCAGTACATGATTTACCCTCTAAAAATATTTTTACAATTTACTTAAATATGTTTAATTGAAATGGGATCAAGTGGAACTCCCCACTTTTTAAAAAATGTGTTTCTGGATGTACTAAAATACTTTGATTCACAAATCATAATAAACAAAATTTCTTCTAGGTCCTTTCCTGCTATCTTTTTGTGTTTACTTTCAAATTTTGCAAGAATAAGTTTGTCTGACAGCCTTGTTGATCTCTGCTGGGTCTTCCTGACAGCCTCCTTCAGCTGAACTTTCTTTTAGAAATCTTGGTGGAATTAAGCTTTCTTAAGAAATGAATA
Organism: Mesoplodon mirus; assembly: GCF_964341445.2. NCBI lineage: Eukaryota > Metazoa > Chordata > Mammalia > Artiodactyla > Ziphiidae > Mesoplodon > Mesoplodon mirus. Next base: position 24,967,567 of record NC_138992.1, on the reverse strand, counting down.
TTCAGTATGTACCCTCTAGCCCACTGCTGCCATAAATGTCTATTGTAAAATAATAAAACAGTATGATAAAATAAATAATTGTTAATTTATCCTATAAAATAAATAACAAACACTCATGGCAAGAACATTCAGACTATAGCTCTACAGCACATCTGTGCAACCTCTACTTCTGTGGATATTTCAAGAATACATATTTCTCAGTAATTTGGCCAACTCATGGTCTGACAGCTTTATGTATCTTTCAAGCCACAGAATAGATTATGACATAACTTGCTGTTATACAAAATAGCTGGCAGGGCAACAGTATCAAATAGTTCTCCCAATACCATCTAAGATCAGAATGAGTTAGATGTTAATATCTGAGAATATTTTCATTTCATCTACAAGAGTCCTATATGCTACCCATGAAAGGGAAGTGTAAGTTACCTGGCATCCACAAAAGACTGGGAAATAGAGATGGGTTATCAGTATTTGTCTTTCAAAATTAATCATGTATTATAATTACTCTGAGCACTGGGAATATATCTCACACGGTACTAAATGAGATCAAAGACAATAGCTAATAAATACACCTTGGCTATTTTAACAGAACTATTAATAATGATACTTTGTTGAAAATGGAAAATACAGACCAAATGTCAAACAAGTCAGGATGCCAGGAAAATAGGCATAAACCAGGGATGTCTTGGGCAAACAAGGATATACAGCCATTCTAATATAATACATACATAGTGCCAGGGCACTGCAGATATGGGAGTGACTAATTCTGCCTAGAAGTTCATTAGTACTTAAAGTATCATTTGACCTGGGCCTTGAAAAATGACTAAGAATTTATGGATTTTTGAATGTGGACGTAAGTGTTCCAGGAACATGGAAGAGATTTGCAAAAGAAGCAGAAATGTGAAAGGTCAATGTCTTTTCAGGACAGTGCAGTTAGATGACTAGATGTATGTAACTGAATAGTGAGAGATGAAGCTGGCAAGTAATTTGGGTGCAAATTGTGGAGGCTTTAAATGTAATTCCACAGTTTTGAACTTATGACTGTGTAGCCATAAAAGAATTTTAAACAGAGGAGTGATGTCTGATTTATATTTTCAAAACAGTCAGGTGGAAATGTAGAGAAAAGTCTGGCTGGAGAGACAATGAAGTGAGTGGCTAGTCGACTGCTACAGCAGTGTAGGCAGTAATAATAAGGATGGGAAAAAATGCAGGGGCACCATGCAGTCTTTTAAGGCCAGGAGACATAAACATCTCATGACTAAGGAATCCATCTCCTTGAGAATTTTCAACAGTATAAGATATGGCCCTTGGTATTTTGTATTATCCAGCAGGGGCATATTCTTAAAAGAGATGTCAAAGGGTGAAGAGCACAGAAAATGCTCTGTCAGAACCAACTATTCTGTGGGCAAATGACAGCATGATACTTAAAGATGTCCTCCCTGAGGAACTAAAGTGGGATGAGACAAGCAGATTACAAATTAAAGTAGGAGATATATATAGAGGCTGACTGCTGAGAACCAAGGGCAGAACATAGGACAGCATGAGGTAGCCATGTCAGACTTAAGTAGCTGTGATTAAGCAAAAGAGTCTTGCAGGATATAACACCAAGAGGCAAAGCAAAAGACTACAAAGAATGAATAGATCAGGAAATAGAAGGCACGAAGCTGCTGATAGTGGCTTGACAGTGATTATGAAGTTGGTATGTGACCTACATTTCAGTTAAATTCACTTTGCACCAAGTTCACTGAAATCCATTTCATTAGTTGCATTTTGTTGCTTAAGACTGTTTTGCTGTTATTTCCTGACTCATTCCTTTTTTAATTTATTATTTGACACTCAGCTCTTTGCTCAAAAAAGGAACAGGCATTGTGGTGGTGACGGTGGGTGGAATGGGAACAGAATGAAAATCTGACAAATAAAATAATGATACACACTGATTTGGCTACTATTGTTCTAGTTTATGCCTGTTGTCCAGCTTAATTTTTAAGTGTCCCATTTTACTCTCAAAAGTTATCTTAGATTTGAACAATAAATTACATGATCACCCTAAATAGAATGTTTGCTCTTTACGGACATTTAGAGAGGCGAAGTTCATATAATTAAAACATCTTCAGAACAATGAAATGATAAACCATGTTTTCACATCTTTATTTGGAAAAAAATTATAGCTAGTGCCTAGAGCATGGGCTGGAATTTGTCTTATAAAGAGAGGTCAGAGGATGTTTTAAAAAAGAGATGGTTTTATAAACATTTAAAATGTTTTATACAGAGGTCAGAAAATATTTTATAAAGAGAGGTCTTGGTGCTGAGTCTGGAAGAATGAGCAAGACTTAAGAAAAAAATTTAAAGTAAAAGAAACTTTAGGGACAGAAAACAGTACAGGGGGTGTGTGTGTGTGTGTGTGTGTGTGTTTATGTAACTAAGAAGATTTGCCTAAGTGAAAGGAAAGATTCACTCGAGAAATAGCTGGAGATAAATATGCTTACTATCTGGTCCTTTAATAGACTCTCCTAGAATGAACGAATGAACAAATGAATACATGGGTAAAAAGAGATAGATTTATCTTGGGAAAAGGAATTCAGGTAAAACACTCAAGTGGCAAATTTTGACCTGCAAACCAAATTTGACCCATAGTCATGATTTACTGGACTACAGACCTTAATATTCTCTTTAAGATTAGTTGAGTTGTTTTCTTTGACAATTAGATGACTTTACATAAAACTCTTTATTTCAAGTTCCACTTTAAAATTAGTCTGTCTTCCTATAGGGCAAAATGACTTTAGCCAGAGGGTGCACGTGTCCCTTTTAAATGGGAATGTACACACTCCACCTTTCCTTTATTCCTTCTCACTGCTTCACTTGTATAAATCATCTGCTTTTGGGGAGTGTGAACTTAGATGTGGTTCTTGTAAGCATAATCAGAAAGACAAGCTGATTAAATTGTAGAACTTCATTGTAACTAATAACATATAATTAAAATCTTTGTATTTCCTCTAGAATATTAATAAATAATAAATAAGGATAGCAAAAGAGTAGTAATAACTGCTAAGCATTTACTATACACCAGGCACAATGTTAATCTCCTTTCAGACAAAGGTGGATTTGAGTCACAGCTGCAGGCATCTGCTAGGGTGTGACCTTGAACAAATTAGCTCACTTTCTGAACCTCAGTGTACTGTTTGGTAAATGGGGATGATACAACATATCTCATATGGCTTCTGTGAGGATTAAATAGGTCATACAAACTACTTATGGTTCTTGGCACCAAACAAGACCTCATTCATGAAAAAACTATTTTCACATTTGAAATCTGAACACTTATAAAGCTGTATAGGCATAAGTTACAGAAGATCTCCAGCCCAGAGACTAATTTTCATTAATTGATGCTATTCACAATATATTAACTCTCCAGGTAATTTTATTTCAATGAATAGGTTTTTAGTCTCAGATCAGTAGTACACATTTGTATGCATCTTAAAATAATATTATGGAGGCAGATTTATTACAACTCTGGTATGATACATATAGTTTCCATAACTTTAATATGCCCTACAAATGCAATAAATATAAAAATGTATTACTAATTTCACAGACAAATGTGCATTAAAAATTCCAGAAATGCATATAAAGCAGTCTGTTTCTATTAATCAGATGTACTTGGCATTCACAAACAATAGCCTGAAATAGCCTTTAAACATGACTGCATTCAGATATTTAATCACAAATAACCATTTAAGTGTAAAACCTTACTAATTTAAGGTAAATGAAAGGAGAGCTGTTGGTTGCCAAACTACCATTATAAATAACTGAAATTGAACAGCAATCATAAGCAGTTTGCTGACAAATTGTTCCTAACTTCAAATAAAAAAGAAATAAACAGTAGAAAATAGAAGATATAAATATGAACAATGTTTCATTTATAAGTGTTTCAGAATTATAAGCCAGTTATGTTCATTAATTACATAATCATTCTCTTATTTTTCATTCCTCCTTTCTTTGTCTCAAAAGATACACTAAGGGTACAAATTGAAAGATACTGACTCTGCTGATGTACGCCTCTCTCAGATGAGCTTTATTTATAACAAAACAATTCATTTACTTTAGTTGATTATGCCAAACAACTGTCTTCCATGAACAAAAGGTCTGTCAAGTTAATTATATATTTGTATTGACCAGTTGTTAACCTAAGGTGGTATATTTTCAGGCCAGTCATTAAAAAAGTCCTTCATGCTTTTTCTAAAGGGTTCCAATTTTACATTTATTCATATAACGATAATAGTTCACTGGGCACCAACTATTTACTACTCAATACTAAGAACTGTGCACACATGATCATGTTAAATCCTAATATCTATTTATGAGATAAGCATTATTATTCCTAGTGAGTTAGAAAACTCAGACTCAGGTGATGAGGTGAGGTGTCCAAAGTCTGCAATTCATAAGAAGACAGGATTTGAATTAAGGCACATTTGAAGAATACTGGTTTGCACTCTTCCCATAGATGATGTTGGAAATCTCAATAAGTTTCAATTAATAGGACTTTTTAAGGCTATACAATTAGAAGATCCCTTAGATATTTTTCACAAAGAGATAATGTGTGTTGGTAATAAGAGCGAAAAAATAGCAACTAAAATTTTTGAGTTTTCATTTATTTTCTTCAGCCATTAAACCAAAATCCATTTTACAGAACAGCATATATTTAACCACTTAGCAGTGCCATAAAAAGAAAAAAAAGAAAAAAGGCCATGAACACTAGTAATTATAATGAATGATATTTCATTGTTGTAGGAAATCTTTAGTTTAATAGTAGATCTAAAATATTTTGTCAAAGCTTCCTGTGAATATATAATTAAGATCTTTAACAGAAGAAAAATAAAATTAGTAAAAATGTAGGGTTGCTTTTCTTTTAATGGCAAATATTCATTTCCTTCCTTATCTTCAAAAATTGTACATTTTAAAATATAATTTTATGGTAAGTTCAAATTACAAGCCGTATAATGTAATTATTTCATTTGCGGAATTATTTTAACACCATCTTTACTTTATGGAAAATTGGTTTGACAATTGGAGAGAAGGTCTCAACAATTAATTAATTAAAAGTTTATTGTATTTCTTTTTTCTATGTTTTACCTTAACTCCAGATGAATAATAAGACTAGAAATACGAATATTTAAGATCATTAAAATTTTAAAATTAAAGTTTTGAGCAGTAAACAGAACTATTTAAATAGCACTCCTATTTTTCATTTAAGAAAAAAAAAATAACTCACTTGAAAATTGAATCGCAAATCCAGATTTGCTGATATAAAAGTCCGTGTCAAACTGGATGGTTACTATGTTGAGGGTGCTATGGATTCCTTCAGGAATAAGAGAACCACTAATTTCCTTTAAAAGCATATCATTTTCTGGTGGACCATCCCAAACTCGGAGTATATCATGCGATGCTTCCGTATCAAAAGCAAGAAACTGTAGGCTGTGGGAGAACCATATATCTCTGATTATCTTAAACATGGATTCAGTTTTAAATAAAGAATATAACAAATATTCATCTTGCTTATACTAGATATTCCTTTTATTCTATCAGATAAAAATGAATTATGTAAATTGCATATATAAACTTAATGAATTTTTCTTGAGCCGTATAATTTTTTTAGAATATGATTAAATGTACTATTACATCACCTCTGCAAATTATAAAAAAATTAGGTATACAGACTATCCCCGACTTATGATGATTCAATTTAGGATTTTTTGGCTCTAAGATGGTACAAAAGAGATATGCATTCAGTAAAATCTGTACTTTGAATTTTGATCTTTTCCCAGTTGTGATATGCTGTATGATACTCTCTCACGATGCTGGGCAGCGGCAGGGAGCTACAGCTCCGTCAGTCACAAGATCACAAAGACAAACCGCCAATACATTTACAACCATAATATACCCATAAAACCATTCCGTTTTTCACTTTCACTACAGTATTCAATAAAGTTACATGAGATACTCAATACTTTATTATAAAATAGACTTTGTGTTAGATGATTCACTGTAGACTAATGTAAGTGTTCTGAGCATGTCTAAGGTAGGCTAGGCTAAACTATGATGTTCAGTAGGTTAGTTATATTATATGCATTTTCAACTTATGATATTTTCAACTTACGTTGAGTTTATCAGGATGTAACCCGAGGAAGATCTGTACATTCTTTTCAGTGTTCATGACTTTTAACTGTGGCAATGGCAGGTGACACTTAGAGGATCTCATATGTGCCAGGCACTGTGCAAAATGCATTACATCGATTTTCTTCCTTTAATTGTTACAATGACCCAATGAAGCAGGAACAATTTTTATCTCAATTTTACAAATGTAGCAAATGGGGTTGAGATAGATTAAATAAGATTGCCCAAAGGGTGGCAGAGTCATGAATTGAACTCAAGTTATCTAATTCCATAGTATGTGTTATTTCCACTGTTTCAAGTTTTTTGTTTGTTTTATCAGACTCAAATGAGGTTTATTCCACAAATGCAAAAATGGTTCACATTCAAAAACCAACGATTACATTTCACCACAGTGGCAGATATAAGGAGAAAAACAATCACATGAAGATCTCAATATACACTCAATATACACAGAAAAAGTATTTTAAAAATTCAGTACCCATTTATAATCATCACACCCAGTAATCTAGGAGTAAAAGGGAGCTTCCTTAATGTGAAAGTGTCTACCCCCAACAAAATGCACAAAAAAGGAAAAAAAAAAGTTTCATGTTAAATCTATTTTGCTTTGTGTCTAATCTAGACAAAATTAGTGTCTGATTTTTCTTGCGCCTAATGCCAAAAATTAGAAATCCAATTACATCAACATGCTCAACTCTCTCTCTCTCTCCCTCCCTCTCTCTCTCTCTCTCTCTATCTATACACACACACACACACACACACACACACACACACACACCACATTCATGTGTGATATGTGATCTGGGTTGCAATTTAATATCAAATATTTTTCTTTAATTTTTAAAAATCTCAGAATTCTGTTGAATTTAATATTTTCACATTTACTATTTCTAATATTTAAAATAAAACAATACGTGACCTATCTTAAAGAAAAGTAGGCTGAGGTTCGATTCAATTTGTAGCTGCAAATTGCCTTGCAAAATTAATGTACCAGCTCACACTGCATCCAACAGTACATGGAGTACACCTTGCAGCATGTTATTTGAAGGACAATATTTGTTTTCCATAAAACTGCCTTCATCACCCATAAGCCTGTTTGAAAATCCATTTATATAAAGCAGCAATTCTTAATGTCACTGTTTTGTGAGTGATAACACAATAGCTAGCTCATACGTCAAGGGGAATTTGTTCATTTACTAATTCATCCTTAGTCATAACAATAGTAGTTAAACTAGAACTGAGAGCAGGTTCGCCTTGGAAACCTGACTAGTGTTAATTTAGGAGGCTGCGGTTCTGCCATCATCTAAGAGGAAATTATGTGAAGGACTGTGAGCCACCTAACTAAACTCAGCAGGAACGGAACTCTAACATGGTTAAAGGGGAAGAGAGCAAATGCTTCAGAGATATGCCTAAATCTAGGAAAGACAGGGAATAGGTACTGGGTCCTCTTCCATTCTTATTTCTTCTAAATGTTCATGAGGCTGAACTCATGGCAGTGATCTGCACAACTCTGTATACCTATCAAAATTATGTACTCAGCATCTTAAGTCATTCAGAACTGAAAGTATAGCATCGCCAACAAGTAGGAAAAATTCGCACCTTCTGTGCCCTCTTATAACTGAAAAGCTTCTCTCTAAGGGGCTGTATGAACTACTGCTGTGGACCACAAATCAATAAATCATGCTTATGAATACCTTTTTTCATATTTTAAACATATAAAAGCCACGTTTTTCTTTGCCAAGGTTAAAAAACATTGAAAAATCTTGATATTAATTGATATTGTATATAGAGGCTGATCAGGGAAATTCAGATTCCCTGGTCATTTTGAAATAATAAAATCCATTTACCTGACAATGTTTCCTGGATCTACCTCAATCATCCACATGCAACGCAGATTATTGTCATACGGAAAGGGATAACCAGGAGATAAGATTCTTCCTGATGATTCTCCTTTAAAACGACCTCCGCATTCAGCTAGTAAAAGATTAATTCAATTTTAAGTCACAATTTAATGCCAATCTTTCTAAACAATCTACAAATTTCTCGAGTATATATTTTTTCACCTGAAGGAGAATAGAGATTGGTTTCTCCTCTTATTGAAAGTATATATTTGTATATACTTTCTCAGATTTAAGGTATTAATTGAAGCAAGAACATACTGTATAATAAAAAAAGAATCTCAAGTCAGATCATATAAAAATAATATAATAAACCTAATTAGGGAATTGAAAAAGTACACACTCAAAACTCCGAGTTTAGGCTTCCAAACATTTTAAGATGTGTTGTTAAATAATGATAATGTAAAAAAGGGGAAACAGATGGCAAGTTGCTCACTGCTAGTTGATTGTAGGCTGAATAATTCATCATCTTACTACCTCACCTCTGAGAAAAACTAAGCTTTACTGCAGTCCCTCAGGCCTTCTAAATTTCATTGTCCTTTTATTCCCCTTTAAATCACTCTAAACTCTTTCACTTTTAACCTCCCGAAAGTCAAAATGGCATTTTTATTAAATTTTTCTTCAGTTAAATCTAGTTCAGTTTTGATTTAAATTGAAATCAAACAGGTCTCTAATTTTTATAAAATTTATCAAATTAAAAATGTAACCATCATCATACAATATAATAAAAATTTTATCTTCTGAGGAATTCCCTCTCCATTTTAATAATATTTAATATATTGGGATATCTGGAATGATTTTACTTTGATAAGCAAATAATCTAGAAAGAATTCTCTTTCTAGAGAAGAGAAGAGAGAAACTAAATAGTTTGTTTAATTGCTCTACATCTCTAAATCCTAGAAACCACAGTGTAGTAATACATTATACGTTTGAAAATTTTCCAGATTATCATAGTACCAAAAAATAAACCAAATCCATATTATTTTACTTCTTGCTTAAATCTTTGAATATACTACTATATTTATTTTGCTTGTTCTCTGCAGTGTTACTGTCTTACTCAAATTCAATGACTGAAGTAAGCATCTTGGATTTTGTTTTGTTTTGTTTCGATTATTAGAGCAAAGAAGGTCAAAGACAGAAAGTTTCAGCATTTGGAAAAGACCTAATAACAATAGAATGTCATGGTTCAAATCTGTAGGTTCTATTCATGTAGGTAAAATTATTTTAAAGAATTTAGGTGTTACATTTTAGCACACTATGATGGTTAGTCTTATGTGTCAACTTGGCTAGGCTACAGTACCCAGTTATTTTATCAAACACAAGTTTTGGTATTGCTATTTATAGACCTGGTTAACATCTACAATCAGTTGACTTTAAGATTACCCTTGATAATGTGGGTAGGCTTCATCCAATAAATTGGAAGGCCTTAAGAGGAAAAGTGGAGTTTTCTAGAAAAGAAGAAGTCTCTCAAGCCTGCAGCATTAAGTCCTGCCCGAGTTTCTGGACTTTTGACTTCCCTCTGGATTTTGGGCTTGTCAGCTCCCACAACTGCATGAGGCAGTTCCTCAAAATAAATACATTTCTTGATGACAGACAGACAGACAGATCTATATCTAGATCTACTAATCCTTCTTCTCTGGAGAACCCTAACTGATACACATACCTACAGAGGGCTAAGCAAGTTTATTTTGTATTGCAACATTAGCTTAATTTAATTTATGATAATAAACAAGTTATTTTTAAAGTAAATAAAAAGATATCTGTATTTAAGAAGTTACCATCACTTATTGAGGTTTTTCTCATTTCTTAAATAAAAACTTTGTTGGACAACCTAGAACTCTATAACTATAATAATTCATTTTTCATCATTTTAATGATTTATCACTATTATTGGCATATATTTCTTATGAGAACAAATTTGACACTTCATTCCTCCAGATTAATTTTTAAACAACTTCAAGACAAACTGGAATTTTAGGTACTGTGTTTATCTTTTTTGTTTTTGTGTTTTTTTTTTTTTTTTTTTTTTTTTTTTTTGCGGTACACGGGCCTCTCACTGTTGTAGCCTCTCCCGTTGCGGGGCACAGGCTCCGGACGCGCAGGCTCAGCGGCCATGGCTCACGGGCCTAGCCGCTCCGTGGCATATGGGATCTTCCCGGACCGGAGCACGAACCCGTGTCCCCTGCATCGGCAGGCGGACTCTCAACCACTGCGCCACCAGGGAAGCCCTATGTTTATCTTGAATTTAAACATACCTCTTTCTTTTTCCATATTTCTTTGCTACAAATATTATTGGTATTTTGATTTCAAATGAACCAGTGTGATATACCATAACACTGGGGTTCATATTCTGACAGAAGTCTTACATTTGTAGATAAAAATGAAGGTGTACAGGTTAAAGTTCTTTGGCTATGGCGTCTCAAAAATTAATTTTTGTTTGCTCAATGTATAAGCTACAGAAACATAATTACCTAGAAATAATCCATATAATTGAGAAAAAGTTTTTTATTTGGCAAAGGTAAAAAAAATAATCATAATAGATATTTAAGTTAATGGGCATAGAAAATTATGATTTTAGGCCAGGTGGTAAAGCTATTAATTATTGCCAGTAAAGAACACCATCTAAAATAGAATTTCATCTTCTGTTATCATGGAAGTCATAGCATGACACACCATGTGTCCAACTGTTTCAGGTGTTATTCCTGATCAACAATCATTAGGAAAAAAAAAAAAAAAACCTTCACATGAAATCTTGAGCAGTGTCAAGTCATTAAATTTTGACTTTGCAGATTCATAAACATAAAGTGCATTGATTCATTGCAAACAAAATTAAAATCTTCTTTCTGATCCCAGACCAAATGTCCTATTTGCATAAAATTTTTCCAAAAAATGAAAAATGTCTTCACCTTGGTTTAACATATAAGGAAAATATATGTTTTTTAATGTATTTGTTTATGATTCAAATTTTAAAGACAACATGGCAAGTCAGTATTTACAAGTTTATACTTTTGTGCTATTGCAACCCTTAATGACTTTCTGAATATATTTCATATTCACATCAAAGAACATAACTTCAGAGAGAACTAATCAGTGCTACATTGTTCTCATAACCAATGACAGTGGGTTGATTGTTGGTCATATTCCAGAATCTCAAGCTTTGTCAATTTAGGTTGTTACTGTAGTATTAACCTCATAATCTATCCAAAATTCAGATGCCATCTGAAAGGAAAGCACTATAATTGCATTCTGGTTAGATAAAAATATGTTTGCTTTCTGTGTGAATCACTGTTTTAATAAGCCAATAGAAGTCTCATGTCATCAAAAACACTGCAATTAGTTGCAAGACCTCTAATAACTAGCATTTCATTTTTTCTATTTGAATTCCTTCAAGTTTTGTGGAGATTCCTATGTTGACCATATCAACTAAGAAACATTAAAATTTATCTCAAAAGGTCCGGGTCTCCAAACTCATCAAATTGTATACATTAAACATGTGCATTTTTTAAAGATACCAATTACAACTTAACAAAGCTGTTAAAAAAAAAGTTTAAGTCAATTTTATCCATATGGGCCTGACACAGAATGGATTTGTGCTTCCACAAATGCCATTAAGAAATAAGAATTGCTAAAGAATCATGTTTGTTCCCTACTGAGGAGTTAGTGTTTTGTTTAAATGTTTTGATATTGTTTAAATATCTTTTCTTGTCCTAGTATTCCAGCCTGGCACCTATTTGATATTGGAGCAAAAAAAGAAAAAAAAAATCAGATGTCTTTATCAACACTTTTCTATCCACCCTGCTTCTCACATAATACCCAGTTATTTGTTAATCAATCTAAAGATGGTAGCAATAAAATTGTACTCCAGCTATACAAACAAGAGAGAAAATGATCAATCTATAGCTTCATGTAGGCAATATATCTGATATCACTGACTCTCACATTGTCTTTTGTTACTGAAATTCATTTAATTATGTCATGATACATACACATAAGAAAAACGTATGCACTTTTAGTTTTTGAAAAAGTGTATAAATAAAGACTTTGAAGTTATTGAGAATAGTTTACTGTTTTTTAATCTAGCTTGATACCAGCATAAGCAATAATTTTGTATATAAAAACAAACCTAAAAAAAACCCCAACAAACACAAAAAACAAAACTGGTCAGTGTGATTCAATAAATGTGTATGATTAAGAGTTTCAGCATATTTTTTGTAGTGAGTTAAACTTTATATCAAGAGAAGATAAACATAATGGCTTCAAACCATTTTTTACCCAAAAAAGAGAATGTACTCACTGGTAAGATTATGAAAAGAACCCTCTCACTCTCCACAAATCTGAGCTATGAATTCATTAACTTTTTGATTAAAGTATGAGTTGTGTGTGGACAGATTGAATAACTTGAAAAGGTACAGTATATTTTAATAACACTTCCATAGAACTATTTCATGAAAACCTAAAGCAGTATCCTACCAATACAGGATGGCAGAGGATAGTCCCATGCCCTTCTCTCCCCTGTCATGCACTTGAGAAGGCTACTTCCATGGAGAGTATAGCCTGGATTGCATCCATAAATGATAGTGCTACCAGCAAAATGGCCTTGGTCACTGATCTTGTATCCAAATTGTGGAATGCCAGGATCCTCACAATGTGAAAGTTCAAAACCTATGAGAAAATACAAGTTTATTAAAGACAAAATTTAACAGGAAGATTTAAAACTGTACAAATCATCTCTTTTTATTTTTTTATATGATTACATACTTTTTCCTGGTTTTATTACTCTTACTGTATTTAATTTTGTTAGTTTACAGCCACCATAGAGAGCTTTTTTTCTCAAAAATTAGAATTTGTTGTATTATTCAAATTTAGCAATGCTACCCCGTGGTCTATATGACTATATCATAACTTATAGTAGTAAGATTCTTGCCTGCTTCAAGTGATTTGCAGCCAATAGATTCTGACCAATGTAACTGTTATGATCAAATAATGAAAAATTAAAATCCATACAAAATATGTGAAATCATAACTGTCCAAGTAACAAATATCTCCACTGCAAATATAACTTTAGACTGCTTTACTTTTATAGTCTTAGAAGAAAGTGAAATAGCCTTATATTTAAAATATACTTTATCAAGAGTTAATGTAACACAGTAATCAGTCTGAAGAACTCTGAATTTTTATTTTCTGCCTTCTCCAGAATGTACGACTCTCAAAATTTCTCACAAGGAAAAGAAAAAAGGGTAGGGTGTAGAGAACATATTTTCGATTTCTAAAGGGTTGGGGCTTTCCACATGACCTTTGCTGGAAACTTGTGATCTTGGGCTAAGTGTAACACTTGAGAAGTTAAGTTACAACTGTTTGAGTAGTGAGAGCTGCAGAGATGAACCTAACTCTGAAGGGGGTTTGTGTTTACATTTCAAGGAAGAATGAGACCCAGAACCTTACAGACGTCTCTAGATTATAAAACTTGGAGACACAGGCTAATCTATTGAAACCCTAAATTTACATTCCAAAGGTTAGAATAAAAACCGAGAATTCTTTCTATCCCATCTCCAAAGAGCAGAAGTTTTTTTCTTCCTCCTTTCAGGAGAGGAGTTAAAAACAACTATCTTAAGCACAGTACGTGCATTTTTCTTTATTCCTTGTCCCTGGTCACTCGTGTATATCTTTCCATTTGATTTTCATCGTGTTACTACAGGGGTAAGGACTGGGTCAAAGGGATGCTGACACAGTTATTATTATTACTATTATTATTATGAATTATATCACTTAAATGATAATAATTAATCTCTGTAGATCCAGAACACCTTGTGTGCATATTCAGAATAAAATTAATAAAGATGAATATTAAAAAACAGTCATAGCACAATTCACTATTAAGATATTGAAAGAACTAGAAAAGGGTACTTCAGAATGTAAATCAAACATTACACTAGTTATTAAAATCTAAGCTCCCTAGCTAAGGAATTCTTCTGCCCTTAATGTTTTACAAATTACATAAATGTATGATAAATGTAAGATATAATGAATGAACCAACAGTAATGAGGTGCTAAATTATATCAATTATAGCTTCTGGGACTACAGGACTATGATAAATATTCCAGATAGCTTCATGAATTAGGGAAGTCTGTGATTTCAAGACAAATAATATTTGACAAAAGGACAACTTTTATGTACATCTTAAATCATATGATAATCAAAAAGAGATTTGTATCTCTTTTGTAGGCACAGATCCTTGACCAAATTAATCTAAATTTGAACTAGAAAGCAAAAAAGGATGTATTAGCTCACCGATGACAAATCACTAATTTATAGTACTGACTTCCTAGAGTGTCAAAATAAACATAAAATTACCAGAAATGTACAGCTAGAAGTACTGAATTTATACTATAATTTCTGTATGTTAAGGGCTACACTAGCTCTTGGAGAACATAAGGAGCTCTTCCTGGTCTCTTCTAGGGGTTCTTCATCTTTCCCTCCTCTGTTAACCAACAGAATTATTTCACACACCTTAATTAATTTACAATCATTTGCTTCTTTTCTTTGTTTTCCTATAGACTGGACTTATTTCACTTTTTTTCTTTTTCTCACAATGCCTACCCAGCACAAAATCTGGCACATAACAGATGTTCAGTAATGTTCATAAATGAGTGTGATTCTTAGAGGCAATTATCTCTAGGAGACAACTGAAAAATAAGCTAAGATAATGTTGTTGAGAAACTGAAATTTATGAGACACTTAAAAAACCTTCAGGAATTTCCTATATGGATCAATCTGTGACAGCCTCATTAGGGTGAAAATATGTTAAAATAAGGCAAATGCAAACAGCTTCAGAAACAGAGCCATACAAGAGGTTAGAAGCTGTTAACTCAAATTATGACATATATGAGATATAAAGGATACATGGTCAAGCAAGTCAGTCTTTCAAAAATAGAAGTAGAAACAACAGAAGTAGTAACAAAATTTTTAGGACATACTACTTTGTATGGATCTGCACACTTAACACTACATTTAAAATGTCCCTGCTTGAAAATAACAAGTTTGAATTCCTTTTACCAGACATAATATTCAGTTTATTATTCAAGATTCAGCCACTTTTGAGTTTTACCACATATCATTCATCAAAATAAAAATGGAAATCAAGCTTTCTTTTCAAGGTTTATTACCAAATATTACCAAATGAAAATTCATCCTCCCTTAATTTGAATGCTTTGTAAATGTGGTTGGCAATTGCTGGTGATGAGGTATAATGGAGATATTCTTTGTAACTTAAGATAATTTATAATACTTTGCATTGTAGATGAAAATGCACATGGACAAAAGTATATAAGCTACAAAGCACAACATAATTTAGTCCAATTTGGTGGAATTATTGTTGCTTATTCATAAATATTCAGAACTGTCTTATCTTTATGGAAACATTCAGCTGCCAGTCTTTTCATTGAAAAGCTCAAATACTTCAAACTGACAAAGACGTGCATGAAAAAATATATACTATAAATATTCACCATTCCTTGTGAAATTTGATACTCTGATGAAGTGAAAATTTCTAGAGCACAAAATGAACTGAAAATCCTCAATTACCTAAATCCTTTTGACTTGCTGAATAACTTAAACTGAGATGTAATTCCTTTCCTGCCACCATATAGCAGATTTCTTTAAGGATTTCTAACATTTTAAAGTAACTATTTGAAATCTACAAGACGGTAGAAAGGATAGAACAACAACTTCACCATCTGGTACTATTGGATAGTTGCTTCGGATTAATAGTAATATTAATTCAGATTAGTTTTCAGATTAATATTTACATTAATTGGTTCATTTTCACATTAATATTGTTATTAAGAAATAAATAATGCAAAACAAGTTAAAACTCCTTTTATGTCTGTCTCCAATCCCTTTCTGGTCTTTCCCTACTGAGAGCTAGCAAATATTCTCAATTAGTATATTATTTTCACACATAATTTATATGTTTAACACATATCTATGTCTATGAACAATATACAGTATGATTTGCAAGCATCTGTACATTTCATAAATTATACAATTAAAATAAAAGTCTTCTAAGCCTTTATTTTTTGCCCAGCATTGCATTTTTACTTTTATATTTATGCACACACATACACACACATTTTATTTATTTTAACTACTAATGATATTCCATTGGAGGTATACTCCAAAATTGATTTACTTATTCTCCAGCTCATGGGAATTTATATTGTTATATTGCTTATATTATTCATTGTTATAAAAATGCTATACTTCTATGTCCCCATTTGCACATATGCAAGTGTTTCTATGGTGTATGCATCATGTAGGGATTCATAGATCATTTTCTCCTCAAGATTAAATCAAAATCTGCTAATCTCCTATTTAACTTCTGCCTTGGCCAATGAAAGATAAATAGTTCAATCCCTGCGTCAACATAATTTCTGTTCAATTTGTTTATGAATAATTGTGCATTCACATAGGGTGATGTTATATCTGGTTAGCAAAATAGTAGCAATAGTACAATAAGGCAGATGGTTTAGAAATATAAATGATATCTGAAAATCACTTATTGAGTGTAAGTAAGCATTTTTGATGTAACTAAAATAAGAAGGTCCTTATATGGTTTATTTCTTTGAAATCCTCTTAAAATGTAAATATATATTTAATACTGTTAAAGTGAAATTTTAGAGTATTGAATGGTGAATGAAGATATGTTAACTTTATGTACTAAAAGTAAGAACTTTCAAATTGCTAAATATAAAGGGAATTAGATTGTTAATAATGAAACCGAGAAAGTAGTAAGATAAATATGTTAGAGAAACATATCCTTTTTTAAACCAAAAACCTTAATAAAAGTTTAAATAATAAAGCAATATTCTACCATAATCTTAAACTCTATAGAATTCTTTGGTGGATTTAATACATTATATTTAGCAGAATAATCTTTAAGAATGATATTTAATATTTGGTTATTAAATTCCACTTAATCCACGAGTCTTGCAAGAAAAAGTCTTATTTTAGAATTCTTTATATTTAAATGAGGATGTATATAAAGCAGAATGTCATTTTAAAATTCACAAGCAGAAAATAATCCACAACCATACATAACACTGTGATAATCCTCTTTGGTTCAGACATAAGGAAAATAAAGAGAAGAAAGCACTGAAGAAAAATTATGCATTCCTTTTTTCTCACTAATAAAAAAACTGACACACTTGTCTCACTAATCAAACTAATAATCAGACATATCAAACTTTGAAATGACCAACTTTATAAGAATGCTTTAAGAAGACAATCCTTACAGTTTTGAGTCTTGAAAAGCTATATACATTTAATTTAACTTTTTTTTTTTTTTTTTTTTTTTTTTTTTTTGCGGTACGTGGGCCTCTCACTGTTGTGGCCTCTCCCATTGCGAAGCACAGGCTCCGGACATGCAGCCCCAGCAGCCATGGCTCACAGGCCCAGCCGCTCTGCAGCATGTGGGATCCTCCCGGACCGGGGCACGAACCCACGTCCCCTGCATTGGCAGGCAGACTCTCAACCACTGCACCACCAGGGAAGCCCTAATTTAACTTTTTAATTCTATTTGTTGAGTAACTTTTAATGTAATTTATTAACTTATATAAATTATAATATATCAAGTTATATATGTAAATTAGCCATTTATATAAATATATCAATAGTAGCAGCGTAATAAAATTTTGGAAAATCATTAAAAACAGTTACTTTTCCAGCAACTGTTTAAAAAAAAAAGAAGTTAAGAGTTTAGACATACAAACAGAAAAGCTTGGGCAAATGATTGCTTTGCATTTCCAACTGGAGGAATAGGAGATAAGGTAAATAATTATTTTTTATTTTTAATTGCCATTGTTCTAAATCCCATGTATAAAGTTCTGACTAGAAAATATGTTACTCAAAACCTTTCCCACAGTTTAATCTTTGGGCATGAAAAAGTAAATGATATTATTAAATATGCTAGTTTGTGTCTTGTACATCTTAAATTTATACATCATTCTGGGATAGTGGGATTCAGCTTTGCCTGAATGTTAATTTTTAGCCATCAGCCAAATTTAGTATATGCATAATTGGCTCAACCTAGACATATCTAAAAATGAATTTTACTAGATATCACCAAATTTCTCCTATGTGACTATACCAATTTACATTCTCCAAAGTTCAAGAGTTTCAAGTTCTTCAAATTATTATCAACATTTAGTATCATACCACTTTTTACTTTTTACCAATTTTTGCAAACATGCAATAGAAAATTATGTTGGCTTTAATCTTCATTTCTTAATTTCTATCCAGCACTTTTTTTCTTTTGCTTATTGTTACTGGAATTACCTCTACTGTGAAATATTTTTGCCCATATTTTCTTTTAGACTATATTTTTTAATTGATTTGTAGGTTTCCTTTCTATGGAGTTATGTTTTTCTATTATATTGTAAATATCTCCTTCTAAAATATATCATTTAAATTTTTATTTATGGTATATTTCCCTATAGAGAGATTTGTAAAAATAATAATAATAATAATAATAAGGACTGGAACTTGGTCAGTAAAACAGAAGCCACTTAGATATTTTGAGTTGCTCAAATTCAATACAAGAAATTAGAGGGAAAATACAATGAAATTCAGAGGGTGTGAAGGTCAGAAGATCACTGCTGGTTTTCAAGAATCCAGGAGTTCAGGGAAGCTGCTGCCACATACAACCACCTGCCAGCACCACCCTCTTGCCTGCAGATGCTGGTGGAAAATAATGTCTTCTTTATCCACCTACCTTTCAGCTCTCACATGTTTGCCTTTAATTGGCAGTATCTAAGCAGAGATCTTGGCTGGCAAGAGCAGGGAAATGCACTTGCCAGATTTTTTGTCTCTACACTTAAGGGAAGTGCTTAGAAGGGCAGGAATGCTCCTGAGTATTGAGAGATTTTTGCTCATGTATCTTCTTTAAGAAATCTTTCTTCACCTTAAAGACACAGCTATTCTAGGCCACATTTTTTGCTAAGCGTTTTAAAGTTTTGAGACTTGCATATGTCTTCAATCTGCCAGAAGTTAATTTTATATAAGGAGTAAGTTAGTAGGTCATTAGATATTTAAGCTCAAAATTTACAAAGCTTTTGGAATGTGAAGGCTATGAAGATGGCTCTTCTGTTATTCTAACATGAAGAAATTATATCCAATATTGTATATATAAATGACAGGTAATCAAGAAATATTTCTTCAATATTTTAGTTAGAATACCTTGTACTATATAATGCAGCATTAGTCAATACTTCCTTTATTGCCTGGTTAATTTTCAAGATTTAAAGAGTAATAGAAATGCCAAATGTACCTGTTAAGTAGTTTATAGGATACGGATTTACATAGAGTAACATTGTTGCTTGTGTGTAATTTACTTATTTTCTACTTGCATTTGCATTGAATAAATTATATACTAAGAGTAAAGTTAGAGTTAATAGGTCATCTGATTATTTTTCATTGTTAACATTGTCAAGACCATATTGGTAACTAAATTAAAGAGTTTAAATAGGGTAATTTATTATATATTTAAAAAGCTAGTATGCAAGAAAAGTCATCACAAGGTAGCTATTGCCCATCTTTAATTTGAATATAAAATTTGAAATGGCCATGTTCCGTGTGGATTACTAAACTATTTCAAGCAACAAAACTCAAAGGCTAAGAACATCCAGATATATCTGAACTATACCCTTGGGATAATGGACATTTTCAAATGGGCTTTTTAGAAAATTAAATATGCAGAGGTGATAACAAGAAGACATCTGGGCCCAGAGGTAATGCCTAATGGCTTGGCATCACGGACTTTTGCCAGATCAGCTTTTGAGAAGACAATGCTATAATCTATCAAAAAGGTGCAATTTAGCTCTTTATTGGATGATTGTTTAAAATACCCAATTCCTTTCTGCTGAATGAAAGTGGATTAACTATAAATAAATAAAGCCAGAAGAATCTGCAATGAAGTATATTTTCAAGAAATAGAGTTTAAAGATTTCATGAACAACATAAGAGATACTAGGCCTAAAGCATTCTTTGATAGTAAATTTGGCCAATAATAAAGCATTCAGATCCTTAGGCATAAAATGACAAAAGTTTCTTTAGGAAGAATTGCATTAACATTTTTAAAAATTATTATTATTTTTACATTTACTTCAACAGTAAAAAAAAAAAAAAAAGATGTAAATCCATGGAATTTTAAATACAAAATATCCAAAATTTGGATTGGAGGTAATATAGTATAGTGATTAGGCTTGCGAATTCTAGAGACAGAGGACCTCAGCTCAATTTCCATATCTGCACTTATGAGCAATGTCACTTTGGGCAAGTAACAACTTTTCTGTGCTTTGTTTTTCCTCCTCTTCTCACTGAGGATAATAGTACTTCCCTCATAGAGTTATATCTGTATCTAGTAGGTAGTAAATAAATGTTAGCTATTATTTTTAACTCTTATATTTAATGTTTTAATAATGTTAAATGCCTCTGTGTGCCTTTTAAATAAAATCTAAGTCCCTTACTATAGTCCACCTCACCCCTGCCTAGCTTCAAACTTTACCTCTCATTTTGTCCCATTCTCCTTGCTTACACAACTCCAGTCAAATAACTCAAGCTGAAGTGTCTTAGGCCTTTGTACTTGCTGATCTATCTGCCTAGAACCCTCTACCCTCAGATATCTTATTATAATTCAGGTATCAATTCATGTGACACCTCCTGAGACACAGTCCCTGAACAAACTGGGTACAGTAGACCTATCTATCCTATCATCCTGTTACAAATTATTTCTAAATGCAGTTCTCTTATCTTTTGTTCATATCTTTCTTTTCTGTCTTGTCTCACTAAAAAGTTAGCTTCATATGGGTAGGAACTTTGTCTTCTTCAGTGTTCTCTTTACTCCCAGAGCACAAAACATTCCAGTGGAGAAAGACAAAATTTAAACCTATGATCTAATGAATAACTTTTGCATTAATAAGTTAATTCCTATAGAGGAATAAAAGGGAAGACAAGAAATGTGACCAAAAAGAAATGACATTTCTACAACTCAGCCTTCAGAGAGAAACACAGTAAAAGACATCAGATTTAGGAATGCATTCTTGAATGTGTATTGAGCGGCTGAGGGGACCTGGTCAGAGTATCCTATCAGGTTTTGCTAAGTTCTATTATTGAATTATCCAGAGCAGAGTGATGTTTTAGGGAGAATATTGCATTGAGATCCTAATTTCTGACCTTTTCTTCCAAGTTTAGAAGGTGGCAATAGTAATTTTCTCTCACTTTACTCCCCTATACCCTCTAGGAAAGACAACTACATATTTAATTACTTAATGTTGTATAAACACCTGAAAATATGCCTCATCTAGATTTTTATTTGGAATAAGTTTCAGATTTCTCAAGGGCAAGAGTAATTGTTAGCCATTTTTGAAAAGAATGGAAGAGCGCGGCCTGACTCAAGGAGGGAGTTAATTCTGAGAAATTGGAGGGATGGAAGAGCAATTGGATTCCCTAATGTTAGTCAAGGTCTGACCAAGTTTGTCACAGAGGTTTTACATTCAACCAGCATAGCTATCCATGCTTCAGTTCTCTAAATCAAACTAGACTTGACTGAGAAACTAATTTGGGAGAAGAAGGATCTCTCTACAAAAGACTAAGTTAAGATTTTTCTTGACAACTCTAAAGGATGAAGACTGAAAAGATTTAATTCACTTTAGAAAAATAAAGGAGTGGGAAATTTTCTCCCCTCAAATGTGGTGTAGCATTTTCATACCAGGTATGTTGTAATTTATTTATTGGTTAAGGAAAGTGAGAGAAGCTCACTGTCTTCTTAGTATAGTAGAACTAAAACTATTAATAATGGGTGAGCCAAATGATTTTCCTTTCTAGGCACTCAAGAGTCTCTGGACTTCCATGACACCATTAATCACAGAGGCATCTATTAATACAATATCTTTGAACTTATTATGTTTTGGAATATCTGTTACAGCTGTACATCATAGTAGACACCACTGTCTTCTCAATAGCTCCTTTTCTTCTCCCTCATGAACAGAACCTTGATTTTGCTCCCAGCAGTAATTGAAGCATATCAGGCAGTATATCATCATAGTCAAATAATAATCCAATTTTTTAGTCTGACAAATGCTTCATTTTTCCAGATTGTTTTGCTGGGAAATTTAGGCATAACCACATAGCCCTGTTTTGGACAAAGAGAGATAAAAGAATGTCTGACAGAAGATTTTGCATTCCTGATAAAAGGGACATATATGGCTGACACTACCTGTTCCCTTTTTCTTTTTGCCTTGAATATGTTCAGTGTTAAAGTAGCCATCTTGTGATCGTGTCACAATAATCATGAGAACAAGAGTGAACACACTAGGAGTGCCACAACAAAAAGACAGTGGCATGGCCCTTTAACAACTGAATCAAGATCTACCTACCATTTCTCTCTTCACAGTTCTCATATGATAAAAATAAATCTTAGGGGCTTTCCTGGTGGCGCAGTGGTTGAGAGTCCACCTGACGATGCAGGGGACATGGGTTCGTGCCCTGGTCCGGGAAGATCCCACATGCTGCGGAGCGGCTGGGCCCGTGAGCCATGGCCGCTGAGCCTGCGCATCCGGAGCCTGTACTCCGCAACGGGAGAGGCCACAGCTGTGAGAGGCCCGCGTACCGCAATAAATAAATAAATAAATAAACAAACAAATAAATAAATAAATCCTAATTGTTTAAGCCATGGTTAGGTTTACTATTACTTGAAGTTAAAAGCGGCATCTCAACCACTGTTTCCACTAGTCCATTTGCTATTCTTAGTGACTATATAATGAATGGACTAAAAAGACAGTTGAAATAAAACACAACTTAAAAAAAACACACACACAACTTAAAGACCTGTTCTAAAATATTTCTTCATTTTATTCTCAACCAAATGCAATTCTGTCTCTTAAAATGAAAATAACCAGACTACAGCAAATGTTGTTAAGTTAAAAAACAGATAATAGAAAGGTAGATAAAAAATGACTATCATTAGATAGGGCAGGTGTCACTAGATAAGGATGGTCATAAAAGGCCTGTTTATGCTAAAACTAGTATTGTGAGAAGCTAGGCAAATGGGATTAATCTGAATTAAATTATTTGCTCTATTTCCCTTGAATGTGCTTAGCATGTTCTTTCTAATCTCTGTGCCTTTCTTCATCCTATTCCCTTTGCCTGGAATACTCTCCACTATTTCTTTCTGTGATCCACCAACACAACCTTTAATGCTACCTCATTCATGAATCCTTACCTGATCTGCCCTAGCCAAATTTCCTCTCTCCTGTCTCTAGTCCTCTTAATGTGAATATCGGAACTCCTCTTTATCTCACAGTGTTCTCTCAGATGTTTCAGAAACAAAGGTGGAATAATTTTAAGGAGAACATACCACAGAATGGCAGGGGTGGGGTTGGGTTTAGAAATGACTGGATACAGGGATTCGAACACAAAGCCTGTTCTTTTCCATTTTCCCCCATGTTTGCACATCTTAGCAACTTCTCTCATGTTCAAAAATTAATTACTGCTTCTAAGAAATTTAGGAATATAAAATGTGTGGCCTAGTAGAATCTTCTATATCACAAAAATATTTTACAAAATCAGTATTCAGACTACATGTTAATTTACCAAGAATATGTAAAAAGTTGTAATTGGACTAAAACTGACTAAAGACATTATGAAGTGAAATGGCCCCATGAAGAACTATGCATAACATGTTTTCAAAAAACAAAACAAATAAACAAACAAAAATAACCACAATACCATGTGATAACAGCTACATTAGCTGTGGATATAGACCACTGTAAAAGAAGTGTTAAAAAGTAGGCTAACTCTGGCTGAAGGAATCAGGGTAAGCACCAGTAGGGAAATATTTGAAATGGTCTTGAAGCTGAATAGTTCAATTGATGCCCAAGGTGGGTGGGGCATATTGAAAGGAAAAAAAGCCTGGTTACATGTGCTAAGGCTGGAAACCAAAGTATATTTGGAGGATGGGAAGTAGTTTCTTTCAAAGCTAGGAAATCTGTGGTTAACTATTAAGATAATTGCAGATATGTAAAAAGATTGCCATTGTAAAAAACAGAAGTAACACTTAGGAACAAATACATTTAATAACAGATGTGTTACTACTTCCAGGACCCTCCTTAACAAAGGAGCTCAGCACATAGCCATTGGATCAGAAAATCTTAGGAGCATTTACTGACCCGGTGATATACAGAGACAACTTGGAAGCAGACTATAAATATTTTAGTCCCGGGATATAGACTGAAACATTTTAGTTTCAGTTCTTAGACTGAAAAATATTCATAGATGTATGTTTGCCCTCTTTAAAAAATAATTGCTTTTATATTCTCTTCCCAATTCTATAGCTTTCCATCTTCATAATGAGGCACATCCTATAATGAACAGCCAGAGTCATTAAGAAGAGTGACTTCAAATATTTTCTTTTTAAGCATTTCTTTCTTTTCTTTTTTTTTTTCTTTTTGACAACCAGTAGCTCACAGCAATGACCAAAACGTCAATGATTTTACTCATTCCAGACACCTAAGCCATACAATTTTATATCCAGGTATGGCCTACAATGCCCAGTATCTTTGCATCAATAATCTCACATTACATAGAATTTACATATCAGAAAAGGAAATCTAGGTTTCCTCTATGAAACCCACTGACATTTTAGACAAAGAGAAATACAAAATGATGCAGAACAAAGAAACACCATTATGTAAACATCGAGCCATGACTTGAAAAATGTCACCAGCCCTGTCAGAAAACAAAAAGGGAAAGATGAAAACAGATTTAAAAACATTTGCTCTTCTAAGCAGAGCACACCAATTATATTTGAGCAATAATCGCAATACTGTTATTTTTAGTCCGTCACACAGCAATATCTGTGAACACGATTTGCTTGGATTTTCATTTGTCTTTGGGAGGGCGTCATAAGAAATCACATTATACACAAGAGTTCTCAGGATTTAAAAATATGTATTCAACATCATTTTGTTAATTTCTGTTGTGTTAATGTTAATAATTAACAATTCTAGCACAGGTAGGAAAAAAACTTTAAATAAACAAGGAGCAAGAATAATATCTCAGTATTATGTCTCCTGTCTCCTACTTATATCATTAAGAAAGAGCATTTTCACAAACAGTAATCTGATTCAGATTCCCTTTAGGATCCCATGAATATCTTTGATGCTGTAACCATTTCAATTTCCCCATTTCTGTAATAGCTTTCATTCATTTGACTTCTTGAGAAAATTTATGGAATTCATTCAATTCTCTCAAATATTCTAACAGTAAAAGGGATTTCTGAATACTGTTCCTTAATTTATTTTGCTATATTACACGAATATTCTGAACTTCCAAAAAACTGATTTGATCTGGTAAATTGTAAATTTATTAACACACAACCAGGAATCACCACAGTTTTTCATGCACTTTACTTTCCTAGAACAGTTCTTACACAGGGCAGAAACTTAATAAATATGTTATTTGAATACGACTTAATGTTCATTGGTGTAATTAGTTTTTCTTAAATTATGATACAGGTAAAACAAATTCATTTTGTTCATATAACGATGTAACCCACCTACCTACGGCTCTCAACGATTCTCAGTCTTTGAGCTTCTACCTGTTTAAATGTCATAAAGCTGACTTGAGTATAACACAATAGTTCTATATAAGTTTATTTTTAACAAGGCAATTTAACACAAAAGCAAAACAAACAAAAATCTTAGCTACTCTTCTGTGTAAAATCATTTGAAACCATCCAATTATCATTAAGGGTGACCAAGTATAACTACTACACATGGATTGCATATGTTTTGCAATTACAGGTAGGAGCTCAAACACTGGATTCCCATTTATTAAAACATTTAATTGTATTTCTTAAATATTTCACGCGAAGAATAATGCTATTTTAAAATATATAAATAAGTTCAAAGTCACAAATTACTTAAACTTTCTGAATCTTAGCTGTTTCAACTGTAAAATAGCAACATTTAGAATACCTGTAATTTTTTAAGTTAGGTTCAAATAAAATTATATACATAGAAGGGAGCTGTAACAGCAAATTGATAATCAAATGTTGAATATTACTTCACCTGGTGTACTGCAATTATTAAATAAATATTTAGCATCAGTGTTTGGCCTTTTTTTTTTTCCAAAATACTTACTGGTATAGACAAGTTGAAAGCCTTCATCTGTCCCTTCAGAATCAGAATTAAATTCTAGCCAGAGATGGTTTGAAGTACTACTAAGGGTCAGTCCTCGCATAGATGCACCAGTAAAAGCACCTAGTAGATGAGTTGTTTTATCTTTTCCATCATAAATCTGCAAAAATATATTTACAATTAAAATGTAAATTTGCCAGTAATAACCAATTCAGAGCATGTATTTATATCTGTGAAGAAAATGAAATTATTACACTCTTCGTAAATCAGGTCACTACCTGTTTTCCAAGAACAACTGCATATATTAATTCCTACAAATATCAGGGTAAGAAAGTTAGACTCCACAAGGGTAATTTTAATATTCCAAGCTCAGAAAACACTAAGTAAAACTCAAAATCATGTTATAAAGTTTTTGTTCTTATAAAAACAATGCTTCTAATGGCAGACAATTTAAAATTGAGAATACGTATAGAAAGTTTGGTTTCTAAGGTTGATTGGTTGGTTGGTTGTTTTTCTGAACTTGCTCAAGGGCACCAAACACCTGCTTTTCTAATAACATGATTAATATAAAATGTACTTGCAACTTCTATTTACCCATGTCCTTTACTTCATATCTGACACTTTTAAAATGTTAAAATGGTACTAAATGCATTTAGAAGCTGATTTAACAAGGCAAAATTATACAAAGCAAAACTGATATGTTCCCAAAGCTCCCTACCTCATTCCCATTCTTCGGAAGGTGTAGCTTCTCATTGCCCTCTAATTTGCTTTTATTTTATCAAGGCATTATAGACATTTCTTCAGGTTAGTGGATAGATATTCTTCCTTTTGAGAGCTGTGTAATATTTCATTCAATGGCACTACCACAACTTGCACTACCATTCCATATATTAATAAACTAAAGTTTTTTGCGACTAAAAGTAATGCTGAAATAAACACCCTTTAGATGTTATTTCACATTTCTTTTTTGGTACTTGTATTTCAGTAAGAAAGTATTCAATATATTGAATTTGGGGGCTAAAATGTTCATGTATTTTCAGATTATTTTCCAAAAAGTGTACAGTAATTAAACTGAGGGTTTGCCAACACTGCATATTACTATTCTTTTTCCTTTAAGGCACACATTTTTAATGTGGTAGTTATTAACCCCAAGGGTGTGAAAATTGGTTCTTAGAGTTCATAAAATCTTGGATATTATGATGATTTGTGGTCCTACAAAGACCAGACCGACCCTGACAAATCTCATTCCAAAGTACTTAGTTTCATGAAGTTGGAGCTTGGGGCTCCTTCTGTGAATGATAATGAATAGAAACAACTGAGAAATACTTCTGAAAGTTACTTGTCTCTTGCCTGAAATTGCCTTACTTCTGACCTGTCATAACAGTAAAAGCAATAATTCAGAGACAAGGAAATGTGTGTCAGAAAACGCAACTTTTGTTGAAGTGTGATCATTCAGCTACGAAATTTTGGAAGCATGTATAAAATTGTTAAATCAAAATGAAAATCAAGTGTTAATTAGGAAGGCTTTAAAAGGAGAAGAGTTTTATAGCTATGATCAAGTCCATGCTGTTTAACTTGTAAATAAAATCGTTCAAATGTATTCAAATATATATGGGCACATAAAGGCAACAAGGAAGGACAAAGCAGTGTAGCCAAAGACAAATTACATTTGAAGTAGACATGTATGCAATCATACAAATAAGAAAATAAAACAATCAAAATGTGCCTTTCATTTAAAAATAAATTTACAGTACAGAGTGACCATATTGGGTCTGATCAGAACCACACAGAAATTTTGAGATTATTTCTCATTGCTTTTCTACTTAAAGTCAGGATCTTTAAGTATGTTTTTATTTATTTGAGCCTATTTTCCTTTTTTTAAAATATATTATTATTTTTGAGATATGTCTTAATATCTATTTTTATTTCTCAGAAATTTAGAAAGCTAAAAAAGACTAAGCTAATTATAATAGTATACCTTTTAATTGGAAGGGAGAGGACTGGTGCTCACAATAGAAATATTCTTAGTTACTTAGAGCCTAATTCAGATAATGAAGACTTACTTTTATATCAAATGTAGACTTTCAAGTTTTCTTAAGAATTAATATTGTGAAAGGCATTGAGGGCTTTTATAACATTAATGAAGCTCTTTGACAAGATTCTAATTTGTTATAAGGTTGCAATTAATTTGATAGTCCTACACTAGAACAGACTAGAACTTAATACTGCCATGTTTCAATTATCAAACCTTTTGTAATGGATCAGGGCCTGAAATTAGTTATGGTATACAGACCCTCCTACACCTGCAAGGTCAAACTCTATTATGATGAACTGCTTATGGACACTTAAAACTGTTGCTGTTGTTAATGACATAATAAATGTATGATTAGAAAGTATATTCACAGTAATTTCTCTAGTGAATTTAGCAAATAAGCTATTATCTGAACCCAAGAGCAAAAAGTATATGAAAAAGTAAAATAAAAAGAGAGAAATTACACATGCATGTAAGTATAATCATACAAACCTTCAAATCATTCCTGCTCATTGAATACTAGAATTTTCATTTTGACCATTTGTTTTATAGGTTGATTTGGAATTTAAATAATTTTTTTCTAATAAGTTGAGTTAGAGTTCAAATTTTGAATGAAAAAGAAAAAAATAATTTTTACAATTGTTAAAAAGTACAATATTTTAAATCTTATTATGTTCTCTCCAAAGATGATATGTAACAGATAAGAAAACATTTGTTTGTACTCAAATATTTGTCTTTACAATAGCTATATAATGTGTACTCAATATTAAGAATTAGTATGTATCAGGGAGGGAGTTGGGAATGCAATGAGGGGTCAGGTTTTCAGGGGCCTTAGCTTTGTGGTCCCAGCTCTACGATCAGAGCTGATTGGAATGTCACACATCATTTCACTTCTGTGATCCTCAGTAGGGGAGAAAAGGAAGGGTTTTATGAGGCCTATCATAGCACTCTATACAAATGGATATTTACAGAATGCTTTTGAAGGGAGAAATAACAGAAGATTACCAGTTAACAACAAGCAGTTAGTAGATACATGTGGTAGACTTATGAGATCACTGGTGTACTAGAAAATATTTAAAACCCAGCTCTCAAACAAACCAAACTGGTGAATGTACATACTGATATATATGTTTTTTAAGTAAATTTTATTGATATAAAGAGAGATTGACATACTTTTTCTGAAAAGGTTTAGATAGTGAATATTTTAGGCTGCTAACATCTCTGTGGCAACTACTCAATACTGCCCTTCTAGCACAGAAGCAGCCATAGAGAATATGTGAATCAAAAAACACAGCTTTCTCCTATTAAAACTGTATTTACAGAAAGAGGTGTCAGTCTGATTTGGCTCACAGACTGTCATTTGTGAATCACTGATTTAAGGAAAGTGTAACATCCTATTTATACACAAGGATAAAATATACAATACTCATTATTGTAAATTCCATAGAGCTAATTGATTCTTACAGAGTGCTTTCAGTATTTTTTGCCAAACTTTTGTAGCTGCAACTTATAACTGCAACTTACACACAAAAGTTGTTCTTAAGTGAACATTGCTTGATTTTTTTTAAAATTTATTTTGATTTATTTATTTTTGACTGTATTGGGTCTTTGTTGCTGCATGCAGGCTTCCTCTAGTTGCGGCGAGTGGGGGCTACTCTTCTCTGAGGTGTGCAGGCTTCTCATTGAGGTGGCTTCTCTTGTTGCAAAGCATGGACTCTAGGCACATACGCTTCAGCAGTTGTGTCACACTGTCTCCGTATGTGCAGCTCGTGGGCTCTAGAGTTCAGGCTCAGTAGTTGTGGCGCACGGGCTTAGTTGCTCCGCGGCATGTGGGATTTTCCCCGACCAGGGCTCGAACCCATGTCCCCTGCATTGGCAGGCGGATTCTTAACCACTGCACCACCAGGGAAGCCCTATTGCTTGATTTTTTTTGTTAACAAGTGAGATGAAAATGAAACATCAAAAACGATGTTATATCAGAATGTCACTGGTTTGTAAATGATATGAGCAACTTCTTTGCTAAACTGAATAATAGTTTTCAAATACTAGAAAAGATATTTTCTCAATTTTTTGTGCTATTCATAATATAATGGCTACAGATACAAACCGTTTCTACTTATGTACTGACAATGAGCAAAGCAATAAATAAAGTCAGGGTTTGTAGTATTTGCCAATTTCTGCAGTGTAAATACTTACTATGGCTAATATCAAGCTATCAATGTGACATTGTTGAATACAGAGTTGGGAAGAGATGGACAACCTGACATAGTATTTCCACCACACAGATACAGTATATATAACTAACCCCAAAAGCACCGATAATAGTTAAAGTAGTAAAATAATTAGGAAATGAAAAGTTGCATTTATTACCTTTGTTTTTTAATTTAATTGTAATGTAATTGTAACAATTTAATTTTTAATTTTCACAAAAGTACTGAAAATTTAACAATAGGCTCTCACAAGTGGTACTGCCAAAGATTCACAACTAGGTTATGAAAGAGCTTAAAAATAATACGTCTTCGAAAACAACAATAGCAACATATTAATAACCTTCTCATCATATTTCTAAAAGAATGTTATTAAGTCCTTCAACTATCTAGTTTTTCATAAATATGATATAAATCTCCTAACCCTTTCTTTTGGACTCTCAAAACCAATTTTGGGATATTTTACTGGCTCTTCTCCATAATAATCCATTTAGTCTACATTTTGTGTAAGAAATGTCTTTAAACTTCACAATGCTGACTGTGGTAAAAAGATTGTCTTGAATTATTTCCCTGCTACATTTCTTTATCTAAACATAGTGCTTAGTCTTTTTCTGAAAATAAAAACAAACACAGCGACAACGAAAACATAAATAGTATTTCTGACTGGTATTCAGCTTTTTTCCTATCCAGCTGACAAGGAGAGCTATTCATTATTGACAATTTAGAGTCTATATATAATAAACACCATCTATAAATGTTAATTAAAAGAATTAATTAAGTTACATATTTTGAGTGAGGGATTGGGAAGTTCAATATTCTTGCCCATTGAAAGTAACAGAACCAAGGAAAGATATATTCTTAATTCCGAAACCTGCTGGTCATCACATAATCTGGAGGGCTTTATAAAATTCCTTAATCCCGGGTGCAAACCAACTGAACCAACTTTCCCCAGACCTACTGAAACTTTGCTAGTGTGGTTATAAATAACTAAGGTGTTTATAAAAAGGAGGAGGAGGGAGAGAGAGAGTGGGTGAATGATTAAACAAGCATCATCCTAGATGATGAGCTATTGGAAAGGAAAGTTGTTTTTGTGTGTGTATAGATATAGATAAATAACACACATTGTTTTTTTATTGTTGTTGCTGTTTTGTTTTTATCAGAATCCAATATAGTGATTTATATAGTAAGTGAAACCAGAAGAAAACAAACCTTCTTCCAAGCCTTATACCCATGTAAAGGTTACAAGAGAATGTCATTCCAAAGAACGTAGCCAATCCTACCACATAAAAAAAAAAAAAAAAAAAAAAAAAAAACACAATGCTTTTTAATCTCTCAGTCAAGGGGCAGAGAATTCCATAATGGGTTTTTTTTTTTTCTTATTTCTTCTTATGTCTTAGTTGGAATGGAGAAAGAGAACTGACTCTACTAGGTTTAATATTGGAAAGTGCTGGGGATGAGGATGGGCTCTCATGGATTAGTTTGCAGTGAGGCAAATGACCTTCCATCCTGAGAGGACTCTGGGCTTAGCAGTCTTTGAGAAGTAATCATTTGTCTTTTGCAGAGTACATTGTCTGTTTGTGCATGCCTAACTGTGCCTGTGTCAGTAGGTATCTTTGACCTAATGGTCATCCATGGAATTAATGAGAAGAATAACATACAAGCATTTTACATTTTACACTGGTGGAGAGACCATGAAGACAGACAGCGTTTAAAAGCCCATCCCCAACCATCTCTGTAATATGGCTTACTGAAGTTCTTATAACGTGATAATTTAGAATAAATCCCAGGTTAGACTATCAGTAGAAGGATAATCAAATTGGTGTGTTTCCAGGTTAATTTTAGCATATAATCTCTTCAACTTTGGAAAACATATATTTATTCTAGGAAAGATATAATTTTTTAAAAAATTCTGGGAATATAAATTTTCATCCTTTCACTCATGAAAGAAAAATCACTATTTAATGAAATCCACTAAAGGGCCTTAAATTGAGTTTTTCTGCTTTCCTTTGTCTCTCACCATCGCATCCTCTCAGACTGTCACTTATTACTGAGGTCCCATCCTTCCTCAAGGGAACACACATCACAAATGCATATGACCTTACTCCAAATAAGTAATATGTTAGAAAGCACTCTGAGAAACATATTAGGGCTATTTTTTAAAAAGCATCACTTGTTATCCCTAATGAATTTTCCAAAAAATAAACATAATTCAGTATGGAAAAGTAATGTAGAAATTTCAAGCATCACTGAGAGCAGAGAAATATTTTACGAAGGATTGTGGTAGGCATGGGGAAGCATTTCCTGACTTTTAACTTATAAATACATGTTTATTATTGTTGCTTATGTGATAGAGTTTAGTAGCTACACTCATATTTCTAATCTACACCTTGATCCATTTTTCCCCCACAGTTAGCCAAATAAATAAATAAATAAATAACCACTGCCTTAATTCTAAGTACAAGCATCCCATTAATCTCAATGTTGATTCCAATTTAGCAAATAAACTTATTTTAACAGGAAAATCCAAACAATGAACTGGAAGTTGAAGATATAATACAGTAAATTTCTGTTGCCTAATGAGGAAAAGCACAAAAAATGGGAATGGCTCTAAATTAATACTAAAATTGTATATATCTAAGTGTATTGCAGGAAATCTTTCCCATGTTTATACAAATCTTACAAGCATACAGAACTGTTTGTGTTAGAGAACCATCAGTTATCATCAAATTAATATTCTTTTTAAAAGAAGAACATAACCAACCACCTTAAAATCACTGCTTAAATAAAAATCCCTCACCCCAGTCAACCTCGGATATCATAATTTTTTTCAAGATTTGTGAAAACAGAAATATGTTGAATTTCTTACCTGGATTAATGAAATCTTGATAATGAGAAAAAAATGTATGTGATCATTTTTTAAATATTTAAATGTGATTTTATAGAAGTGTTTACTTTTATTCTGATAATGAATATAAACTGTATTTATCAAAACACTTACTTTGAAAAATATGGATCAGCAAGTATGAAAATATTCATTTGCCTAAAATTGTATCATTTAAAAAAATTTCTTTTGGCAGCACTGTGCCACTTGCAGGATCTTAGTTCCCCACCCAGGAACTGAACCTGTGGCCACAGTAGTGAAAGCACTGAGTCCTGACCACTAGCCACCAGGGAACTCCCTTTAATTGTATCTTTAAATTTGATTATTTCAATTTTTTAAAATAAATTAACAAATTTTGTCCTAAATGTTTATTATCAACAAGGTATACTTTTTCTTAAATAATTTATAGATATTGTTAGATATATTCATAAATTATAAACTTTTTCATAGTCAAAAATGCAAAGAGTTATTTATGTATGAACAGAAATAAGTTACTTAATAAACATCAAAATAGAAATAAATAAATGTCCATTTATGGATTATGTTTCATAGATAATATTTATTGAATATAAGATATTTGGCATGAAAGTGTTCTTATTTTGGTGTTATTGAAACATTAAAATTCATGTATCAAAAAACAAATGGTTCTAAAGAACCTAGGGGCAGGACAGGAATAAAGACACAGATGTAGAGAATGGACTTGAGGATACGGCAAGGGGGAAGGGTAAGCTGGGACGAAGTGAGAGAGTGGCATGGACTTATATATACTACCAAATGTAAAATAGATAGCTAGTGGGAAGCAGCAGCAGAGCACAGGGAGATCAGCTCAGTGCTTTGTGACCACCTAGAGGGGTGGGATAGGGAGGATGGGAGAGAGATGTAAGAGGGAGGAGATATGGGGATATATGTATATGTATAGCTGATTCACTTTGTTATAAAGCAGAAACTAACACACCATTATAAAGCAATTATACTCCAATAAAGATGTTAAAAAAAAGAAAACAGCTATGTAGCAAATTGGGTTCAGAAACTAAATTACAAAGCATAGGAGAGACTACTGGAGTAGAGGAAGTGAACAGCTATTGGTAATATCGTAGGGCATTTTCAATAGACATTTTTTAATCTTCTATTACAAAAAATTCTGTATTTTGCTTTTTAAAACAATATTATAAATGGGTTTATGTCATGAAAAAAAATTCATGTATCATAAAATCAAAATTTACTTATTATAAATAAACATTAGAAACAAAACATTCTATCTCAGGAAAAATACTGACAGGAAAATGGGAAATAATGTATAATTTAAATCTATGAATGGCAGAATCAACTTGTGGTTGATTATATATACATATATATCATATACATGTATATATGTATTAATGTATACTTAATGACTAAAATGATCAAAATATAAATATTCTGAGTTCACCTACCTTAAGAACATCTCCTTGTGCTAAATGAAATGTTCTGGCTGAAATATTGATTCCCTTTCCTGTTTGAACCTGAATACTATAAATGCATTCATGGTTGTTTTCATAGTTGAGTGGATAATTTGGAGAGAGCAGAATTCCTTCATTACTTGTTGCAGATGCACCACATTCAGCTGCAGGTAAAACAGAATATCGAAGTACAGTTTAATAGAAAGCATTATCATTTCAAGTAATGTAACATATGGAAGTGTAAATGCATTTTATTTTAACTAGAGTCTAACATGAAAATAATGTACAGAAGGGCTTTACATTGTAGATGATTCACTCCCTCTCATATAATACATAGGAAGAAGGAACTACTGCCTCTGGACAGAACACTGTACATAAATAGAGATACACAATAGTTTCAGTATTTACCCCCCTTTGGATGAAAGGATAGCATGGAAAAGGATGAGGGCAAAGATTTTCAGGATGTATTTTAAGTTTGTAGATCTCTGATTAATTTATTATGTTTAAATTTATAATTTACTTATTTTAAAGTATAAAAAAAGGGGAGAGATCAATTTCATTTTAGAATGATTCTTTACCTTTAAATACTTTACTGTTTAAATACTTAAATATTAACAAAAATCAGGTAAAAGAAAAAAAACCTAATGAGGAAATGAAAATGATCAAGATGGAGCAGTCAGTATAATATCAATAATAATAATACTATTTTAACAAAGCATAAAATAATAAGAACTAATGATATGATGCTAACAATCAATTAGTCACATGACGTGTCACCCAATAAAGCTCCTTCAAGACCTTTCAGGGAAAACAAAAACAAAAAATTCATACACTGCCAATATTGATTTAAATTATTTCTATTTTAATAATACTTAAAGAGTTTTATAGCGTCAGCCTTACATTTAGGTGTTTAATCCATTTTGAGTTTATTTTTGTGTATGGTGTTAGGGAGTGCTCTAATTACATTTTTGTACATGTAGCTGTCCAGTTTTCCCAGAACCACTTATTGAAGGGACTGTCTTTTCTCCATTGAATATTCTTGCCTCCTTTGTCATAGATTAGGTGACCATAGGTGCGTGGGTTTATCTCTGAACTTTCTATCCTGTTCCATTGATCTATATTTCTATTTTTGTGCCAACACAATACTGTTTTGATTACTGTAGCTTTGTAGTATAGTCTGAAGTCAGGGAGCCTGATTCCTCCAGCTCCATTTTTCTTTCTCAAGATTGCTTTGGCTATTTGGGGTCTTTTGTGTTTACACACAAATTGTACATTTTTTGTTCTAATTCTGTGAAAAATGACATTGGTAATTTGATAGGGATTGCACTGAATCTGTAGATTGCTTTGGGTAGTATAGTCATTTTCACAATATTGATTTTTTCAATCCAAGAATATAGTATATCTCTCCGTCTGTTTGTGTCATGTCTGGTTTCTTTCATCAGTATCTTATAGTTTTTGGAGTATAGGTCTTTTGTCTCCTTAGGTAGGTTTATTCCTAGGTATCTTACTCTTTTTGATGTGGTGGTAAAAGGGGTTGTTTCCTTCATTTCTCTTTCTGATCTTTCACTGTTAGTGTATAGGAATGCAAGAGATTTCTGTGTATTAATTATGTATGCTGCAACTTTACCAAATTCATGGATAAGCTCTAGTAACTTTCTGGTAGCATCTTTAGGATTTTCTATGTAAGTATCATGTCATCTACAAACAGTGACAGTTTTACTTCTAATTTTCCAATTTGGATTCCTTTCATTTCTTTTTTTTCTCTGACTGCCGTGGCTAGGACTTCCAAAACTTTGAATAAAAGTGACGAGAGTGGACATCCTTGTCTTGTTCCTGATCTTAGAGTAATCATTTACATTTTAAATCTGCCTCGTTTCCTCCTCACTAGCTTATTAGAATCTAGGCATGCTTGTGGGGGCATGGAGACAAAAGTTCCCAGGTCATACAGATGATCCAGAATACACATATATGTTTATCAGTTAGATTATTTATTAGGGAATGCAGACAGTTTTAAACTATGTTATAGAATCATGTAATTCTGAGAATATGTACTTGAATGCCAACTTGCAAAATACTGAAACACTGATTAGCAGCTCAGGCTTTAAAATTCAGAGATTAGTTTCAAAATTAAGCTCTATCTTCTATCTATATGGCTTTGGCAAGTTATTTAGTCTCTCTAAGCCTCAATATTGTAATTATTATTATGGAAATAATAATAGCCTCTTCATAGGGATGTTTGTGTGTATGTGTGTGTGTGTGTATTATTATATGTAGATAATACATGTAGAGCATTTAGCAGGAAACTGGCATACAACAAGAGCTTGATACAGTAAAGCTATCATTATGAATATTTTAAGTATAAGTACTAACGGTGGCATCATGTTGTATACAAAGAAAAATAGTTTAGGATATTTATACTGTCCCCAATGTGACTATTCAGGTGTAGAAAGACACTTAGGTATGAATAGCCAGAGGACTCTTTCTAATTTTGGAGAATTATTTATGATATTAAAATTATTTTAACTGAATATAACACGCCCCCCCAAATAAAGGCCAAATGATAATTTACTTCAAAATATACTAATAATTTATTGTAATGTTCTCAAAA
This sequence comes from Mesoplodon mirus, assembly GCF_964341445.2. NCBI lineage: Eukaryota > Metazoa > Chordata > Mammalia > Artiodactyla > Ziphiidae > Mesoplodon > Mesoplodon mirus. Next base: position 24,930,142 of record NC_138992.1, on the reverse strand, counting down.
TTTGAATAGGTAGTAAGTGCCTTCTACTATAAACACTGGTTTTTAGTGTAAAATATAAAGGAAATTTTCCTTTCATATGAACAATAACCTGCTTTTGTTATATTTTAATTTTCAGTTGGTTTTAATGGAAGAAATGTTCACATATTAGGGTATGGGGAAATCATTCTGGCTTATACATTATTTAACTTGAATTTTGTACTAATTAAAACAGCCTGTTTGTGGCTTACCAGACATACATTGTACATCTGCTTTAATCATTTAAAAAAAAACGTGTACACTAACCAGAAGCAAAGAATGCCCATGTTAAAAATAAAGATTAAATGCCTCCTTTCCTGGGATGCCAATGCTGGTACTCCTTTGGTAATAAGACTCCCTTCACAGGTGCCAATGACATACTGACTTGCTGTACACATGCTGATCTGTTTTTTTTTTGTTTGTTTGTTTGTTTTTTTTAAAATCTTGAAGGGATGTATCCCCAACTTGCTTGACTTTCTTTGTTCTGAAAAGATATAAAACTGTGCTGAAAGCCATGCTTCTCTGGAGCAGTTCCTCAGAGTTATCTGAGAGGCTGTCTCCCAGACTATAATCCTGTTTGGCTCAAATAAAACTTTTCTATACCTCTTATAGATTGTTTACTGAATATTTCCAGTGACATTTGCATTATAAAATGACTATAAATGATTTTCTACTTGGTGAAAATAAAATCAGGACCTAAACGAGAACAGAAGAATTAAGGAAGAAAATTTGGATTAAATTAGCACATTTCTCATTTAATCAGGACTCATCATAAATTATGGGGCCCAGTACAAAAGGAAAATATACTACACTTGTTGAAAACATGTTAACAATTTCAAGAGATCAGTAGAGCATTAAACCAAGCATGGCCCTTCTCAGCATGAAGCCCCCCACTGTGGGACTGCATGGGTTTCACATCCATAAAGCCAACTCTGCATTTATTCTTCATAAAGGTACAAATCTACAAGGCACAAATCTACAAGGTAAAACTTATTTTCTCCAGTTTTATAGATGAAGACACCGAAGTGAGTTTTCTTGCTAAAACTGAACAAATGGTGTGTATCAGAGCTAGGATTTACCCTGGGATTTATTTATCAGTCATCGCCTATGGTGTTAAAAAGGTGAACATATAATTTCTCTTCCAGATCAAAGTACTCTTTTAGTATGAAAGGAGGCATTATTAATAATTATTCCACACAGCAGTTGTAAATTGAGACCATCCCAGATAAACTGGTAGTTGGTTCACTTTTTTCTTTACACTTTAACTGATGCACACACTATTTAAGGACATTATATTAAAAATTAAGAGGATTATTTTGTGCAGGCTGGGGTATGTCTTGGAGGTCAGAATACATTCATCCCACATATAATTTATAAATCTGCATTCCATTATACATAGTTATTAATGTTCAGAATGATAATCTCATATCATGGAAAGATCTTGAAACATAAAATGATAAAAATCTGTTCAGAATGTTCTACCTATACAAGAAAATGAACAAGTTTATTTTTTGATGAGTTTTAATAAAATAAAATTTTCTACTAACAATAAGTTTCAGAGGAACTTATTTAGCCACAGTGCCAAACTCCAGAAGCTAGGTGATTAATAAACTTATTTTTACATGGAACCTCATCTTTGATTTTACCTTTTAATTTTAAAGTAGACCAAACACTGTCTCCCCAGTACTCGATGTAGTACTAACATTTGCCCTGTATAAGCTTTCTTTCCACCCTTAGGCTACAGCAGTCTTGCTTGCCAAGTGGAATTGAACAGGATCGAATGTTGAAATTAACAATAACTTTCCATAGTTTGACCTTCTGCCCCAGTCTAGCAATGAACATACTTCTATGTCTGTTGTGTAATAAGCTAAGAATGATATTTTCCAAATGCAAATCTGATCCTGTACCTTTTGCCTAACAAATACTATCAGCAAGTCAAATCCACAGAACGCCAAACAAGGCCATTTATGATGTTACTGCTGCCTTTCTAGCTATTACCCACCATTCTTTCCCATGGACCTTGTAATTCACCTATCCTGAGCTACTGGCCCTTTGCCACAGTGTCACACTCTAAGTCTTTGTACATGATGTTTTCTCCACATGTAAGCACCACCTCTGGTCCCCAAGGGATGCAGTTTCAGGGTCCAAATAAGGAAGAAAATGGCTTGATATTAAATAACACTGTTACGGTTCTTTCCAGCATTGGGTGGCTGTGATGGTGCAAGGAATAAGGGAAACAGTGTCATCTGGAAGTATCAGAGATAAGTCTCACAAATAGTCATGGCTGCACTGTTCATGAATGTCCAGGAAAAATACCCAAACTACAACATTTTCATTGTATATGACATAACTAGCACAGCAAGTTTTTACAAGGCACATCTTAAAGTGAGAAGATATGAGTATTGGCAAACTGTTACTGAATACTCTCAAGATATGTTAAAATTAACTGAGAAGAGGAACTAGCAGCACAACAGCTAACCTCAAGAGAGGAGAGGAATGGCTATTTGATTGTAGGAAGGTAAGGTTACTTAAAAAAAAAAAAAGACAAAAACCATCAACTACACAGGAAAGAGGAGTTTGAGTAAAGGAAGTCCTAAAATCCAAGTGATAAATCTGAGTTGAAAAATAGCCATCATCTCCCACCAGAGTGATATTTATGGACAGTATTCAGCTGTCACTGAACAAACACAAATCTGTGACTTACTGCATCAGGGCAATGCTAGGGTTTCAGTCAGATGCTATGACAAATTGCACACATAATGTAATATGTGTCTGTGAAACATTTGTCATAATAAATACAAGCTTAACAGAGTACCATGGAAGGTAATGTATACTAAGATGTTTAAAATGGCTAGAAGCAGATAATAATATACTCTAATTTGGAAAAAACTGATTGATTCGTTTGATAAATATTTATTAAATTCTTATTCTGTACTGCATATGGGAGGCAGAGTGTTGGAGCTCCTCATGTAACTTACTTTCCAGTGGAAAGACAGATGTTTACTACATAATCATTCAAATAAACATATAGTATGTGAAAACATGTAACTGGAAGCCCTGACTGTTCTTCTGAGTAAAGTCAACGCTTCTCTGAAGGACTGAAATTAGGATATTAAGGGTGATGGTAGAAGGCAGGTTGGAAGAAAGAATATCCCACACAGAAGGAAAGTGTCTGAAAACATTATGGGGGGCCCATGACAGGTTCTGAGAACTAAAAGACCCAGTATGAGAAAAACTTTGTGTAACATCTAGTTAGAGGTAGGGTTTCTTTTGTTGTGTATCTGGTACGGTAGGGGGAAAAATGTTTTTTTGAGGTGTGTATGAAAGGAAAATGTCACTAAGTTGGTTGCAGAAGATGAAGAATAGAGGAGAAGATTGAATGAGCTACATTCATAAAAATTTTTTTTTTTTTGAGATTTTGAGTTAGAAAAGTATTGCTTCAAAGTTCAGGGTTTGCAATGTTCTGTGGAAGTGAAGAAAGGACACTTTTCCCTACCTTAACATAAGCACAGCACCTTGTTTTTATTATTTGGTCTAGAATGAATATATGTTCTTGATAACTGATGTCACTAACTTACAAAGCCTAAATTTGTTAATATGAATTTCCTACAAAATAATCAATGTTAAATAATCACTATTAATCATGAGATAATGTCTCTTCTCTCTGATTTTAACTAAGAGGTCATCTTTAAATCACAGGAATTAATAATATGAAAACATTACATAATTTAGCAGAGCATTAGGGAAACATTTTTGGAGAATAGGCCCTCAGGGCTCTTTATAGGATATAAATATTTTCTGTGCAATCTCCAGTCTACATGCTGTTTATTATGATGTCTTTATTTTGTGAAAAGCAAATCCTACTCATATAAAATATATTTTTTAAATTTAAACCTACAGATTAAGAAATCTATTTGAGTTACCAATATGAAACTCTTTGCTGAGTTGAAAATAATACTTTGATGAATGTGGCTTTGGTTGGATTGGAGTAGGAGAGATATGTGTACTGGACTCAGGTGATAAGAGTCATAGCTACAGTGAGGAATTCAGTAGACCAAGGATACCCATTGAATTTAATATTTTTCTTACTAAAAAAACAGGCCAGCCTATGCATCATTAATCTCCATTACTGGGATAAAAAAAACAAAAAACAAAAACAAAACCTGGTAGCGTCTATTGTACACAGTCATATATTTTCAGATAAACAGGTAAAATGTTTTTCAGTAACTTGGCTGGGAAATTTGAAAAATGTCTATGACTAGTGAAGTTTGCAATTATTTTTAAGATTTGCATTGCAGTTGAATCTCTTCTTTTATGCTGGAAGGCACCATGGGTTATTTTAAAATTGTTTTGTGAAAGTGATTAAAATAAACTTGACTTGTATTGTTCAAAAAAACTTAGAAAGTTTCGAACCTAAACACATGGTATGCTAAGTCACGTAAGGTACAGCATTAAGCAGAAATATATTTCCCATATGTTAAACTATTACCAGAGGAAAAATAATGGTAATATGTGATTGTGTTCACATAGGAGGGTGTGGGGCCATTCAAACTGCCATAGTCAAATCAATCACTTTTTTCTGTCATATATGTGAACTTACTTTATTTTTTAGCTTTTATCAGCTAATTGAGTGCACTTTGTTCCATATCTAATTTCTACTGTATTTCATCAAATTAAGACACCATTGATTGTAAGAGGCATCATTATTTTATATGTTTACAAGAAAGCAAAAATGTTTTGAATAATCTATAGTAGCCATTGATTGTGAGATATGTACTAATTTCAGAGATATTAAATTTTTTTGAAACGGGCATCTAAAACTGTAAAATATAGTAAAATATGTTAATAAGATTTAATATATTTAGGAACACTTCTAATATTCCTTTATGACTTGGCAGTATTAATAACACATTTGCTCTTTTGTTTCTTTGTTTTTGGCCACGCCATGCTGCATGCAGCACATTAGTTCCCCGACCAGGGATTGAACCCTTGCCCATTGCGTTGGGAGTGTGGAGTCTTAGTCACTGGACCACCAGGTAAGTCCCCACATTTGTTCTTTAGAAATGCTTTGTCAGATTTCTTTTTCTCAAATAGGTAATTAGTGCTTGGATTCTTAGAAGGGGGTGAAAATTAGAGTGTAAAGAGTTATTAATTTCCTTATGCCACCACTGAAAATATGAGAACCATTAGTATTACTTGTATAAAGTCAGGTTTTTTTCCCTTGCCTTTGCTTTTCTTAGACAACAGTGATACTTAACTGGCTTTCACTTTCTAGACTCTAAATACACTGCATGCATGTGTCCAAGTACAGATTAGTGCTTGTTAAAGTTTTTTACAGATCAAGAGTGCCTTAAAATTTTTTCACTTGAAGAATTTAATTTGGGATTTGTTATTTTTCACCTTAAAAAATCAATTTTAATGCATTTTCTATATTCATTTTTTTACTGTGAAAAATCACAGTAATTATTATTGCCATGAAGAATTATTCTTTTACCAAGACATAAGCTCAAAACTATTTTTTAAATCAAATACACAATTTTCAGTGCAAAACTGTGGAGGAATTCCAATAACCTGGCAGTGTCCTTTCATGGTTTCTTCCTTCCCTACACAGTTATTTAGAGTCTACTGTGCAAAGTTAATTTACTCATTAAAAATAATATTATTAACAAATAATACCTATAGACATACCAATTACTATGTTAGGCCTTTAGGATAAGTTCCTTATCCTCATATAATATGTAGTATAGAGGACAGACAGATAGGGAAACTGGTATGTGCACGAATGTGTAATCTGTAGTGTGATACAAGTTTGTGCAATGGCCTGGGATGGTAAAAATGAGGAAATTATACATTTTAAAGTATCAATGAGACAATAATGTCAGGGAAGACTTCATGGAATAGGTTATCCTTGATCTGAATCAAATAAGTGATTACAATATATGAAAAATAGATTCCAGGCCAAGGGAACTGCTAAAATGAAAGCACAAATGGGTAAATGAGATTGACATAGTTAGAAGAACCAGTAGCTCATATGCCTTTCTAAGAAATTCAGATTTTATCACATAGGCACTGGAGACCCACTGAAGAGTTTTAAGGAGAGAAAAATATTATCAGATTTGAGAAACCCATTAGGGCAGCTCTATGGGGAATGGATTATATCCCTGGGTTCCTAAAGGGACGAAAACCTAGAGAATATTTATTGTAGTGTGTCAATTAGAAGATGGTGAAAGTTTGAACTAAAACGATGGAGGAAGAGGAGATTGAAAGTAAAAGTTATAGAAGGAGGAGTGGCTTTGTGTACGTTGATGAATTTATTTTTGTACGTGATGAATTTAGTATGTCTATGGGATATCAGGAGGAGAAGTCCACTAAGCAGCTAGACATATCTGTAGTCATGGGACTACATGAATTGAGAAGAAGAGCAAACTAAGTCCAGAATTCACGGAGCATCAGAATTTAAGTGGGAGGCAAAAGGGACATTTACAGAAGGTAGTATCATGGAAGAATAGGGAGGGGATAGTTTCAAGAAAAAAATTCTCAGTAGTATTAAATGTCAGAGAGAGTTAAATTAAGATGAATACTAAAAATTAACTGCTTTGGGTAGTTAAGAGGTTGGGAAGTAAAAGAGTAAGACAAGGACTTTAATGATATTGGCTGTAAAGGGAGGTAGAAAGATACAAGGATAGACAGCAGTGACAGGTTTAAAGAAAGGTTTTCTGTTGTTGAGGTTTGTGGAAGTTGTTTTGTTTTTTGTTTTTGTTATTTTTGTTTTTAGGTTATTTTTGAACATAAGATTTGAACGTGTTTACGTTACAATAGTACAGACATAGAGGCTAAGCAGGGTTTTCAAAAGTCATCTCAGATTCTGAAGACTTAATATTCTAGTATCCTAAAGCTAGACTAATAAAGAAGCTACTTGGGAAAATCTGTGTGATTTTTAATGTGATAAGTGAAGACACAGATTTGGATTCCACATGTACTATGATTACTACTATGAAACAACATACATATAAGAAAAAGTACTATAAGAATATAGCAACAAATTCTATTGTAGTTTTTAGATAAATGGCTCATTATTTTAAAATTTAGTGAAAAAATGGTATCAGCGATGTTCAAAACATGTTTTCCTACTCAGAGATTAAAATACAATATCTTTCATCTAAAATAGTCTTAGATTAAGCATAAGAGTAATAAAGTTCTCTCCTGGGACTGCAGAAGAATGGAAGCAAGAGATGGGAGCAGACAGCTTCTTTATTCATTTTCCTCTTTGTTTTTCTGTATTACTTTAGAGTGAGCACAGCCTTTCTAATATTTTTAAATGAAGGTTAAGGAAGAAAATAAGGGACACATGGTTTCTTAAATATTAGGGTGATTAGGGTGATTTCTATGCTATTGAGTGCCCCCTACTACTGAACTATATGACCCAAATGTTATAGTACGCAAAAAATTTTAAAGCATATAAAAGGGCACGTTTAAAGAGGGAAGTGTATAATATAATGAATGTCTAAGGAATATGTTAGATAAGTTCAGGTATTGAAAAAAACCCACAACTTTTCAGCTGAAGATTGTTATTTATTCCCACTTAAACTCTCCAAAACCAATAATATTTTTTTCCAAACTGTAACATGCAACTTTTCATTTAAATGATTTTTTTCAAGTGGGGTTTCAGGGGTGGTTACCACATTTCTCTTTGAATTCAAAAAGTCGTGAAGCGCTTAAGAACTGTTTCCAAGGCTCATCTCCACAAATAGAGTCATAAATAAGTTTGGCATTTATTATAAATAATTTCTGGCATGATGTGTTGATCCTGCCCTAAGCTCTAAGTTACAGCCTTTGTGAGCAGAGGGATGTCCCTGTTTCTCACACTTAAAGAAACACTATGAAGGAGCCTCAACAAAAAAAGTAAAGGAATGTTTTGGTCTCTCAGAATCTCTGTCCTTTGGGTAACATACATAATCCCGATTCTCTGATATTTCCCTAGTTCCGACCATCAAGTTTGAAATGGTAGTGGTAAATATGAGATTTTCCCAGCTGTTTGAAATCCAAGTTGTTGTTGATTTCACCACTTCTTCCCTTCTTAGTGGTGATGAAGAACAATTGTATAACATGATCTAAATAACTAATAAATGACCAAAGGCCATTTTGACTAGTATTTCTCCAGTTCTGCAGAAATCCTGAAACAGATGCCTCCCCTGTCCCTAAAAAACAAAACAAACAAAAACAAAACAAAACTCATAAGGAAAGTCCCTAGGTCTGACTGCCCCTTCATCAGCTGAGCATCATCTTCTGATTCTCATCTCTTAGCTATACTCCAGAGGATGAAAGGAGTAGACTTCAGGCCTTCTCTTTGTTCAATGTATGTTATGTCACAATTTCAATTCAGGAAAAAGCCTCATGCTTTCCTCCTCAAACTGTATTAAAATGCACCATGCTAAGTACTCAATAATTACATTCATATACTGTAAAGCAAACTATAACTAATTTTTGAAAAATGTGGCATTTTAGGTGAGATTTTAAGATGTGAGAGGATTTACTATGGAGTGAAACATATTTTTGCAAATTAAATATGTCAAGAGAAACAAATCAATATGCTAACAATTTAACAATTTCTAAATAACTTCACAATGGAAAGTTTTAGCTCAACTTCTAAGGTTTCAAGGGGATAGAATGACTGAGGAATGCCACTCATAATGTAGGTGAGCCTTGATTCTACATCTGTGAATACAAAAATCAGGAGCTAGAGTCCCAGCCCAAGACTACATATATGCCAGCAGGTACACCTTCTGGTTGCTAAATACCTTTCTAAACATTCCTTACAGGAAAGATAAGGAGTATTTACATTCTATGGAATGTACCAAATTAATCCAAGGAAATGAACTATCTTGGGTTTTGCCACTTTAGTTAACTAATTAGTTGCTATCTTCTTGATATTAACAGATAAAAGAGTTAGAAAAAAATATCTTCAGAAAAAAGTAGTCGAATTTTGAATGAGCACTTAGGATTCCACACATGTACACACACATAAAGTCCAGAAATCTAAAAATAATTCAAACAATCAGAAGCAAGATGGCTAAGCATTAATAGTGCCAGCTGTATGTTTTGTTCCAAAGCATGATCCTTAACAGACTATTGGCTTTGGAGATGGCTTTTGTATTCAAACTAGATATGAAGCATTGGTTCTGGTGTGGCATTTGTTGTGGGAAACAACACACGCTGAGTCATTATATACTCCCATTACAGATTCTAGCTAATGAAATTAAATTCAAATGTGCCTTCTTGTGTCTACTGGACAACAACACTGAATACAGAATAATTTGTCAATACAAAATATAAGAATCCAAATTTCCTTTAAGTGACAGAAATGTAAGCATCCAAAATATAGCACTGTGAATTAAAATGTTACAGTTTAAACACAGAGATGAATAGAAATTCTAATGCATAGCAGGTACTGTGCTATTTGCTGGGAGTAGAAGAGTGAAATAAACAGATTAAATAAATTTCTATGTGATGTGCTATGTGCTCTAAAAACACATATGAACAACTTCAATGGGAGCCCTGTGAATGGAATAACCAGTTTTGCCTGCAGAGGTTGAGGAAAGCCCACAAAGAATGTGAAACTTAATCAGGTTTTGCAGGCATGAAGTGCAATCTGCAAAAACAATTGTACAATGCCCTTGGTTTTCCTAAGAGTTGTCTCATCTCATTACGTTCCTCATGTCCTTAAGAGGCATTACCAACTGGGTATGACAGATATATAAACACAGAATTTTTATTTTAAGAGAACTAAGGTCTGCATGATTGTGAATAAGAAATGGTTCCACTTCCCTGGTCTTCTCTGTACCAGTTTCTTAGGCACAGTGGATGGGTTGAAGATTCCTTGAAAATCATAGCTGTACATTCTCTGTCTTGTATCTTAATGGGATGTAACTAGTAAATCATAAGAATTTAGGGGAGAGACTGCAGTATGGGGCAACATGCCAGGCGATTATAAATTATAGGACCAGCTGGAGAGTGGTGACTATCCCTCCCTGACTTCTCCATAGCAACACTACTGATTCTACAGTAGATGAGTTCCGAGCAGAGTTTGAGATCAGTGTTCTTTTGAAAAAAATTTATTAGGAAGGGAAAAATATTGTGATCCTGTAGTGTATATTTTTAGACAGTGCCGATTACAAACTTTTAAAAAATTTAATCTGCCAAGCAAAAATCATGTGTTCTAAAACTAACTGAAAGAAAATGGTCTCTATACACATGGTTTGAGTATTGTTCTGGCATATTGCCATCTAAAAGTGCCTGTATTTTTCTTTTCCCTTTTACCGGTGTTTTTTATGCTATGTTTTTCTTTCTTTGCTCCTTTTTTCTCCGCTACTGCTGCTATTAAGATAGAGGTTTTTGTTTTCATTTTGTTAGTGCGCTTTTTTGCTTAAATTTCTTTATGGAATAAGTGCTCTTTAAAGCAAAAATTAACAGGAGAAAATCTTGTAGCAGATGACGTGTGTAGAATTTCATTTTATATAAATTTGAATTATACAAATTTGAAATATCTTAATACAAATATTAATAAATTCTCACTTTATATAAATAACTTAAATTTACATAAATATTTCAACTAAAAAATAATAAAGAATCTCACAATTTCAAAGCTGTGGACCAAACTGGTTGTAAACCATGTTTATTTTGATGTCACATGACCTTCCCCCTTTATTTTAACTGGAAACGCCTGCCATCCTTTGGTACACTATGCTTTGCATGAGAAATACTCTGGAGTGCTTGTAATGAGATTCTTTGATTCATCTCACAAATATCTATTGATTGTCTAGTATGTACTAAACACTGTTCTTTGTACTAGAGATTCAGCCATGAAAATAAGAGAGAGAGATGAAAATCCTTATTTTCATGAAGCATCTATTCCTGTGAGGGCAGACAGGAAACAAACAAGGACAGAAAAATAAGTAAATCGAACAATAGATCAGATGGTCATAATTGCTAAAGAGAAAAAGCAAATTAGAGAAGAGACATAGGAAGGGTATTCACTGAGAAATCACATTTGAGCAGAGATCTGAAGGAGGTAAAGGAGCAAGTATGCAGTTATTTAGGGAAAAGTACCACAGGCAGAGAGAATAACAAATACAGTGGGAATCTGTTTGGCATTTGGGGAAACAGCAAGGAGATCACTGTGGCTGGAGTGCCTTAATTATTGTTGTAGCAAACTCACCACTTTTTCTGCTTCTACTCTTCTTCCCCTGGAGTCTGTTCTCAACTCAGAGTCTGAATGATCCTTAGAGATAGACATTCTAGGATCCCTATATGTTCATGCCTTTGACAATCCTTTGTTCAGAACACTTTAATGGTTTTCCATCTCATTCTGAGTAAAACCAGTCCTTGTAGTGGTCAACAAAGCTCTACATGATATAGTCTACCCTCATCTCTCTGTCCTTACCTCATTGAGTTTTCCCTCTTCCTTCTTCCACCATGCTCTGTTCTCCTATCCCTTACTCTATTTGGGTTCTGATGAAGAGGCTTATCAAAGGGACAAATGTAGAGGAATTCTAGGATGTACGTCTTTAAATGATCATTCAGGCTCTGAACTGGGAACAGTCTCTGGTGAAGCAAGGGTGCTCCACCATTACTTTGCTATTATTCTAACAGTCACTTTAATTATAATTTACATGTTTCGTTATCTTATAAAATTTTCTTTCAAGCATCCAAGTGTTCATTAAGTTGTGGTTATGCTAATGTCAATTTTTTTTTAAAAAAAAGGAAATAAAGAAACTTTAGAATGGAAATTATATGTGGCAAAATACAACAAATATGCCTAACTACCACAATATGCTTTGTTAATTTAGGAGATAGCAGTCTACAAAATATTATAAAAATGCTGAAAAAATTTTAAAGCAGCATTAAAGTGAAAAAAAATCACTACTATTTTAGACTTAACAATTTATGCTCTCACCTCTTCATTTATTACTGTAGGAAATGTGCACATGATTTAAGAGTTTGAATTGTGATGTCTTTAGGAACACAAAATATGCTTGCATAAAATGTGACCACTCTGTACAACTTCTAAATGTTAAAGTTTCAACACAGTTTATGAATGTTAAGCAAGTTGTTGTTTAAAAGTAAATAGGAGGAGCATTTACTGAATATTATTTGTTAAATCTAGCCAAAAAGCTTCCTGGAGACAAAATTAAGAATATTATGTTCATACTTTAGATATTTAGACGTTTCCCTAGTCAAAATGACATTTTAACATGTTCTAGTTTGGACATTTACTACATATATGTAGTCTTATTTCTTCAAAAATCTTCCATGACAGTTTCAATCCATACAAATTTCTATCTTCTTAGGACTTCTCTTAGTACACTCACTTTGGCACTAACTTTTTGGTTCATCTCCCGTCTAACATTCATAATATAAATTTGTCAAAGGTAAGGTCTGTGACAGTTTCTACTTTTCTCTAGAATGCTTCATATGCTGAAAATATAACAGGTTTTTAAGTTCCTATACCTCCTCTGAAAATTTCATTTCATTGATCAATCTATGATTCTCAAATTTATTTCCAATCTAGTTTTCTTTATCCATCTCCAGCTTTGTATATCCTGCTGTCCAGCACACATCTCCAACTGTACATACCATAGCAGCTCAAATCCCCAAGCAAAAGATATTTTCTCCAACTTCTCAATCCACAGCCTTCTCTGCTTTCTTTGTGCCCTATCTCTGTGAACAGCAGCCAAATGGCTTGTCAACAGTACCACAGACGTATTCTGCTTTTTCTTGATACCCACTCTTTGCAGAAGCTGTTACCCCTCAGTAGATTTTTTTTCTCCCTCATTCACACTCATCCTCCCCATCCATACATAGCTAAAGCCTTCTCATCCCTCAGTTTCCTTTAGAGATCATTTCCTCTGGGAAGTCACTCCTCTTTTAGGGCATTTATTACACTCTATTAAAATTGCCTATTTACCTGTTTATATCTTCCTCAGACTGTTTGCCCTTTGAAGTCAAGGAACTTATCATTGCTCTGGGACACTATATCCCAATTGCCTAGCAGAGAGGTCAGCCCATAATTGGTGTAATTGAATGGATACTCAGTAAATTTGTATTAGTTAAAATAGTGCTTTAGAGTATTAATCTCAAACTAGGTTCTATATTCTTCTCAAACTAGGTATATATTTTTAAAAATAGATTCAATAAGACCAATTGCTATTTCTTACCCTAGGAAATGTGAATAGAGATGGTTCCCTCTTTATGTTTATGATTATATCTAATTGGTAAGTTTGGGAGATTAATTAATTCAACGACTTTAATTTTATGCTGAACCATGACTGTAACAGTTGAGTATTTTAAAAACTTAAACATAAGCATCTGGGAATGAATGAAGAGCCATATGTAAAAGGTAACATTACTGTACTAAGTTAGTTGTTAAGAGGTTTTTGAAACACTAAAATTCCAATCCTAGCGACAGGCATCTAAGAGGCATACAGAAAATGGGATTTAAACTAAAACTAATTTTAATTTCTAACTTTGTATAGATCTTGGTTTGAAATAGAATACTTTTTGAAATAGTTAAATGGAAGTCTGAAAAATAAATTCTAAGAAAAAGAATTTAGCTGTCTGTGGTGAACAGATACACAGGACCTTTGCAACAGAGGTCTTTGGTTCACCCTGAAGTTGTTCATAACTGTGTGTATGTATGTATTTTGGGAGGAGGAAGTTGGGGGAGAGGGCCATTAAAAGCTCTGGCATGGCCTAGGAGAAATATCCTTCCAGCCTGTTTATCTCATTTTGCTCTGACTCTTAGATCTCCGAGCAATGTTGTGATTAATGATTTGGTATAACTAGCAACCTGATGTCAGAAAGAACACGATAATGACAATGAATAGTGCGACTGTTGGAATGAAATATATCCCTCTTCCAATAAACTAATACATATATTTAACAATCTTGCCTGGTATGTAAATACACTGAGAGGGCTTCAAAAAAGTTGAGTTCATACCCTGCAATCTGGTGCTGAATTAGGGGACTAACCACCCAGGATAATGCCACTCTTTGAAGCCTCAACAGAGTCAGCAACCAAGTTGCTCCTTCATATGACAACTCTACACATAGAGAGAATGGGTTTTGGAATCAGATTCATCTGGCTTCAAATCCAGCTTTGTTACTTGCAAGTCAAGTGATTTTTGGCAAGTAGTCAACTTTGTGCCATAGTTTTCTTATCAGTGAATTAAGAAAAATTTCTTATACTAAGTGAGAATTAGAAATCATAGACTTAAATTCTCTAGAACCAGGCTGGGCACATAGTATTTACTGAATAAATGACAAATAGTAGTAAAACTGGTAGTACTAGTCATCATAGTAGTAGTTTAGTAGTAATATTGCCTTTCTCTAATTAAAACACCAGGTCTAAATATTGGTTACAGTGCAAGCAGAATTTGTAAGCAGAATTATCAAAGACAATCACATAGAACACATTGACAGGCCCAGAATGCAATGAAAATTACACTGAATTGAAATGATTAATTGGAATTTAGAAAATGAATAAAAACTGATAATAGCCCTTTAGAGCCTAGTAATATATTTAATTAATCACAGTCATTTACATAATATATAAACTCAATTAATTTAATAAGTATAGAACAGAAGGGTTGAATTTAGATATACAATACAAATTTTTTGAAGTATAAAGACTTTCTAACTTAAGTGGAAGGTTACTTAATATCTTAAATTTCTTTGAAAGATCACAAATAAAAAAGTGATTTTAAATTAAAATAATGTTACAAAAATATTTCTGAGATTTTTTTATGTTGTCTTTAGAGAATTGAAAGTTTATGATTTGAAGAAGACTCTTTAAGCTTTTTTAGAGCATAGCAGTTAGGTAAAACTTAAAGCCTGTTATTCTAAAACAATATACTACAAAAATATTATTTACTGGTAATTTGGATACCATAATTTTATCACTTTAAAGCTCTCCTGAATTATATATTTTAAATAAACATAAAAAAATTCAGATTTTTTGCAATGACCTACAACAAATTCAATTTTTTAAAAAACATTATAAGATGATACAAATAGATGGAGAGATATACCATGTTCTTGGATTGGAAGAATCCACATTGTGAAAATGACTGTACTACCCAAAGCAATCTACAGATTCAGTGCAATCCCTATCAAACTACCATTGGCATATTCCACAGAACTAGAACCAAATATTTCACAATGTGTATGGAAACACAAAAGACCCTGAATAGCTAAAGCAATCTTGAGAAAGAAAAACGGAGCTGGAGAAATCAGGCTCCCTGACTTCAGACTATACTACTAAGCTACAGTAATCAAGACAGTATGGTACTGGAACAAAAACAGAAATATAGATCAATGGAACAGGATAGAAAGCCCAGAGATAAATGCATGCACATATGGTCACCTTATCTTTGATAAAGGAGGCAAGAATATACAGTAGAGAAAAGACAGACTCTTCAGTAAGTGGTGCTGGGAAAACTGGACAACTACATGTAAAAGAATGAAATTAGAACACTCCCAAACACCATACACAAAAATAAACTCAAAATGGATTAGAGACCTAAATGTAAGGCCAGACACTATCAAACTCTTAGAGGAAACCATAGGCAGAACACTCTATGACATAAATCACAGCAACATCCTTTTTGACCCACCTCCTAGAGTAATGGAAATAAAAACAAAAATAAACAAATGGGATCTAACGAAACTTAAAAGCTTTTGCACAGCAAAGGAAACCATAAACAAGACAAAAAGACAACCCTCAGAATGGGAGAAAATATTTGCAAATGAAGCAACTGACAAAGGCTTAATCTCCAAAATTTACAAGCAGCTCATGCAGCTCAATATCAAAAAAACAAACAACCCAATCCAAAAATGAGCAGAAGACCTAAATAGACATTTCTCCAAAGAAGATATACAGATTGCCAACAAACACATGAAAGAATGCTCAACATCATTAATCATTAGAGAAATGCAAATCAAAACTACAATGAGATATCATCTCACACTGGTCAGAATGGCCATCATCAAAAAAATCTAGAAACAATAAATGCTGGAGAGGGTGTGGAGAAAAGGGAACGCTCATACACTGTAGGTGGGAATGTAAATTGATACAGCCACTATGGGGAACAGTATGGAGGTTCCTTAAAAAACTAAAAATATAACTACCATATGAGCCAGCAATCCCACTACTGGGCATATACCCTGAGAAAACCATAATTCAAAAAGAGTCATGTACCACAATGTTCATTGCAGCTCTATTTACAATAGCCAGGACAGGGAAGCAACCTAAGTGTCCATCGACAGATAAATGGATAAAGAAGAAGTGGCACATATATACAATGGAATATTACTCCGCCATAAAAAGGAATGAAATTGAGTTATTTGTAGTGAGCTGGATGGACCTAGAGTCTTTCATACAGAGTGAAGTATGTCAGAAAGAGAAATACAAATACCATATGCTAACACATATATATGGAATCTAAAAAAAAAAAAAAAGAAGTTCATGAAGAACCTAGGAGCAAAATGGGAATAAAGACACAGACCTACTAGAGAATGGACTTGAGGACACAGGGATGGGGAAGGATTAGCTAGGACAAAGTGAGAGAGTGGCATGGACATATATACACTACCAAATCTAAAATAGATAGCTAGTGGGAAGCAGTCGCATGGCACAGGGAGATCAGCTCAGCGCTTTGTGACCAGCTAAAAGGGTGGGATAGGGAGGGTGGGAGGGAGGGAGATGCAAGAGGGAAGATATATTGGGATATATTTATATGTATAACTGATTCACTTCGTTATAAAGCAGAAACTAACACACCATTGTATAGCAATTATACTCCAATAAAAAGGTAAAAAAAAATAAAATGAATAAAAAACGTTACATTTCCCGAACAAATTTTGAGCTGAAATTTGACAGTAGTAAAAGCTTTTTGTGTGTGTGTGCAGACCAATGCAAAATGTAGTATACCAATTCTATCATAAAACACAAGAGGGAAGAGATATGGGAACATATGTATATGTATAACTGATTCACTGTGTTATAAAGCAGAAACTAACACACTATTGTAAAACAATTATACTCCAATAAACATGTAAAAAAAACCCACACACACATGAACTTGAACTGTCAGAACCCACAGTACTTGAGATTAATTTAGGAGCTCTGAATCATGACAGTATGGTGTTTCACAAATGTTGAACAAATATGGGCTTTTATTCTCAAGAGTTAAACTATTGACAACCTAAACACATTTCCTGAATTGTCTTTTTATTTTTATTTTTTTAATTTTTATTTTCATTATTTATTTATTTATTTATTATATATATATATTTTTTTTGTGGTATGTGGGCCTCTCACTGTTCTCGCCTCTCCCGTTGTGGAGCACAGGCTCCGGACGCACAGGCCCAGCGGCCATGGCTCACGGGCCCAGCCGCTCCGTGGCATGTGGGATCTTCCCAGACCGGGGCACGAACCCGTTTCTCCTACATCGGCAGGCGGACTCTCAACCACTGCGCCACCAGGGAAGCCGCTGAATTGTCTTTTTAAATGCCAAAAGCAATAGTCATGAAATTATTGAACCTGACAATTTTAATTGAGAGTTTGTTGATCTTTCCAGATAGTTAAGATAGCATTGTAATTGGTACCTAGAAGCATGCTGAAAACTACCTTAACCTGAAGCAAAAAGGTTCAAATAAAATATTTTTACAGTCACTTTGGACAAGATATAGAATGTGTGCATATCATAAAATGTAACCAGTAATGTAACTACTAATTGTGAAATCTATAATAGGCTGTCACCAAATATGACTCTTAAAGAAAGACATAATTATAACCTACATACTATAAGCTATATGAGAAAGAGTGGTGGTATTCTGGGGCAGCTTTTACATATATATAGTGTAAAAGCTCACAACTATGTATATGTATAAAAGCTCACAACTATATATACAGAGAGTCCCTAGGGATACTGGAGCTATCATAAACAAAATATAATAAAGGAAGAGTGAAATTAATGTATTCTGTTATATAAATTCCATCTGTAGAAGAAAATAATATTTATGGGAACTAAGTATAAGTCTTGTTTCACTAGAAGGCACAAGCAATTTATTATCTCTGGAATTAAGGAAAGAAAATCTCATTGTCCACTTATTTAATATTAGAAGCAGATTATTTCCAGGAGAATGGCCATGAAGCTTCTTTGAGCTGCCATTGAAATGGCAATGTTTGGTGTACTTCACATTCATTAACTAGAGGCACAACATACTACAGTAATTAAAAATGAGTCTAGAGTTCAAACACCTGGGTTCTCACCTGGGTTCTACCTATGTGACCTCGAACAAGTTACTTAATCTCATGTGTCTTCATCTGCAAAATGAGGATAATTATAGTACCAAATACAGTGTTGTTTTTAGGATTAAAGCAGTTAGCACATGTAATGGATTTGGAACAGAGCCATGTATCTGGTATACACTCAATAAATGATATCTATTATGGTGTTATTTTATCCTCTCGTATGATAATGGTATTTTTTAGTGTTGTTCCCGTTTTGCTGTTCCTGTCATGGAAATAAATGACATCAACATACACATCCTGAAAATGCCTGTGTTGCATATATTCCCACTACACAGCATTCCTACCCTATAAGATAAATAAACTATAGGCATTTACTGAATGCTTGATTTCAGAACATTGCTTTAATGGGTTATGGCATTGTCAAGTGGCTGAGCAGTCCCTCAGAAGCAGTGTAAAGGCTAATAAAGCTGCAGGGTCACTACTGCAGCTAATGGGTGGTCTTGCCATTCTTCCATAGATTTGGCTGGTAAGGAGACAGCAAGTTCAAATGGATTTAGTTTATTACTTATACAGGAAACACAAGATCAGCATAATGCCATCTTGTATCTCTTGTCCCACAGATGACATTAAACCAAAGAGGCCAGATGACAGATGGCATGGGTTCAGGTCACTCTGCCACTGAGGAGCTAACTCTAAAGTATAGCCAGCCAAGGCTTATCCAGAAGCTTGCAAATGTACCCTAAAAGGGGAGCAGCAAAAAGTCCTGTCTCAACTGAAACTAGGGAGATTAATGAGAAACAAGCTGATGCCAACTCCTTTCCAGGCTGCTTATCTCCCCTTCTTCCAGAAAGAACCCCAGGACATTCTGCCAAGAGTTAGGTCAGACCACAGACAAGCTTCACCCACATGACTTATGTGGAAATCTGCTACACAGTAGAGCTGTTTCCTTACAGGCTTGTTTTCCTTGAAGAATTTGATAGTAATATATGTATAAAATTTTCACAACAAAATAATACAGATTATGTGTAGTTGGGAGAGGAGTAGACCAACATTAATATATACAAACTTGATCTTCCATGTTTCAGCACAAGGAGAAAATAATATTGACTTACAGTTTTTCTTCTTTAGGCAAAACATTAATACTTATGCTATAATAGAAGCCAAGTGACTTTATTTTTTCACACTAAAAAAATTACCACTTCTCTAAACATGCATACTTCTGGCCCTGGCCATTATTAAAATAGAGTGAGGAAGAGCATGAATTGGTGTTTTAAGCACAAGTGAAGCTTTTGCAATTTGGGGTAGATTATGTGTAAGTATGCCTCGGAGAAAACAACCTGCAACAGCTAAAAATATTCGGGTTCATTAATAAAGCACATAGCAATTTCAAATCCATAATTATCTCACTGAATAAGAGTCTCTCATCTGTTGTTTAAAGGGACACATTCTACATTGATCCTTGAAGGTCGAAAACTAAAAATTGCAGGTTATTTAAAAAAACAACAACAACAAATTCCATTGCCAGGGAACATGCTGTTAACCTGTCCTTCTCTGCTTTTTATGAGCCAAATCCTAGGACCATTACATTGACCAGTTGATTTCAACAATTATGATTTTTACTATCTATCACAATGTACACTAGGGATTCCTTTCTACCCCAAAACTTCAGAATGAAAACTGATTCTTGGAAACAGGAATCCACTAAGAAACTTAAGTATGTATATATGTTTAACAGACCATTTCTTGGCTTTCAACTCAGACAACGCAGATGAAGAAAGAACTTTCACCTTTCCTTTAACTTTTCGTTTCATTTCCTTCAACATACATGTTTGCAGTTACTGGTGGGACTGAGCAAGAAGAGTCCTTTGTGTACCTCTTTGCATCCATATATTTACATAGGAACAGAAGAAATGTGTGGGAGAAAAGGTAATGAAACCTGATATCCATCAGGCCTCTATTCCAACTCTGCCTTTGAGGCTGACGTATATAAAAATGTGCCTGATAAATTGGAGTGGTTGCATTGAAGTCAAAATTCAGGAGGGGAAAGTGGAACACGAGTTCAACATGAGGTTAGGAGGAGAGGGACCAGCAAACTAGAGGCCTGAGGGGAGCACTGAATTGGGGCTCCATCTGCTGCTGCGGCTTCTGAAATCCATCCAGCCTCAGCTACCTCTGAACAATGGGCTCATGTTGGATAAAGCAGTTACTTGTGAATCTGGAATACCTATGATCAAAGAGCTCTAACATTTAGGGTTCAGTGGGATTATCTGTAAGATACTTCTGACTGAGTGTTACACAAAGGTAAGCATTGTCTTCCTTTTGATTACACGTTATTGAGGCCAGAATACAAAGTGGTTGTTCAAGATAACATAGCTGGTAAGTGGTAAGTTATTACTTAACTCCAGATCCTCTAACTTGAAATTTCAAAATTTTTCTACCATGCCAATTATTTGAAGCAAGAGCATGAAGTAATTCAATAGCAGTTACTCAGGAAAGTAGCCAAGGCATGGATTAGGAGTGATAGGAAGAGGAAGAAAGATCTCCTGACAAGAGAGTTAAGACTACTGAGGAAAGTGCTCTGGATGAAGATGGAAGAGTCATCTATGTTAAAAAAAAAAAAAAAAAAAAAGAATCAGCCTAAAGATACTTTCTCCTGCCTGAAATCATGGCATATAAGATTCATACTATGAAAGAATGACTGTTGAGAGCAGAGGACTTTCATATTGTAAAATAATTACCCAGAAGACTTCAATTTCTTATAAGTCTCAAGTTAACCCAAATTGAGAAAGAGCAATTAGGAACAGAAATAGAAATAGAACAAGGAATAGAATATGGTTATTAAGTCCTAGTCAAGATAGAAGGCTGGTATTTTAAAGAGTGGTATCATGTCTTTGAAAAAGGAGAAACTGCAACTTTTCTTCAATCAGAATACCAGCAGGAATTATCCCAAACCAGATTTACTAATGTAGCTTAAGTTTTAGGGCCCCTCACGTGCATAGGTTCCTTCCAAGGCTGTGTGCCTAATTTTACATTCAAAACTTTGCATTATTCTTCTTAGATAGGGTTCCCAAATTCTTTGAGCTTTAAGTACCACAGAACTTAAAAGCAACTAGTACAATCTGTACCATCATGGAGTATAGACACAGATGATGTGGCAACAAAGAGCAAGGACCATAAAGAAAGATGGAGACCCAAGCCATAATGAAGGCATTAACTAAAGTTACTCCTGGTTAAGAGTTTTATCAATATTCTAGAAAGGAGTGTTCATACTGAGTCTGTAATTGTGCCTGCATATATTACAAGACATATTCATGGTTAATGCTTACAACCAGTTCTTCTGGGGCTCAGTTCATTTCAAATAATTCTATGATTTGTACCTCTATTTTGGTTTGGATAATCTTTATGTACATAGGCAGCTGAATCAACATGATTCACAGAAATCATGAAATCAGATTGAGAACTATGATTTCTGATTCTTTCACTTATCAACTGCATGACATTTTATTTAACCTCTCTGTGCCTCAGCTTCTGAATCTATAAAATGAGGATTATAACAGTACCTACATAGGATTTCTGTGAGGATGACATATATGTGAAATCCTAGATCAATTCTTGGTAAGCTCAACAGCTGCTTTATTCATTTCATTGCTTTCTCTGCTGTCAAGTAGTAGCTGTTTTCCCTCTCATACTTTACTTCCTACTGGCCCGAAGGTGAAGTAGGATTGCTTATTGCTCATCATTGTTCATTCCTTCGCTCATTCCAGGCTTCCAATAACATATTATCAGACTGTACTTCTGCTGTTGCAGTCACCTACAACCCTTTTCATTCCTTGACAGGATTTAAGCTCCTGGCTCATTGTCACACTCAAAACATAATTCTTGTCTTATTTGGTGCTTTCAATATTTCCAAATCCATGCACTCTCCCACTCTTTTATAACTATTTCTTACCTTCATTTCTCTTCTCAAAGATACAGTGCCTCCTCCTCCACCCTTCTCTCAGCTAATGATCTTGGCCTCCTACTTCACAGAGAAAACTAATCAAAAGCAAACTTCTTGGGCTTCCCTGGTGGCGCAGTGGTTGAGAGTCCGCCTGCCGATGCAGGGGACGCGGGTTCGTGCCCTGGTCTGGGAAGATCCCACATGCTGCGGAGCGGCTGGGCCCGTGAGTGATGGCCGCTGAGCCTGCGCGTCTGGAGCCTGTGCTCCGCAACGGGAGAGGCCACAGCAGTGAGAGGCCCGCGTACCGCCAAAAAAAAAAAAAAAGCAAACTTCTTACAAGTTTCTATTAGCACAGCACTACATTATCCCACCCACCTGTGTCTGTGCCCACATTCTCTGCTTTTTCCTGTGACTCATCACTTGGGGTGATCATTTGTGTTCCTAAGGTTTGTACATTGTACTGCACCTCTGCTTGTACATTATTCTTTCTTATGCAAAGACAGAACTCTGCTAATTTGCAATCAATTTATCCTCCTCATCAGTGTTTCCTCTTCACTGGATCACTTTCATTAGCATATAAAATATGGCATTTTTCTTCTATTTTATTAAAAAAAAACCTTCAAGCATGTGATCTGACAGCATTCATAATAGTGGAATATCTAGGTTTTATATAACACCTAATAAGATATAAAATGTTGTACAAGCGTCTCCCACAAAGGACTATGGTTTAAAAAAGAAAAGTTTAACCAAAAACTAATCAAGTATTTAGACCTAGCCTGCTCTTTACAGGACAAACAGCAAAGGGGTGGGGGTGGAGTCAGAATGGGAAAGTGGTGTAACCAAAAAAGTTAAATGACACAATAAGGAAATAATCAGAAAAATCCAGAATATGGAATATTTTGCATGCAAGTGGCTCAGTCTCTTCAAAAAGTCATGTTACAGGAAAAAATAATAAGAGACTAAAGTCTTCCTTAGCCTTTAGGACATCAGTCTCTACTTGCGTTTCTCCTATGTTACATACCCCTACTTCTCAGTCTCCTTTGCTCGTTCTTTTTCATCTCACAGATTCCTAAACATTGGTGAGGTCAGAGCTTGGCTTCTTCTCAATCTATACTTACTCCCTTGCTTATTTCATCCAATCCCATGGCTTTCAATAGCATCTATATACAGAAAACCTGTAAATTATTTCTCAGCCTGGAGCTCTCCCATGATTTCCAGATTGTGTATTCAGTTGGAATTCTCCTCTGCAGCATAGAGACCATGCCACACAAGTAGTGTGTATTTCTCCCTATTCTACACTCAAGATGAAGTTGGCTCTTGGAATGGTCTGAGGTCTGGCTATGATATAAAAGCAGTGGAAAAGCATACAAAAGAGGAGTTCTGTGAATTCTGATTGGGAAGCCAAGATTCTGCTTCTGAATTGGAGACGTTACACTAAATTGATTCCAGGAATTGGCAATAACTGCTGTTGCATGTAACTTGAGAAAATTAAGGAGGGATTTATGATCAAACATTCTGAAGATCTCTAGCACAAACATTCTCAGTTCTTAAAACTACCCCCTCCTGTTCAATTTTACCACTCTGGCCCATGAGCTTAGGTATCAGATACTAGAACCCCTTCTTAATGGATTTCCCTAATTTCAATATAGCAAACTGAAGCTAGAGAAACCCAAATCCATCATTCATACATGTAAATATCTGAAAGATCTTGTTAAGATGTAAATTTGACCGTATTATTCCTTTGCTTAATCTTAATGTTTCTCAGTTACTCCTTAACATAGCATACAAGATTTTCTGTCATTCGAACTCTGCCTCTCAGTTTGTACAGCCCTTGTCCTGATGCATCAAGCAATGAAAAATGTGTTTTCAGCTTCAAGTTTCCTAAAGACAGAGGAGACCTTCTACTTTGATCTGTATGCAAAAGAATGAATTTAAGCTCATTCATGCTGAATGAGTAAGAACTCAACAATGTAAAATTGGATAATAAGCACTGTGTTATCTTGGGCACACAGCTACTTCAGTGAAGTAGCTTCACTGCACTTCATTGGTCTCATCTGTAAAATGGAGATAGTAACAATACCTAACTACATCACACACGTGGAAAAGACTGGATTAATACAGGTAAATCACTTAGCATAGTGCCTAGGTATAGTAAAAACTTAATAAACTTAAACAGTTTCTTATTATATCTCCAATTTTTTTTTTTTTTTTTTGTGGTACGTGGGCCTCTCATTGTTGTGGCCTCTCGCACTGTGGAGCACAGGCTCCGGACGCGCAGGCTCAGCGGCCATGGCTCTCAGGCCTAGCCACTCTGCGGCATGTGGGATCTTCCCGGGCCGGGGCACAAACCCGTGTCCCCTGCATCGGCAGGCGGACTCTCAACCACTGCGCCACCAGGGAAGCCCTGTATCTCCATTTTATAGATGGGGGTCAGAGGGATTAAATATCATGTACAACTTGTAAAACCACTAAGTTGTAAAGCCATGGTTTAAACCTAGGGTATCTTTTTTCCAAGTCCAGATTCTGTACCATATGGAATATTACAGAGTTGCTACTTTTAATATATAAATTCTAATAAAACATATAAGCAGCCTTCTGAACAACACACAAAAATTTGTGAAATAAGAACTATCTGTCATTGAAGGAAATACGGCCTTCCTGAATTGATTAAAAAGCAGCAATAAGAAAGTGTTGGGAGAAGCAAGAGGGAGGGGATATTGGGTATGTATAGCTGATTCACTTTGTTATACAGCAGAAGCTAACAAAACAATGTAAAGCAATTATATGCCAATAAAGACGTTAAAAAATAAAATAAAATAAAAAATGAAAGGTTAGTTACACATTGACTACACCTATAATTGAACTGGGACTCAAAAAGAGTTCCAAAAAAGCCACTCAGACCCAAAACAAATCTGTAGATACATTAATTTTACTTCTTTGACTTATGTTATATCCTTTGCCTAGAGGGTCTTCCCCACCTTTTATATTTAGCAAAATTCAGCTCATTTTCACAAATATGCCATTTTTGAGAAGCTGTTTGCTATCCTTCCAAAGAAAAAGTTATTCCTTTTTGCTATATTATGGGTTTTATTTCTCATTTCCATCTTATGATGTCATCATTAGTCTTATTTCCCCTTAAAATAGAGTAGCAGATCTTGGAGGAAAGTATGTTTTCTATTTTTACCTTTGTCACCCAACTCGGTGTTCACTAAGTATTTGTTGAATTGGATTGGTTTAATTTTTGGTTGGGTGGTAGAACAGATAAATATATCAAACCCATTAATGTTTTCTAACAAAATAATGACTAATATCGAATTACCTTGGTTATATCACCATCACCTAACACAGCATGCCAAACAGTGTTGTCACTCTAAGTTTGGTGAGTTAATGAATAGATGAATGAATAGATGATCGAATGAATGAAGACTAACTTTCAAAGGCTTAAGTTTAGAGTTTCCCAAAGCTAAAATGTCAGAGAGCTTAATGAGAGAACTTACTCCACTAATATGAACAGCATTTTTGGGGGGGAGTGGGACATATTCCTAAGGAATAAAAATATCATAAGCAATAAATATTAAAGTTTTTGAAAGTATTCAATGTTATATCATTACCTATGTCCAAAAATAATAATTCTAACCCTAGCTGGATCATATCACAATATTCATTGTAATTTGATTCTTGTTATTTTTATTAACATTTCTATGGACAATGCATGCATATAACAAATAAAATGTTTCTTAAAAGCCTTCAAAAACTGGGAATGAATTAAATACCATAGAAATACTTAACCTGAAAATTAAGTAAACAAATTCAAAGAAAAATTCCTTGGCAAATTCCATAATTTCCAAACCATTCTCTTTTTTCCCCTGAAGAAAATGAAAACAAATAATGTTCACAGAATGGCAACATGTTTTTCAAAATGGTAATGCTACTTGACTCTGTGTTATTATTACAACCCTGGAAAATTTCAAATAAAGTATGAAGTAAAGAATATGGACTACAAGATTTGGAAGACAGACAGATCTATATTTTACTTGCTAGCTGAGACACAATGTGAATTACTTCACCTCTTTGGACACTGCTTTCTCAATATGGGTAATAAGATATTGTAAGAAGTAAATGAGAGAAAAACCTTATAGTACCAGGTGCACTGCCATGTACATTATAAACACTCGACAATATTATTTCTCTTCTTTCTCCATTATAGCTTTTGGCAGACTACTAAAAGACTGAAAATTCTTTAAAGATATGATTTTCATATTTAGGCTATTTGGTTTTGACTAATCAACAACTCACAAATCCCTTGATGCTCGTTAAAGCTTCAGAAATTTGCATGTTGTCTTTATTCCTGCTTGATTCTCTTTAGGTATTTCTTTGTACATTTACAAGGAAGGCATTTGAGATCAATAAGTGAAATGTAATCAAATGAGGATGTTTCAGAGAGGGGACCATACAGAAAGAAAGAAAGAGAGAAAGAAAGAAAGAAAATGATAGATTTAGTGATGATATCCTTGAAATTTTACTTTAGGAAAAAAACTATAATAGCATGTTATATTTTCCAAGCTCACAAGAAAATGAGAACTGCATTATTTTCTCTTCATCAGAGAATCTCAACTTTTTGTTTTAACCCCACACATCTGAGGGTAATACATGGTTTCATTATTGATCATGGCTGACCAGTGCAGTAATCTTGATTCCTGGGGAAGAGTGGTTGAGTTGGAATGATGTAAGAGAGGAGAGCCTCTTAGCAGGGAAGTGGGGAGTTTGTAGTTTTATAAAATTCACCAGATAGTTTTTATTTGCTCTTGTTTAGAAAGAAGAAGGCAGGATACTTTTTAAAATACCATGGAACAAATATTGAATGCATATTTAATAGATGAATTTAAAAAATTTGGGATAAGGTGGCATACACAGCCTAGACCATAATCAGAGGAGTTTTTCTACAAATTTTCCAAGGAGAAAAATGTATAACCTGGCTTTCCTTTTCCTTTTACAGGGAGACGATATGGTGGTGAAGCCCTCATGTAATGTTTTTACACAGGTAAATGGCATTAAGTGGTTTCAAATACCATAACTGAACATAATTGAACATTATAATAATCTTACATTATCAGAAAAACAGATAATGTTTTTATCATTATAATTTTTAAATCTGAAAACAAATCAAAAGTTTTTCAGGACAAACAAAACCCAGGATTTATTTTTAGAAAATTGTGATTAGACTCAGTTGAGATTCTAATTTTACAAGATAAGAAATGGTTAATTTTTCAAGCCTGCAGAATTCTCTAGCCAAGCGTAATAAAACGTTAACTAGTGCAAATTCAGAAAGGTGTAGTAAATCGCATGAAATAAAAAACATCCATCACCTTTAGAAGCACAGGTTTTGTAGACTGATTAAAACACATGAAGAGAAAAATGTTACCTATACATCAAGCATACCAATAATTGAACTGGTATTCAAAGAGAGCTACAAAGAGGGTACTTGGGTACAATGCAGAGATGTAGAAAATGGCTTGCAGCCAGAAATTTAGTTTGTGGGAGGGTTAATAATCCCCTAACTCATTTCCTTTAAAACACCCACTTGAAGGGCAATATTTAAATTCTGCAAATAACTTGCCAAAGCTTGAAGTTCACTTTCTTTTGTGTTTTCTCAGTAATTTACCTTGAGATTTTTTATGATTACTGAGGCTATTTTTTATTTAAATAAGCACACTCTCTCATACCTGACCCATATGTCCCTTCTTGATTCTAGATTTAACTTACAATGCTTATTTTATAACATTATATTATTTCCATGGCAACAACTGTCTTGGTATATTAAACAAAGGAAGGTGACTTCAGCCGATTTGTCCTGTAGTGAAGGAGCTGGATTTGAGGTTGATAAACTGAGCTGAAGAGAAAACAGTTAAAAAACAGAAATAATGATGAAAAAAGTGAAATTCATTTTATTACATACCCTTGATTAGGGGCTGAATGCATTTACTAGGTAGAATAATCACTGTCTTACTCTCATGGATTCACCCTAAACCTACCCCCATTAGTGCCACTGAACTTAAGGCGGATTGGTTCCTTAGCACAATGCACAGTTACTAATTGATAGTTCTATTCTGTTCCAATGTGCCTTTGTCTGTTTTCAAAGTGCTAGGTACATTTGAACATATCTTAGCTAAGTGTATTACCAGATGACAAATAATAAAAACATTTATTAGGAATCAACCTCTGTACTAATAACATACATATTTTTGCTGTTATTTTCAATATTATGAGGCTGAAATGAAAAAATAAAATCTATACACACATATACACAAAACAGACACATGGACTTTACAAAAAACATAGAATTAGAATTAATTTTAAAATGTATTTGCCTTATGTAACAATGACCTTTCCTCCTACTTTCGAAGGCTTTTAGGTACTCTCAATCTATTGCAACTTCAGTTAAATTCTACACTCTCCTGAGACAGGGGTATCAAAATGTAATTCAGTTACAAGTAACAATAACATTTAATTTTCTCCTCCAGTTATCTGAACTGCCAAAGATAGCATTTCCTGAGAGCTACAGATGTCACTGTTGTAAGCAAGAACCAGTTTGGGGATATGTACAGAATATCATGACACTGGCTTATTTAATGCTTTTATTCCTTATGGCTCATATTTACATATAGCAAAAAATTTGCTCCCAATCTAATCGACTTCAAATAAAAATTATTAATATAAATTACTTAACCTCCCTATGCCTCCGTGTCCTTATTCAAACCTTATATGACCATGCCAGGCATGTAGTAAACACATAGCAAATATTAGCTTTTATTATTACCTCAGGTAAAATATTTCTTACCTGGCACTAATATGTGCTAGGGACAAATCACTTTCTAATTAAGTAAAGACATATTAAAAAATAAAAAGACATATTAAACTAAAAACCAAAATTACTTTGTCTAGTGCAAAGCCGATGAATTTCATGCTTTCCAGGTTAATAATACTGCATTTATTTTTCTTTAAATCACTACTTATAGGTTTAATCATTTCTCCCTTTTTCAGCATGTTTCCCAATACGTCTAGATTAAGTTTATTAGACACAGGTGAAGAACTAGCATGCTGTAGGTATTTCTGAACATGGGCATAATTATCCACAAAAGCAGTAAGAGGTCATTTAGAGGTTGCAGAGAAAGCAAGTGCCTCTGGTACTTTTGTGACTCTAAAGTGAGACTCTTACTGTTGCAATTGCTTTAAGGATGTGATCCTGAAGCACAGATTCCAGTATATACTCCACTTTCTGCTCCTCTTTGTAACTCAACCCTCTCTAAAGAAGTCTGTATCCTCTATGAAATCCCAGAACTAACTTATCTTCTGACTTTCCAATTGGGAGGCAAATTTTGGCTTGCAACAAGATTTATAGTCAGAGCATGAGGACATATAAGGGAAATGAAGTGTTTTTTACGAGTCTGCTATTTTAGGTTCTCAAAAAAATTTTTTTTAATTTGTCCAAATAAATCTGAGACTCTAATAACACAGAGGATCATTTCAATGAGTCTCGTTGTGAGTGAATCACCATTATAGGTAAGTCACGATCTACTCTAACTTGGTTCATGATGATCACATGGTGAATTAACTTTATACCGTCTTATGCTCAGAATGGGCACCTGTAATATACCAGAGATTATGGCAAACACACAGGAGGTACAAAGATAACTGAAATACAGCCTTTACCTTCAACGGCATCACAGCCATCAGATACAACAGCATGTATTCACTTGCCAACTACAATATAATAAAGTAAGTTCAGGAGCTTACTTAGATTATATTACTCACTTAGCTTATAAAAGGCTTTCCATAAATCCATTTGTTTATAAATCCTAAACGAATGAGAAGAATTTAAGCTCACAGTCCTCAATTTAGTTATATTAAAAAAGATGTGTGCATTGTCTTTTCCCATTCACACTGGCTTATTTTTTATGGTTCATGTTTACATATAGCACAAATTTGCTCCCAATCTAACCTGCTTCAAATATTGTTAATATGTTTACAGTGAAAATTGTGGATACTCAGTTTCTATCAGGCATATATTTTCCCTTCCTTTTCATTCCATTAGGGGGAAAAAAACGTCAGCCAGTCTCCTTGTTGAGCTCTGAATTTCACTACATATTGGGAAAGATTTATTCCATATATAGATATGAGGTACAATATTTTTTCACCATATTCAATTTTTATAAATTTATCTTTTTTTGTTTCTATCATAATTATTAGCCTCCTCTTAGTGCTTATAATTATGATAGAAATAAAAAAAGATAAATTTATTTATTGTTCATTGGTTGGTTGATTTACTTATTAGACTTGAGGGGTTCTGTGTTAATATGCACATAGCAAATGCATTATAGACTAAGGAATTGTGTGATGGTCCAGGCTGAAAAGGTAATTATAGTCCTTTATTGGTGTTAGGCTGAATAGAGTACCTCTGGAGTACAGCTTTGTTTATGTTAAAGTTAGTAAATTGAAAATGTAAAAATAAAGGAGCTTTGCCCCTATTATATATTCATTTCTTTATCAACTCAACAAGTTTATTGAAAGCTTTCTATATGCTAAACACTGATATAGATAAAAAGGCAATTCAATACAGCATTATGAATCCCAGAAAGGGTAAATACAGAAAAGCACATGCAGCCTGTAGGAAGGACATCCAACACACTTTTTGAAGGTCAAGAAAGGCTTCATATTATGATGGGTAAATAAGATGAGTCTGAAGAATAAATCATTTAGGTGAACTTATGGGGTGGGGATAGGAGTAAGAGGGTAACATTCAGAATTTAATTTGAGGGCAATGGAGAACAATGGTAGAATTTTAAACAAGAGAGTGACATCATCAAATTTGAATCATAGGAAGTTCATTCTGACTCTACTATTTAGTTTGGGGAAAAGGGACAAGAATGGAGACTAGAGTCTGTTTGGGCTATTACAATAATAAAGTAAATAATGAGAGATAATGGCATGTTTATCTACGGTATGGTGGTAGAAATAACAGATCAACAGATTAAAATGCAAAGCCTCCTCCAGCCACTGAACAATGCTTTCAGTGCCTTCTCTCACTGTATCTTTGCATGTACCTTTTTAGAGATAAAGACATTATTTGTTTGCTTGTGCCAACACAAGTGAGAGTTCGATCATATGCATATAGAGTAGACCTCAACACATCCTTAGCATCTTAAAATGTAGAAAGTGCTTGGCGTGCTTGGGAATGGCATGTAGCATCTTGTCAATGTATTCCAGGATGCATATAGGGAAATGACTATAAAGAGGGCAGTAAAGCCAACCTAAGAAGGGAGCTCTGGAATTTCAACAGTATCTAATAGGCATGAGAAATCACCTACTGATTTATGCAGGGAGTAGACAGATGATCTGATCTTTCTAAGGTTACTTGGTGTCAACTTTAAGGTGAACCTCCCATTATACCCACCTTTTGGCATTCATGCCTTAGTACAGTACCCTCCCCTTGAGTTAAGTGGGACCTGTGACTTGTTTCTCATTACTCCTGTGATTTTATAACATTATGCAAAACTGCATCTTGCTAGAGACTCACTGGACAGACTTTCCTTGATGTTTTGATGAAGGAAGCATCTGAGCGAGGCAAGTTCACATGGCAAGGAACTGTGGATGGTCCCTAGGAATTGAGCAAAGAATTGAAGCTCTCAGTCCTGTAACCACAAGGAACTGATTACTTCCAATAACAATGTGAATTTGGAAGAGAATACTGAACCTCGGGTGAGAATTCAGCCCTGCTCAACATCTTGATTACAGCCTTGTGTGACCCTAAGAGAGGACCCAGTTAAACCATGCCCATACTCTCTACCCAAGAGAAAGTAAATGTGTTGTTTTAAACTACTAAATTTGTGGTAATTTGTTACTCATCTACAAAAAAGAATATAACTAGTAATGTTATTGAAAATACATTAGATGAGGGAAATTTGGAAACAGGAAGTCCAGCTAGCAAAGAAGAGATGATATAGTAGGATTATACATATAATTGAGAAAACATGAGCTGGAATCAGAAAAAAAGCTGACTTCAAGCTCTTTACCAACTTAAATAATTAATCTGGCTAGTTTATAAAATGGGATAATAACCTTCTCTCAAATGGTTTCTAAAAGGAATATATAAAGGGAAATATATATATTGTTTAACACAATGCCTAGCACACATTATCATTATTGTGCTGTAACGTTTATGAGGACTAATAAGAGCTGGATTAAAATAAAGGTAATGAGAATGGAAATTGTGGTAAATTTGAGCAATAGCTTTTGGTAGTAGGTCTCAGTGACTTTCCAATATGGATAGAGACAAAGAGAGAGAGGAGGAAGTAAAAGATGACACAGTTTCTAGCCTGAATGACTGGATGAGAATGATGCCATATCTGAATGAAGGAGTGCAGAAGGAAGAGCTGACTTCGTGGAAGAGATAATGAGTTCTGTTTTGGAGTGTGAAGTGGGTGTGCTTGAGGGAGGCCATCCATGTGGAAAGGGCCAGTGCACAGCTGGGAATACGGACTTGGTACTCAGAAGAGATTTGGGTATATGAAAGGATCTGGAGTTGGTTGTGAATTAGGTTACCCATAAATTGCATCAGTGTTCACACACACACACACACACACACACACACACTCCTAACATTCCTTGTGTAAAAACATGAGAAATCCAGGTAAATTTCTTCCAGCAGCCTCAGGAGAACTGGATTAAATCTCCACAATCAACTTGATGTACCCTGCATCTGTAGAATATCTGAATAGACAATGAATCATCCCAAATTGAGGAGGTGGACTTTGGGAGCAACGATATATATATATATTTTTTTTTCCCTTCTTCTCTTTTTGTGAGTGTGTATGTGTATGCTTCAGTGTGTGATTTTGTTTGTATACCTTTATTTTTACCATTTGTCCTAGGGTTCTGTCTGTCCATTTTTTTTCTTTATTATTACTTAACAATTTTTTCTTAATAATTATTTTTAATTTTTTATTTTAATAACTTTATTTTATTTTACTTTACTTTCTTTTATCTTCTTCTTTCTTTCTTTCTATTTTTTCTCTCTTTAATTCTGAGCCATGTGGAGGACAGGTTCTTGGTGCTCCAGCCAGGCATCAGGGCTGTGCCACTGAGGTGGGAGAGCCAAGTTCAGAACACTTTTACACAAGAGACCTCCCAGCTCCACATAATATCAAACGGTAAAAATCTCCCACAGATCTCCATCTCAATTACTACACCCAGCTCCACTCAATGTCAAGCAAGATACAGTGCTGGACACCCTATGCCAAACAACTAGCAAGACAGGAACACAACCCCATCCTTTAGCAGAGAGGCTGCCTAAAATCATAATAAGGCCACAGACACCCTGAAAAACACCAACAGACGTGGACCTACCCACCAGAAGGACAAGATCCAGCCTCATTCACCAGAACACAGGCACTAGTCCCCTCCACCAGGAAGCCTACACAGCCCGCTGAACCAACTTAGCCACTGGGGACAGACACCAAAAACAATGGAAACTACAAACATGCAGCCTGCGAAAAGGAGACCCCAAAGACAGTAAGTTAAGCAAAATGAGAAGAAGACAGAAAAACTCACAGCAGATGAAGGAGCAAGGCAAAAACCCACCAGACCTAACAAATGAAGAGGAAATAGGCAGTTTATGTGAAAAAGAATTCAGAATAATGATAGTAAAGATGATCCAAAATCTTGGAAATAGAATGGCAAAAATACAAGAAACGTTTAACAAGGACTTAGAAGAAAAAAAGAGCAAACAAACAGATATGAACACCACAATAAATGAAATTAAAAATTCTCTAGAAGGGATCAATAGCAGAATAACTGAGGCAGAAGAATGGATAAGTGACTTGGAAGATAAAATAGTGGAAATAACTACTGCAGTGCTGAATAAAGAAAAAAATAATGAAAAGAAGTGAGGATAGTCTTAGAGACCTCTGGAACAACATTAAATGCCCCAACATTCGAATTATAGGGGTCCCAGAAGAAGAAGAGAAACAGAAAGGTACTGAGAAAATATTTGAAGAGATTATAGTTGAAAACTTCCTTAATATGGGAAAGGAAATAGTTAATCAAGTCCAAGAAGCACAGAGAATCCCATACAGGATAAATCCAAGGAGAAACACGCCAAGACACATATTGATCAAACTATCAAAAATTAAATACAAAGAACAAATATTAAAAGCAGCAAGGGAAAAACAATATGTAACACATAAAGGAATCCCCATAAGGTTAACAGCTGATCTTTCATCAGAAACTCTGAAAGACAGAAGGGAGTGGCACGACATATTTAAAGTGATGAAAGAGAAAAACCTACAACCAAGATTACTGTACCCAGCAAGGATCTCATTCACATTTGAAAGAGAAATTAAAAGCTTTACAGACAAGCAAAAGCTAAGAGAATTCAGCACCACCAAACCAGCTTTACAACAAATGCTAAAGGAACTTCTCTAGGCAGGAAACACAAGAGAAGGTAAAGACATACAATAACAAACCCAAAATAATTAAGAAAATGGTAATAGGAACATACATATCAATAATTACCTTAAATATAAATGGATTAAATGCTCCAACCAAAAGACACAGACTGGCTGAATGGATACAGAAGGAAGACCCATATATATGCTGTGTACAAGAGACCAACTTCAGACCTAGGGACACATACAGACTGAAAGTGAGGGGATGGAAAAAGATATTCCATGCAAATGGAAATCAAAAGAAAGCTGGAGTAGCAATTCTCATATCAGACAAAACAGACTTTAAAACAAAGACTATTACAAGAGATAAAGAAGGACATTACATATTGATCAAGAGATCAATCCAACAATTGTAAATATTTATGCACCCAACATAGGAGCACCTCAATAAATAAGGCAAATACTAAGAGCCATAAAAGAGTAAATCAACAGTAATACAATCATAGTAGGGGACTGTAACACCCCACTTTCACCAATGGACAGATCATCCAAAATGAAAATAAATAAGGAAACACAAGCTTTAAATGATACATTAAACAAGATGGACTTAATTGATATTTATAGGACAGTCCATCCAAAACAAAATAATACACTTTCATCTCAAGTGCTCATGGAACATTCTCCAGGATAGATCATATCTTGGGTCACAAATCCAGGCCTGGTAAATTTAAGAAAATTGAAATTGTATCAAGTATCTTTTCTGACCACAACGTTATGAGACTAGATATCAATTACAGGAAAAAATCTGTAAGAAATACAAACACATGGAGGGTAAACAACACACTACTTAATAACCAGGAGATCACTGGAGAAATCAAAGAGGAAATAAAAAATACCTAGAAAGAAATGACAATGAAAACACAATGACCCAAAACCTATGAGATGCAGCAAAAGCAGTTTTAAGAGGGAAATTTATAGTTATACAAGCGTACCTTAAGAAACAAGAAACATCTCAAATAAACAACCTAACCTTACACCTAAAGCAATTAGAGAAAGAAGAACAAAAAACCCAATGTTAGCAGAAGGAAAGAAATCATAAAGATCAGATCAGAACTAAATGAAAAAGAAATGAAGGAAATGATAGCAAAGAACAATAAAACTAAAAGCTGCTTCTTTGAGAAGATAAAATTAAAGATGATACAAACAGCTGGAGAGATATACCATGC
This sequence comes from Mesoplodon mirus, assembly GCF_964341445.2. Classification (NCBI taxonomy): domain Eukaryota; kingdom Metazoa; phylum Chordata; class Mammalia; order Artiodactyla; family Ziphiidae; genus Mesoplodon; species Mesoplodon mirus. Next base: position 24,894,205 of record NC_138992.1, on the reverse strand, counting down.
TCTTGGATTGGAAGAATCAACATTTTAAAAATGACTTTACTACCCAAAGCAGTCTACAGATTCAATGCAATCCCTATCAAACTACCACTGGCATTTTTCACAGAACTAGAACAAAACATTTCACAATTTGTATGGAAACACAAAAGACCCCGAATAGCCAAAGCAATCTTGAGAAAGAAAAATGGAGCTGGAGGAATCAGGCTCCCTGACTTCAGACTGTACTACAAAGCTACAGTAATCAAGACAATATGGTACTGGCACAAAAACAGAAATATAGATCAAAGGAACAGGATAGAAAGCCCAGAGATAAATGCATGCACATATGGTCACCTTATCTTTGATAAAGGAGGCAAGAATACACAGTGGAGAAAAGACAGCCTCTTCAATAAGTGGTGCTGGGAAAACTGGACAGCTACATGTAAAATAATGAAATTAGAACACTCCCTAACATCATACACAAAAATAAACTCAAAATGGACTAGAGCCCTAAATATAAGGCCAGACACCATCAAACTCTTAGAGGAAAACATATGCAGAACATTCTATGACATAAATCACAGCAAGATCCTTTTTGACCCACCTCCTAGAGAAATAGAAATAAAAACAAAAATAAACACATGGGACCTAATGAAACTTAAAAGCTTTTGCACAGCAAAGGAAACCATAAACAAGACGAAAAGACAACCCTCAGAATGGGAGAAACTATTTGCAAATGAAGCAACTGACAGAGGATTAATCTCCAAAATTTACAAGCAGCTCATGCAGCTCAATAGCAAAAAAACAAACAACCTAATCCAAAAATGGGCAGAAGACCTAAATAGACATTTCTCCAATGAAGATATACAGATTGGCAACAGACACATTAAAGAATGCTCAACATCATTAGTCATTAGAGAAATGCAAATCAAAAGTACAATGAGGTATCACCTCACACCAGTTAGAATTGCCATCATAAAAAAATCTAGAAACAATAAATGCTGGAGAGGGTGTGGAGAAAAGGGAACCCTCTTGTACTGTTGATGGGAATGTAAATTGATACAGCCACTATGGAGAACAGTATGGAGGTTCCTTAAAAAACTAAAAATAGATCTACCATACGACCCAGCAATCCCACTACTGGGCATATGCCCTGAAAAAAACATAATTCAAAAAGACATATGCACCCCAATGTTCATTGCAGCTCTACTTACAATAGCCAGGACATGGAAGCAACCTAAGTGTCCATCAATAGATGAATGGATAAAGAAGATGTGGCAGATATATACAATGGAGTATTACTCAGCCATAAAAAGAAACAAAATTGAGTTATTTGTAGTGAGGTGGATGGACCTATAGTCTTTCATACAGAGTGAAGTAAGTCAGAAAGAGAAAAATAAATACCATTTGCTAACACATATATATGGAATCTTAAAAGAAAATAAAATTGGTCATGAAGAACCCAGGGGCAAGATGGGAATAAAGATGTAGACCTACTAGCGAATAGACTTGAGGTTAAGGGGAGGGGGAAGGGTAAGCTGGAACAAGTTGAGAGAGTGGCATGGACATATATACACTACCAAAGATAAAACAGACAGTTAGTGGGAAATAGCTGCATAGCAGAGGGAGATCAGCTCGGTGTTTTGTGACCACCTAGAGGGGTGGGATAGGCAGGGTGGGAGGGAGGGAGATGCAAGAGGGAAGAGATATGGGGACATATGTATATGTATAATTGATTTACTTTTTGTAAAGCAGAAACTAACAGACCATTGTAAAGCAATTATTGTCCAATAAATATGTTAAAAAAAGATTTAAAAAAAACCATTAGAAATCCCTTAGAAATAAGTGAATTATGTGCAGCTTTAATGAAAAGAACCCACAACGAAAAACATAGAGAATGGGAAAAGGATCTTTTCTTCTTTCCTTAGAGATGAATGACTAGTAAGTTTCCAAACGCAAAGGGGATATTCAGTTGACTAAGCTTGGTAAATCTGCTGCAGAGATAAGCAAACTATGACCTGAGGGCCACATCCAGCCTCTGGTGTGATTCTGTAGATAACGTTTTTTTGGAAAGCAGACACATTTATTCATTTGTGTATTATCTATTGCTGCTTTCACAATGCAATGGCAGAATTTAGTAGTTGTCATTGAAACTGTGTGGACCACAAAGCCTGAAATATTTACTATCTAGCATCTAGCATTTATAGAAAAAAAATATTTACTCATCCATGGTCTATTCCATAAAAAATGGTAGTCTTTAAAAATAGTGCATCAATAAATAAGGTAATAAAGAAATGCCACCTGGTATACCACAACACCAATCGAAAAAGTTTAAAACTTGGTTTCTGGCATAATCTTCCACTGATTACTTATAACCTTTCTGTAACAGCATTTTTTCAGCTGTCAAGTAGGAATAATACCTCCTCTGCTTACTTCAGAAGCTTCAAAGCAGGAAATTAAAAAAAAACAACTATAAAACATCAAAGTATAAGTTATTATTGTTATAGATTTTTTATATTGTCAAATCTAGAAATCAATATACTCACTCATAATTATATAAGAAAAATATAAATATACATTTTTGTATGTAATTTATTAAAGGAAACTTTCTATTATTTTATGTTATATTTACAAGAAATATTTGGGTTGAGTAGAACTCATATTGGCATTATCCTTTCCAGGAAAGAAAAGCACAGAGAATTAAGATGTTTGCTTAAAGTCACCCAACTAATTAATGGTAGTGTCTGAGAGCTAGTGAAATATCTTAATCATAATTTGCTTTCTACAGCACTGTATATCTACAATGGTGACTAACTTGATAAATCAGTCATATTTGACATACATGTGTGGGTATCTGAGGTATGTAATTTTAGTATAGGGAGTTCGGAGGTTGAGATGAAATAAATAGAATTTTTGTTTAAAGATGAACTGTCTCTTCAAGTGTAATTTATCCTTTCTTGTTTTGAATTTTTAATAAAATTTTCATTTTAGAATAGTTTTAGATGTACAAAGAGGTTATAATGATAGTAGAGTCCCTGTATACGTTTCACCTGTTTCCCTTATTTTTGACATTCATTTTAAAACTAAATAATAAGTAACCATCAGTATATATCATCTAGAGTGTTAGAAAAGTGTGAAATATATGTAGATGTGTAATGTAGAGTTATCATTTTTCTCATTTCACTCACGATTAAGATGTTGTTACTTGTCCAAGGTCAGATAAAAAATTGATGACACAAAATTAGAAATAGAAGTAGATGTGTTAAATAAGCTATAAGGATGAATGAATTAATGTCTTTAAAATGACTTCAAAATGTATGGAATTCTTAAAATGTGTGGACTCTTGCCTAAAGACAAATCATTACTAATATTTAACTTGCTAATTTACTTTCCAAAACAAAATGTTTTCATTAGCTCCTAGTTTATTTGCAACATGACCTGGCATGGTTCCTGGTATGTTTGGAAGCTTAATGAAGACATGCAAGTTTTTTGGTTTTTGTTTTTTTTTTTAGAAAGATGACAATGGGAATGCCTCTGTTTTTTGTAATGTGAACTTTAGAAAGGGAAATCAGGTACTTATTTTTTGACCAAATACAAGTCAGTGTTTCTCATTTTCAAAGTAATCAACATTTTTATACTTTTTTTTTTGGATATTTGATTGCAACTTAAAAATGTGACCAGATATCCACATCCATAGCAATGTGGGGCTACAGGATAATCATTTAAATATAAAATATATCCACTGAAATATCATTTTACCTATTATTTTTATCTTTTTCAAAATGAAAAACATAAATATATATATGTAGTTTTTAAAGGTAAAACTTTCATCTTGATCACTAAGTAGTAAATGAGATTACGTGTATGAAGTACTCAGCTGCTGATGGCACACTAAAACTTTTTTATCTCCTCCTTTTCTTCTTCCCTTTCCTCTCTTGCTGGTTGGTGAAAATCACCCTTCACCACTCAGTCATCATGGCCCTTAGGAGAATGGAATGGTGGTAAAGAGAGTTGCAGGCATAAGGAAAAGGGACTAAGGTTTGTTGAGCAAGTGTCACTTGTTGAGTGGTACATTAGATGATTTACATATCTTTTATTGCTTAGAGCTGTAAGCTGTCTTGCATTATGGATGTAATTATCCACATTTTACATTTGAGAAAACTTGGCAGGAGAAAGATCTGAACAACCTTCCAAAGATCACATAGCTTAGGAAAGGCTGAAAAGTAAATATGAACTATCTGCCTGCAATGGAGGCCACTTCTTAGAGACAAGAATCCCTGGTGGGAAAAATAGGTGAAGGGGTTTAAGAGGTACAGACTTCCAGTTATAAAACAAATAAGGCACAGACAGGTATGTAATGTACAGCATAAGGAATATTGCAATAAATGTGTATGGTGACAGATGGCTACTAGACTTATCGTGGTGATCAATCTGTAATGCATATAAATGTTGAATCACTATGTTGTACACCTCATACTAATATAATATTGTATGTCAACTATACTTCAACAAAATAATTTAAAATTAACAATTTCCCTGCACTTAAGTAACCCCCGATAAATGGGTCACAATAGAAGAAATTTCCTCTGATTGAAATAGAGGGACAGCCTAAGGAGTTTTCTGAAGCCATGTATCAACTGTAATTAAGACCAGATTCCCTCTCAACTTTATTGAAGCTGCCAGTCAAAGACAGCGGTGTGCTTTTGTTAATGGAACACAAGCCTGGGCCTCAGAACTTGTGCTAAGCATGGCTATTCTCCTGAGTTTGTGTGAAACCTTGAGTTTTTTATAGACATTGTATCTTCACTGATAAAATCGTTATTCTAAACCTACTTTCAAAGCATAGGTGGATTTTTGGAATGGTACATAATATAATATCTTATAGACCATAAAGACAATATTATGGTGTTATTATATTGTCTCAGTTTGTTAAAATATTACCTTAAAACATAAATGCAGAGGTTTCTTAGGAAATTGCTTAAATGAAAACATTATTTATTATTCATCTAACATCTAGAATTAAGATAACTTTCACCAAATTCTACCAACAGAGACTGAAAGACACTAACCAATTTACACACTAAATATAGGATCAAAATTGAATATATAGTAAAAAATAAACAAAAAGTAAGTTTCCAAAAATTGCTTTATCAGTTGCCTTATGTCCAGAGTCAGGCACATTCTTATATAACCTAGGTATACGTAAGTCATTTTAGTAAATGTTAGTATTAGTTTTACAAATGACACAAAATTTTAAGTCTCATCTACGATTTGTTCTGGGAATGCACTGTTTGCAACCTTGTACCAAGGAAAAACCACCTAGATTCCAAAGAACTGAAGCAGAAACAAACTTTTGGAATACAACCTACTCATAATTTGGTCACTGTCTGTAACATAAGCTTTCTATGATCCTGGCGATGCTGAGTACTAAATTATGTTTTTAAACAAGTATGCACTAGAGAATTGGCTTTAGAGATATATGAAATGAAAAGCACAAAGAATCTAAGAAGAGATAAAATCTGTCCAAATAAACTAGCATTGCTAAAACTGCATCTGTTCATATGAATAGTTACAAATAATGCACATTTTATGTGACTGAAGACTGTGAAGTTTGAAAAGATAACAAAATAAGAAATATATACATAAGCATATACGGAACCAGAAATGCAAAAAGGAACATATTTGTTTTAACGCATAGGCAAAAGAGTGAAGAAAAGTTTAAAGAAAATTGAAGAAATAAATTTTTTTTTAAATCATACTATTTGAAAATATTTCTCATCCTATCTTGTAATTTAAATGTATACCTACAGTGGAATTTATTAAGGACAGTAAACTTAATTGTATACTTTAATAAGCTTAAAAGCAAGCACAGTTAATTTTAAAATGAGGGGAAAATTCCCATGGCAATAACTTTGTTTTCTAAATTTGTCCATAGGGTGATTTTATGTTATACTTCTCACAAAAGATTTAAGCACGAATAAACCTACTCTCAAAGAAATACTTAAATATAACAAAACTAACTTGAAGTTACTTGTTTGGCAAAGTCAGATTTTCATAAATCTACTTATTAAAATTTATTGTAAAAGTGGAGTAAACCTTAAAAATGTAGATACAAACACTTTCTTCTCAGCCTGTGTAACATCCTGGTATGTTTCTGGTACTTTGAAAGAAAATATTAATCAACTCTTTGTGACTTAGAGTTCTTTGAGATTTACCTTTCCCTCAACCTTTTTGAGGTTAAACCATCCGAGTGAAAAGAATTTGGGTTTCAGAATGAGAAAGACTATGCAAATCACGGTTCTGCCACATACAACCTTGACAATCTTGGGCAAGTTGTTTAAAATCTCTAAGACTTAGGTTCTTCTGATGAAAAATAGGGGGAATAGCAATAACGGAATTATAGTAAGGATTAAATGAGGTAAATACTTATATAAAAGAGCCAGGTAGACCCTCATAAAGGTTGGTGTTTTATAACATGGAATTCATTCCGTACTATATTTGGTTTTATAAACTAGATCAGCGGGTTGGATAGGCAGCAGATTATTCTCAATATAATAAGAGTTATAACAGCATCTAAATTCTGAACCCCTCCTATATTCCAGGGATTGTATTAGGTGTCTGACTGGCATGGTTAATCTCTTTAACCCTTATAACTAACATTAACAAAATGTTCTAACCATTTTGCTGATGAGAAAAGTGAAGTTTAGAAAAGTGAATTAACTCAATATCAAATGACCAGGATATAAACCCAGACACTCTATAGCCCTCATTTGGACTATTCCCAAGATTCTCATTAATATTCACACCAAAGAAAAATGGAAATGGGAGCAATTCAGATAAGGAGGGGAATTCCAAATCTGGCAACAGCAGAAAAAAAAAAAAAAAAAAAAAAAAAAAACCCCAAACATAAAAACAAAAGGACTATATATGTCTTCCTGGAAAAGATGTTCTGAGAGTATATGACTACTCATCACCTCCCAGCCTCTGTGGCTGCTTGTGCCATTTCTATAAAAGCCTGATTTGTAAAAAGAAATTTCACCTGTTGAATATCAGCTTGTCTGTTATATAACCCTTAGGGGCTGTGAAAACAATCTCATAACTATAAAATTTATTAACTTGAAAGATCAAATTTTTTTTACTAGATTTGGGGATCCACAGGTATTCCCACCACGTTCTATACAGTGGACAACATACTGAATAAGTCATAGAGAGTATCCTCTTCTCCATTTGCATTTTCATTGGTGGGGTATATTGTCTCCATTAAAAAAAGAAAAAAAGGAAAAATTCTTAAACCACAGATCAAATCTCTACCAACTTGCTTGATTTTGTAGCATATTATAACTTACAAAGATCTGTGACCCACCACTAAATTTACAATTAAATTCAAATTAAATGCTTTTGAGAGTTTTAAGAGCTTTATGAAATAATAAAACGATCTTTTGCATCTTGTTCTGTTGTAAAAATGAGTACTGATAACCACTGAATGGGTGATGACCTAAAGAAATTCTTGCCTCTCTATTTCCTAATATAAATAAACATGACTTTAAGTCCTAGTGAAAAGTCCTTCATTTTCTCTACAGATTTTTTAAAAATTTATCAGTCAAAATATTCATTTCCAAAGGTTGAGGTGGTGCTCCAAACTTTCAATATTTTAATTATTGCAATTCTTTATCTCATGTGAAATGAATTCCCATCTTAATTCATCTATCATAACAGATTAATTCTATAGATGGCACATACTGAGTCAATACTTGCCTTGATGATCTTTAAATTATCTATTATTTTCCCTTGTAATCATGTTTCCTACATGTTAATTCTAAGTTATAAAATATTGTCAAAACTTCAGTTGGAAGCCATGGAAAATCATCTATTAACAGAATACAAGAATGCAATTTTCTGTAAGCTCTCAAAATATGATTCTGTCATCTACCTATTTATCTATCTGTCTATCTATTCATTCCTTATTCTCATCATCTGAAAACAAATTTAGAAGCATGGTTGGTTGGCTAGAACAGTTGAGAAGGTAATTGAGGTATACCAGATTGCCAAGTGGAAAAAACACTGAAATAACTAATATGAAAGAAATGAAGAAATTCAACAGATTATTAAAAAACGAAGGGTGTATAACCATGCAACTCCATGGACAGTGACTACACATACAAGCAAATGAAAGCAGCTGACCACGTACCCACACACCTTGGCAGAGGTGCACTCCACACTCGTCGGCCGCCACCAAGACAGATGATCTCTGGCGTCCCTTCCAGACGATAACCTGATGAGCATGAGAAGGCCAGAATGTCACCAACCCCAAAGCTGAACCCAATTCGGTTACCATATTGAGGAATTCCAGGATCTTCACAAGGCTCCAGATTATACTCTGTAATTGGATGAAGAGAACAAAGAAAATGTTAGTAGTAACCTTTAAGGGTATATCCCTATTATTTGCTAAATGGATGCTTTTAGGGGCAGCCATACATTTTAAAATTTACTATATGTAAAATTATGGGTATATGCTGATGGCACACATAATTTTCTTCTTTTGTGAAAGGTCTACTAATTTAATGAATACTCTTATGTGTGAAATTCAATACAGGTGAGAAAATGTCACTTTCTGAGTGACACCTTGAAAATGTAGCTATTTATCTTGTAGTTTTTCTTCTGCATTAGAAATATTTCCATTTCATAGATTTTTGACTTATAATAATGGCATAATAGATTCATATTTTCAAATGCAAAATGCCATTTAGAATGAAATGATTTGCATTTTGAAATGACTTTTACTTAATGGTTATAGTCTAAATGACAAAGGTTCTTGTGCCTCTAGTATACAAGAAATTCAATTCATCCATATTCTGAAGAACATGTCACTTCAGATGCAAGGCTTTACGTAAGACTGAAGGGCCCATAAACTGAAAATTGTAATTATAGATTTATACAAGAAAACTTCCTCAAGCAATGAATGAGCATCATGAAAATGGTTAAACGCTCTTCAGGGTATGAGAGAGTAGAGTTAATTAAACAACATTATAATTTTTTATTTATTTTATTTTTTTTAGTTATTTATTTTTGCAGTATGTGGGCCTCTCACTGCCATGGCCTCTCCTGCCGCAGAGCACAGGCTCCAGACGCGCAGGCCCAGTGGCCATGGCCCACGGGCCCAGCCGCTCTGCGGCATGCGGGATCCTCCTGGACCGGGGCACGAACCCACATCCCCCACATCGGCAGGCAGACTCCCACTGCGCCACCAGGGAAGCCCTATAATTTATATATAGTCCTAAGAAGAAGTCGCTTATCTAAAAATATTTCCAGAGCACATGCTTAGTATGTAATTGCAGTGGAGAACAACAGGGATTGTTTCATATTGATGAGCTTTTATTTTATTGTTTAAAAAACTTATTTGGATATACTTCTAACATTCTAGGTTAAAATTGATTATGCTCATTTGCTATTCACTATGAAATACTTTAATTATTTTAGAAGACAAGTATTTTCATGTAAATACTAGAATAACTGTTGAAGGATGAGGTTAGTATTTTTATGATTTTATTTATATAAATTATATATTATTTATAAAATTATGTATAATTGTAATATTATAAATTTAATGTTAGTAGATTGGCATAAGATTTACTTATTAATTTGTTTCTGTATTCTCTTTCACTACTCCATTTAACTAGAAAGTAGAACTAATAAGAATACATTTTTATTCACTTTGGTCTTATAAGTTTTTCCTGTAATCCAAGTTATAATGTTGCCTACAGATGAGGTTACTCTAGAATAAAAGAATAACCATATTAACTTGTTTCTATATCATCTAGTTGCAAATGAATAAATTAAGTTTGTCTTAATCTTGGCCTATAAACTATGCCTTTTTCAGAAACACAAAACTAGGATATCACTGGTTTAACTAACATTTCATTTATGGCCTAATTGAAACTTTAAATATATGTATGAATTTCCATTTTAAGTTCAACTGGCATTTTAGCTAGTTTTTCTCTGTTAGAATTCTGCAGGATGCAAGTTAAAGAAATGTATTTATTGTATTTCTATTAATTTTTTTAGTGAATTGATTTATTTTTTGCTACTGTTTAAAGGTTCCCTTTAATATATTACTATAGACAATCTTCAAGGCATTTCAAAGTTTCATTAAAATTTGTTGGCAGATAATTTCTTTGTTTTCTTCTTTTTTTCTTTTCTCTTTTTTCTCTCTCTGTTTTGTCATACATAACAAAAGTTATGCTCATACTTTTAAAAATCTGATTTTTAAACTTGTTTTCTTACCAGAGAATGTAATATTGAATCCTTCATATGATATTGAAAAATCTGAAATGAAGCGCAACTGAGCCCTGAAATTTCCATAGAGACCAGCATTGATTGTTGAAGGAAGTTCTGAACCAGTCAGGCGTGCCAGTGGTTGGGTAAAACTACCATTCTCTGTGATCAGTAAGTAGTCATGATGGTCTTCCAAATGAAAGGTGTGAAAATTGAACTGCACACCTATTAAGGAAAAAATGAAAATTAGACTTATAAACTATATCAGTAAAATACATAGTTACCAAACTAACAAAAATCAGAACTCTTCTTACAATTGATTTCTCTGAAAATGAAAGGCACTGCTATAAAATATTCTAAATGTATAGTATAATATCTTTCTTTTGTTTGGGTTTTTTTCTGTTTGTTTTCTTTAGCTTCTATACAATAAATCATGTCTTAGAAACTACTTGGAAATAAAAATTTTAAATTAATGCCTAAAAAGAAATCACACAAGTTTTCTAAAAATTTCAAAGAAAATGTATATCCTTTATTTAAAATAGAAGTGCTTTGGCAAAAGTAACCACTCACTCAACTTCTAATAGGATAGGCTAGTTTGACTACTTTTCTTTGTAGTTTATATAATGGATTCATACAATGTATGCTCTTTTGGGACTGAGTTCTTATACTCAACATTAAGTGTGTGAGATTTATCTCTACTTTTGTGTGTGGCTGTAAGTTATTTATTTTTAGTGATCCATTTCATTTTGTGAATAAAACACATTGATTTATCTGTTCAAAAGTTGATGGTCATTTAGATAGTTTGTATTTTAGCACCAAATGCAGATGGTGCTGCTGTGAGCATTCAAGTATGACTTTTGAAGAACATATGTATTTATTTCTGTTGGATAGATATCTAGGAGTAGAATTACTGGCTCATGTGAAATAAATATACATGTATATGTATACATTTATATATTTCAGCTTTAATAGATACTACTTTACAAAGTGGCTCAGCCAATTTATATTTCCATCAACAAATCCAATTGCTCTGTATCTTCACCAATACTTGAAAGTTTTTTATTTTTTCATTTGTTCTGTCCTGGTGAGTATGGTATGCCATTGCACTGTGGTCTCATGTGAGAGTTTAATGAGATTATCTCAAATGCATGTGAAAGGCTAACAATCACACACACAGACACACACACACCATACTGCATGTAAGATACCAAATGGAATAAAGGATGATACCACATTCATCTTTCTCTTGAAGTGTTTAATAAATTTGCTTACTTGATCTAAAAGAATCACCAAAATCTTCAGTAAACAATCCAAAAGCCCAGAGTATGATAAAGTAACATTCTCTAACATTATTCATCAACTTTATAGTTCCAAATGCTGGAGAGTCTTGGAGTCCTCATTGCTTTTTTTTTAATTGAAGTATAGTTGATTTACAAAGTTGTACTAGTTTCAGGTATACAGCAAAGTGATTCAGTATATCTGAATATATATATATATATATATATATATATATATATATATATATATATATATTCTTTTTCACGTATTTTTCCATTATAGATTATTACAAGATACTGAATATAGTTCCCTGCGCTATACAGTGAGTCCTTGTTGCTTATTTTTTTATATATAGTAGTGTGTATATGTTAATCCCAAGCTCCTAATTTACCTCGTTTGTTAAAAAAACAAAAAGTGACATAAAATGAGATTAAAACAAATACACCAAAACGTAAGCAATGATAAGATGAGTTATTATCACATAATGGGTCAGTGATTTCAATTTGGAAAATATTTGAAATGTACAATGATACTATTTTAATTCTTTTTCAAAATGTAACACTTTTTTTTTCTCTCTCTCTCCACAATGAGCTTTTTTTAGGAGGGGTCCAGAAATTAAGTCAGTCTTTCAAATGTTCTTCAGTGTAAGTGTGGTAATTGGCACTAGACAGATGTAAATAAGAATGAGGTGTCAATGTGGCAAGGAGAAGATGCTTTGCCATCTAGATTAACTATCTAAGTTTACAAAATAATGAATGGAAATTCAGATTAAGTCAATTTGATTTCGATCAGAGACTAAAAGTAAGAAAAACTAGGCAGGTAATACAAGAACAGATGGAAAAAAATAAGAAAAAAAACATTATGCATGTTTTTCTTAGAAAAATGTGGTTGTTCTGATATGCACTGAATTAATACTTGGGAAAATTAAAAATTCTGTTAGATAGTGGTGCTAATAAACCCATTGTCAAATATTACATACATAGTCTTTCTGAGACACACTTTCTCCATTTGAAAAATGGGGTTCTAATAGGTTTGTCTTGAAGTTTAAATGAGACAACATAGGGGATGACTTGGCACAGTGCTTTCACAGAGGAAGTACTCAGCAATCGTTAGCTATCGTTATTGTTTAATCCTTCAACATGAAAGTAAATTGGTTTCATGTCACTCTGTCCTAGTCAGCTACTTTATAAAAGTAAGCCTCTGTTTATCAGATTACAGTTTAAGCAATAAAATCTGTTTTCACTGCAGCAAAACAATTTAAAACCTTCTGCTGAAGGTCAATTAATCCAAATAAGAATATGATACTAAGAACCTACTATATTATAGGCATTATGGAATATAAAAAATTAGAAGATTGTAAATAACTCATGGTCTATCTGAGGGAAAAAGATACATAAAATAAAAATTCAAACATTATGCTAAGTGCTATAAAAGTGATTAATGTGAGTCAATATAGGAGCATAGAAATAGAGGTAGTTTGTCAAAGGTATCAGCAGAGGCTTCTGAAGGCAATGACCTTCAAAAGTGAACAGATGTTTGTGGAAGAGCAACCCTGGAATAGACATTTCAGGAAGAAGAAGTGGACAGGCAAAGACATAAAATCTTAATAGGGCAATGGGTGTTGAAGAATAGTGAGAAAAAATCAGTGATCTCAACATCATAGTACCTTCTCATATAAGTGATAATTCAAGAAGCCTTATGAAGGCAATTTTTGTTACAGAAATATAAGAAAAAACTTGGGCTTGAAGTCAAAATATCATGAATATCTAGGTGTTAGTCATGACACTAACTATGACCTTGAGGGGGTGACATATTGACACATGTGTGCACGTGCATGTGCGCATCTGTGTGTGCTGGGTGAGAGGTTAAATTATATTACCTTGACAATTTCTCCAAACTTTAAGAGATTATCCTTCACATAACTTTGGCTACACTTTGGAATAGTTGTACTTCTAAACAATTTTGTTGGCTTGTAAAAGAAAAGCATATAATCTGCATTTCTTGCCATGTAAATACAGATTTAATTAACACTTGCAATCTGTGAAGATGCAAAACCTTAAGTGTTAATTAAACCTCTATTTACATAGCAAGTAGTACCTAGCCCTCCATTTTCTTGTATAATGTAAGGAAGCTTATTTTAAACTCCATTAATCCACTACACACTGAAATAGTAATAACACTGGGTGCTTTGGTTAACTTCCAGCAGAGTCTTCCATTATGGAGAACAACAAAAACAACAGTTTACAAAGTATTCTACCTCATTCCTGCTGTACAATACTAGAATACTCATTTTAACAGCATTTTTTTCTCAATTATATTTAATTTCATTAAAATAACAATCCTTATATAATCCTCACTGTCAATAAAAGGATGTATAATTTTAATAAAGGCAAACTTCATTTGTATCTCAAATATTCTATCAGAACTGCAGATATATCTCACATAGTTGAACAGGAGTATAAAAATACATTGTGTAAAAAACACAATGAATTCAAATTATTAAATAAAGCTTTAATTTTTAAAATTGTAATATCATCTTCTCATTGCTAGGATTTTGTGGGTGGGGTTATTTTAGATCTTCTATAGTAAAGTTAATAAGTACAATGTAATAGTAAAAACCAATAAGAATAATATAAGAATAGAGCTAAAACAAAAACCACTTCTCCAAAGCAGCTTTTATCATGAATAAATTAACTCTTTTTAAAAAGATTAGCATGTAGATTTTTTCAGGTAAATAATTTTCATCCATTTTCGTTTTGCTATATTAGAATGCCCATTTTCCCAGTGTCAAGTTTTCGCCTTAACCACTTATATTGTTAATATACTATCTTGGTTGTATTGCATGAATGAACCATACTTAGTACTACAAGGAATGTCATTTATTTGTTCAAAGGACATTTATTAACATCTACCATATGCACAGTGCAATTTTATACTCTCATTCAATTATGTCAGATATAACTGCAGTTCTGACAGAAAATTTGAGACAGATATTTCTAGAATTGTTATAAATTTACACAGGAAATATAGTCATAATAAATGATCATAAACATTTTTAAAACGAGTGTATATAAACATGTACTGTTTGCTTTACAATTGGTTCAGCACTTCAGAGTATCTTCCTATTCCCCTTTGAACTTTTGAAATCAACCCACTGTGCCAGAGACAAAAGCCATCCTGTTTGAGATTCTGTTGATTTGAAAATTCCAAATAACATTAGTTTAATATATCAAAAGAAAATAAATATCTCATATTACCATTCTGACAAAAACATGAGTAAAATATTATAGAAAAGTAAATATAATCCTCTGCTGCAGTTACTTAAATTGAATTTTGTGTTAGCATATTTTAGTACTGATCTGGTTTTGCTCATGCAAAATGACATTGTAAAGGACAATGAAATAAAAATAGATGCAATGAAAATTCAGAAGATAACCCATTATAATTGTATGAGGCAAATTACCTTTTCCATGGGTTACATCAACAGTCCACGTACAATTCAGAGAATTTGGATAAAATTCCGGGTAACCAGGTGATAAGATTGTTCCACTAGGCCCTCTAACATCTCCTCCACATAATGCTGAAAATACAAAGAAATGCAGTCATCTGATTAGGCATAGTTAGAGAGGCAGAGGCTGAACAAATCTCTCTTAAAATAGAATGAGTCTGATTATTTTTGCTTAAGTTACTTCCTGGTAATAACAGCAATGTGTAAAGACCTCTTCCAATACTAAGAAATCATGTCGTCCTTTGCAGCAGCACTAGATAAGAAAAAGATATGTAATAGTATCTGAGAATTAATACTGGCCCCAGGAGAATTTAGCTCAACTTCCCACATTTGCATTTGAAGTACATACTAATCTTACACATTTCTAATTATAAGCAACATTTGCATAAATTGGTTGTAAATTAAACATGAGTAATTAATTCTTTAATAGTCCCTCTTTTACTAAGCTTTAAGAAAACAAATTGTTAATTATACAAAATTATTTATTTTAGATTCCTAAAGGGATATATGTCATTCTTCATTGAATTCTTTTTAAAACGGTGAAGTAAACTGAAATTTTGAAGGCTGCTTCTGCACTTGTACATTTCTCTGGGAAATATCATGAACAAAAAGGGTTTTCCGAGAGGATACTGATTTTTAAGTAAATACTCCAAGATAATAAAAATAAATAAATGTTTATGAACTGAGGTCAAAGAAATTGAAATTTAATTCAATGCTCATTTACTCTAGAATAAATGACAGTTTACAATGCCTTCTACCATCAGTGGTTATGATATGACAGATAATTTTACCAGTATTAAAAATTAAAGGAAACAAAGATATAGTCAGGTAAGAATGTACATTCTCGTGGAAGCAGAGAAAAGTTGACTCCTTATTCTATTCCACTTGGAGATGTCTACTCTCTTGGACATGGGCAACATGGGTAAGGGCAGTAAGAACTGTGAATGCATCATACAGCCTTATCTGCTCTGATCCTTGCTCAACTTCCCTGGGATACCAGAAAAGTGAGTTTTGGCTTTATTGTCTTCCATGATTTCTTCCAAGTAGCAACACTGAGAACGAAGAGTTGAGGCAATCTGGCTGCTATTCTACACTGACCTGACTAGAAATTGTAAATCTGCAGTTCCTAGAAGTATTTAAGCAGGCTTAGATTTACATAAATATACACGCAATTAAAAATCACTCTTGGGGCTTCCATGGTGGCGCAGTGGTTAAGAATCCACCTGCCAATGCAAGGGACACGGGTTCGAGCCCTGGTTCGGGAAGGTCCCACATGCTGTGGAGCAACTAAGCCCATGTGTCACAACTACTGAGCCTGTGCTCTAGAGCCCGCAAGCCATAACTACTGAGCCCACGTGCTACAACTACTGAAGCTCCTGCGCCTAGAGCCTGTGCTCTGCAACAAAAGAAGCCACGCAGTCAGAAGCCTGTGCACCACAACAAAGAGTAGCCTCCGTTCACTGCAACTAGAGAAAGCCCACGCACAGCTACAAAGACCCAACACAGCCAAAAATTAATTAATTAATTAATTTAAAAAAAAACAACCAAAAACAGAACACTCTTCCCTTTGTTACTTCTTTTACTTCACCAAGGAATAAAAGAAGTTCTTGACTAGTACCTCACTTGAAGTTGTCTTATAGGCCACCTTCTTGAGACCAAGATAAGCCTATGCTTCCAATTTCATTTATTATTAAGACATTTACAATAATATTCACGGTCTGGAAGCCTAGGCTCCTGTTTAGAGCCTGCACAGACCTTTATTGGTGATTATTCTTACTGAAACATTCAATTTTTGTTCAATTAAAAAAAAAAGCCTCATTGTACTTTTGTGATCAAGTTAAGGGCTAGGTATATCATTTCCATTGTATCTTGCTGATAATGGTGGTGCTAAGTTGACCTTTTTAAAATTTTCCTTGTGATTCATTCTGCTTCTTGTCAGAGAACTGTTTATTATTTCATTAGATTATTTTTACAAACAATAATTTGTTCCTAATACACTATATTTCATTTTATTCTCCATTGTGAGAGTCCAACAAAAAACACCTCACAATACAACATGCTATGAATTTGTTGAGTGAAATGTAATGAATGAAAATGCTCTACTGGATTAAAACCTACAATCTCTATTGAAAGGAGTATGTTTCATATAGCAAGAGTAAAAATCAGTGAGCAGAAGCATTAAAATTAAGAGAGTTGAATTATTTAATTAAACACAAAAAAATAACAGAAAAGAGAAATGTGAAGTTTTAGAAAGTACATCAGACATGTGCTACTGTGCATGCATGTGTGTGTATTTTGTGGGTGTACCAGTTGTAGAGGGAACGCTCTTCTATTCATCAACATTCTTTCAAATAAAGCTACTTTTAAAACATCCTTCTTTCTGTACGTAGCTAATTTCTTAGAAATTTGCTGTCTGCAAGCTGCACCTACCATATGTGTTGAAGGTGGGCGTTAAATGAACATTCTGCAGGTAAATGAATAAAGTTCAGTAACCATAACACATTAAAATGTTTAGGAGAATGGTCAGTAACTCATATATTATTAATGAAAATTTATATTGTTACTTAGATTATAATCAGATGACAAAATATAGAGTGCATTTTTATGACACAGTAGAAATTTCTATTATTTGAGAATATTAGTATTGGATAAAGGCCTTGAAAGGAACTGCCTTAACTGACAGAATTTCACAGTAAATAATGGGAAAGAATGTGATTAAGTCTCTTTCTCTTCTTTTTAATTTTTTTTGAAAGATGAAACTGAAAATATGAAAATACTTTTACTTTACTTCGTAATAAAACAGGATAAAATTGCAAATACTCACTCGTTTTTAGCAAAAACAAGACCACTCATATTGAACTTGCAATGTGACTGGTACTACTCTGAAGACTTTTATTTTTATTAACTCAATTAACCGCATAACAACCCTATGAGAAAAGTACTATAATTATTCACAGTTTACAGATGAGAAAGCAGGCACAGAGAGAACTCAAGCAGTCTAGTTCCTGAGTCCATAACCTTAAGTTGACTCAAATCAAGAGCTGATTTTTTTTCCCACATTACAAGTTTTTTTTCTACAAAAAAGTACTGTAGCGAACTATGATGTCCTTCACATGTTTGACTTTTTGGTATTCTACTTCAAATGATCAATCTATATAAACATTATTCAAAGGTATCATTCATTTACTCAGATTCATTTAATACTTTCATCTTCAAATCACTCTCTCTTTAAACACCTCAAAGTTAAATGTGTCAATATACTTGTCTATGTTCTTATCTTTAATTGATTTATATTTTATAGATTCTCATTTGTCAATGGCTTTGTGTGTGATTAAAACAATCTGCCATCATCATCAGCAGCAGCATTTTCATCAACCTAATGAAATCTTTCATCTTTCTAAATGAGATCATTTTACACTGCAAATATTTAGAATAGTATTTGCTTTATATTATTGGCTTTTTGAACAATCACAAAAATTTAGCTACATGTGCATTGATATAATGCACAGTGATAGATGCTAATGCAAGTGCGAGTTGTCTTAATTTCTTAATTGGTTAATTTATTACTTCATATTCTCTCAATATGATGATGCTTGCTTCTCTTAAAAGGTCCCTTCCTGTTAATGCCAATAAGTGTAAGAGGAAATCAAAGAAACAATTAGAATCAATCATGAGAGGCCTAAATGTTAAGATGAATAAAAAAAGAAGTTTTATAAGTGAGATTTTTTTTTCAGGTAGAAAATGGAACTCAAACACATTGTAAAATACACAGTGGTATAGAAACTATTAAGAAAAATTTTCCAAGAATATTTTTTAAAGAAATGCTGAGAATTAACTCAGTTCAACAGAATATATGACCATTCATAGAGTAAACTTCATTAGAATAAGAATATCGAAAAAGGATGCCATGGATCTCCTGTCTTATCCTTTATATCCCCTCTTCTGAAGGAATTCCAATTTATCGCAATAACCTTGCTAGCTGATGCCATATGTGTTTAGGGATACAAACACTTCTGTAACAGGCACAATAGATTTATATGTTCTTGTGAATGGAAGATAGACAAATTATATATCAAATGAATCCTTGAAACACTGCAGAGAATTAAGGGAGCAACAAAATAAACATGAAAAAACAGTTACTTTATGTTAGAGCAAACAGCTGGCAAAGAAGAGCATCTAAAAGGACAAAGATCATAGCACAAAAAAGTCACAACAGTAGCCCAAAATATGAGCTGAGAGTAATTAGACATATTGTATATGTCTCTACCATAATCTTGGCTATTAGCTTCTTTTTCTCCTTGACTTTTTCCACATATGGTCACTACCTGGTCACATGATAAGAATCAAAGTTTTAAAATAGTGAAGTTTCCTCAAAAGCCAAGCCCTTGAATGTAATTGCCCAAACTCAGAAAATTACACCTTGCACTTGGTAGAGATACATACTTGGCAATTGCTAAGTTGTCTATAACTAGAACAGATTGTTTCTAGACCATTATCAATCAAACCACTTTGAGTATTGCAATGCAGTAAGGAAATAGCTACCTATTACAAATCCCATTATGATTTTTTGTTTGTTTTTAACCTCAAATCTGTTCTTTTCTTATTTCTAGGTCTGTTTACTTTGAACTGTTTACCCTTATCTGAGACTATTTATTACTTGAGTTCTATGCACCATGCAGACTTGAATTCTTGGATCCTAAATATCAATCCATGTACTCTCTTGCTATGTTAGTCTATGTACTCAACTCTGTCAATAATATGGAAGAAATAAGGGAAATGATAAAGTTTAAGTACATTCAGTTCAATTTTGGGTTCTGCCATTAATCACTTAGGTGACACAGATAATCATGTAATCTCTTTAGTTCTAAAGTTCCCCCCAAATAAGATGGCTATATTGTTTATCAAACAAAATGGGATAAATAATTTGAGGGGAAAATTAGAGTGCCAAGAGAAAGAGTGAAAACAAGGCTTGTCTTAGGCAATTCACGACATGTGGTCTACCTATCTATTTATCAAATAGGGTAGCTATCTTAATTAACAATGTCTAGTTTCTGAAGGGTAGAATCATACCTGGTACATGACCTCAACTTTACCTGTAGTACTCATAAAAACTTTATGTCCCCAGTACACAGAAAACATCTCTTGGCGTGGCTTCTGATATATATGCTGCCCTTGACACTTGTTGGCCAAAGCAGAATGTTATTCTGGTTTTTCCTGTCTGACCTTCTCTAGAGCCATTCAAATCTCAGTTCTATGAAAAACACTGGAGAGATATTAAAGGGTGAGATCTAATCAAAGTGGCTAGTAAAACATGCTGTTTCGTTCTGTTTAAAATCTAACCTCTTATGTTTAGGAGATGTCTTTTAAAAATGTATGTTATAGGAAAAAGAACAACACATGGTTCTTGACCTCAAGAATATAATAAGGAAAACAAGAAAATGAGTATAACTACTATCTACTCCACTAGCTCAAGGAGAACACATAATGTTTGTTCATGCTCCACAATATTTCTTTAGTGCCTACACAGTATAATTAACAAATATTGATTTAATGGATCAATAGGTGGCAATAAGGTAGCAAAAAGTCCCATAACAAGTAGAGAACTACAGGGTCTAGGAAAAGTTGAGATTTTGCCCAGATGCTTTATCCAAGGAAAGCATAATCAAGTCACTGAGTTGTAAGGTACAACATGATAAGCATAATGAGTGCTTCTGCATGTCATACATGGAAGTTGTTAAGAGGGTAAATCCTAAGAGCTCTCATCTCAAGGAAAAACTTTGTTTCTATTTCTTTAATTTTGTATTCTGTATGTGATGGTGGATGTTCACTAAACTTATTGTGATAATCATTTCATGATGTGTGTAAGTCAACTCATTATTGCTGTACATGTTAAACTTATACAGTGCTAGATGTCAATTATATCTCAATAAAATTGGAAGAAAAATATATATAAAAAAGATTAAGTTGGAGACAAATTAACAACAACAAAAAAAGATTGACTAGGAGTTTGGTAAAAATAGTGTTGGAAAGGGCTAGGACATTATAGTGGAAAGGAAAAACACTGATAAAGGCAAAGGGCAGAAAATAAAAATGCAAAATCAAAATAAAGTAAGTATTCCCAAAAGGCTGGAAAGAATAGTCTGCTCATTCTTTCACTGAACTCAGATTTATTGAGCACCAACTGTGTGACAGGAACTGAACTATTCTTGGCACTGAGGACATAACAGTGAACAAAGTCCCTGCCATATAGAACTTACATTTTGAAAACAAAAACAAACAAAAAAAGCAGACAACAAATACATAATGTTAGAGAGTGGTAAATACTATGATGGAAAATATAAGTGGCCTGACAGGTATTACTCTTTTATGGGGAGTTGTCAGTGATATGACTTCTAAGTGGAGACTGAGTGAATTTAGGAAGAAGGACATGTGACTACATGAATCCTATTTCAGGAAGAAGGAAAAAATGAGAGGGGGGTTGGAAGGATGGAATGGGAGGAATGAGGGAAGGTTCTCAACATTTGAAAAAAAACAGAGACCTGTGTAGCTGGAGTGCAGTGGCATGAATGAGGGAGAAACTTGTGAAAGATGAGGCATGGGAGGTAGTCAGGGCCCAGATTACTTGGGGGCAGTTAGGTCATGCAAAAGTTTTTGGATTTTGTTCTTCTTGGGATGCTAAGTGCTAGAAGATTCTGGGCAGGGGAGTGCCCTGATCTGCCTTAACTTATAAAATAATTACTCTGGTTGCTTTCTGAAGAGTAGACCTAAGAGATCAAAGGGAAAGTAAAGAGACCCCTCAAGAAATGCATGGTGAAAGATAAGATAACAAATTTACTAAATAACGTAGAATCTAACTGAATCATTTCTCACTTGAGGTTCAAGATTCAAGGTTTCAATAATGAAACAAGATAAATTTAGTAAGATCATTTTTTTTTACTCAGAAACCTAAGTACACAAAAATAGAATTGAATTAAAAGTATTTGTCCATATAACATGTTAGATAAAAAAAAGTCCTATTTTTCAGTCACATATTCCAAGGAGTAAAGAATATCCATAAACTATTTAAACAGCTATATGTATGTTTTATACAAAATTCTTAAACATGTGGCATCACTGAGGAAAGAATAACAAATCTACAATTGTACTCTTCATTTTAAAGAATCTTAGTACTTTACTATTGCAGAAAATGTGGGCAGGAGGCCGTGTAATAGTAGACTTGTGCACAGGATCTGGATCAAGGCTGCCTGAGTTTCAATCCTGATTCTGCCATTAACTAGTGGGATGACACAGGGCAACGTACTCAATCTCTGTTTGCCTTAATTTTCTCATCTGTTAAGTGGTGATCATAATGGCACTTACCTCATAGAGTTATTTTGATAAAACAAGTTAATATACCTAAAGCACCTATAGCAGTACCAGCACATGGTAAACCCTCATTAAACGTTAGCTATTATTATCATCACCAACCCTCACTGACTAGTGTGCTTTGTGAATCAATTAACTATGGGCTATGAAGAAACTATAAGAGCTGATGTGTATAAAAGTGAGGCATGCTGTACCTTGAGTATCCAGGCAATCTAGGCCAATGGAGGTTATACTCTTGGATCTGGAAAATCAATTCTGTTTATTCACTTCTCCTCCCTTTAACCCCAGGAAGTTTAGATTAGCTGCCTCTGGGGAAAAAGTTTAAACTGAAGGAAAGACGTAATCAAATCAGTTTACTAGTTATAAGTAGTTGAGTTCAGTTAATTTTAGAGGATTTATACAAAGCTCAGACATTCAAGAAATGAATATAATTTAGCCCTTGTCCAGTTATGCTCAGAATGAAATGGGGATACAAAAGAGGAGGACACATGGTTAAGAATCATGAATTCCATGATTAATAATTTGGACTTTCATTCCTAGGAAACAGAGAGCCATTCAGCATTTTTTGACATGGGATAGAGCATGAAATACACTTAGTGTGAAGAAAGGAGGTTAGATTGAAGTAGTTGGATATTGAATTTAGGGTTGATTGCAGTTGCATTGACAAGAGATGATGACGACCTATGCTGCTCCTAGGAAAACTAGATACACTCACTTTTATTATTAATAATATTTAAGCATGCTGGTATACTTGGACATTATTTTTATTCTCCTGCTTCTTCTGATAACATTGCCACCACACCTTTTTACTTTGGTGAATTTACTCATGCCAATCATGTGGCTTCACCAGGACCTGACAAACATAGTACCTTTACACCACAATCATTTGTCTCCAACCACAAGGATGGATGGACACATGACCTGGAGAAAGCCAATCGTAAAGTGTGCTTCTCCTTTTCTACAGTTACGAGTATAATTATGGACTGATCAGAGACATTTCCTGGGATTTTTCTAATTAGAATAACAAGGAAGAACTCTCATTCTCCTCTGATCCTGGAAATATGAGGTTACATGTTTCCATCTTCATGAGAGTGTATTCTCCACTTCCAATTTCCCATATGGAAAAAGCCTGGCTGCAGTTAAAGAGAATGATGCCAACAGAGAGAGAAAAGCCAAGATGGAAATGGAGATATCCTTGAAAATGTTTGAATTCATGATTATAAGTAGCAATGAGAAGTATGCCACCCATACCTTTTCTAAGTTTGAAACTTTGAACAACAAATTCTGTTTTCATTTTTTAAAATCAGTTAGAGTTGGGTTTCTGTCACTTACAACCACAAGAACTCTATTACAAATGGTATTGTACCAAATACAGGGAGGAAGTGTTGATGATTCTTTTAAACCTCATTATAAAAACAAATTGACTGGGCTTCCCTGGTGGTGCAGTGGTTAAAAATCCACCTGCCAATGCAGGTGACATGGGTTTGAGCCCTGGTCCTGGAGGATCCCACATGCCGCAGAGCAACTAAGCCCGTGCACCACAACTATTGAGCCTGTGCTCTAGAGCCCGCGAGCCACAACTACTGAGCCTATGTGCCACAACTACTGAGACTTTGTGCCACAACTACTGAAGCCTGCGCTTAGAGCTCATGCTCTGCAACAAGAGAAGTCACCACGATGAGAAGCCTGTGCACCTCAACGAAGAGTAGCCGCTGCTCACTGCAACTAGAGAAAGCTTGCATGCAGCAACGAGGACCCAACACAGCCAAATATAAATGAATTAAATAAATAAATAAACAAACAAACAAAGAAGCAAAGAAACAAATTGACCTAAAGCTGTTACAGAAAAATGATGGCACTGACAGTATTTGAAAATTTAATTATGAAATGACAAATGTAATCTTCCACTTGGCAAAAGAATAAAAGTTAGGAATAGTGTTATAAATAAAAATTAAAGCCCAGAACTAAATAATGAATAGATTTACATTATGTGTGTTTTTATAAAGCAAGTGTGCAAGCACTTCCCAATCATAGGAAAACAGCTTCTTTCACTGTATTTTCATATGTGTTTTCTGAAAAATGAAGGATTGCTGATTTAGTCTCCACAGAAACAAAGAAGAGGTAAGGACACTGGTATAATATTTTCTATAACCAGGGGCTTGCCACCACAGGGCAGTCTGGTACATTGCCACAGTGCTGCGTAGCTAGGCAAAATTTGGACTAGTACATGTTGCCTTTCAGACAGGAGGTAAATTCTCTATCTCTTCATTGCATTCATCTGACAACAACATGACACTTTCAATGCTATTATTTCAAGGACCTGAAGCACACAATGGGCACCTAAAATGGTTACCTCAACATATTTTAAAAATACATATAGCATCCTTAGGCATGGGGTAAGTTTGGCTGATTATCAATATTCATTCTTTTGTTTCTTTATTAATGGTTTGATAACATAAAATTGGCAGACTTCAAGATATTCTTTTAAACATATGAAATATTTAGATTTATGTTCAGCCTCACATTTTACAAGATTATGTTGATTTTTTTTTTTTGGTTTATAAATCAGTTTATTTTGCATATTGAATGAATTCTTACCATCACATGTTGGAAGGGGATGACTCCACCAGTGGTTTTTCTCACAAAGAAGGGGCTCTTCATGGCTCAGCCTGTATCCTGGGTCACAACTAAATGAAACAGTAGATCCGATGGAGAAATCATGACCATAGCGATGACCATGTACAGGTATGCCAGGGTCCAAGCAAGAATAGGTGTTCACTGTAACACCTGGAAAACAAAGGGAATATGAAAAAGAGTAAGCTTGATGAGAGTCAAATCACTGAAAATGATTCTCATTCCTTCAAACAATTGTGAGTGGTAATTTTTACAAATAAATTAATGTGCCCACAGCTTTACTTAAAAATTAGCAGTTTATTTAACAAATTTTTTGACATTTCCTACCCACAAGGACCAAAAAATCAGACCATTAGTTATATAAAAACTTGAAAATATACAATTATCTATCAAACTTTGTATTATAAATTATATATATATACAAATATACAATAATAATCATAGCAATAATTAATGTTTGAACTTATTATATTCCAGGTACAACTCTAAAATGTTTGCAAAATTTGCCTCATTTGGTCATTAAAATAATTCTATGGAATAAGTTTTATCATTAAAACTCCATTTGATTGCTTTAGGAGGCTCTAAATATGTCTTCAGAGATTGGTATCTGTGTCTATGGATTTGTTTTGCATCCATTTATCATTGTCTTGTTTTATGTAATATTTAGACATCCTAGAAACATGATTACATCTGTATTTCAAGAAATACAACATAATAAACCCCCTTGGGGTTGGGGGATTGTACTAAAACAAAAAAAGGAAACTCTATTCTGTGTTATTTTAATTATTTTAATGTGTTTTGTAAACGATAAATAATCTTATCTTATTGGTACAGTTTTTGTAATCTTCCTGTTTTGAGAGGAAGACATAAGGGGTAAAAGTGCCCAAGACAGGGAATAAAATAAAATTCTAGAGTGCAATCACTGGTAGCATTGCAAGAAATCCTTCCCATAAAATTTTGGTTCAACTGGAGAGATCGAGTTTTCTCTTTTAATGGATTCTATTAAAATAAAAATAGAAATTCACCAAACACAAAATACATTTTTAATGTTTTAAGTAGTATAATAATTAAAGTTTTACTCTGCTGATTTTGAGGTATGTGAATGATTCATGTAAAGAAGATAGTTTGGTTCCCTTCAGCTTGAGAAACTTATTAAGAAAGTGTCAACAGAAAAGGTGTTTTATTTGTTTTCTTGGTAAGAAAGGGTTTGAGATGTTATTAAGTAAACCAGAAGACTAATTAGAATAAAAATGAAAGAAAATGATCTTTTGTAAACAAATGTAAATTGAAAATCATTGCCTCCTGGCCAGATTTGACCAAAATCAATGTCTGTTGTGCCTCTCATCAACCTCAGCATTTCTTAGCCTCCACTCTGCCATTTAGGCACTAGCCCTCAATAATAACTTGGACTATTTCACCAGGGCCTATAAGTGACAAACTTGCTGTCTGTAATAAAGACTCTGCCTTAGATAAACTGTTTAGGCTCCTCCAAGTCCTTCTTATGATTAGGTCTGGCCCTTGGGCTCTGTCCTTGGCCCACTTAGTTCAGTTTTAGCAAGAATCTGAACTAAATCTGCTGGGTCAGTTTATTGAAAATCCCCACACTTTTTTTTTTTTTTTTTTTTGCGGTATGCGGGCCTCTCACTGTTGTGGCCTCTCCCTTTCCGGAGCACAGACTCCGGACGCGCAGGCTCAGCGGCCATGGCTCACGGGCCCAGCCGCTCCGCGGCTTGTGGGATCTTCCTGGACCGGGGCACGAACCCGCGCCCCCTGCATCGGCAGGTGGACTCTCAACCACTGCGCCACCAGGGAAGCCCAAAAATCCCCACACTTTTAATAACACTTTGCATGATGGTTTAACTTAATCCTTAAAATAATCCTGTGTCTGAGAACATGATTAGGACTACATACCTTGGTTGAAGTGGGACTGAATGTGATATGTCGGACATAGGATAGAACAATGGACAAAACGAAAAAGGTGTCTGCCCATTCTAGCATATTGATACAAATTAATTGCTAGTGAAGATTAATTTTGAAATAGATTTTTTAAAAAAAATGACTACTCTGACTCAGCTTTAACTAATAAATGTTAAAGATCTCAATTGAAGTCCTTTAAATTCATTTGAATTCCCAAGTATGTGTTAATCCTCTCGTGGCATTTTACAATAATGTTTAGGAAATATACTTCCATGCCACAAAGCTCTAAATAAAGGGAAGTTAATATAATTAAATAATATTGTGGATAAGGTTAAAAAGAAAATAGCTATAAATATATATTAACGATTTAAAAAACCCATGCGCCTAACCAGATTTACTGAAGAGAGACACCCTACATGGAATATAAAGTTACAAATTTTAAATGCTGAAATTTTCTCCTGAGGGGGAAGGGGGCATAGGAGGCTTGAATATAAAAAGAAGTGATATAATATCTATCTGAAACTGATATAAGGATATCTTGCAGTAATCTTAAATGTACTGTTAGGTACATTCACCAAAACTGTTTTTTATGAAAAGATATATGGCAATGTATTTTTAGATGAAAATGTGTACATATGTGAGCTTATATATATGTATGCAACCATGCATCATATACAATACAACCATATTTGTTTAAATATGTCAGATGTTTATAAACAAAACAGAGACTCGTTTCTATGCATATACCAGCATCAATTTTTAAAAAAAAATCAGACATATTTTAGACTTTCTAAACAAAAGTAAAGTATTCTAAGTATTCTAAACTGAATCCAACACTGTGAATTAGAGCCTGTTTTAATATATAGCCTTTGGCTAGTTATGTTAGCCATAGCTGCATATATATGAGTATATATTTTAATTTTCACTGTTAATATAATTTTCAATACTTCATACAAAATAATAAAATTGAATACTTTTAATGGAAATGTATGCAATGAGTATGAATAAAATATAAAAGTATGATTGAATTTATGAAGTAAATGCTAAAAGAATTTGTCAATGTTCATATACATCTTAGACTGCCTTTTACTGCCTATTGTTGGCTTTCAGCACAAATAACTATTATGCGAACTCATTTTTTAAGATTTTTTATTTGCTATTTCTGACGTTTCCTTAGTATTTCCCTTCATAATGATATTACATAGATATTGTTGGAAAAGATCTAATACAGAATTTACTAAAACACACAACTTGTAACTTATTAGTATTCTCATAGGTCAAGGAAAGCTTTGATTTTCCTTTCTTTAATAAATCTCCTAGTTCTCTTAATGATACAATGGTAATACCAAAAGTACTGAAAACAGAATAAGGAGATCAAAAAACATGTGGGCATTACTTACTTTCATAATGAATCTTGAAACCATTATTAGAACGGCTATTGTCTGTTGTAAATAGAAGGTATATAAAATTACTGTTACTAAATAGAAACTGGGGCACCTGTGTGCCATTGTAAGATCCAAGCAAGGGTGACAGAAGATTTGGCCCATCATGAACTTCCAGAACATCATAATTCAGTTCAGTCTGAAATCTAAGGTTAAGAGACATATGTGAAAATATATTTATTAGAATAACACTGCATAGGAAAATAACACTTTAGATTGTTATTTAACTTATTACTTATAATTTTTACCAGCTTTATATACAATTTTCTTAAGCTTTTCTAATATCTTATATATCATTTAAGGACCCACTATTTAAGAATACCAAAGTTATAAGCTCTTATTCCTATGGACAATTTTCATTTAAAAAGTATGAGTACATACTTGTTGTTCACAAGTAAGATTTCTTTCAAATGTTACAGATTATCTTCAGTAAATAAATGGCCTTTTCATTAACCAAGCATGTTTTTGGAGTCATCTTTCTTTTGCTTTCCTCATTTCTATGGAAAACTATGTGATTACTATATTTATCTTCAATCAGATCATCAGAATTTCATCTTAACAGTATACTTCAAATCTGACCTCTGCTTCATATAGTTGTTTTATTTTGATTTTTGATAAATCTCTTTTGGTCATTAAATTTTTTATACAATTTTTATTTAGATTTTTGGCTGTTATTGCTGCTATTGTTTTCAATTTTTTTAAAAGATACAATTATTTTATAAACTATTCAACACAGAGCTACTTTTAACATGTATAACATATTCATAATAAAATAAAATTTTGTATTCCTTCCTTGCACTTCAAGAGTATACCACAGTCTGAATCTGGATCAGAAATCTTAGTTGTGGAAAAAAAAAAAACTACATGGAATCATGAACAGTTGAGCATCTTACTCACTTCCCATAATGAAACTGCAGCCCAGGACATTCTTTTCCTGCCTTCATCAAGGTTTTCCTATACATATTTTGGCTTTCAGCTTAAATTGGTCCAGAGGAAGCCCTTCCCTGACCTCACAATGTAGGTTAGTTTTACTACATGGCCACAATTTATTGTGACTTTTGTGACACTAATCACAGTTGTTTGCTTGTTTGACGGCTGTCTCCTTTAAGAGTCTATAAGCTCCATGAGTTCAGACAGTTTCTGTTTTTGTTGATGTTTTGCATATAGCAGACACTCAGTAAGTACTTATTGGATAAATGAAAGAATGAATGCATTTTAAACAAAACAATACTTTCTTTTCTCTAGGGCTGTTATCAACTTTATCAAAAAAGTACTCAATATACTTGGATATTTCAGTACTAACCATGCATTTTCACCCATTTAAAATATATCTTCCAACACATTTTTTGGCAACTAGTTATATTCAGTACACTTTAAAAAATAATTATCAGTTGAAATGTCCACCAATTTTCAGATAATCACTTTATCATACCTACCAGTCTGTTCCAGTATTACAAGATTAAACTACATTTTTCCTTAAAAAAACAAAACTAAAACAAATAGAACTCAAAACCTTGTTAAAACAAATTGAAAGAAACATTTAAAAATTAGAAACTTCATTTCATTATAAAATCTCTGATATGATTATAAACATGGCACATAAGTAGTCAAAATAAAGTGTATAATTTAATGCTATTTAAGAAAGACAAATGAAATATTTTTAGATTTGTACCACTGTTACATCCTATTAAGCAAGACTTAGTAAAATGAATGGATTTCATAAGTTTATCTTACTTTTTATTTTGCAACCTGGAATATACTGTATTTGTCTAAAAATAACTTTTCCAATAATATGATTTAGAGTAGTAAATGTATAGGAATACGTTATGTCCTTTAAAAAAATGATCAGGCAATTACGCATTGTGAATCCATTATTTGATTGTTTGGTAGTCACTCGATTGTCGTATATATATTTTTTTTTTCAGGAGTTTTTTTTTTTTTTAATACAGCAGGTTCCTATTAGTCATCCATTTTATACATATCAGTGTATACATGTCAAACCCAATGGCCCAATTAATCACACCACTCCCCCCAGCCCCCGCCGCTTCCCCCTGTGGTGTCCATACGTTCGTTCTCTAATCTGTGTCTCTATTTCTGCCCTGCAAACCGGTTCATCTGTACCATTTTTCTAGGTTCCACATATATGCGCTAATATGCGGTATTTGTTTTTCTCTTTCCAACTTACTTCACTCTGTATGACAGTCTCTAGATTCATACACGTCTCTACAAATGACCCAAGTTCGTTCCTTTTTATGGCTGAGTAATATTCCATTGTATATATGTACCACATCTTCTTTGTCCATGCGTCTGCCAGTGGGCATTTAGGTTGATTCCATGATCTGGCTATTGTAAATAGCAAAGAAATGAACATTGGGGTGCATGTCTCTTTTTGAATTACAGTTTTCTCTGGGTATATGCCCAGGAGTGGCATGGCTGGGTCATATGGTAATTCTATCTTTAGTTTATTAAGGAACCTCCATACTGTTCTCCATAGTGGCTGTATCAATTTACATTCCCACCAACAATGCAAGAGGGTTCCCTTTTCTTAACACCCTCTCCAGCATTTGTTGCTTGTAGATTTTCTAATGATGCCCATTCTAACAGGTGTGAGGTGATACCTCATTGTAGTTTTGATGTGCATTTCTCTAATAACTAGTGATGTTGAGCAGCTTTTCAGGTGCTTCTTGGCCATCTGTATGTCCGCTTTGTAGAAATGTCTATTTATGTCTTCTGCCAATTTTCTGATTGGGTTGTTTGTTTTTTTTTAATATTGAGCTGCATGAGCTGTTTGTATATTTTGGAGATTAATCCTTTGCCCATTGATTCATCTGCAAATATTTTCTCCCATTCTGAAGGTTGTCTTTTCATCTTGTTTGTAGTTTTCTTTGCTTTGCAAAAGCTTTTAAGTTTCCTTAGGTCCCATTTGTTTATTTTTGTTTTTATTTCCATTACTCTACCAGGTAGATCAAAAAAGATCTTGCTGTGATTTATGTTAAAGAGTATTCTTCCTATGTTTTCCTCTAAGAGTTTTATAGTGTCTGGTCTTACATTTAGGTCTCTAATTCATTTTGAGCTTACTTTGTGTATGGTGTAAGGGAGTGTTCTAATTTCATTCTTTTACATGTAACTGTCCAATTTTCCCAGCACCACTTATTAAAGAGGCTGTCTTTTCTGCATTGTATATCCTTGCCTACTTTGTCATAGATTAGTTGACCATAGGTGCGTGGGTTTCTCTCTGGGCTTTCTCTGCTGCTCCATTGATCTATATTTCTGTTTTGTGCCAGTACCATATTGTCTTGATTACTGTAGCTTTGTAGTATTACCTGAAGTCAGGGAGTCTCATTCCTCCAGCTCCATTTTCTTCCCTCAAGACTGCTTTGGCTATTTGGGGTCTTTTGTGTCTCCATACAAATTTTAAGATTGTTTGTTCTAGTTTTGTAAAAAAATGTCATTGGTAATTTGGTAGAGATTGCACTGAATCTGTAGATTGCTTTGGGTAGTATAGTCATTTTCACAAAATTGATTCTTCCAATCCAAGAACATGGTATATCGCTACATCTGTTTGTACAATCTTTAATTTCTTTCATCAGTGTCTTATAGTTTTATGCATATAGGTCTTTTGTCTCCTTAGGTAGGTTTATTCCTAGGTATGTTATTCTTTATGTTGCAACGGTAAATGGGAGTGATTCCTTAATTTCTCTTTCAGATTTTTCATCCATAGTGTATAGGACTGCAAGAGATTTCTGTGCATTAATTTTGTATCCTGTAACTTTAGCAAATTCATTGATTAGCTCTAGTAGTTTTCTGGTGGCATCTTTAGGATTCTCTATGTATAGTATCATCATGTCATCTGCAAACAGTGAGAGTTTTACTTCTGCTTTTGCAAATTGTATTCCTTTTATTTCTTTTTCTTCTCTGATTGCCATGGCTTGGACCTCCAAACCAATGTTGAATAATAGTGGTGAGAGTGGACATCCTTGTCTTCTTCCTGATCTTCGAGGAAATGCTTTCAGTTTTTCACTATTGAGAATGATGTTTGCTGTGGGTTTGTCGTATATGGCCTTTATTATGTTGAGGTAGGTTCCCTCTATGCCCACTTTCTGGAGAGTTTTTGCCATAAATCTGTGTTGAATTTTGTCAAAAGATTTTCCTGCATCTATTGAGATGATCATATGGTGTTTCTTCTTCAATTTGTTAATATGGTGTATCACATTGATTGATTTGCATACATTGAAGAATCCTTGCATCCCTGTGATAAATCCCAATTGATCATAGTGTATGATCCTTTTAATGTGTTGTTGGATTCTGTTTGCTAGTATTTTGTTGAGGATTATTGCATCTATATTCATCAGTCATATTGGTCTGTAATTTTCTTTCTTTGTAGTATCTATGTTTTGTTTTGTTATCAGGGTGATGGCGGCCTCATAGAATGAGTTTGGGAGTATTCCTTCCTCTGCAATTTTTTGGAAGAGTTTGAGAAGGATGGGTGTTAGCTCTTCTCTAAATGTTTGATAGAATTCACCTGTGAAGCCATCTGGTCTTGGACTTCTGTTTGTTGGAAGATTTTTTTTTGGCGGTATGCGGGCCTCTCACTGCTGTGGCCTCTCCCCCTGCGGAGCACAGGCTCCAGACGCGCAGGCCCAGTGGCCATGGATCATGGGCCCGGCCGCTCCATGGCATGTGGGATCTTCCTGGACCAGGGCACGAACCCATGTCCCCTGCATCGGCAGGTGGACTCTCAACCACTGCGCCACCAGGAAAGCCCTGTTGGAAGATTTTTAATAACAGTTTCAATTTCGTCACTTGTGATTGGTCTGTTCATATTTTCTATTTCTTCCTGGTTCAGTCTTGGAAGGTTATACCTTTCTAAGAATTTGTCCATTTCTTCCAGGTTGTCCATTTTATTGGAACAGAGTTGCTTGTAATAATCTCTTATAATCTTTTGTATTTCTGCAGTGTCAGTTGTGATTTCTCCTTTTTCATTTCTATTTTTATTGATTTGAGTCCTCTCCTTCTTTTTCTTGATGAGTCTTGATGAGTCCCCTCACTTTCAGTCTGAATCTGTCCCTCGGTCTGAAGTGGGTCTCTTCTAGACAGCATATTAATGGGTCTTGTTTTTGTGTCCATTCAGCAAGCCTGTGTCTTTTGGTTGGAGCATTTAATCCATTCACGTTTAAGGTAATTATCCATGTGTATGTTCCTATTACCATTTTCTTAATTGTTTTAGGTTTGTTTTTTTAGGTCCTTTTCTTCTCTTGTGTTTCCCACTTAGAGAAGTTCCTTTAGCATTTGTGTAGAGCTGGTTTGGTGGTGCTGAATTCTCTTAGGTTTTGCTTGTCTGTAAAGCTTTTGATTTCTCTGTCGAATCTGAATGTGATCCTTGCTGGGTAGAGTAATCTTGGTTGTAGGTTCTTCCCTTTCATCACTTTAAGTACATCATGCCACTCCCATCTGGCTTGTAGAGTTTCTGCTGAGAAATCAGGTGTTAACCTTATGGGAGTTCCCTTGTATGTTATTTGTCATTTTTCCTTTGCTGTTTTCAATAATTTTTGCCTTTAATTTTTGTCAATTTGATTACTATGTGTCTCAGCATGTTTCTCCTTGGGTTTATCCTGTATGGGACTCTTTGCACTTCCTGGACTTGGGTCGCTATTTCCCTTCCCATGTTAGGGAAGTTTTCAACTATAATCTCTTCAAATATTTTCTCGGGTACTTTCTCTCTCTTTTCTCCTTCTGGGACCCCTATAATACGAATGTTGTTGTGTTTAATGTTGTCCCAGAGGTCTCTTAGGCTGTTTTCATTTCTTTTCATTCTTTTTTCTTTATTCTGTTCTGCAGCAGTGAATTCCATCTTTCTGTCTTCCAGGTCACTTATCTGTTCTTCTGCCTCAGTTAGTATGCTATTGATTCCTTCTCGTGTATTTTTCATTTCAGTTATTGTGTTGTTCATCTCTGTTTTTTTGTTCTTTAATTCTTCTAGATCTTTGTTAAACATTTCTTGCATCTTCTCGATCTTTGCCTCCATTCTTTTTCCAAGGTCCTGTATCATCTTCAGTATCAATATTCTGAATTCTTTTTCTGGAAGGTTGTCTATCTCCACATCATTTAGTTGTTTTTCTGGGGTTTTATCTTGTTCCTTCATCTGGTACGTAGCCATCTGCCTTTTCATCTTGTCTGTCTTTCTGGGAATGTGGGTTTTGTTCCACAGGCTGCAGGATTCTAGTTCTTCTTGCTTCTGCTGTCTGCCCTCTGGTGGATGAGGCTATCTAAGAGGCTTGTGCAAGTTTCCCAATGGGAGGGAGTTGGGGTGGGTAGAGCTGGCTGTTGCTTTGGTGGGCAGAGCTCAGTAAAACTTTAATCCACTTGTCTGCTGATGGGTGGTGCTGGGTTCCCTCCCTGTTGGTTGTTTGGCCTGAGGCAACCCAACACTGGAGCCTAACCGGGCTCTTTGTTGGGGCTAATGGTGGACTCTAGGAGGGCTCATGCCAAAGTGTACTTCCTAGAACTTCTCCTGCCAGTGTCCTTGTCCTCATGGTGACACATAGCCACCCCCCACCTCTGTAGGAGACCCTCCAACACTAGCAGGTAGGTCTGGTTCAGTCTCCTATGGGGTCACTGCTCCTTCCCCTGGGTCCTGATGAGCACACTACTTTGTGTGTGCCCTCCAAAAGTGGAGTTTCCCCCAGTCCTGTCAACGTCCTGCAATCAATTCCTACTAGCCTTCAAAGTCTGATACTCTAGGAATTCCTCCTCCCATTGACTGATCTCCAGATTGGGAAGCCTGATGTGGGGCTCAGAACTTTCATTCCAGTGGATGTTCTTCTGTGGTATAAGTGTTCTCCAGTCTCTGAGTCACCCACCCAGCAGTATGGGATTTGACTTTATTGTGATTATGCCCCTCTTACTGTCTCATTGTGGCTTCTCCTTTGTTTGGATGTGGGGTACCTTTTTTGGTGAGTTCCAGTGTCTTCCTGTCGATGATTGTTCAGCAGTTAGTTGTGATTCTGGCGTTCTTGTAAGAGGGAGTGAGAGCACGTCCTTCTCCTCTCCCATCTTGAACCAATCTCCCCCCTATTGTAGTATTGAAATTGCAGTTTCACTTTGATAGATAGTCAGTTGATAACAACCAAATTAAAGTGCACAGAAGAGTCAGGGATTACTTTGAACTGAAACATAAAGAGACTTAATTCTTAATAAAATAGCAACATTAAATGGTGATGCAGAGAATATTGTTCAGTAGGAGTGAATCTTTAAAAAGAAAATCATCACAGATTTGCCTCAAGGAACAATAAAAATACATTATAATAACAGGGGAAATGGAATAGAGTTACACAATAACTTGAATTTCTTTCATTTTGTATTTTAAGATAGTTGTATAAATTTCTCATGAATTGCCTCAATCTAGTGTTCATTTGTTTATGACATTACTGTTTATCATAAATGAATACTATGGAGCCACTAGATGATATTAAAAATGAAATTGAACCTAATCTTACTCAATTTTTGGTGTCTTTTAAAATGTTCTTTGTGTAATCCAAAACCATTCTGACCAAACTGAAATAGTTCTCATTTTAAAAGTTGCACTCAGGAAGACTGATACTGATAGCTTGTGGTCAAGGAGCTAAGGACAGGAAAGTGACTAGAAAGACAGGTTTAGGATTATTACTAGTAAAATGAATTCAGTTAGGAGTTGCCAAATAATGAGATACTTTAAGAAGTGAGGGAAGATACAAAGCAAAAATTCCTCTGCAAATCTGAGAATAAGACAACGATTTGGCTATGTTAAGAAGATATAAACAATGAAAACACATATGTCCATTGGTAGTGACGTTATTTTGTTTTGCTTTGATAGGAAATTGTAATTCTTAAGATTTATTACTACTTTTTTTTTGTGGTACGCGGGACTCTCACTGTTATGGCCTCTCCTGTTATGGAGCACAGGCTCCAGACATGCAGGCTCAGCGGCCGTGGCTCACGGGCCCAGCCGCTCCACAGCATGTGGGATCTTCCCGGACCGGGGCACAAACCTGTGCCCCCTGCATCTTCAGGCAGACTCTCAACCACTGCGCCACCAGGAGAGCCCTTATGATTTTATTGACTTAAGCTACTTGAGATAATCTCAAGAAGCCAACTAATGGCTAATATATTTGTAATGTTTTTAGTGGGTTTTTTTCTGTTGATTAATTCTAAGCAATCATGACATTTGAGAATATAAAAAAAACCTGCAAAATAGCTATGCAGCCACCTTAATTATATTATCTGACTTTTAAAATTTCATTTTCAACCAAATTAATTTAGGTTATTCATGAATAGTAGAAAGCAAATTATGTTACTCTGTAATAAATACAATCCATTATTTGGAAACAACTTCTATAAAAAAAAATATTAGGATGAGAGGAACTATTAAAGAGTTCACATCCAGTGTCCTTATAAGAGCTCAGCTGGAAATCAGAAGGGAACTAGTTTTTTTTTTTTTTTAATTTATTTATTTATTTTGCGCTGTCCTGGATCTTCGTTTCTGTGGGAGGGCTTTCTCTAGTTGTGGCAAGCGGGGGCCACTCTTCATCGCGATGCGCAGGCCTCTCACTATCGTGGCCTCTCCTGTTGTGGAGCACAGGCTCCAGATGCGCAGGCTCAGAAGTTGTGGCTCACGGGCTCTAGAGCTCAGGCTCAGTAGTTGTGGCTCACGGGCCTAGATGCTCCGTGGCATGTGGGATCTTCCCAGACCAGGGCTCAAACCCATGTCCCCTGCATTAGCAGGCAGATTCTCAACCACTGCGCCACCAGGGAAGCCCCGGGAACTAGTTTTTTTAAGAACATAATTCTAGTTGGACACTTTAAAAATGATAACTTTTTCTCAAAATAATCTTAAGGGGGGAAATGAAGCACCAAGATCTTATAAGGTCACTAAATAAGGAAGTGTTAGATGTACATATTTCTGATTTCAAAGTGACTATTTTATGATACTACCTAATGGATAAAATTCTCATTTATAATTTTTAACTTGATGAACATTGTTGCTCATTGTTTTGCTACAGAGCTACTTCTAACCACATAACAGCTGTTTTTAAATGTGAATTACTTTAAACAAAACAGTTTCTGACAGAGCACATGGAGTATGGGCAGCCCTAAAGCAATATCTCACACCCTTAAGGGTCTTTGGATAGAAAGGAAATTGAAGATTTTTAAATAATTTTCCCTTCAAATAGCTCAAACTCAAGAATCTTATGGGCTTGTGTGTGTGTGAAGGGCAGATAGAGGATTCGAACCCCCAAACAAACATTTCTGTTTAGAACATTTAAAAGAATTTGGGACTTTATTTATCTTAGTTACAGAAAGTATGATTCAAAAGAAATATACTGAAACAGCTGTGCCTTGTCTACTCTAAAATAGTGAAAATACCATCAATAAATACACAAAGCATTCTAACTCTTGATTCTTCCAGTGTTTGGGCTAATTAACAAGGAACAGCTGAAAAAAATATTGGTATCAAGGAAGTGAAGGAGCTAGGAGATTTGTAATATACTTGAGCAGGTAATTTAGGGATTAAGAGGCACAGTTGACAAGTCCTATTCAGTGATGCTCATGAGACAAGCCAAAATCTTTGGACCCTGAGAATCATTTCTCACCCCAGGCCTGTTATGGTTCAATGTACAGAACTGTTTTCTGTTCCTGTGCACAAACCTGAACAGTGAAAATCACTTTTCAATTTGATTCTCTTCCTTCCAGCCTAATTTAAAAGATCTGTGTCTCAGGAAACAGATAAGAGAATAAGAAGGTGGCAGAGAAAAAAGTACTAGGTAAACCATATGCGTAGAAATTAAAAGGTTTTTCTCTCTAGCATTTCATCTTATACAAATGGCTGGAATGAGCTGCCTACTGGAGCAGTGAGTAGCCTTGCTGAGCATCAGAAGAGTGACCTAATAGAGTCAATCTTCAAGGACTGAAAAGAAATGCTTTTGTGCCCATGAGAAACTCTGGTCTTAAGTGCAGTGGGGGAGGCCTCTGAACTCGGCCCTGTATGAGCAAGTGGAACTAGACTGAGAACAGAGTAAAAGAAAAGAGTTTGGAGAATCTTGAAGTTGTAAACCTGAGGCCCACATGTAAACCTGGGTGGAAACAGTAACCTGGGCCTCAGACGCCAGCTGAAGCCCTCAACACTACACTCCAGAGCAGAGAAGGCTAGTGCTCAGCGTCCTGTAAGACTCAGATGCGATGCCTAGCCCTCAGGCGACTGAACATGACCTGGAAGCCCCTGACAGGAGGCGGCCCCTAAGGCGTCTCTGGGACCCAAGGAGAGGAGACATTGACAGGACACCTGGACCTCAGGTGACCTCATGACAGGACGACGGACTGAGTCATGTGGCTGACAGGGTCCTGGTGTTCCAGCTGGGTGTCAGGCCTGAAGCTCTGAGGTGGGAGAGCCGAGTTCAGGACATTGGACAACCAGAGACCCTTTGGTCCCACGTAAAATAAATTGGCGAGAGCTCTCCCAAGAGATCTCTGTCTCAATGCTAAGACCCAGCTACACCCAGTGGCCAGCAAGCACCAGCACTGGACACCCCATGCCAAACGACTAGCAAGACAGGAACACAAACCCACCCATTAGCAGAGAGGCTGACTAAAATCATACTAAGTTCATAGACACCCCAAAACACACCACTGGATGTGGTCCTGCCCACTAGAAAGACAAACTCCAGCTTCATCCAACAGAACACAGGCACCAATTCCCTCCACCAGGAAGCCTACACAACCCACTGAACCAAACATACCCACAGTGGGCAGACACCAAAAACAACAGGAACTACAAACCTGTGGCCTGCAAAAAGGAGACCCCAAACACAGTAAGTTAGAAAAATGGGAAGACAGAGGAATATGCAGCACATGAAGGAGCAAGATAAAAACCCACCAGACCAAACAAATGAAGAGGAAATAGGCAGCCTACCTGAAAAAGAATTCAGAGTAATGATAGTAAAGATGATCCACAATCTTGGAAATAGAATGGAGAAAATACAAGAAAACTTTAACAAGGAACTAGAAGAGCTAAAGAGCAAACTAATGATGAACAACACAATAAATGAAATTAAAAATTCTCTAGAAGGAATCAATAGTAGAACAACTGAGGCAGAAGAATGGATAAGTGATCTGGAAGATAAAATAGTGGAAATTAAGAAAAGATTGAAAAGAATTGAGGATAGTATCAGAGACCTCTGGGACAGCATTAAATGCACGAAGATTGTAATTATAGGGGTCCCAGAAGAAGAGAAAAAGAAAGGGACTGAGAAAATATTTGAAGAGATTATAGTTGAAAACTTCCCTAATATGGGAAAGGAAATAGTCAATCAAGGCAGGAAGTGCAGAAAGTCCCATATCAGATAAATCCAAGGAGAAACACGCCAAGAAACATATTAATCAAACTATCAAAAATTAAATACAAAGAAACAATATTAAAAGCAGCAAGGGAAAAGCAACAAATAACATACAAGGGAATCCCCAAGAGGTTAACAGCTGATCGTTCAGCAGAAACTCTGCAAGCCAGAAGGGAGTGGCAGGACATTTTTAAGGCGATGAAAGGGAAAAATCTACAACCAAGATTACTCTAACTAGCAAGAATCTCATTCAGATTTGATGGAGAAATTAAAACCTTTACAGACAAGCAAAAGTTAAGAGAATTCAGCACCACCAAACCAGCTTTAAACCAAATGCTAAAGGAACTTCTCCAGGAAGGAAACACAAGAGAAGGAACTACAAAAACAAACCCAAAACAATTTAAAAAATGGAAATAGGAACATACATATCAATCACTACCTTAAATGTAAATGGATTAAATGCTCCAACCAAAAGACATAGACTCCATGAATGGATACAAAAACAATACCTGTATATATGCTGTCTAAAAGAGACCCACTT
This sequence comes from Mesoplodon mirus, assembly GCF_964341445.2. NCBI lineage: Eukaryota > Metazoa > Chordata > Mammalia > Artiodactyla > Ziphiidae > Mesoplodon > Mesoplodon mirus. Next base: position 24,853,903 of record NC_138992.1, on the reverse strand, counting down.
TTGACCTAGGGATACATACAGACTGAAAGTGAGGGGATGGAAAAAGATATTCCATGCAAATGGAAATCAAAAGAAGGCTGGAGTAACAATTCTCACATCAGACAAAACAGACTTTAAAATAAAGACTACTACAAGAGACAAAGAAGGACAGTACATAATGATCAAGGGATCAATCCAGGAAGGAGATATAACAATTGTAAATATTTATGCACCCAATACAGGAGCACATCAGTACATAAGGCAAATGCTAGCAGCCATAAAAGGGGAAATTGACAGAAACACAATAATAGTAGGGGACTTTAACATCCCACTTTCACCAATGGACATATCAACCAACATGAAAATAGGTAAGGAAACACAAGCTTTAAATGACACATTAAACAAAATGGACTTCACTGATATTTATAGGACATTCCATCCTAAAACAACAGAATACACTTTCTTGTCAAGTGCTCATGGAACATTCCCCAGGATAGAGCATATATTGGGTCACAAATCAAGCCTTGGTAAATTTAAGAAAATTGAAATGGTATCAAGTATCTTTTCTGACCACAACGCTATGAGACTAGATATCAATTATAGGAAAAAAACTGTAAAAAATACAAACACATGGAGGCTAATCAATACGCTACTAAATTACCAAGAGATCACCGATGAAATCAAAAGCTACCTAGAAAAAAATAACAATAAAAATATGATGTTCCAAAACCTATGGGACTCAGCAAAAGCAGTTCTAAGCGGGAAGTTTATAGCAAAGCAATCCTACCTCAAGAATCAAAAAATAAATAAATAAATAAACAACCTAACCTTACACCTAAAGCAGTTAGAAAAAGAAGAACAAAAACCTCACAAAGTTTGCAGAAGGAAAGAAATCATAAAGATCAGATAAGAAATAAATGACAAAGAAATGAAGGAAACAGTAGCAAAGATCAATAAAACTAAAAGCTGGTTCTTTGAGAAGATAAGCAAAATTGATAAATCATTAGCCAGACTCATGAAGAAAAAAAGGGAGAAGACTCAAATCAGTAGAATTAGAAATAAAAAAAGAACTAACAACTGACAATGCAGAAATACAAAGAATCATAAGGGATTACTATAAGTAACTCTATGCCAATAAAATGACAACCTGGAGGCTTCCCTGGTGGCACAGTGGTTGAGAGTCCGCCTGCCGATGCAGGGGACACGGGTTCGTGCCCCGGTCTGGGAAGATCCCACATGCCACAGAGTGGCTGGGCCTGTGAGCCATGGCCCCTGAGCCTGCGCATCCAGAGCCTGTGCTCCGCAACGGGAGAGGCCACAACAGTGAGAGGCCCGCATAACGCAAAAAAAAAAAAAAAAAAAAAAGACAACCTGGAAGAAATGGACACATTCTTAGCAAAGCACAACCTTCTGAGACTAAACCAGGAAGAAAAAGAAAATATAAACAGACCAATCAGAAGCACTGAAATTGAGACAGTGATTAAAAACGTTCCAACAAAAAAAAAGACCAGGACAAGATAGCTTCGCATGTGAATTCTATCAAACATTTAGAGAAGAGATAACACCTATCCTTCTCAAACTCTTCCAAAATATAGCAGAGGGAGGAACACTCCTAAACTCATTCTACGAGGCCACAATCACCCTGATACCAAAACCAGAAAAAGAGATCACAAAATAAGAAAACTACAGACCAATACCACTGATGAACATAGATGCAAAAATCTTCAACAAAATACTAGCAAACAGAATCCCACAGCACATTAAAAGGATCATACACCATGATCAAGAGGGGTTTATCCCAAGAATGCAAAGATTCTTCAATATACGCAAATCAATCAATGTGATAAACCGTACTAAGAAATTGAAGGAGAAAAACGATATGATTATCTCAATAGATGCAGAAAAAAACTTTGACAAAATTCAACACCCATTTATGATAAAAACCCTCCAGAAAGTAGGCATAGAGGGAACTTACCTCAACATAATAAAGGCAATGTATGATAAAACCACAGCCAACATCGTTCTCAATGGTGAAAAACTGAAACCGTTTCCTTTAAAATCAGGAACAAGACAAGGATGCCCACTCTCACCACTGTTATTCAAAATAGTTTTGGAAGTTTTAGCCACAGCAATCAGAGAAGAAAAAGAAATTAAAGGAATCCAAATCAGAAAAGAAGAAGTAAAACTGTCACTGTTTGCAGATGATATGATATTATATATACAGAATCCTAAACATGCTACCAGAAAACTACTAAAGCTAATCAATGAATTTGGTAAAGTAGCAGGATACAAAATTAATGCACAGAAATCTCTTGCATTCCTATACACTAATGATGAAAAATCTGAAAGAGAAATTAAGGAAACACTCCCATTTACCACTGCAACAAAATAATAAAGTATATAGGAATAAACCTACCTAAGGAGACAAAAGACCTATATGCATAAAACTATAAGACACTGATGAAAGAAATTAAAGATGATACAAATAGATGGAGAGATGTACCATGTTCTTGGATTAGAAGAATCAACATTGTGAAAATGACTGTACGACCCAAAGCAATCTACAGATTCAATGAAATTCCTAACAAACTACCAATGGCATTTTTCACACAATTAGAACAAAATATTTCACAATTTGTATGGAAACACAAAAGACCCCAATAGCCAAAGCAATCCTGAGAAAGAAAAATGGGGTTGGAGGAATCAGACTCCCTGTCTTCAGACTATACTACAAAGCTACAGTAATCAAGAGAGATGGTACTGGCACAAAAACAGGAATATAGATCAATGGAACAGGATAGAAAGCCCAGAGATAAATGCATGCACATATGGTCACCTTATCTTTGATAAAGGAGGCAAGAATATACAGTAGAGAAAAGACAGACTCTTCAGTAAGTGGTGCTGGGAAAACTGGACAACTACATGTAAAAGAATGAAATTAGAACACTCCCTAACACCATACACAAAAATAAACTCAGAAATGGATTAAAGACCTAAATGTAGGGGCAGACACTATACAACTCTTAAAGGAAAACATAGGAAGAACACTCTTTCACATAAATCACAGCAAGATCCTTTTTGACCCACCTCCTAGAGAAATAGAAATAAAAACAAAAATAAACAAATGGGACCTAATGAAACTTCAAAGCTTTTGCACAGCAAAGGAAACCATAAACAAGAAGAAAAGACAACCCCCAAGAATGGGAGAAAATATTTGCCAATGAAGCAACTGACAAAGGCTTAATCTCCAAAATTTACAAGCAGCTCATGCAGCTCAATAGCAAAAAAACAAACAACCCAATCCAAAAATGGGCAGAAGACCTAAATAGACATTTCTCCAAAGAAGATATACAGATTGCCAACAAACACATGAAAGAATGCTCAACATCACTAATCATTAGAGAAATGCAAATCAAAACCACAATGAGGTATCACCTCACATCAGTCAGAATGGCCATCATGAAAAAATCTGCAAACAATAAATGCTGGAGAGGGTGTGGAGAAAAGGGAACCCTCCTGCACTGTTGGTGGGAGTGTCAATTGTCACAGACGCTGTGGAGAACAGTATGGAAGTTCCTTAAAAACTAAAAATAGAACTATCATATGACCTAGCAATCCCACTACCAGGCATATACCCTGATAAAACCATAATTCAAAAAGAGACATGCACTACAATGCTCATTGCAGCACTATTTACAACAGCCAGGACATGGAAGCAACCTAGGTATCCATCGACAGATGAATGGATAAAGAAGATATGGCACATATATACAATGGCATATTACTCAGCCATAAAAAGAAACAAAATAGAGTTATTTGTAGTGAGGTGGATGGACCTAGATACTGTCATACAGCGTGAAGTAAGTCAGAAAGAGAAAAACAAATACCATATGCTAACCCATACATATGGAATCTAAAAAAAACAAAAAGAAAAGAAATTGTTCTCATGAACCTAGGGGCAAGACAGGAATAAAGACGTAAACATAGAAAATGGACTTGAGGACTTAGGAAAGAGGAAGGGCAACCTGGGACGGACGGTGCAAGTAGCATTGACATATATACAATACCAAATGTAAAATAGATAGCTAGTGGGAAGCAGCTACATAGCACAGGGAGATCAGATTGGTGATTTGTGATCACCTAGAGGGGTGGCATAGGAAGAGTGGGAGGGATTTGCAAGAGGGAGGGGATATGGGGATATATGTATACATATAGCCGATTTTCTTTGTTATACAGCAGAAACTAACACACCATTATAAAGCAATTATACTCCAAAAAAGATGTTAAAAAAAATGGCTGGAAAGATTTTTTCCTATGGAAGGTAAATTTGGAATGGTCTGACTTCAAGCACTGCCTTTACAGTGCACATTAATTCACTTTGGAGAAATCTGACGGTATCTAAACAAGACAGCAAAGAGGCCCATGTAACTACACGTTGGGAGAGATAGGACATACATATTAAGAACTTTGGGCAGAGAAAATAGTGACTCCAAATAAAAGTTGAAAATCAAAAGTCACAAGTGTGGTGGTCTAAATTACAACTATTGCTTTGCAATCTAACTGCTTCTCAGGTAGGCAATTCTATCAATAGATAGCCTACCTAAGGCTGAAGGATATCAGAAGTTACTTATTTATTTAGTGATGGTTAATGACTATCATTTACAAACCAGGGAATGCTTTTTAATACAATAATGCACTTTGTTAATAACACAATTTCCTCACATTATTTTATGCTTATGTAATGCTTCTAAATTGAATATAACTTTTTTTTGAAATTTAAAGATGGCTACAATTTGAGTCATCTGGGAAGTGGAGAAAGGGTGAATTCTTGGTAGAACTGATTTCTGATTTAGGGGAAAAAAATCTTAATCTGCATGTTTGGAAAGAAAGGCAAAATTCATCCCTATCATCCCATCGATCACCGAGTTGGAAGCTCAGAGCAACAAATAGTTAAATTGCTCTGCTTAAGTAACAGGTACTTTGAGACTTACCCTTTATATACAGGAGTGGGCAACTAGGGAGTAGGGAAATGAGGGCTGAAGATCCTGATAGGGAAAAGACTAGATAGAGATGGGGAAGGGTCTGGGCTAAGGAGAGGGAACTGGAGAGAGAGATGCAATCGTTCCAGTGATGGGAATTACCAGGAAAATTTTAGGACAGTGAAGGTTTATTTAATCTTAAATTATTCTGGATTGTGCAATAATCCTCTTTGGTTATCCCTTGTTCTAAGGTTTTTGTGAGAATGAAGGCAAGTGATCCAAATAAAGAGCAGACTAAAGAGTTGAGAAAGGGCAACAGCCTCTGGATCTCCCAACTGAGATGACTCTAAAAGCAGGAATTCAAAGTCAGAAGTGAACAAAAGCATCCCCAGGAAAGCTCTGAAAAATATAAAGAGGGCCTAGACTTACCTTTGTATCTGAGATGGGGTCAACCTTTTATTTAGATATTGAAGGATGGTGATTAGTGAGAATTATATGGATATAAATGTTATGAATTATGCAAATATAAGATGTTTTAATTACCTTAACATCATAACTCCTGACACAAAATAATGTTGTCCAAAATGGCAAATACTAAAATCATGTACTTAAACCTATAATACATGCAGTTTTAAAAAATATGAGATCAATTGTGATAACCTGACAGATATGCTAATCCTTCAAATGTCATACTCTAAATTTAACAAATTAAAAATACATTATAAATCTCTGTCTTATTGACACAAATCAGTATAAGTTTTTAAATTATTCAATGATATGATCAGTAATATTATGTTATATGGTATATTCCAAACCAAGTAGAATTCTGTGTAATACAGTAAGGTGGGTTAATTTGGGTCCCACATTAATGGAAAAATGTTATCTGACAAAGATTTGATTCTGAATAAATAAGATGTTTTTCAAGCTTCTCTAAAATTACTATGGCAACACAGTAACCACTGAATAAAGAATATGGTTTTAACATCATAACAAAATCTCTGCCAAATTATTCTAAATAAAACCATTTTCTTAATGTGTAGGTTATTATTGTGGGCTGAATCATGTCCCCCTAAAATTTATATGTTGAAGTCCTAACCCCCTAGTACCTCAGAATGTGACTGTATTTGGAGAAAGGTCTTTTAATGAGGTAATTAAGGTAAAATGAGATTATATGGGTGGACCCTAATCTAATATGACTTGTGTCCTTATAAGAGAAGATTAGGAAACAAACACACACAGAGGAAAGACTATATGAAGACACAGGAAAAGGACAGCCATCTATTAGCCAATGACTAAAACCACAGAAGACAACCCTGTTGACACCTTGATCTCAGACTTCTAGACTTTAGAACTATGAGGAAATAAATTTCTGTTATTTAAGCCACTCAGTCTGTTACACTTTGTTATGGCAGCCTTAGCAAACTAATATAGTCATAGTAAAGTTGTGTAAGTCATAATAAAGCAGAGTGACCTCATGTGAAATGTTTCATATTTTATATCTGTCAAAATAGAATCTGTTTTCCTCTCAAGTTTTTACACTAGCATGAATAGATTAATTCAATGAAGGAACTCTTTAATCAGGGAAAGATCATGTTATATTTGTAAAATTCAATCATCAGAGCATAATTCTGCTGAAATTATATATATATTTATATGTTTACTATAATGTTTACTGGAGTTTTTTTTTTTTTTTTAAGAAAATGTTGGGAGATGAGAGGGGTCAACAATATAATTGAAAAATTATATAGATACTTCTATTTGGATTTCAGAATAGTGATCCAATCACAAGTCAGAAGATTCATTCTTTTAAATTTTTAATAGTCAATATTATAATCTTTTAGGATATAGATTATTTGATCAGTAATACTAATTATCCTAAGGAAAAAAAAAAACTTGACTGACCAATCATTAATTTATATTAAATTGATGCAGCCATTTTTCTGAAGGGCCTGTAAGTGTAGGTATATAGGTATAGGTAGTATGTATAAGCAAATGTCTTAGGTTGAAATACGGTATCACTTCAAGTGTGTTTACAGCACCTTTGCCTTTCGGAATCTAGCAGAACAGAATCCACAGGCCCTTCAAAGTATAGGATGACTAAACTTACTAAGTTAAAGGTCATAGGTTTATATCAGAGTAGGATGCATATATATGAATCAAAAAAGGTCCATCTTGCACATTTCATTCATACTGATAGAGCATTAAGGAAATAGAAAATTAACTTGAAAATAGGCTGAAAGGCTAAAAGGGGCAAACATTCTGAAACACTCAATGTCCAACAACTGACTACTGTAATAAAATTAAACATTAATATTGAAAGTAAAATGCAGAACCTCAACTATTGTTTTAGATGATTTTTTTTTTAAGTAGAAAAATATTTGCAGAGACCTTTCAAATGTAATTTTGATAGAGTGTCCAGGTTCAGCTTCAATCACCCATTCACAATTCAGAGAGTCTTTATAGTATCCTGGCCATCCTGGTGAGAGAATCAATCCACTCGGAGCTGAAAAATGGCCACCGCATGGAGCTGAAAAATAAAATCGAGAACAAGTAAAAATAAAAATTTTAGAACAAGTTGCAGAAAAGATTTTTAGTACTAACTGTATTTTTTAAAATTAATTTTTGCATGTACATATTAAATGCTATTTAATATTGTTTTTGAAAGTAAAATTTCATCCAGTCATTCTATTATTGAATGATTATTTTCCCTAAAAAAAGTAATTTACTTTCTGAAATATGGCTTAGTTACACACTCAGCATGTCAGATAAACTCAAGTCTCCCAATTATATCCCTTAAATACGTTCTTGTGTCTCCATCATTTTCAAAACTTGAAAAAAATATAAGCTGTTAGTTTTAGTTTCTCTGTCTTTCATTTTCTGATTTATGCATCAAATACTGTTAATTCATGCTATACAGTGTCTAAAACTTTGATCTTCCTTTTACCAGAGTCCCTATTACAATTTTAGGCCTTCATTCATTGTCTCTTCCCTGATTTCCCATCTGCTAATTTCTCTCTTGCTTCAATCCAGCTGTCAGAATAATGTCCTTCAATTTACAGTTTCATCATATCATTTGCTTTCCTAGACAGGTACCTTGATTTCCTCTCCCTTTAACATCAGATTCAACTCAGCTTATCATTTCAAGAATTTAGTCTTCTGCTTTCCCCTAAACTCATACACAATTGAAACCACAATGATAGCATTTTAATCCCAGTAGGTACTGATAAGGTAATTTAGTGTAAGCACCTCATTTTGAAGAGAAATAAACCAAGTTGAAAGAACAACTTGTCGAAGTTCACAAGACCTGAAAGCCTCAAAAGTACTTTCAAGTCAGTTTTTACAAAATAGGACCTCAAAACCAGTCCTCTCCCATTATTTCCAATATTGGTAAATGAAACCACCATCCATGGATTTGCATAGCCCAGAAAGCTAGAAGTAGTCATCTTTCATAGTTTCATTATCCTTATTAATATTTACTCTCATATCCAACCCATCCTCAAGCCCAGTCTTGTTTCTCTATCTCTATAGCTACCAGATTAAATTACCATAATTTCATCTCTGGTATAAACCCTCCTAACTGACCCTCTTAATTGGTGTCTCCTCATCCATGCTAACTATCCTCCACACTATGGCCAGAGTAATTGTTTAAACCTCAAACACTTTTAAATGGCATTTTTCTGTGTTGACCAACAAGGCCCTGAATGATCTAGCTATTGCCTTACACTCTAGCCTATACTCCAAACTTCTCCCCTTCACTCTGAAGCCCAGCTACATTAGCCTATTCTATACCTTCAGGAGGTATACAAAGTGGGGGTGGGGGGTGGGGAATGAAGCAAAGAGTATTTGAATTATTGAAAATTATTTGGAAAGAAAAATAGTCAAATGTATACTATATCGGCTTATCAACACATTAGATAGAGACCCTTCCCAATGACTTACAATGTTATATTTTTATTTTCTTTAATTCTTTCCATTTAAACTCTATCTCATGTGTTTATATTTTCGTCATTGTTGTTTACTTGTTTCTTCTAGTCTTACCTTACAGAATTTCTAAAACCTATTGTTCTAGACTCTATTTTTACACTTTTTCATTCTTTAAGTAATTTGATATAACCCAAATAAAATAGGAAATATTTAATAAATTGGCCTAGGAATCAATCATTACTACAAAATGTCCATTTGAGAAAAATATTTTCTGTGAAATTGCCAAAATTTGTTATTTGTATGAGAAAGAACTTTCATATAAAACTAAATTTTCTTCCTTAGTAGAATTTGATTTTGTTTCTTAAAAAGCTTTCAAAGGAGACCATTTTGATGAGGATTATTTACTCTTCCTTGCTATGATGACTCATAATTAGTTTCCTGTAGGGTTATTATGTATTTCAAAAATAAAATTATGTGCATAACAGTCATTTAAATTACCGTATTTTAAAAGACAGAGTAAAGTATTTTGGTGAGTGAAGGTCCTGGAAATATAGAAAAATCCCTAATATGTTATCAACTCAAATTGTTCTAGGAAAGTATCTGTGCACTTCAGTCTAATCATGATTGAAAGAGGTAATCAGTCATAAAATTAGCAATTGAGCAATGGGCCATTAAAGATTAAAAATTAGAGTACCCAGAAGCATTTCAGCTGGTCCCTCAGTCCAACATGTTAGAGAGGCAGAGTTAGGAAGGAGCTTTAAAGGAAAGGAGTAGCATAAAGATGTGGTGACTGTTTCCTGAAAGGACTTTCCCAAATAGTGACCCTGCTACAAAGTGAGTCTTCTCCTAATTAACATACAATATTCTGAACTGGCTTCTTTCTCTCACACATAGGGTTGGAACTCTACAAAATTATTATCCCAAAAGTATGGAGACAGCTTCCCCAAGAGAGTGTGAAACCTAAGTGAAGAAAGAGATGCTAAGTGCAGATCAGTCAAGAAAAGCCTCATGATCACAGTGACTAGCAGCCACATGGCAGGAAGATGTTCACATAGAAAAGCTATGGTGGAGCAACAGCAGCAGAGCATGGAGGGGACAAAGTGCAGGGCAAAATAAGGGGAGACCAAGTGTAAAGAAAACGTTCAAGAGAAAAAGGAAAAAGAAAAAAGCTTTGGAAAGCTAAAAGAACTAATAGTAATAAAAATAACAAAGATTTGAATTTGTAAAGAGAACCTTAACTATAACATGAATAACAATACAAACAGAAAGGCAATAAAGTTAGTTGCCCAAACCTTACAATTTTGCCACATCCATGTACTGCTTATATAATTAATGATTTTCTTTAAATAGACTTACTTTTAATTTAACTTAAATGATTTCTTTAAACTTGCCCTAAGCAAAAATATCTGTAAAATCATTGTCTTTATGTATTTGTATTTTTTCATAATGCCTAAAAATATGTACCTATTGAAATTTAAGAAATGCTTATATATTTAACACCTAAAAGTTTGTGTACCTCCAAGTATAAACATTCTGTAGTTTAAAAAAGACTTCTGTAAAAGACAGTATCTTTGACTGAACAAAGGAAACTTGGAACATATGGAAAACAGAAAGGAGATCAAGATACAGGGATTTATTTTCAAGTCCTATTCACTCATTCATCATTTACTCATTCATATTTCAGTCATTCAGCAAACAATTGTGTGTCAAGTATGCACCCACGTGGTATTTGTACTACTTCTAACATTTAACAAATGTTTCCTAGGTGCCAGGCACTATGTAAGAAGTCCTTTGTATTATTTTATGTAATACTCAAAATAATCCAACCACATATGTAGGTAAGAACATTGATGTGTAGAGAATTTAAATAATTTGCACATCAGCTAGCAAGGATATGAACAGAGGTAATTTGACTCTAGAAACTTCTTTACAAATGTAATTAAGATATTCTTTTTCCTTTTATCACACTGCCCATGTGCAAAATACAGAAACAAAAACATAAAAGGTAATAATGTCATAAATTATATAAGAAAGATATGTCCATGGGACAAGGGGTCTGGAGGAGGACAGGAATTAAGGCTTCACAGAAGAGATTCTATTTAATTTGAGTCTTCAAGGATGAGTCAGAATTCACCAGGAGAAAAAGAGAGAGAGGATATTGTAAACGGAAGAAACAGCATGTGCTTAAGAGTAGAATGCTGAATTAGCATGTTTTTGAGTAATGCCAGTTACCTTTTTTAGGGAATCAAGAAGTGATAAGAGATGAAGGAAGAAGAGTAGAAAAGGACCTAATGGGACTTTCCTGGTGGTCTAGTTGTTAAGAATCCATGCTTCTGTTGGGGGTGGGGGGGCATGGGTTCAATCCCTGGTCAGGGAACTAGGATCCCACATGCCATGCAGTGCGGCCAAAAAAAACCCAAAAAACAAACAAAAAAAGGACCCGATATGCTATATTAAGGAAAGTGAGCCATAGAAAAATGAAAAATTGTAGACAAGGGGTGGGATAGGGAGGGTGGAAGAGAGATGCAAGAGGGAGAGGATATGGGGATATATGTATACGTATAGCTGATTCACTTTGTGATATAGCAGAAACTAACACACCATTGTAAAGCAATTATACTCCAATAAAGATGTTAAAAAAATTGTAGACAAAGGCTACATAAACATATATAGACAAATAATACAATTTTCATTTAAATGAAAGTTACAGGTACAATGAACTAGAAGCAGAGTACCTGGAGTTGATGAGATCAATTAGGAGACTGTCACAATTATCTAGGAAGGTATAATCAGATTCTGATATATGGTGGTAACAGGAAAGGGCTAAATATGGAGATATTTAGGAGACAGACTCAAAAGCATTTATTGATTACATGCAATGAGAGAGCAAGATGATGGAGTCTAAATTGGTCATTGGGCCCCTGGCATGTGCAACATTATGGAAGATAATTCCATTCACCAAAATAGGAAACACAAAACAGGAAGGAATTTTATGTGGAAAGATAATGAGATTCAATGTTGAGGATAAAAGGTCTGTGAAATATCACAAGAAACAACAGAAAATAGAATCTGGAGCTCTTAGTTATATTATGTGTCATTTTCAACATAGGCTGATGTTAAGAACTTCAATATAAGTGAAAGATTAAGGTGAATACTTAGAGAAGAAAATAAAAGAAGTTTAAGATGTAACCTTTGAAAAAATTTTTTAATTTAACACAATTTAAGTAGGTACTGACCATTATGCATTATAACACAACAATGGGGCAAGGCTGGGATGGACTATTTCTGTTTGGGTCTTCCTCTCTCCTAACTGTGTGTGAATTCAGATGACTGTAGCTGGTAATATAAATAAATACCTAAATTTTAGTAGCTTAACACAGTAGTTTTTTTTCACTTGACCAAAATGGCCTTCATCTTGACTAAACTTTAAACAGGCTTCTTCAAGACTCTCAACCCGTCACCCAACTTCCTCCATTACTTTACCACTAGCTCATCTCAGCCCTTACAAACCTTCCCTCAGTGCATTTGAATTCAATCGCTCCTCCTTACTGCAATAGTCTTGAATAAAATCTTCCTTGCCTGTTTAACTCCAGTGAAATTTTTCTTTGATACACTCATGTAACAGTACAATGAAGCGTGCCTATCAGCAAAACAGCCATCCTCCTTCTAGTCTCTTAAGACCCAGGATGACAAAGCCTCAGCCATTTTCAGCAGGTGATTTTCTAGATTCTCATGGGAGTCATTTCCATTTTAGCTGGCAGGAAAGGAAACAGAGCATAGAGGACCACTCTATGTATGCTTTTTATGGACCACAGCTTGGACGTTATTTACATTACTTCCACTTACTCACTTGGCCATATCTAACTTCAAAGGAGGCTGTGAAATGAAGTCCCTCAGCTGGGTAGCTATTTCCTACCTACAACTCTGTATAATGAATGGGGTAAGAGCTTAAAGTTAAACAGCTGGCCATTTCTGCTATACCAACTAAGACAGTCATAATACTTTCCAGTTTAGAGTATGCTTTATATACATTACTTAATTACTTTAATAAGCTTGTAGCATAAAAATGCTTGTTTCTTTCTTATGCCAGTTTTACAGGTAAGGGAAAAAATCATCAAACATATGACTTGATGAGAAACACAGATCTGGGTAGTAGCAGAGGTGAGATTCAAATTCGAATCTTCAAATTCCAAGTTAGAATCTACTTCCATGATAGATGTATTGGATTAATTTTCCAAGACATATTTATTTAAGCATATCTATTCTCCTTAAAATAGGTTTAATGAAGACAAATGGATAGTTAGAGGGATAGAATATTCAACCCAAAGTTTTTAATGTAAATTTGAGATTTTAACCACACAATTTTAAGTGCTTCCCTAACATTAATTTATTTATTATTCATGTATTTATTAATTCAAAAAATTATTTAGCTTTTGATGTATATAAGATACTATGCCAGGTGATGAAATTTAAAAAAATCTATATGACATTATATCTGTCCTCAGGAGACACACAGTTTCTACAAGGAAGACAGATACAGTTAACATGAAGAATAAATAAATGCTTGAGCCAGATAGGTGGAAATGTAGGGGAGAGACAGGTGACGTCCCAAGGGCATTAAGAAAGAGTTCTTGAAGGAGATTTTGTCAGAGGTGAGTTTGATTAAAAAAAAAATGAATAGAAGATAGGGGTAGAGGGACAGAAAGAGCAGAGAAAGAATAAAGTGACAAATACTGAAACCAAGCAGTATGCTGTTGTGTCCTCCTGGGTATAAAATCTTCTCCATATATCCAATTCCTTGTTTGTAGGAAAATAGCTTCAGCTTCCTAGACTTTCCCTGAGTTCCAAAGGGCAGATTCAAAGAGTTATTAGTCTGGGAAGTGAGGAGATGGAGACACAAGGGAAAAGCAGTCAAGAAACAACAGTGCAGTAATAAAGCATGGTCCTGGTCCCTCCCCAAGTGGTATACATAACAATACATCTTTGAGTTCTTCTACAGGAACTAAGGCCCCCTCCCAGGTGGAGGATGGTAACCAGGCTGAGCACAAGATTCCTGGAATACCATCCTGTTACCTCACCACCAACCAATCAGAAGAAAGTCACACACCCTGCAGCTCTCACTCCAAATTTTTCCTTTAAAAACTCTTCCCTGAAAAACATCAGGTAGTTGGGGGTCTTTCGAGCCTGAGCTGCCCATTCTCCTTGCTTGGCCTTACAATAAACCTTTCTCTGCTCCAAACTCTGACTTTTCAGTTTGTTTGGCCTCGCTGTGCATCGGGCACACAAACTTAGGTTTGACAACAATACTAATGTATGAGGGAACGTCAAGTAGTTTTTTGTTTCTGAAGCTTATAGTTGGTAGAAAATGAGGAGAGGAACTTTTGGTTTCATGCCGTGGTTACTTTCAAACATTTGTGGATACCTAGAGGTGAGTTTAGATTAAAAACTTGTTAAAAGGTAGATTCTCAGAAAAAACTTCTAGTAATTATAAGGTAGGACCCAGAGGGCATTGTTAACAAAACCCTCACTCCACTCCAATCCCTCAGGTCATTTTATAGCTCTTGGCCCACAGACCAAGCTGACAAAATCTAAGAGGATATGGCTAGTCTGTAGCTCCAAGATGCTCCTGGATAATCACTCAGGTTCCTGGGATGAAGAGTTAATTTCCATCTGTTAGTGAAATACAGATTGTTGCCACTAACTTCTCTCCATTTTAAATAATGAAAACAAAATATAAATGGTAAAGTAGAAATAGTTCATTTATCCTGTTTCATTTTTCTAAGGCCTGAAGAAAGTCTGTTATAAATAATTTTGATTGGAGTGATGACTCATTTCTGTGTTACTTTGAGTAGAATTGAAACCATGCACCTCAGATTGGGACTTGAACCCACATGCCGGGACTCAAACCCAGCCAAAAGCCTGATTGGGACTTGCACCCACGTAGCTGGGACTTGAACCCAGCCAAAACCCACAGTCTTCCAACTGAGATCACACACCTGGTTTCAGGACTTAATGAAGCTCAGGTTCTTGATGTCTCATCATAGAAAGAATTCAGTGAGAGACAAAGTGATAGGTAAGAAGTGGATTTATTTAGAGAGAAACACACTACACAGATAGAGTGTGGGCCATCTCAGAAGGTGAGAAAGCCCTTGGGAGAAACACAGTCCACAGAGTGTGGACCATCTCAGAAGGTGAGAAAGGCATCAGGGTATGGGGTTGTCAGTTTTTATAGGGGTGGGTAATTTCATAAGCTAATGAGTGGGAGGAGTATTCCAGCTATTTCAGGAAGGGGTGGGGATTTCCGGGAATTGGGCCACTGCCCACTTTTTGATCCTTATGGTTGGCCTTGGAACTGTCATGGTGCCTGTGGGTGTGTCATTTAGCTTGCTGATGTGTTACAGTGAGTGTATACTGAGGCTCAAGGTCTAGTGGAAGTTGAGTTGTCCGCCATGTTGTACCCATTTGGTCCTAATCAGTTTATGTCATGTCCTCAGGCTATGTCATTCTTTCAAAGGTTGTGCCCTGCCCCTTTCCCTCCTGCTTCAGAATGGACAAATTCAAAATACCCAGTATGCTTTAAGATCTGTATGAAGAGTCAGAAGTGTTTCAGACTGTATTCAGCTAAAATTCTTTTGAATAAAAATGCTTCAGAATTTTGGTGCTCTTTCATCTGAGAAGTGGCACTTAGGTGCTCAGAAGGGAATTGAGGACTGGAAGAAGAACTAGGTTTTGATCTTGGGGATTATAAACAATGAAGGTTCCATTTCTTTCCTTTTTTTTTTTAATTTTTAAACTTGCTTTATGGTTGGTTATAGGTGTGGTAAGTAATCACCTGCTCTGTCTAACCCCAACACACTGGATGATGTTTCAAAGAAAATTATGGGAAACAAGTTGCATCTCTATCTTGGATAAAAAGAGAAAGTCAGAAACATAGGAATTAAAGTGCCAGGAATGCAGACAAGCAATCACAGCTCTGAACCTCTTTCCATTTCTATAACCCCTTCTACCCTTCCCCTACCCAGCTCCACAGAAATTAGGAGCAAAACCCTGCAGAGTGCTATTAAATTAGTTTTCCCTACGGTAGTCCTCTAGGAATTTAATATTACCTTAATATGTAACTAAAAGAGGAGTCTATTATTAGATATGAATAGGTATATGTGTGTGAACACACATTCTCTCTATGAGAACCACAATATATTCTGATCTATGCATCAGACTGTTACTCTAATTGCTCTCTCAAACAAACTCCCTCCAGAGAGTGCACCATCTGTGAATGAGAAGGATTTCCTTCCCTTTGAGGCTGAGATTCAAGAAAAAATTCTTTATCCTCAAAGGGGAAGCTCATTGGCATGCAAGTCCAGCCTTGCTGTCAAACAGTCCTCCAGGGACCCTAGTCCCATCTTATTCACTCAAGGAATTCTCTAAGATATCCCATTACAGTAAAAAGGAACTTAAGCCATAGTTATGCAGGGAGTTCTCTACTGAGGGCAAAGAAGTTCTTGCTTGAGTAGGCATTTTATGGAATATTCTGAAATCGGTGGAATGAAAACAGAAATTGGTTTCTTTCTTTCTCTCCTTTCTTTTTTCTTTCTTTCTTCTTTCTTTCTTTTTTTTCTTTTCTTTTTTCCTTTCTCTTTCTTTCCTCCCTCCCTCCCTCCCTCCCTTCCTTCCTTCCTTCTTAATTACTGCCTTCACATGCATTGACAAATTTCCCTCTCCTTAAAGAAGTTTGGGGCACATACTTGAAAATTCTCATCACTTACAGTATCAAAAAACTTGGCCCAATCCAATTTAAAATTCTGTCTTATTTCCTACGCCTACCCACCCAAGGTGCATCTTTGAGCACCTTGGAGGATGGGGAGGAGGGTGCTGATGGAGGACCAGCACTTGATGATTCATTCCTCAATTCGCTTCAGCAGTTGGAGCAGAGAAGGTGCTGTATCCTTTCTCAGCATGTCCCCTTCCTCTTCCCTCTAGGTCCTTTTTCCTGTGGGGTGTTAGGGCTAAAATGAGGAAAAGTGTGCTGTCATAGTCCTCTCCTGACTGTTGCTGTTTCCACACTAACTCTAACTGGTCCCTGAGATTTTCTATTTGTCAGATATGGAAAATGTTTTGTTCTTTCCATAAGGATAATAAATGAGTTCTTTGTAAAGGCCAAGAATTAGAAGGGTGGCTTCTCATTTCAATCGGGAAATTTCCTGATGGAAGAGAAGATCAACCTTTTCCAGTTACCTCCCTGCTTTCACCCCTGACAGTACATCCTATGGTCTCTGGTTGTTGAGTTTCTTTTACCTAGTGGCCAAGCCAGGGTACCTTCTTTGGTATTCATTTGATGCAGAGGAAGCTCACAACATTGACTTGCCAAATGATTTCAACCAGCCAGCTTTCCCTCTCTTTAATCTGCCAGTTTTCACCACTTTTCTTTCTCTTGTTCATTCAGCATAGAAGACAGATCAGCAAGTACACTGAATAATCAGATATCCACCTGCCGATTCTAGTTCCTCTTTTTCACAGGCAACTGCATTCCCTTATGAGGGATTCTTTTAGAGTCCTTCCCCTTAACTTGTTTTGAAGAGAAGGAGACTAGCATCCTCCCTCCTACGGGGTGATAAAGGAAAAGCTGAACAACTTTTGACTCCAACAGTTTAGGCAGGTAGGTAGGTAGGTAGGTAGATAGATATAGATCTCGATTTCCCTCACTTTTCTTTTGCTGCTTATATAAACTGGCAGTGGGATAGCTGAGGTTATGATTGAGAGAAATGAGTCAGTTAGAACCCACTTAATAAGCCACAAAGGAGGTATCTGAACCTCAATTTTTTATGGACAGGGATACTGCAACATTTTTCTCCTTAGCTGGTATGGTATAAGTTGTCATTCCCAAAGTAACAGGAAATTTTGCCTGTATACCTTGTTAGTCATGCATTTTGCTTTCACTGTTTTTCTTTTCAGGGAGGCTACAATGATAACAGTATTAGAAATTATTATGAATCTTCACAAGGAAGGTACAACTTTCTTTCAGTTAGTCTTAACTCAGCATCTTAATTAAATCAACCACTTTGAGCCAATAGCATTCACCCGAGTCTTCCAATGTATTTTATTAAATATAATCCTCTTTATCCATAAAGCAGTTCAATGAATGTATTACATCCTAATTATATTCAAGAACATGACCATGTAATCCAGAAGGCCAATATTCTATTTCCATTTTTGTTGAGGGGATTGCTTTAGATCAAAGAGGGCATTGCTAGCTACAGTGAAGAGGGCATGGGAGACAAAGAGCCAGGTAAAAAGGAGGAGAGAAGCAGATAGTATATACGTATCAGGGCCTTCTGAGTCCCATAAGAGAAATAACTATGAAGAAACTAAGTGGTGGGCACGGGTAAACTGAATAACAAACCGTATCTACAGAACTGAATAGGATCAAGGGCAGAAGCAATGAGACCAGTTACAAGACTGTTGCAGTAATCTAGGCCAGAGATGATGGTTGCTGGGACCAGGATGCCAGCAGTTAAGGAAGTGAGAAGTAGATGGGTTTTGAATATAGGTATTAAAGGTAGAGCTAACAGATTTTTCTGATGGATTGTGTATGGTTATGATAGAAAGAAAGGAGTCAGGAATTACTCCCAAGAGTTTTCGCCTGAATTATTGGAAGAATGGAGTGCTATTAATGATGATGGAGAAAGTCTGTGACAGTATCAGGTTTGGAGTAACTGGGGGGATCTGATCAGCTTTGGATAGGCTAAGTTTGAGATGCCTATTAAACATCTAAGTGTAGATATTGAGGAGGAAATTGAATAGATGAGTCTGGACTTCAGGACAGAGAAGTAGAAGAATGTAAATTTGAGAGCCATCAACACATAGGTGTTATTTAAAGCTGGAGACTGGATGAAAAGTATGAATAGAGTGAGTGGAAATAATAGGAGAAAATATTCAAGACCTAGCTCTGGAACACATACAAACAGAGATCACAGAAATGAAGAGAAGCCAGGAACAGAGACTAAAATGATCCTGAGTAGTATATTTATTAAAATGAAATTTAATAAAATATACAATTTTTAGATTCGTCCAACATTTTTCATGAACAGTTAAATAATTTTATAACTTTATTAAGGAACATTTGATTTTAAAATGTAAATGGCATGTATTTCAGATTTTATAAAGAAATAATGAATACATTTTAACCCAACTCTCATTTTTGGTCTGCAAACAAATCCTCCTCATCCTTCAGTCTACATGAGTATAATTAGGTAGCATTTTTTTTATAATGACATTCACCAATGAATAATAAATCCTCATATCCAGGAACAGTTTCCTTATATGCAACAGAGACAGAAAATAATGTATGTCCAATTGTCCTGCTTTTTAAAACAGCAAACTCTAGATGACATTGCTCACTGCTTGTGAGATAGCCTGTTTTATTCAGCCCATGTAATTTATTTCTGTTACCGTCTTGCTCTTGTAAGCATTTGAGGTTATGACATTGGGCATTTGGATCTATTAGTGGACTCAGATCCATCAAAACCTCCATCTTATGGCAGTTAGCTTCACCAAACTAGAGGACATAAGTATCCAGATGAATTTGAGCTGAGTGCAAGCGCTGGAACAATATGTTCTGGATATGCAGTAAACTCATAGCTATATTTAAAAACAAGACAGTTAGGAAAAGGTACAAACAAAAGATAGGAGGACCAGGAGCACTTGTAAAAAGTTCATGACAGAGAAGACTTAAAGCCAATTTACCATCTAACCATAGACTCGTTCCCCACTACAAAGGGTCTCGTGCATCTGATAAAGTGAATCAAAGCTGAGAAAAATAAGTTAATGATGACTGTACTTAAGAAAGAAGGCCTCAGACAAAATAGACTTTAAACTATAAATGGTAAAAAGAGACAATGAAGACAGAAGGCCAAATAATGATGCTCAGATCACTTGAGGTATGGACAATAAGGCAGGTATGTCTCAATCCTTTGGAGCTAGCCCTTGGACAGGAAGAAAATAGGTGGGTAGAGACCAGTGGGTTTCCTAAAGCCATTAAGGAAACCTCTCTGAGTGGGTCAAATATTATATCTTAAATGTTGCCTTCTATGTAGCAGTATTAGTCACAAGGAATATTCCAGTGACTAGAAATCCTATGGGATTTTACTGTGTGAGGAAAAAGATTCCAGGATTTGTGGGTAAGGGCTGACTCCAGTTTGCATTGCTTGGTGCAGTAAAGAAAATCTAGTAGCCCACTAGTCCTTTGAGAAAAATGAGTAAAAGCACAATCTTACCTGTGTTTCAGGAGATACACACACACACACACACACACACACACAGGAGAAGAGAGAAATAAATCCAAATGTACTTAAGGTTGCCCCTTCCCTCCCTATTCCAAATTTCCTAGAACAAAGGCTGATAGAAGCAACTTTGAAGGATACACGTGGGTGAGCCTGGCAATGCCCTCAGAGGTCCCTGAAAGGAATTCTGATCACATAATTCTGATCACATAAAACAAGTGAAGAAAGAAGGAATTCCAAGAGGAAAGATTCTTATAAGAAAATTGCACTTCCTGAGGGCTGAATTTATGGAGGATGCTCACAAGGTGCCCAATAGGGCGCTTGGGCTGTGTGAAGAATGAATGAATGTGAGGGGACTACAGCAGAACAGGAGAGTGTTTATGCAGTTGCTGTGAGTGCGAAGCTTTGGTGGAGAAAGAGGAAGAAGATTTTTAGGAAGATTTCTAGGTAGAAAATCACGAAAATCCCTGTGTCAGCCCATTAAAGGAGATCTATGATAACCATTCACACTATTCTTCATGGTTTTAGGATGTGTCTTTGAAGTCACCATGCAGAGACTGGCCCTAGATAGAGCCAGTTATATTCAGGCTACTGTCTAGGTGTGGGTGAAAGAGTCATTTATTGTTACTAAATTGAGTTAGGCAGACAGTTTGTGGAATTCAAAGTAAATGGTTTCAATGCTAATTATAAAAATTAATGTATTTTGTTTTCAATTAGCAAGACTGAAAGATCACAAGACTTTATAAAGCGTCAAATCTTTCTTCCTCACGAGGAAATTCGATCACCTCATTCTAAAGAAAAAAGTTCAAATTTTTACAAAGATGGCCTAAATCTATCCTTAGCTAATGTATCAGTGTTGAACTTCAGGTCAATGAATAAAATGCATAACCCAATTCTGTTAACAATTGTATTTAAGCTACCCGAAATAAATCTAAGTTCAGCTAGAGGATCACAGAACTGCAACATATGTGATTTCATTTCTCCCTTTTGGTTTGAAGAATTCTTATTCAAGACCTATGGCAGACAGAAAGTTTCTTTTCACTTTTCTCAAAGATTTTCCACAGTTTTAGGGGTTGAAGACTGGTGGATGTGGGTGGATCACTAATTTGCCAATATGCCTAAACTTCTACACTACTGTGACAGAGAGGAGTTGTGGGGAGAAGGCAATCTTTAAGTGAGTTGAAGCCCCGGGTTTTCTTATCAAAACATTTTATAGTGACTTCCTTTGCTCTATAAATTCTGATTAAAATAATTTCTTTCTGTTTTCTAATTTTAACACACAGCAATCCATGCACATTAGCAATTTTTAACAATACATTTGACTTTGGAGTTTTTTGTGTGAAGAAAATAAAAGTAGAAAGTTATTTGTATTAATGAGAATATATAAACATCTACATATTTCACTATATAAAGTGTTTAATACGATGATAATAAAAAAAAGTTTTAGCTAAAATATTAAGCATATATTGGAAGCTGTGAGAGAGTCCCAAAAGAAAAACTATAATAAATAATAAGCAAAACTTTTCTGTCAAAATATGGAAGGTCTAAAGAACAAAGACTATAGGCAGAGAGAGCTTCCAGACATAATTATTTGTGTAAGTTGGAGTGGCTATGTGGCAGCTTGGGGAATGGGGGAGGAAGTGGTGTGATTTAAAAAAAAAAAAAAAAAGAAGGAAAAAAAAAAACTTAGGAAGAGAAAAACATAAGCTTTCCTCAGCTAGTCTCAGGCTCTTCTCATTAGTACCAAAGTAGAATTCAGGCAAAACTAAAGGAAATCTTTACAAACCTTAATCAGAGTCTTAGAAATGAAACCCATCAGAGTTAGTTATACAGGAGCTGAAATTAGTCTGCTTTATTGGGTGGAACGTGGCTCAAAACACAGCCTGGGGTGGCAGGTAATCTGGCAAGTGCCACTGTATGATCACTTCCAGCCCACTACCATTCTGCCTTCCCTGGCTCCAGCCTTATCCTTGGTGATGTTCCTACCTCATGTTGGATCCAGGAATTGGCAGGTGAGCCAGCCAACTGCATGTAATTCCACTCACATGTGCAGAAAAAAATATCCTTCTCCTTTGGGAACTTTATAAAGTTCTCTTTAGGATGTCTGAAGGGCCTATTGGCCTGTGCCAACTTAGTTCTGAATATTTTGTTTCACTTATTTTTAAAAGTTAAACACCATTCATTTTTCATGGTGAAAAATCTCACTGAAATTGCTCTCTCAAATAAAGCAACAATTCATCAAATGATTCGTTGATGTCAACATCATGCAGCTAGGCACCAAGCAGCTCCTAAACCAACACCCAAGTTAGGCAAGCGAGAATCCAACGAGATTCAATTATCTGGAGGTAGTCTCTGCCTGTCTACTGAAACTGTACACAACTCCCAGTGCAGGGGAGGGAGAGGCTCAGGTCATGTCACTTCCAAACTAAGGTAGCTTCCTGTTGCCACAGGATAATTTTTAATCTGCTTAGCACCCTTTACAAAGCATTTCATTCTTCAGAGGTCTCTGTATTCATCAAACCCTGTCCCTCTATCCTTCACTCCAGTCACATTGAACCAGTGATATGCCTTCTGCCTGAAACAAACTTTTATCTCCTACTTTTCCTTCAAATACTAATGTAGGCTTTCCTGACTGATTCCCCAAGTCTAGGTCGGGAACTATGGTTAAAAGAACGAATGATCTCCAGGGCAAAGTATGATGGAAAAAATTGAACACTACTTTCATGTTTCTCTTTTTATTTTAGTCCTGTATTGTGCAACTCCATTATGTTTTTTAAACATAATAACATAGTCATAGCCATTGTCAGGGTAACCCCTACTAAGCCCATAATATTTGAGGTTTGGAAAAGAACAGTGAAGTCATCTAGTTCAGCCCCCTGATGTTACAAATGAGAAGGTGATTAGAAGAGGAGGGAGATGCTAATTGAAGGGGCTAAGAGGAAAACTTAATTGCATGGTCTGGATTACTTCATCATGAGACATTATGAAAATGTTCAATTCAATGAAACTCAACATTTATAAGTAATAGCTGTATTATTCAATTAAGTCTGTTATATATTAAATATTCTCAATTTACCAGCTAGAAATTGAGAAAACAAAGGTTCCAATGTCAGTTTGGGCACAGCTAACAAGAATAATTGGGAAAGCAAGAAAAAGAAGAAACCACTTAAAATTGTCACCTAATCACTACATGGTGATCTACTAAAGGGTGATTAATGGCTCTAGTTCATCTGTCTTAGTAAAAGTCCTTTTATATATTTTTTAATAAAATGGATGTGTAACCTTAGAGTAGGAGAAAAATAGAATTCAGAATGTTACTTCCTACTGTGACAATTCTAAATAACCCCCCCCAACGATCTTATAGATTCTATATTGAAACGCTATATATTTGATATGTTTTATCTTTAAGATGATCAGCCTTCCTTCTTACCAATATAATTTGTGACTTTATGCGACTTTATATGTTCAAAGATATATAGGTACTTACAAACATAGTGTACGTATATACAGATACATAAAACACACATATATTTTGTCCTGAACTTTCTTGACTGCATTTTATTGGGCAAATCAAAATTGAAAAAAAAAAAGTTTAGTAAACTATGCCTACAAAAATTATACATTTTAAATAATGGGTGCTTTAGCATAAATTTATTTATTATGATTAATAATAGTTAATGCTTTTTAAAAAATAAATTTAATTTATACCATGAATAGTTAAAAGACCAAGAAAAATATGACTGAAAACTATAAAGTGTACTCAGCTGTAACTATGAAATATATTAAAGGTACTCTACACATGCAACCAATATCTACTATTTCTTAATGTGTATCTTTTAATAAGAGCTCCTTTTAAAGGGAGCTTCTAAAAGATTTCTAAAAATTAAAATAAAAAAATAAAAAAATAAATATTAAAAGTGTAATTTAACTACATACTATATGTCTAAAGTATAATGTTAAATGATATTTTAAGATTACAAGAGTCCTGGTAGAACAATGGATTTCCTGTTATGGTTTCTAGTGCATAGTTATGATGGAATTATATTTTTCACTGACCATTGTGCTTACCTCCACATCTTGGAATTGGTCCACTCCACATCACTTTTCCATCCATAAGAATACACGTAATTGTTTCTGTTCCCTGGGTTTTAATAAATCCTTCTTCACAAATAACTGAAATCGAACTTCCTAATTGAAAGTTGTCTCCAAACCGCCTTGCATTGATTGGTATTCCAGGATCAGGACACTCATTATGTCCAAATGCTTGAGAACAGCAAAAAAAAAAAGAGAAAAACACACAAACTAGCAGTATGAGACAGACCCTTGTGTATTGGGGATGAGACTAAATGATTTTTAAAATGGTTATGCTCATTTCTAGAAAAGCCTTTATTAAAAAAAAAAAAAAAAAAAAAAAAGAGAGGTTCTCCTCTGACCATACCAGTTTCTCTCTGATGTGTAATGGATGTGGTTGTTTTAAAATGTGAACTACACTCTACAATTACAAAATTTCAAAATAGAATTGTTTCTGCTTATTTCTTGAAATCAATTGCCTTATCTAAGCAAAAATATCCAGTATAAGCTGGACAGAATTCCAATTAATGTGAATACAGAGCAGGTTGATACAGAGCAGGTTGACTATGTCCCTTTGAAAACTTTTCTTGTGATTCATTGTTTGGAATGAAGAGATCATCTCACAGTGAGCATTAAAGTGAAATGTTTCAATCTAGTTATGAAAGTCTTAAAATTTCTCTATAATTTTCCATATATCATTTACTCTCTGCCATCTAGGAAAAGGGAAAAGAGCTAATTCTTTTGCAAACACCATGTTCTAGGCACTGTGATAGGAGCTTTAGATATATTGTCACCTCACTTAACATTTAGAATAGCCTGATGAGCAAAGTATAGTCATTTACTCTAAAGAGTAATGTGAGATTCAGAAAAAGTTAAGTAGCTTGCCTCAGATCATAGAGACAGTATTGAAATGGATCCCCTGATCTGGCTTTAAATTTTTGCTTCACAACATATATTTTAAAAATATTTATTTATTTATTTATTTATTTATTTATTTATTTTTATTTTGGCTGCACCTGGTCACGGGATCTTTGTTTCAGCATGCAGACTCTTAGTTGCAGCATGAATGTGGGATCTAGTACCCCGACCAGGGATCGAACCTGGGTCCCCTGCATTGGGAGTACAGAGTCTTACCCACTGGACCACCAGGGAAGTCCCTCTCCACAACATATTGTATATTGGATTATTTGTCTCATGTCTCTCAAGAGAATGTGAGTTCTTTAGTTCAGGGTCACTATCTTATTTTACCTTGTATCTCCCAGGATGCATATTTGGCCCCATCCCAGCAAGTAGCAGAAGTGTAAGGACAATGTGCTTACTTAAATTTCTCATAGATTATAGATCACATGAGCCCTATAAATTTGCATTATAAATGTTTAAATTAGTATAATATAAATGGAAGAATATTTAAAGTAGCAAAGTCTAAATATGTAAAACGTATTTTAAGGGATATTTACAATTTAATATTATATACATACTGCATGGGTACATGCAGTTGTTTTATATTTTTTCACTAAATCATCACTGTGATACTGTTCATAAATTATATAATTGTATTATCCAGTCTCCTCATTTTTAAGTTAAACAGTATAAAATAATATTAAGGTAAATTCTAAAATATGTCAAATCTATTTTGTAGGTACACTTATTTCTAATTATTGTTTGCTGTGCTTTTAAAAAGCTCAATATCTATTAAGCCTGGTTGCTCTCATATATAATGCCTGATGGATAATTTTTCAGAGAAAAACATCAGTAGGAAGCACTGAATATAAGAATTTGAATACAATGGTTTAAATTATTTACTAGAGAAACAGAACAAGGAACAAGAGGCATATTTCCATAATACCTTCAAGATACCATAAATATTAAAGTTAAAAATATTATGCATTTAAGGGAATTCCCTGGTGGTCCAATGGTTAGGACTTGGTGGGGTCTGGGGTTCAATCCCTGATTGCAGAACTAAGATCCCACAAGCTGTGTGGCAAGAAAAGAAAAGAAAAAAAAACATATATATATATATATATATATATATATATGCATTTAAGACAACATAAAACTGTAAATAGATAAATGTATATGTATCTATATTTATACATATATATGAACTATTTTAAAAGGGACTTACAGATAAAGCAACCATTTTATACAGCATGTCTCCCTGACACATGTCACAGCTAATTCAACTTTAATGATGTGCAATTACATGTTGACAACTTATTAGTGACAATGTTCACTAAGAATGTCACTTTGAAAAGACAATAACTGCATTTTGTTATTAATTGACAAAGCTCAGCACCGAACGGGCGGGGGCAAGGGTGAGGGTGAGGGGTGTGTGTGCTTTTTTAAAGAGCAGGAAATTAAATCCTATTATAATGTGACACTTAAATAACTCATCAAGTTGGTCAGAATCTGACAGAGTGTGGTAGCTTTGAAGAAAACAATAAAAATCACTAGCATTCTACAGCTTCAGGTAAAAACATGTGCACACGGAAGCATTAGTATGTAAGTTTGTTAACTTACTAAGTTTGTTAAATTTTCTCATTTATGTAATTCATCTTTTTGCTATATTTACACCACGTTATTTTCAGAAAAATAATATTCATCCCTTTGAAATACAAAAAATATGGGCGATAGACAATAGCTAAATATCCTCGAAGAATTCTTAAATCTAAAGCAATGTAATAAATACAATAATAGAATAAGAATTGACAAGGGAATACTTCAGAAGACAACTAAACAACTGTTAATGTTTATTGAGTATTTATTAGGTATATATGCTGAATTATTTATATGCATCACCCTATTCACTCTGATTAAATAAAATTCATATTTTATGGCAAGATGAAAATTTAAACATAAATTTTTTCTCTGCCCTCTTGGGCTTCTTCCTTCCTCTTTAGTGTGTATTGTTCATCTGCATTAACCAGACCTCCTTAGTAGATAACATTCCTTCTTAATCTCATAAGGGATCACGATGACCCACTACTTGCTTTGGATGTGCAGATCGGCATTGTGTAAACTACTAATAGGTCATTTGACTATAACCCTTTGTCTCAAAAACTTACATAACTGTGCTTTGACCTCTAACAGGTGGAACAGTCCTCAGAACTTTCTGAAAGACTGTCTCCCAGGTTATAATCCACAGGTTGGCTTGGAAAAAAAATGTTCATTTCTTTCTTAGATTGACCACTGATTATTTTTTTCATCGACAGCTCCTTACAAAAACCCAGTATGACTTTATGGATGAGAATACTGAGGCTCTGTTATTAAACCTAAAAGTGTAGCAAAACCAAGATTTGAAGTTGCATAGTTTGACATTAGAGCTGATATTCTTAATCACTAAGGTATTTTTCCCCCGTAGCATCTTTGCTAAGTCAGCTCAGTAACCTACTGCCCCAAAATTAGTGATTTCCTTCTCTGTGATACTTTGATAGTCTAGCTAATTTTGTCTTTGGAATTATAGCTCTGTGTTGTCATTATTTGTTTAAAATCCTCTACTGGTTTATGAATATCTTGAAGAAAGGATCTATCCCCTTTTATGTTTGCATACCAATAACAGAGCAAAATATGTTATGTACAGTAGGTCTGAGATTATGCTTATAAGATTTAATAGAATAAGCTAATATATTGGCGATATAATAATTATATTTGAAATATAGCTCCTTAATATCAGGCCTCTCACAAAGAGAAATGACACAGTAAGGAGTAATAATATGGTTAGAAATCAAGGGCTGAAAGACTGCCCCTGATACAAATTATGTATATGACTTGTTCAAGTTTCCTATCTGTGGAACAAGAGAGCTGTTTTGTATGATTCCTTTCTAGCTCTAATGTGTAGAAATATTTTATATGGGAAAATTAAACTTACTGTTATAAGTGATGTTAAAGCCACGTCCTGACATTGAGTGGTCAGCTTGAAATTCCAATCGTAGTATATGACTATTACTAGTAAGATGAGAAGGCACCTCAGCCCCAGTAAAGGTTCCAAGAATTGGGGAGTCTGGAGAGTCTCCATCTTTAACAGCAAGGAAGTCAAACTGGGATTCCAGATCAAAGTCATTGAAAGAAAGGTGTATCCGACTCCCTGGTTCAGAGATTATTGTCCAGATGCAATTTAAATTATTTCCATACCCTTCTGGATAATCAGGAGAAAGGACTGTTCCCATTGGTGCAGTAAAGTTAGAGAGGCAAGGAACTGTTAAAGTAGGAAGATTATAAAACAGTAAATTTTCAAATTTATTACCTCAAATAATTTAAATTACCTCATTTTGCCACAGCCAACAATTATAATAATCAATTAGCAGTTTGAAAAAAATAATATTAAACAATATAATCTATCTTATAAAACAGAAAAAATATGATATTGTTTGCACATTATTAAGGAAGGCTACTAGTACTCTGAATTACTGTATGCTTAAATATGCACAAAAATATAATTGGAGTAATAACAGCAATTTATTTTGACATTTATCATGTCCATGTTAGAGTGCAGTGCAAAGTTTTAGTTTCTGTGCTTAAAAAAATATTGGAGAAGTATATAGACATTTCCAAAGAAAACAATAATGCTCACAAAATGACTGAAAACAAACACACACAAATATTATGTAGGTACTAACATAACTGGGATAATACAACCTGGAGAAAACTTGGAGTGAGGGTAGTAACTAGGTGAACTTCACTCCTACCATGGCCATGGGATGCTCTAATAGCTTATAACACAGGTAAGGAGATGAATTAACACTTATGATAGCTGCCACTAGGGGCTAACACTGGACAAAGAACTAAATAAGAACTCCCATACCATACTAAGGTTAGTCTTTATTTCCCCTCAGATTTATTTTTTTAGGTTTTAAAAAATATGATTTAAAGGTTCACACAGAACATTTAGAAAGTAGAGGAAGGATTAAAAAAATGATCTATTACACAGAGGAAAAAAAAGATAATATATATATATTAGAAAACGTTTGGCCTCCACTCACTTTAAAAGTTCTCAGTACATGTTTAAAAATGTTAAATATTTTTAAAATGTTAAATAATCAACATTTTCACTAAAGGAAAATGTGTGTTTTGCAGCACAAATTAAAATTCAGATAAAATGCAGGTCTTGAAAACTGCTAAATTTTTTAAAAACCAGTTATATATTGAAGTAAAGTTTGTGCTAATGCCTTTGTAGGGAATAAAGGATTTCACAAATGAAAAGCATGATCATTATAAGTTGGATTCAGATGAAAAGTCATATTTTAAAACAAGAAAATTATTTTTACTTTCATGATTATAAGTTTATATGTTTTCATTTGTAACAAAACTAAATGCAAAATTTTCAATATTGCATTCACACCTGATAAGCTGTATTTGTTGGTAACGAAGATAGTATTTAATTTAACCTAAAAGTGCATCAACAGATAAAACAAATTATATTTTTGTTGCAGCTAAATTGGAACGCTTTAAGGTATTTGAAGAAACATATTATTTTAATCCAAGCATATTTTATATCACAAACATTAATGAATTTTATTCTGTGCAATATAAATAAAAGGCACTTAAGCAGGCATTAGTGTGAGCATCTACAAGAAAAAATAAGGTAATGCATTATACATAGAATATAAGCTTTAAATATTTTAAGTGTTTCTGATTGCAAATAAGCATATACTACCTTGTTAAAATAAATGAGCCTAATAGAATTAGCTCAGATGTATAATTTCCATAAGAAGTATTCTATCTATAAAGTATAAAATGCCACCAATAAAGTGTTATGAGGACATATGTAAAATATACTTTGCCATTACCAAGTGAACTGTGTTAACTTTATTTAAATCTGCAATGAAATTTATAATTTGGCATAAGCACACTTGTTAAAGATAGTGTTGAAAAGTGCTACTCATTCAAAAATAATTACACAGTTCCAGTTCTTTGCAATTAATTACAAAAGCAATTATATGCAAGGACGGGGTAACATATGCTATCTGGAAGCAAAGCATTTGGTACTCACAGATGCAGATGGGTATGTTTGCAGACCACTGGTTATTCTCTTGACAAACAATGGATTTCTCTCCAATTAATTCAAATCCAAACTGGCATTCGAACCTTAAAATATCACGATTAGAAAATCCATCACCTTCTCTAATTCCATATAAGGGTGTACCAGGATCACCACAACTTTCTTTTTCAATTTCTGTAAAAATAGATGATATGTCAGATTTCAAGGCTTTCAGGCATATGATATCCATGCAGCAAATTTAAGAGATGTACACTCTCTATAGCCAAGATATTTCAGAGCAAAAGATGAAAATGTTCTCCAATCTTAATTTTCTCTTACCACTGTTATAGACATGATTTGAGGAACAATTAGTGCATTTCTCTCATTTTGTACATAGGGAAACTGAGGTTGCTGCAGCTAATGCGGTTGTTCCTAACAGAACAATTACGAACAAGATTCAGATTTTCTGTTTGTACTACATACATACACACATAAATATACATATATATTTTCCCAAAATCTCAAAAACTTTTCTTATTTTTGTAATCTGTACATGATACAGGAAATCTTTAGATTGAAACCAGGACACAAGGTGATATTCTCTGCCTATGTGCTCCTAAAACAATTAGTGAATACCCTCCACACAGGATCTGCCACTCTCCCTAGTACCTGTTGGTTGAATTACTTCCCCAATTAGACTCCCCCAAAAGTTCCTTATGTCAGGAATCAATTTTGCTTTCCAAATTACCCAGATATGTTCCTCAACAAATGTTTTGTGGATTAATTAATTTGAAGGAGGTTGAAAAAAAAACTCTTAAGAGCACATTAAAACACCTTTTTGACATGTGCTCAAGGGAACTCCAAATATCTGGGATCTTCCTTGTGAGTCTAGGAATGTTAGTTGCAGATTATTGTAGTAATTGTTTTGGTTTTTAAGTTATATTAAATCACATTAATACAGTCATCCTCAAACAACAGCAAAAAACATTATAATTTAAATTTAAAAAGTAAAACTTTGAGATAAAGTTACGATCTCTCTTGACACACCAACAATCACACATTCCTGGTTCTTCTGTTATCTCCTAGCACCAATTTGTTGTGTATCTTTCCAGTTCTTTATGCATACTTTTATAATAATACACATATATATGTACTATGTAATATAAACATCTGTATTTTTGTAAACGTAAAAATTCTCTTCACAAAATCTAGGTAGTATTGCTTTATATATGTATATGTATATATATATATATATATATATATATATATATATATATATATATATATATATATATATATATAAACTTCTATTATACTGTCAATATATTCTATAACTTGCTGTTTTTTTAACCAAACAATAATTTTGGAGATATTTTTGAATGTCCTTGTATCCTCAGCAGAAAACATAGTTATAATGATTTCTTTAATACACTGTATTTGATTTGATATTTGTTTTTATCTGTGTCATAGTGACAT
Source organism: Mesoplodon mirus (assembly GCF_964341445.2). NCBI lineage: Eukaryota > Metazoa > Chordata > Mammalia > Artiodactyla > Ziphiidae > Mesoplodon > Mesoplodon mirus. The sequence goes on along the minus strand of NC_138992.1, from coordinate 24,822,221 downwards.
TGCTCTATCATTTTTCTTGTGCTGTTCCTATACAGACTTAATATCAAGGGACGAGGTTAGCAATTTTCCAACATTCACTAGTCTTTTAGACTAATTTGTATAACAGGAACATTGGATCCTTGAGTGTGACAATTTGCTAAAAATGATGACTGAGTCTGGTATAATTTTGAGATAGGTATCTGACTACCATATCAATATCTTCTAAGGTTATTTTACTATTAAAGTTATTTTTTTGGGGGGGAGGCAATATTAGCAATTTAAATATATGTTAGAGAAGTGCAATTTTCCAGAGTTAGTTTAGTAGTAATAGAATTGTGTTACAAAATCTTTAAATATCTCTTTACAAAGATGCCATAAACTTTCTCAATCCCAGTGCTATTTATTTGTGATTAGTCTTCTAGTTTTCTTTGCCTCATACTTACAAAACATTGTCAAATTTACTAGTCTACTCAAAGAACCACATTTTGCTAATCAATTCTATTGTTCTGATCTTATTTAAACATCTTTCATTTTTATCTTTTTGGATTCCATCTTCAACTCTCTTTTGCATTATTTTGCTATTCTTTCTCCACCTTCTTGAGCTGAAGTCTTAGGGTTTGTTTTATATTAGTTTATTTTCACCCATTCTTGTTTCCTTAAAAAAATGTTTTTTAGTCTATAAATTTTCTTCAGAGTACTGTTTTGATATTTAGAGCTTTTTTTGTTCACTTCTAAATAGTCTGTAATTTCCATTTTGATTTCCTCTTTAACTCATAAATAATTTCAAGGTGTTTTTAAATGTATGGGTCTAGACTATCATTTTGTTGCTGATTTCTAATGTTATTGCTTTAATATTCAGTATAAGTATATCCAGCCTCACAGAGGGTACATCAGTAAAATATATTCAATTCAATTTGCTATACTTGTCAAATTGAAATTATATGACCTTAATTAATTTTGTCTACCCTCTCTGACAATTTCTAAAAGAACTGTGTTAGAAACTTCTACAAGCCTCTTAGACAGCCTCATCTACCAGAGGACAGACAGCAGAAGCAAGAAGAACTACAGTCCTGCAGCCTGTGGAACAAAAACCACATTCACAGAAAGACAGACAAGATGAAAAGGCAGAGGGCTATATACCAGATGAAGGAACAAGATAAAACCCCAGGAAAACAACTAAATTAAGTGGAGATAGGCAACCTTCCAGAAAAAGAAATCAGAATAATGATACTGAAGATGATTCAGGACCTTGGAAAAAGAATGGAGGCAAAGATCGAGAAGATGCAAGAAATGTTTAACAAAGATATAGAAAAATTAAAGAACAAACAAACAGAGATGAACAATAAAATAACTGAAATGAAAAATACACTAGAAGGAATCAATAACAGAATAACTGAGGCAGAAGAATGGATAAGTGACCTGGAAGACAGAATGGTGGAATTCACTGATGCAGAACAGAATAAAGAAAAAAGAATGAAAAGAAATGAAGACAGCCTAAGAGACCTCTGGGACAACATTAAACATAACAACATTCGCATTATAGGGGTCCCAGAAGGAGAAGAGAGAGAGAAAGTACCCAAGAAAATATTTGAAGAGATTATAGTCGAAAACTTCCCTAATATGGGAAAGGAAATAGTCACCCAAGTCCAGGAAGCGCAGAGTGTCCCATACAGGATAAACCCAAAGAGAAACACACCGAGACACATAGTAATCAAATTGGCAAAAATTAAAGACAAAGAAAAATTACTGAAAGCAGCAAGGGAAAAACGAAAAATAACATACAAGGGAACTCCCATAAGCTTAAGAGCTGATGTCTCAGCAGAAACTCTACAAGCCAGAAGGGAGTGGCATGACATCTTTAAAGTGATGAAAGGGAAGAACCTACAATCAAGATTACTCTACCTGGCAAGGATCCCACTCAGATTTGATGGAGAAATAGAAAGCTTTACAGACAAGCAAAAGCTAAGAGAATTCAGAAGCACAAAACCAGCCCTACAACAAATGCTAAAGGAACTTCTCTAAGTGGGAAACACAAGAGAAGAAAAGGACCTACAAAAACAAACCCAAAACAATTAAGAAAATGGTAATAGGAACATACATATCAATAATCACATTAAATGTGAATGGATTAAATGCTCCAACCAAAAGACAGGGGTTCGCTGAATGGATACAAAAACCAGACCCATTAATATGCTGTCTACAAGAGACCCACTTCAGACCTGGGACACATACAGACTGAAAGTGAGGGGATGGAAAAAGATATTCAATGAAAATGGAAATCAAAACAAAGCTGGAGTAGCAATACTCATATCAGATAAAACAGACCTTAAAATAAAGAATGTTTCAAGAGACAAGGAAGGACATTACATAATGATAAAGGGATCCATCCAAGAAGAAGATGTAACAATTATAAATATATATATGCACGCAACATAGGAGTACCTCAATACATAAGGCAACTGCTAACAGCTATAAAGGACACTACAAACAAGCCAAAAAGACAACCCGCAGAATGGGAGAAAATATTTGCAAACAAATCAATGGACAAAGGATTAATCTCCAAAATATATAAACAGCTCATGCAGCTCAATATTAAAAAAACAAACAACCCAATCCAAAAATAGGCAGAAGACCTAAATAGACATTTCTCCAAAGAAGACATACAGATGGCCAAGAAGCACATGAAAAGCTGCTCAACATCACTAATTGTTAAAGAAATGCAAATCAAAAGTACAATGAGGTATCACCCCACACCAGTCAGAATGGGCATCATCAGAAAATCTACAAACAACAAATGCTGGAGAGGGTATGGAGAAAAGGGAACCCTCTTTCACTGTTGGTGGGAATGTAAATTGATACAGCCACTATGGAGAACAGTATGGAGTTTCCTTAAAAAAACTAAAAATAGAATTACCATATGACTGAACAATCCCACTACTGGGCATATACCCAGAGAAAACCATAATTCAAAAAGACACATGCACCCCAATGTTCATTGCAGCACTCTTTACAATAGCCAGGTCATGGAAGCAACCTAAATGCCCATAGACAGACAAATGGATAAAGAAGAAGTGGTACATATATAAAATGGAATATCACTCAGCCATAAAAAGGAACGAAGTTGTGTCATTTGTAGAGACGTAGATGAATCTAGATACTGTCATACAGAGTGACATAAGTCAGAAAGAGAAAAATAAATATCGTATATTAACGCATATATGTGGAACCTAGAAAAATGGTACAGATGAACCAGTTTGCAGGGCAGAAATTGAGACACAGATGTAGAGAACAAACATATGGACACCAAGGGGGGAAAAGTGGCGGGGGTTGTGTGATGAATTGGGAGATTGGCATTGACATATATACACTAATATGTATAAAATGGATAACTAATAAGAACCTGCTGTATAAAAAATAATTAAAATAAAATTCAAAAATTCAAAAAAAAAAAAGAACTGTGGTAAAGTTCCAGAGTATGAATTTTGCCACATTTCCTGGTAGCTGAATCAAGCTCACTTATATAGTTCAAACCACACTGTGTCGTTCAATTTATTCAGCAAATATTTATTTGAGAACCCATTATGTGCCAGATTCTCTTCTAGGTACTATGTGGACTAGATCAATGAATAAACAGACAATAATTCCTGCTCTTCGGTGGTGTATATTCCATTGGAATTTCACAAATAATAATAAATAAAAAGTGTTATTTTAGAAGGTGATGGATGCTGGTGGGGGGTGGGATGATGAGCAGGGAATAGCAGGGCTAAAGTGCTAGGTGATGGTGGGATGACATTGTTGTTAGGCTCAGAAATTTTTATTACTCTTATACCTTACTAAATTGTTTCTGTTATTGAAAGACTAGGTTATTCTTCAACTGAAAATGTCTTTCTTTTGCCCTCAATATTGAGTGATAATTGGTAAGGTATAGAATTTTAATTCAAAATTATGTTCCCTCAGCATTTTGAAGATATTTTTCCCTGGTCTTTTATCCATCCAGGATTCCTGATAAAAAAATATAACAAACTGATTTTAATTCTCTTTGTAATTAATCTGTTCCTTGCTCCCTCTCTTCCCTTCCCATAGTTGTTAGGATTCTTTTTTAGACTTGCTGTTTTTAAATGTCACTATCATCTACCTAGGTACTAGTTCTTAATTTTTTTTTAACTTGGTACTTGATAGATTTCTGCTATCAAATAACTTGTAACTTTTTTTTTCAGTTCTAAGAAATTGTTACCATTATTTCTTTTAAAATATTATTTCATATACATACTCATCTCTCCAGAACTCTTTCACATTAAACAACAGAAATTTCAGATTTAGCCTTCATGTTGCTCGATCTTTCAAATTTTCATTTTTAAAATTCTCTATTATGCATTCTAGAAGTATTATATATGTAAAATATGTATATATATTATAATTCAAATTTATTAATTCACTGTGTACTTTTATCTAATTCCAATTCAACCTATATACTGAAAAATTATGTTATTTCTTGAATATTTAATGATTTATTACTTTTTATTGTTTCATAACCTCCTATTATTTTTTCATGGATACAATTTCCCCCTTTATTTTTGTGAGGATATCTAGTATAATTTTTTTTTCTTTTTACTGTTTCCTTGGATACAGGCAGAAGTGTGTTTCAAGAGCAGCAGACTAAAGTTTCTTCTGAAGCAGCATATTTGAAAATATATTTGGTGATCATAATGGTTGTCAAGCTTATGATGAAAAGTGCAGGAGGAATTTATTTGGGGGAAGAACAATATAGTTGGTTTTGAACAAGCTGTCAAATAAATGTTTTTATTTGCTTGCTTCTGTAAACTTCAGGCTTATTTCTTCTAATGTCAGAATCATGTCATACTTCTAGGTATAAATTATCTCCTCTTTTGATCTGTAGTGCAGTCCACTTTTATGGTCTTCATCCTGAGTTGGGATAAAGACCCCTCTTGATAACTGCATTTGACTCCGATTCCATGTCTGGGCATTTGGCTCTGTAGCTGAAGTATTTTCCTCTGTAGCAATTACTACAGTTTCTCAGGACTGCCAGTGGCCTCTTCCGTGGTGGCTTCTGGCCCTGATGAACAATGGCTTCCTAGGCAGAAGCTACAGCAACAGCAGCCAACGGAGGCATTGGTTTATGAAATTCTCAGCTTACCTCTATATTCCATATGTGTATATATATATATATATATATATATATATATATATATATATATATATACATATATATATATATACATATATATATACATACATATATATATATGTATATGTTTATTTATATTTATTTATCTCAGAGATCCCCTATGGCCTTATAATAACTGAAATGTTCTCTTCCTATTCTTAAGCATCAGTGTATTTTTTTTAATGTTTTCTATCATCTTTGGGTTAGCATTGAGAATAAGTGCTTACTCTATTTACTATTTTGAAACCTTATTTTTTTCTTTGCTCCTTTAATACAAAATTCTTTAAATTAAGAATATATTTTCAAATGAAGGTGTAATTTTGAAGCTGCAATACTCTCTTAGACTGAAAGACAATAGGCAGTAAGGAAAATAAACACATACCTACTGTATATCATTGCCTTTGAATTTTTTTTCTATCCAGGAGGCAAGACTAATATCTGAACAAATAATTCATATGCAACATATCAGTGTTATAATAGAGTTTTGTACAAAAACCAATTATTAATAATAGCTGCTATCATTTATTGAACATTGAAATAGTATTGACATTGTGAAAATATTTTTTTAAACACATTTGTTATATGATTTAATCCTCATAACAGCCATATGATGGAACTATTGTCATCTCCATTTATTAACGAGAAAAATAAAGGTCAGGGAAGTTAATTAATGTTATAGACTGAATATTTGTGTCCCCCCAAAATTCATATGGTGAAACATAATCCCTGATGTGATCATATTTGGAGGTAGAGCCTTTGGGAGGTGATTAGGTCATGGGGGTGGAGCCCTCATGAATGGCATCTCTGCCCCTATAAAAGAGGACTTCAAAAGGCTCCTTGCCTGTCCTGACATGTGAGGACATAGGGAGAGGACAGCCATTTGTGAACCAGGAAATAGGCTCTCACCAAACACTGAATCTGCCAGCACCTTGATCATGGACTTCCTAGTTTCCAGACTGTAATGTTTGTTGTTTATAAGCCACCCAGTCTACAGTACTTTTGTTATAACAGCCCAAACAGACAAGACGCTAACTTGCCCCATTTCACAAAACTTATGAATAGCAGAGTTTAGGGTCTGAATCTAAAGTCTTAATCACCAAATTATTGCAAAGAAATTTCCATTCATTAATTACCCACTTATGAAACATTTATTTAGTTTCTAATATGTTTCAAAAATAATAATAGGCACTAGGGATATAAAGACAAATAAGATGTAGCCTATGCCTTAAATGAGGGCACAAAGGAGGTACAGCAAAATCCCCTTGAATCGGTGGTTGGCAAATTGGTAAAGATTTCACAGAAGAGGTGACCTTTGAACTATCTTAGAGTTATTTCACTGTGTGAACTGGGAAAGAGTAAGGAAGGAAAGGTATCCTAGGTGGAAGGAGAAGAGCAGTATCAGAAAAGATACAAAGTCTTTTCCCTTTTCTTTCTTTAGGTGGGGTGGCTTGGTTGGGGTTAGGAGGCTGTCTGAGTCCATTTAAGATACTATAAGAGAATACCAGAGACTGAGTGGTTTGTAAACAACAGAAATTTGTTTCTCACAGTTCTGAAAGTTGGGAAGTCCAACATTAAGGTGTCAGCAGATTTGCTATCTGGAGAGGGCCGATTTCCTGGTTCACAGGCATATGTCTTTTTGCTGTGTTCTCACATGGTAGACAAGGGGCAAGGGAGCTCCTGGGGTACTAATTCTACTTATCAGCCTCCACTCTCATCACTTAGTCACCTCCCAAAGGCCCTACCTCCAAATATCATCACATTGGGGATTAGGTTTCAATGTGTGAATTTTAGGAGCCTCTGCTCATCCTATAGCAGAGGCAGTGATGGTGGTATCAGGAGTTGAGGAGGTAGTGAGGTCAAGTAAGTGACAGTGTGGCTAGAGGCCAAACAAGTAGAAACAAGGCCAAGTAAGCAGCCAGTAAGGTTGTAAGATTAACTATATATTATGGGACTGTGAAAGTCATAAATGTATTGAGGATAAGGGTAACTAGACTTCTATCAAAAAGGGGATGTGGAAAAAGGGAAGGCTACAAAATTCTGACAGGGTGGAACTAAAATTGGAAAAAATGGTGTTAATTAATGTTTAAAATATAGATATACACAGAGAGATAGAGATGACTGTGTGTATTATGTCACACATAATGCACATATATTTTCTAGCCTCATCCACTGAGTCCTAAAAGCAATAAGTACTCATAGCAACAAGTACATGAGTGCCCACATCTTGGTGTCCAAATACCACTCTTCACTAAAGGGAACCAGGAAGTCTGCTTCCAGGGTTGGTCAAGGAAAAGTACAAGACAAAACTGGAACACCTTGTTCTGTCAAGAAAAGTGCTTAAAGAATGATGGGGACACATCAAAAAGACATAGAGGCCAGCTTGAAGGAACTACACTAGCCATTCTAGGGCAGCTTAATCATCAAAACAATGATAATGATGGATTACAACTAACTGAATAAAATTCAAATGCATAAATCCATCTGATATAAATAAATGGGTAAATAAATGGAAGAGAAGAGAACACTCTGTCTCCATGTAGAATGACATTTAAAAAATGTGGAGTTATTAAAAATAAAAAATCAACATTTGACAGCCATCACAGCGATTTTGGATTCTGGTGAAGAGAATGCAAAAGGTGAAACTGGTCATGTTACCATGGAAAAACCCAGAAGGCACTAATTTTGCTAGGTGATTAAGGATCACATAACCAGTGTGGATTATACTGACATTGCCTCCTGATGCAATGCAGTAAAAGAAGAAGCATCATTTCTGTCAAGAATGCATGGCTGAGGGGACTTCCCTGGTGGTCCTGTGGTAAAGAATCTGCCTTCCAATGCAGGGGACACGGGTTCGATCCCTGGTCAGGGAACTAAGATCCCACATGCTGTGAGGCAACTAAGCCCAGGTGCCACAACTAGAGAGAAGCCTTCGCACCGCATGGGAGGACCCTGCATGCCGCAACTAAGACCCTGACGCAGCCAGATAAATAAATAAATATTTTTAAAAAAAGGAATGCATAGCTGAAGTCTGGATATGAGGAAAGATTGGATGGACCCAGATTAAGGGACATATTCCAGAATGAAAGGCCTGTACTCTTTAAAGCTATCAAGGTCATGACAGACAGGGAAAAAATGAGGAACTCATTCAGATCAAAGGAAATGAAAGAGACACAACAAGTAAATGCACTGAAGTTTCATGGGTTGAATCCTGACAAGAAAGGAAAAAAGAGACATTTTGGGGTAGTGAAATTTGAATGAGGTCTGTGAACTTTTTGGTAGTGCTATATCAAAGTTGATTTTCTAATTTACTCTTTTGCTATTTTGGAATTGCACTCCTCATTAGTCCATAAGCTTCTCCTCAGTCTTTGTTTCCTAGGGAACCAAGGCTAAGATAAGTGACTTAAAACTGGCAAACAATTAGTAAACAAGGTAAGGGACTAGGCTATCTAAGGTCTCAGAACGATAAGATTATTAGCTGCCATTATTGAGAGACTATTATTTGACAGGAGGTTTGCTAAATACTATAACTCTGTTTACCCATGTATCCCTTATTGCAACCCTGAGAGCAAGGCACTATTTATTCTATAGGTGAAAAAATGAGGTTCTGAGAAGCTAACCAAAGTCAAATATGTAGAAATAGCTCAAGTGAGTTTCTACTCAACATCTACTTGACGCCAATGACCACACTCTTTTCCATTGTTCAATGTTGCTTGAGAGAAAGGATGGAGAGAATACTGTGAGCCAGGCACTGGAATAATGCAGGAAAGAAACGTATGAACTCGATTCCAGTATTGGAACAGAAAAGACAGAAACATTAATTTTAAGAGAGGTTTTTGTCTTGAATGCTTCAACACACCAATCCCACCTTTATGGTATCAGCGTGATTTTAAAACTATTCAGATCTCTTCAAATTCCTTACTATGGAAGGCCTTTATGATCTAAGCCTTTCCTGTTTTTCCTACCCAGTCTGCCACCATTTTCCTACTAGCTTCCAAAGTGTCAGACATGTCAAGACACTCGCTGTTCCCTTTCACACCTACATGACCTAAGGCATGACATCTCAGCTGGGACAGAAGACAGCCAGTTTGTAACATCTGGAGAAATTCCTATACATCTCTCAAGGTCACACTATACCTCTTCCATAAAGACTGCCCTGAGCTTGTAACTATAGTCACTTGCTTCCTTCTTTGGGTTTCTATAGGCCTTAGGAATACTTACATTGGTCCATACATTTTACTATAATTATTTACTGATTCGTCTCTTCCCATGAGTTTTTTTTCCACTTCGCATTTCAAGTGTCTATACACACAGTGATGACAAATATTTATATATCATTTATGTGTCAGGCAAAGGTCTAAGAACTTGTTACATTTAACCTTGACACAACCCTATGCACCCCAAAGAGATAAGTAACTTGCCTAGAGTGACACAATTTTAAATGGCAGACCTGGAATTTGAACGCAGATGGTGGTTCCAGAATATGAGTACTTATGCACTATACCTTCTCTCAGAGCCCGATGGTCAAGAATAGTTGTGGAATATATCAAGAAAGAAGGAAGGTAATAAAAATTAGCATACAAAAGTATGTGGTTCTATTAGTAAACCATATAGGCGATCACAAATTCTCATAGTTATAGAGAACTATATATACAGAAAATCATAAAGTAACACATTCTAGCTATGTCTTTTGAATGAGTTAAATTTTATAGTTGTCTTATAATTACAGGAAATCTGTGCTAGATATTTTGTTTACCCCTCAAGAACAATTCTTCACCCTCTACTGCCCAGAGTTTTGTGCCCCGAGGGTGGGAGTAAAGGCTGAACCACATCGACTGATAATAGACAGGCTCCTATACTACTCGACTTTCTGTTCGTGTAACCAGTGGTCAGGAAACAGACCACACTGGCAGGAGAGAAGATGAGAAGGCTGGGAGGATAATGCAGTAGAGGTATTTTCCCCCATCTTCTTCTCTGCCGGATCAACATGGAATGGCTGTGCTCTTTTTCACTGAAAGGCACGCTGTGTCAGGCTGTCCTCTCCATACAGCTATCCTCTGAGTGCTACAGAAGTGATAATGGCTCCCCACTGTCACCAGCCATGGATACTGCATAGCCCCTTGTTGGTTTCCTTAAGATCTGCCCACACGTGGCCAGTGTGAAAGTGCCATTTGTTACCTGCATTGTTCCTGACTGATAGAATACAACTTACCATTGAAAGCTCAATGCAACACCAGAAGAATTTAGTTAGCATCCTACTGATTCTGGATTTTATTATCTTATGATATTTTGTTTCTTCGAATATAAAGTGAGGTTGAGATTTCTTTAACAAATGTTGCCTCCGGTGGGAGTCACCTAAATACTGTGAATCATTCACAACTAAATTTGGAAAGAACAGAATGAGTATCCATTCCCAGGGTAAGAGGCTGGCACCCATGGAGTAGCAACCTCGTTCTGCTGTTTCTCCCTGCTGTGGAGGCAAAGAAATCAGAAACTGGAGAAGAGGTGCTGAAATAAATGAGGGTGGGAGGTCAGATGAAATTTAAGGAGAGCACTTGGGAAGGCTCTCCTGCAGTGAGTTGAGAATAAAATAGGAAATAAGGTTTAAATGGCAGTGGTTGAAATTTGTAGATCAAGACTCTTTCAACACCTTTTTTTAGTGATCAAATAACTTTGATTCTTGATGTCTAAAGTAATAGACTTTAATTTTAAATTCAATCAGGTTTCCAGCCAAAAACTAACATCTGGCCTTAAAGTGACATGGAAATTCTCATTAATCAATCTAGGACCTGACAACAGTTGACACTGTAATTCAAATACTTCACAGAGGAACTGTGTAGGTTAACAGAAAGTTATCTGTAAAACTTGCAGTTTTGCTGATTCTTAATGTTAAGAAGCCTCTTGGGAGTCTCATTACCTTAGCAACAGGCTTACAAAGGTCGTGAAATATAGAAACATTCAGCTAAAAAAGACCTTGTGAGTTAAACTCTGTCTTACCTTCAAGGATCTCAGACAAATGAGACTACAGTCAACATTTAAGGAGATTTTGAGAAGGAAAGCTATAACTTCCCAGGCAAAGTAATGAAGGGCATATTTGCAATAATGTGTAAAGTGTTTTACAATCATGATGAAAACTGACATTAAAAAGTATGTGCAGGGCCTCCCTGGTGGCGCAGTGGTTGAGAGTCCGCCTGCCGATGCAGGGGATACGGGTTCGTGCCCCGGTCTGGGAGGATCCCATATGCCGCGGAGCGGCTGGGCCCGTGAGCCATGGCCGCTGGGCCTGCGCGTCCGGAGCCTGTGCTCCGCAGCGGGAGAGGCCACAACAGTGAGAGGCCCGCATACCGCAAAAAGAAAAAAAAAAAAAAAAAAAAAAAAGTATGTGCATTGCCATGTGTAAAACAGATAGCTAGTGGGAAACTGCTGTATAGCACAGGGAGCTCAGCTCTGTGCTCTGTGGTGACCTAGATGGAAGGGATGGGAGGGGGTGGGAGGGAGGTCCAAGAGGGAGGGGATATATGCATACATATAGCTGATTCATTTCATTGCACAACAGAAACTAACACAACATTGTAAAGCAACTATACCCCAATTAAAAAAAAATTAAAAATAAATAAATAAATAAAAGCTTCAGATTAGGTACAACCATTTAATAAAAAATCCAGACTTTTTATCCTAAGAAAAGACTCCCAAAGTTTACCATTTTTCATAAGGCTGGTGTAGAAGAACATCTTGCAGCAAGTAATTAAATAATATACTGTTTTGGCATACTGTATAGCAAATAGAGGCACTCAAAACAAATAAACAAACAAACCCTACTCAATTCTTAATCATATTTCACCTTAAAAATTATTGAACACCTTAATATGTCCAATAGAATTAGGAACTTGTAATAAAAACAATGAGCTTTTCTTTGGTTCTAAATATGATGCTATTTGACATATCATTAATTTGGAAATGGTGAACTATTTATATTCTGTCACCTTCATGCCCAGGTCTCAAATTTGGAGGATAACTGAGGGGGCTGTAGTTAATGTCTGTGTATACAAACAATGAATTTCCAAGCCTTCACAGTTGCCATGGTATGAATGCATCCCGGCGAAATTCAAAGATGATGCCATTAGGAGGTGGGGACTTTGGGAGGTGGTTAGGTCATGAAGGCAGAACCCTTATAAATAGGATTAGTGTTCTTAGGAAAGTGGCTCCAGAGTGACCCCTTCTCCCCTTCCACCATGTGAGGACGACACAGCAAGAAGGCACCAGCTATGGACCAAGAAGAAGACTCTCATGTTGACCATGCTGGAATCTTGATCTTGGACTTTCAGCTTCTAGAACTGTGAGAAATAAATTTCTGTTTTTTATAAACTACCCCATCTCTGCCATCTCTGGTATTTTGTTATAGCAACCAAACCAAACCAGAACAAAACAAAAATGAAAAAACAACCTAAAACAATAGGTATGGAACCTACATGAACTCGGATTATGTAATATTTTCCTCCTACACAGTTATTTATCAGACTTTTTTCTGGCCATGGCTTTCCTGGGGTTTTGTGTAAGACCCTACTTAACAATTATAACTCCACCCTCTTTCTCTCTCTCAAGAGAACTTGTTGGAAGACAAGAGAATGGGACTAAGGTTGCTTTTCAAAAATGACTAAGTATCCTTTCATTTAATTAAAGAGAAATAAATAAAAAATTTAAAATTAAATGAAAGAAATAAAAGTAGATAGATAAAAAAAGATTAAAAACACCACAATGAAACAACTTCAAAACTGAGAACATTAATAATGCTTAACCCAATAGTTCCCTAGTGTATACATTTATTTGATTGTACAAAACAATTTAATGAGACTAGGTAGGAATCAATTGAAGAAAAAACAAAAAAATAACACTTCTTGATGTTCCTGATGATAATGAAGTATCTTAGTTCAGGGACTTTAAAGCCTAGTCTTACTAACTTAGTATAATCAATTAATCTCAGTTCAATTTTTACTAAGGATCCACTATGTACCAAAAGTTGTGCTAGGAACTATGGCCACAAAAAGATATATGTTGGGTTTCCCTGGTGGCGCAGTGGTTGAGAGTCCGCCTGCCGATGCAGGGGACGCAGGTTAGTGCTCCGGTATGGGAAGATCCCACATGCCGCAGAGCGGCTGGGCCCGTGAGCCATGGCTGCTGAGCCTGCGCGTCCAGAGCCTGTGCTCCGCAACGGGAGAGGCCACAACAGTGAGAGGCCCGCGTAGCGCAAAAAAAAAAAAAAAAAAAAAAAAAAGATACATGTCATGATCTTGGCCCTTAAAAAAAAAAAAATGCATGGTACATAAGAGCTGCCAAATAAGTGAATTCAGGATATACAGATAGATATCTATATCTATCTATCTATCTATATCTATATATAGATACATATAGATATTTTTAAAATTTCTTGACACATATTTTTAAGTAAAAGAGAATGAGCTATGCTCTCATCAGCATCTATGTCACAAAATGTAAATGTTTAAAACTTCAAAATGATTTGTAAAGTTAAGTGCATTTCCTATATATTTGAAGATGAAATGTAAAGTGACAAGTAATCCCTCCTTCCTGACTTGCCCTGAGGTAGCCTTAAAACTTGACCCACTGTGTATACTTAGGGTCCTTCAAAAGACTTTCTTAGCATTGGCCTTAAATTTGCAACTAAGTACAGGGTCTGTGGCAAAAGGACAATGAGGAGGGCTGATTGAGATTAGGAAACCCAGGAATATGCTTAAGGGCATTTTTATAATAAACATCTCAAATCAGCTGATGCCATCAACCAGTAACCCAGCTAACTATAGATAGTGTCATTATCAATTTTTTTCAGGGACAGCGACCTTACTCATTTATATACATTCATTCTTTCATATGTTCATTCAATCCTCTCTTAGTATGTTCATTCAAGAAAAACGTATTAGAATTGTACTATATCCCAAACGTTGGGAATGTAGAGGTAAGACAATCTATCACTACTTACCAGGAAAAGACAAGTATGCAGATACATATAAAAGTATGATAAATAATGTAGTTTTACAAAAAGATATATGCAAAACATGAGAAGAAAATGAAGAATTTTGCTTAGGAGTTGAAAGGCAAAATGATTCTATAAACTGAAATATGAAGTAAAATTAGGCAGATCTGCAAGGATGTATGTGATTGGGGTTGGGGTATAGTGAGTGTGGTAGTTTGTGACATTTCAGGTAGAGGAAACAGTTTGATCAAAGGATGACAGTGTGAAACATCACATTTGGAGAAATTCAAGTAACTCAGTATGGTTGGAGTTAGGGTGCAAGAAGGGTAAGGTAAGAGATGAGGATGGGGAGATGAGGGGTACCCTGTGTACACTCTGAAGGACCTTTGACTTTATTCTAAGCAGAGATAAGCTATTGATAAGCATTTTGATGATGGACACCCCCAAAATATTCCACATATAGCAGACACACTAATCTCTTGTGAAATAAATGAAATATGCTATAGAGTCAATTAAAGAGACATGACCTCACTCCCTTTGGGACTTAAAGTCTAATACTGGAGCAGAAAAATGGAAGTATCAGGAAGCATTCCTTTTTATAAGAAGACTCAGTATAGCATTGTTCACTTCAACCTCACTTAACCCATCTATTCTTTAAATATTTTCTTTTGAAGTACCCTGAATGAAAGACCAAAGTGAAATACAGATTTTTGTCTAAATCTCTGTAGCTACCTGTTTAAAAGAGTTTGCAAGCAGGGATACATCAATATTTTTTGAACTATAATAGCAATCAAAGTAAATGGATCTTTCTTTTGAAAGTACCATAACTGTTAGCCTAAGAACATCATTCAAAAACTTCTAAACATTCTTGTTCTTACTGTATCTACCAGATGGTCAAAGGACATATTATTTGGAGGTATATCTATAAAGCAAGTAAAAAGAATCAACCACTCTTATTATTATAAAAGACAACATTGAAAAAATCCAGAGTGCAACAAATGAATAGAATATGCTTTTTGTTTCAAAAATAATAATGTTGGGGCTTCCCTGGTGGCGCATTGGTTGAGAGTCCGCCTGCCGATGTAGGGGACACGGGTTTGTGCCCCAGTCCGGGAAGATCCCGCATGCCGCAGAGCGGCTGGGCCCGTGAGCCATGGCCGCTGAGCCTGTGAGTCCGGAGGCTGTGCTCTGCAACGGGAGAGGCCACGGCAGTGAGAGGCCCATGCACCGCAAAAATAATAATAATAATAATAATAATAATGTTGATATAGTATTATCCCTTTATGGAATTAAGTCCTTGGACTATCCACATAAGCTCTTTCAGTCACAGAACAGGTATTGAGCACCAGTATGTGCTCAACTGGGGAGCTCCTAGATGAAATGTCCTGGGTGTTTGCTCAAGGAGATAAACATAACATTTAATCAGGCATTTTGGAGCACTAATGATAGATACGAAAACAACAAATAAAACATAATACTAGGTCTCTGGGTCTGATTTCTTCATATAATTTGGGTCTCTGAGGCTACTATGATAACCACTTCTCCATTGTCTTAGTCTATATTTCAAGCTCTGGGAATTCTATTTTCAGGAGAGGACCCTATATCCATCATATATATTTTAGTTTGAATTTGAATTATCATGTAACTTCTTGCAAGTTATCTGCATTTTAACTCATCTCAAGTAGTAAGATGAATGACTAATTTTTTTTTTTTTTTTTTTTTTTTGCAGTACGTGGGCCTCTCACTGTTGTGGCCTCTCCCGTTGTGGAGCACAGGTTCCTGACGCGCAGGCTCAGCGGCCATGGCTCACGGGCCCAGCTGCTCCATGGCATGTGGGATCCTCCTGGACCGGGGCACAAACACGCGTCCCCTGCATCGGCAGGCAGACTCTCAACCACTGCGCCACCAGGGAAGCCCTGGAAAATATTTTTTTATAATCATTTTCAACCTTTAGTCTTCCTTCTGTACTTCCCACTTCAAATAACTCACAGGTTTTTATCATTTGTCTTTCCCTGGTATTTTTCACCTCTGTTTTGGTCACAACTCTGATACTCTTTACTTTTCTTGAATTATTCCAATGTCTAGCTCCAGATTTTTCACTTGAATCTGCTTTTCTCATATATTGCAGGTTAATTTTAAGTGTTACTTCTTAAAAAAAAAAAAAAAAATTTCCAAAGCATGGGTTCCTTGAGTTAAGAAGGATTCTGGAATAAAAAGGGGGCTTAATAGTCAAAAGAATTTATGATATACTTTGGAGAATGTTAAATTAATTTAGGTAGGAATTTTCAATCCTTTAATGTATTAATCTCCATTGTGAAAGTTTAAAAGGGGTATATAGTATATGGTTATGAGTTTAAAACTTTTTTTTTTAATCTGGTAGACTGAATATACACATGGAAAATGGCCAGACTATATATGACAAGAGAACCTGACCCACATGAGAAGTCCAGGGAGCCAGACTACAACCTCTGCAGCAATCGGTCAAGAACAGTCAGAACTGGTCAAAGACAGCCAACTTCCCTCATTTTTGTTCCCACCTCCAACTCAGAATCAATCAGAGAAAGCCAAATATGCTGCTCAGATGAATCAGATAAGATGTTCTGCTTCTAACTAGCGCACTCCAAGTTCCCCTTACCAATAATTTCCATCAGAGCAAACTGAAGGCCTGGTTTGCTTGTTTGCTTGCTTGCTTGCTTCCCTCCCTCCCTCCCTCCCTTCCTTCCTTTCCTCCCTCCCTTCCTCCCTTCCTCCCTCTTTCCTTTCTCTTCCCTTCCATTCCTTTCATCCTCTCCTCCCTCTCTCTCTCACTGTAAAGGTTTCCCACTCTATTGACTGCCTTAAAGTTTCTGCTAAAAGCAAGTGATGGTCGCTGACTCCCTTGGTACAGTAAGCTCTGAATAAATGATCACTGTTTGTTTTCACTTGCACGGTCTTAATTTATTTTCAATGACTCCAGTACAGTTTATTTATATATACACACCAACATACACACATAAAAATAACTGCAAAATATGTTTCATAGAACAATGCAGAACATCATGAGTATACTATAAGCAATACCCTCTGGGACTTTATATTCCATTCCATTCTATTTATTTAAAAAAATGCTGATTCTAACTTATTAAAATTATTTAATGGCCCACTAATAAATATGACTTTTACATTGCAAAGCAATTGTACACAGACTTTCTAAAGTTTATTTGACTCCAGAGTCATGTGTTCCCAAACTACCTCTTGGGAATTGTTTCTACAGATTACTACCCTTGGGAAAGGGTATATACATTTTGAGCAGGGATTACTGGAAGAATAGGGATGTGATTAACAAGTAAGAAAATCAGAAAAAGAACCCGGTTTTTAATGACAGGTATTTAGTTCAACATAATTCTGATTAGGAATTACAGCTCAGAGAAACAGAAAAAAAGTACTGAAATCAAGAAAGAAAAAAGTTTCATAAAATTCTTGAAGCTTCTTTAAATTTTATCCTTCCTCTCAAAGCAAGAATTTTGGTTTTCTGTCCTACTCTCTACTATGAAATTGGAAGTATGCATTGGACAGAACAAATCTTAATAAAGAGAAAGTCTTATTAGAAACTGAAGGGACAGTCTAAATGCAGATAAAAATTTTAAACAGGCTTAGTTCTCCCGGTTGAAAATAGAAGAGACTCCCTCTCACCTTCGTTTACCTAAGAGCTTTCACTGTAGAAAACTTGGAATTGTGAGTTCATTCTGCCTTTTTCAAATGTGTATAAAACGTTTCAAATGCTACATAAGCCACTCGTCAGTCTCAAAGTTTAGGGATGTTTCCACAAGAACCTCTAAGCCATCTATTTGAGATGTAATAATCAGGGAAGACAGAATCCCTATCTCCCCTCTCTGTGGGAAGGAGGGAACCTAACTTTGGTGGGTACCTCACTCCAAGTTATGACCTCCTGTCATAAAAATATGAGGGACTGGGCCTTCCCTGGTGGTGCAGTGGTTGACAGTCCGCCTGCCGATGGAGGGACCGGGTTCGTGCCCCGGTCCGGGAGGATCCCACATGCTGTGGAGCGGCTGGGCCCATGAGCCATGGCTGCTGAGCCTGCGCGTCCAGAGCCTGTGCTCCGCAACGGGAGAGGCCACAACAGTGAGAGGCCCACGTACCACCCAAAAAATAAATAAATAAATAAAATGTATATGAGGGGCTTATTTTTCCTTTAGGTAAAGCCAACAAAGATAGTCATTCCAATTACAGGTGAATTTAGGATGAATTATGTGTGGCAAATGGTGCTGTCCAGTCCATTTACCTAAGGACTATTTATCATTTATCTTTAGAACATGTATGAATGGATTATACCTAACTGACTATATGAAACCATAAAATGTCTTTCTGTCTTTGCAATCTCTTTCATGGGTTGCCTATGATGCACATCAGATCCTGGCTTAATGCTTATTAAATAATAAAACAGTTTCCTTTACCTACAGTTTCTATGGTGAGGTTTTCTGGGTTAGCATGTGATTTTGTTTTTAATTTTATTTTCCCAACAACAACCACATACAGAATTATAATTTTTTTCTTAGTGGAAAGTATTTCTATTTTTAAAAGTTTTGTTTTGTTTTTATATTAAGGTTTGGTGGTGAAACAACTGGATGTGGGAGAAATACAAGGAAAATTGGAAAAATATACAGTGGACTATTGTGAAGGATGCAAAGCCTAAATAATCCTTTACTTCATGAGTATTCTTACATTATATAACATTAAAAAAAGAAAAAAATATATAAATATAGTTTCTCGCTTGGAGTGGCTATAGTAGAGTTCTTTATGGTATAATATAGACTAGATAATCCATAAATTCTCTTCTAGCCACATGATTCTTTTTTATATATTATCCATGTTGAAAAAAAAAGATATTTTTCATTAACAGCTCCTTGACTCTTCCAAATGGCCTTTCAATCACCACATAATTGAATAAAAAAAAAAAAGTCTGATGAAAAACTAGAGGAGTTTAAATTATACAAGTTTAAATTAATCCTACCTTTAGAACATAGATTCTCTTTTGAAATCAGCATTTTAACCTTTCCATAAATTAATCAAGAAAATATTGTAAAGTAGATTTATATAAATGGCAAACTAAATATTTATAATTTAAAAGAAATGATACAAATTTTACTTTTACTTGTAAGTATTCTTAAAATTCTAACATGATTCAAGCTCAAATTCTCCAGAATAAATCTACTGTGTAGATCATGTACACAGCTATTATTTGCTTTATGAATTCTCATATGCATGTGTAAAGTCAAAGTCATACATCAACACTAAGATAAATATAGATACCCACACTATATCTATATGTCTTCAATCCCATTTACCCATTAATAGAAATCTCTTGCATTCCTATACACTAACAACAAAAGACCAGAAAGAGAAATCAAGGAAACAATCCCATTTACCATCACATCAAAAAGAATAAAATACCTAGGAATAAACCTACCTGAGGAGACAAAAGACCTGTACTTCAAAAAAAGACCTGTACTCCAAAAACTATAGGATGCTGAAGAAAGAAATAAAAGATGACACAAAAAGGTGGAGAGATATAACATGTTCTTGGATTACAGGAATCAATATTGTGAAAATGACTATACTACACAAAGCAATCTACAGATTCAATGCAATCCCTATCAAACTACCAGTGGCATTTTTCACAGAACTAGAACAAAACATTTCACAATTTGTATGGAAAGACAGAAGATCCCAAATAGCCAAAGCAATCTTGAGAAAGAAAAGCAGAGCTGAAGGAATCAGGCTCCCTGACTTCAGACAATACTGCAAAGCTACAGTAATCAAAACAGTATGGTACTGGCACAAAAACAGAAATATAGATCAATAGAACAGGATAGAAAGTCCAGAGATAAACCCACGCATCTATGGTCACCTTATCTTTGACAAAGGAGGCAATAATATACATTGGAAAAAAGACAGTCTCTTCAATAAGTGGTGCTGGGAAAACTGGACAGCTACATGTAAAAGAATGACATTAGAACACTCCCTAACACCATAGACAAAAATAAACTCAAAATTAATTAAAGACCTAAATGTAATGCTGGATACATAAAACTTTTAGAGGAAAACATAGGCAGAATACTCTTTGACATAAATGGCAGCATGATTTTTTTCAATCCCCCTCTAGAGTAATGAAAATAAAAACAAAAATATACTGAGACCTAATTAAAGTTAAAAGTTTTTGCATCACAAAGGAAGCCATAAACAAAACAAAAAGAGAACCCTCAGAATGGGAGAAAATATTTGCAAATGAAGCAATGGACAAGGGACTAATCTCTAAAATATACAAACAGCTCATGCAGCTCTATGTTGAAAAAACAAAAAACCCAATAAAAAATTGAGCATAAGATGAAATAGACATTTCTCCAAAGAAGAAATACAGATGGCTAAAAAGCACATGAAAAGATGCTCAACATCACTAATTATTAGAGAAATGCAAATCAAAATTACAATGAGGTATCACCTCACACCAGTCAGAATGGCCATCATCAAAAAAGCTACAAACAATAAATGATGGAGAGATTGTGTAGAAAAGGGAACCCTCCTACACTGTTGGTGGGAATGTAAATTGATACAGCCACTAGAGAACAGTATGGAGGTTCCTTAAAAAAAAAAAAAAAAAAAAAAAACTAAAAATAGAGCTACCACATGATCCAGCAATCCCACTCCTGGGCATATATCCGGAGAAAACCATAATTCAAAAAGATACATGCACCCTGGTATTCACTGCAGCACTATTTACAATAGCCAGGACATGGAGGAAACCTAAATGTCCATCAACAGAGGAATGGATAAAGACGATGTGGTACCTATATACAGTGGAATATTTCTCAGCCATAAAAAGAACGAGGGCTTCCCTGGTGGTGCAGTGGTTGAGAGTCCGCCTGCCCATGCAGGGGACGCAGGTTCGTGCCCTGGACCAAGAAGATCCCACATACCGCGGAGTGGCTGGGCCCGTGAGCCATGGCCGCTGGGCTTGTGCGTCCGGAGCCTGTGCTCCGCGACGGGAGAGGCCGCGGCAGTGAGAGGCCCATGTACCGCAAAAACAAAAAAAAGAAAGAAAAAAAAAAAAGAATGAAATAATGCCATTTGCAGCAATATGGATGGACTTAGAGATTGTCATACTGAGTGAAGTTAAGTCAGACAGAGAGAGACAAATATATGATATTGCTTATATGTGGAATCTAAAAAAAGGGTACAAATGAAATTATGTACAAAACAGAAAAAGAGTTACAGATGTAGAAAACAAACTTATGGTTACTGGAGCGGGGGAAGGAGGGGAGGGACAAATTGGGAGATTGTGATAGACATATATACACTACAGTATATAAAATAGATAACTAATAAGGACCTACTGTATAGCACAAGGAACTCTACTCAATATTATGTAATGGGCTATATGGGAAAAGAATCTAGAAAAAGAGTGAATATATGTATATGTATAACTGATTCACTTTGCCGTACACCTGAAACTAACACAACATTGTAAATCAACTATACTCTAATAAAATTAATTTAAAAAATTAAAAAAAATAAACTCATCCTAGGATTAAAATTGGGAAAAAAAAAAAAAGAAAGTGATGGCATTAGGAGGAGGGGCCTTTTGGAAGTGATTAAGTGATGAGGACAAAGCCTTCATGAATGGGATCAATCTCCTTATAAAAGACACTCCAGAGAGCTACCTTGCCTCTTCTGCCATGTGAGGACACAGCGAGAATTCAGTGGTCTACAACTCGGAAGAAGGCTCTCACCAGACATCTACCAGTACCTTGATCTTGGACTTCCCAGCCCCCACGACTTTGAGGAATAAATTTCTGTGGTTTATAAGCTCCCCATTCTATAATATTTTTGTTAGAACAACCCAATTAGACTAAGACAGGGAGGTAGCTGGAGGAGGTGCAGATATTAAAGACAGTGTCACTTATTCTTTGTAAGCATAATACTGAGCAGCATCTCGTGCCTGTGCATAGTGTACTGACACAACAGTATTTGTTGATTTGATGTGGAGTTTAGATTCAGGTTGTATTTTGGAAGAGGAATCATTGCTCATACAACCAGCAGGATTTTAGTCTTTACTATCTTGAAATCTTCTTTATCCCATACCTTTATTTGCATAAATAAGACAATAAAGCAGTTGAAGATAATATAAAAACTAGATCCCTCGTTAAATTAAAGTGAAAGATGCAGAGAAAAGAGTGATTTGATAAGTGATATATGGTATTAAATTTAATGTTTAATTAATAATACGAGGCAAAAAATGATGCTACATCAAATGGATAAAGAGAATAACTAATGAGGATGAAATTCAAGAGAAAATGGCTGATTAAAACTCACTTTATTCCCTAATTTTGGTTATGACCAAATAAAGAAATAAAGAATTAAAGACAAAATGACTGTGCTACTTAGACTAAGTTGTTTGGCATTATTCTTTAGGTAGTATTTCTAAACTAAAAAGACACAGATAGTATTAACAAGTCTCATATGCTGTTAAATCTGCAATTTTCTTAATTCAAAATATACATTGGATCCATGCTGAAACTATAAAAATGTATAATTACTTTGAAGAATCATTTTATTTACAATGAGTTTTTCATATACTATGTTAAGGCTGTATATAAAATCCCGAGCAACAATTTGTCAGAGAGATACATTGTGGACTGCATCTGATTTTCCACCAACCGAATATAATTAATTGGTTGTAGTGCTACAGATATGAGATTATGAGCTAAATAACACAAACACAAAGGCTCTCTCTTATTGAGCAATCATAATCTTCTGTGGCTTCTTTCCAACTCTGTTTAGCATGTGAACAAGACATTTTCTGTTGAATTAAACTAACAAAGGGGATGATTGAGCATTTAAACTCCAAGGACTATTCTTGGAGGGTGTTACATACTGCTTCAAGATTCTTAATGACTTCAGTAGAAATGGCATAATCTTCCTTCCCACTTTGAAAATTGGCTTTTTAAAAATGGTTACCATCAGCCAATATATAATTTAAAATGATAGAATGAAAATGTAATTGTTTCTATTTTTACATTAATGGTACTGTGTAATATCAATTATTTTACAACATATGATTTTTAAAATTTAGGATTGATTCTATAGCATTAGTCTATTTTATATTAGTTTTCTGAAAGTAAACTCTTATTCAAAAGGAAATGTAAGTGAAATACTATTGGATTCTAAATGGTATTTTTAAAATGTTTGAAGTTTGTATTCACTATATGTGAAGTCATTTCATTAACCAAAAAGGTGATTTTTAAAAAGTCAGATCATTAAATCTTAGTATTGAGAATTTGATTTGTCATATTTTCCAGATGGTAAACTCTTGTGTTGGCATCAATTTGAAATTATCTGGTGTAGTGCTAATTTTCTTTTCTGACAAGCATTTTCTTTGTATTTATCATTAAAAAAAAGGCATTAACATTATGGTTAATTGGGGGTAGTCATGTGATAGAAAATGCAGATCATTTGGAAGCATTAAGTTTCGGCAGGTTCAGCCCAAATTCCCCTACATTAAGATTAGATAAAGTGCTCTCAAGACAATAAACTGATTACGACAACCAAACAGTACAAGCAAATTTATTAGATGAATGACTTGGGAAATTGAACAATAAAAAAACAGAGGTAACATAAAGTTCCAAAACAGTGAACAAAGAATATTTGAGTTAGATGTATTTTATCTGCTTATAATAACTTAACTAAAAATAACAAAAAATTAAAATACACTACATATATACCAGAGTCAATAGGGGTTAACTGTTAAAAACAAAAAAAACAGGTATGTACACAATCAAACCCTTTGTATATTTCCATTCAGTATGAATGAGTGCTGTTAACATGGTTTTATTCCTTCAGATCTTGTCCTACGTATATATATATATTTTTTTCTTTTGTTTTGAACATGAATGATACCATGTTATAAGCAGCTTTTGCTACTTGTTTGATTCTTTCAACAATTATGAACATTCATCCATGTTTATATATACAAAATTACATTCTTTTTAATTGCACTTCATTTTAATTTAATTATTAAATATTTCCAAACTGAGGGAATTTAGAAGTTTGTTTATTTATTTATTTTTTTATATTATAAGCAATGCTTTGAAGAACAGGCACATATTTTTATTTTTGCAAAACAATATTTCTGTGGGACAGATTCCTAGAAGTAAAATATGAAGCTAAAAGTTATGAACTTTTGGCTTCCCTGGTGACGCAGTGGTTAAGAATCCGCCTGCCAGTGCAGGGGATATGTGTTCGAACCCTGGTCCGGGAAGATCCCACATGCCGTGGAGCAACTAAGCCCGTGCGCCGCAACTACTGAGCCTGTGCTCTAGGGCCCGCGAGCCACAACTACTGAAGCCTGCGCGCCTAGAGCCCATGCTCCGCAATGAGAAGCCACCACAGTGAGAAGCCCGAGCACCACAACGAACAGCAGCCCCCGCTCTCTGCAACTAGAGAGAAGCCCATGTGCAGCAACAAAGACCCAACGCAGACAAAAATAAATAAATACATAAATAAATTTATTTTTTAAAAAGTTATGAACTTTTTTGGTTTGTTTTGCTGTATTGGCTAAATTTATTTATTTATTTAGTTAGTTAGTTAGTTAGTTAGTTAAATTATATTTCCACTAAGAGTGAATAAGAGTACAGGACTCGAAAGGTGGGAAGGCATGAGGAACAGGCATTGGTCTTTGAGCAGGGACCTGGGAGCAGGGCAGTCTTTCATTTCACAGGAAGGAGGAGAGATAAGAAGGGTAGTGATACCACTAGCTGTACAGATATGGTGTCAGGAAGCTGAGATGTTTCTGACTAATTGCTTCTAGTTTCCTAATGGAGTATGAGATTAGATTATCAACTGGTACTAATGTGTGTGAGGAATCTGAAACTTTAGAAGGAATGAAACAGTGGTCTTAGAGTGTGGGAAAGAAGGAACTTAGTTGTGGTAGGCCCCCCTAAATCCTCCCCCCCCCAAAAAAAAAGAAGCTACCCAAATCTCTGGAACTTGTAACTGTTACTTATTTGGAAAAAGAGTGTATGCAGACATAATTAAGTTAAAGATTTTGAGAGGAAAAGATTACCTTAAATTATCTGAGTGAGTCCTATATTCCATCCTAAGTGTCCTTATAAGAGAGAGGCAAAGAGAAATAATACAGACACACAGAAAAGGCAATGTGAAGATGAAGGCAGAATGTGAAGTGATGTGGCTATTAGTTTAGACCAGCTGGGGCAGTCAATAGAATCTGGAAGAGACAAGGAAAAAATTCTCCTCTTTACAAAGCCCCTGAAGGAATCACAGCCTTGCCAGATTTCAGACTTTTTGCCACCAGCACTGAGAGAATACATTTCTATTGTTTTAAGCCAACAAGTTTGCAGTAATTTGTCACACTAAGAAACGAGTGTCCTTAAGAAACTAATACACAAGTGAAATGCATCATCCTATAATATTAAATTAACATTTGGGTTGCATAGTTATGAATATGAAGTATATTTACTTGGTCAGGTTTCTGTGGAAAGAGGATATTTGCTTTCAACCAGGACTGGAATGTTTCTAGATAAGTATGGTACTACAGAAACAGTGAGAAGTAAAGAACACAATTTAATGGTTTCAGAAGAGATTGGTTATAATAAAGGACTAAACTGGAATCTAAAATGGAAACAAAACATGAGAGAGTCATGATGAATAGTAAAAGAATTAAAGAAAAATAAATTGGATTTCTCAATAAATTGGGATTACACTTCTTGCGCAGTGCTAAAATAAGAAAGCTAGAAGGGAAGAAATAAGGTCACTGACTGGAAGCTTGCAGTAGAAATGCCACAGGAAATATAATTATTGGTGATAATAATAACATTTCCTATGTGGCCAAAATGGCATGATGGCAAAAGATGGTTGGGAGTAAGTGAAGGAAATGAGATATTCGAGTTTTAATATGGGTCATCTTCATTTAGGTTTGTATATGCTTATTTATACAGCTTATAGTGTTGTGACAGTTATAAGTTCTGAAGTTTGATTTTTCAATGGATATTGTAATGCATAGTGGGGAATGGATATTTGCTTTTGTTCTGGCTTTAAAAAAAGTCCCCCTAGCATTATTTGCCCATTTTGTGTGTGTTTATGTGTGCAAACATATCCTGATATTGATATGGGAAAATCAACTTCTATCAACTTGCTCATGGTATTTAAGTAAAGATGACTGCACCCCATTCTCACCCCCCAAATCTAGTTGTGGAATTGCTAACAGGACTAAAGCAAATTAGTACTGTCTGTTACTTTGTCATGTAATTGATTCAGTGAAGGACACATGACACAAGTCAAGTAAATAATCTAAATCTGGGGTTTGTCTTTGATCAAGAAAATGGGTGTGCTATTTCCCACTGTAAATATATCTGGACAGGCATAGCCCAGGAAACTGCTGGGAGTGCTCTTGAGACGACACGGGTAAAAATACCTAAGGATGGAGGTGACACCAAGGAAATGAAAACAAGGAACAGCAGGTGATGAGCAACTTCTATTCAGAAACTCAAACACCAAATCAAGGTTTATCTGACCCCTTAATTATTTAGCTGTTCAGGGAGTTAAAAAAATAAATTAAATTAATCCCTGTCATTGAATTAATCCCACTGGGGTAGTATTATTATTTTTCTTTGTGACATGAAATAGAAAGTACTCATTATAGACACGTGATGTTACTGTCTTGGGCCGCCACATCAGTGTCACTGGTAATCTCATTTTAAGAGGATGGATCTACTCTAAAAGTGAAGTAAGTGCTTCAAGTTCTCCCGAGTTACTGAATTTCTACTATGACTGCATCTACAGATGAAAAGCAATAAAAAAAATAATAACCCAATGAGAAAAGTCATACTATTGGCATGACATCAAATAGCACAGAATATTCATCAGCAAGCTGTGCACTATTTTGAATTCTACATCTGTATTGGTACATTATATAAATACAAATCTTGGTTTCCTACAACTAATGCTTCATTTTCCATCACTATGAGTTTACGTGTTAGATAGCACTGTAACACTGAAGACTTACAAATTAAGAATAACAACACTTATAAAAGAGCATTTTCAACAAATTAAGTTTTAAAGGTTGTTGTTGAGTACATCTTTGTAATTTGTACTAGTTATAATATTATTTTGTAGCTCTTCAAATATACATCTACAGCCTGAATTGTGAAAACTTTCTATAAAGTTACAGAAACTTAGGCTTACTAGGAAACCTCACTAAAATGGAGTTGGAAGGCCAGAAGAGGGACTTCTCACATGTGTATCCCTAGGGGTCAATACAGATTCCAACAAAAAGACATCCATCTTGCATCTCTGGCAGGAAGCGACACTACTTGACTACCACCAGCAGAAAAAAGAAAGGTTTTCTACTTGTCTGGAAACAGCTCAGCCAAAGAAAGGCTGTCACAACTCAGCCAATGAAAAGTCACTATACTTTGAACTCAATTTTCTCCAATAGAATAGCCCCTCACAATCTACCTTCTTCATAAAAGAGCTTCCTCTCCTTTGTTTTACCTTACAGGTGGTTTGCCTTTGTTTTACCAAACTGCAATTATTTGCTGCTCATAAATAAACCCATTTTGCTGGTTGTTTTCTTGTTTCAGGGTAACAAAGGTAATATCAAATGCCAATCCCTATAGCATTTGCTACAGCTTTTTTCATAGCTGTTTTCAAGCCACCTTCATTAGAGAATTTTGTTTCAGAAAAATATACCTGACCTATTTCTTCAGGCAACAATTTGCAATAACATGCTCAATGAACACTTGTTCATTGAGTTGAATTAAAGGTAGTTACATAATATAAAGTACATCCACAAGTCAGATAATTGAAAGAAAATTTTCAATCCTGAAAGCTATATATCAAGAGTAGAAGCCAGTGCTATTCAAGAACTAATGGGGCTATGCCTTGAAAACTTGTTTAGGTCTTGTCCATGATGTTACAAATATTAATTTACAAGACAAGCAGGAATGTGTTTGGGATGTTGCCTTGTCTTTTTGTCAATGTCACTATAATTCTAACTTATGGTCAGTGCATGGGAAGTCCAGTCATGTTGATTAATTTCAAAGACTTTTTTTTTTTTTTGGTGGAGTGATGACAGTAGCAGAAAAAATGGAAATATTGCTTATCTTTTATCAGATGGCATTGATTTTTCAGCTATACTCTTGAATTCCCAACTCTGCAACAGAGATAAAGAGAGGATTCAGTATTCTCTTGCTATCATGATGCAAAGAATAAAGTTGTATCAGCAGAAACTAATTTAACACAGAGACAGCCTCAAAACCTGTTAAGTTCTCCCTCAACTAAGATGGGAAGAGAGTGGGTAAATTATATATTGAAAGGGGCTAGTATTCACTAATTTTAATGGTTTTGGTTCCTTTTAAATTTGTGTACTTATTTAATTAGATTAATTTGGGATGACATTAACCAGGAATAGACATTGTCCCAATAGATTTATTTTAGAAGATCTGCATGTAAAACAATAATTTTCACAAATTATTTTAATTCAATCTTCACTTATGAGAGTAAGGGTTAACTCTATAAAGTTTGGCTGTCAAAAAAAATATTAAAACTCATTGATGCAACCTTATATGTAATTAGTAAGAACTTAAAAATGTGTATCTTACAATAAACTAAATGCATATTAAAAGAAAATATATTTTATCTCAAATCACACTTGATCAAGTAAAGGGTAGGATTCCTTTCAATATGTGTTTTAAAAATATACAGTAAGGGGCTTCCCTGGTGGCACAGTGGTTGAGAGTCCACCTGCTGATGCAGGGGACACGGGTTCGTGCCCCGGTCCAGGAAGATCCCACATGCCGCGGAGTGGCTGGGCCTGTGAGCTATGGCCACTGAGCCTGCGCGTCCGGAGCCTGTGCTCCACAATGGGACAGGCCACAACAGTGAGAAGCCCGCGTACTGCAAAAAAAAAAAAAAAAAAAAAAAAATAGTAAGTTTTATTTATTTTACCCTTTTTCAGTTAAGAATGTGTTTGAGCTTTTTTTTTTTTTTTTTTTTTTTTTTCTTTTTGCGGTATGCGGGCCTCTCACTGTTGTGGCCTCTCCCGTTGCGGAGCACAGGCTCCGGACGCGCAGGCCCAGCGGCCATGGCTCACGGGCCCAGCCGCTCCGCGGCATATGGGATCCTCCCAGACCGGGGCACGAACCCGCATCCCCTGCATCGGCAGGCGGACTCTCAACCACTGCGCCACCAGGGAGGCCCTGTGTTTGAGCTTTTAAATGTCATCAACTAGCCCTCAAGGAGGATGACTTCACTTCTCTACTATGGAACATACTTGGAAGTAGCTATAGTAAACAATATTATGTCCTAAGTAATAATAGTTCTTCCCCAAAGAATACATGACTGTCCTTCGCCTTATTGAGCAAAAATGTAAAATGTAAAATAAAAAAAAAATAGATATAATCATGCCACTCCAGATTGAATAGGTCATTAGATTGATGCATACTTTATTTGACAATTTAAAATGTTTTTGTATTTCTATTTTGGCTAAATAAATAAGAAGTTGAATATACAGCTTTTCACATAGTGCTTGTTAGTTATTTTTAAAATAAACCTGAAGTCTTTTATAAAGAAATATAATCTATTAATATCAATAAAACTACTAATTAAGGAATACAGTACTTCTTTTCTTTGAATTTTTGAATTTTATTTTATTTATATTTTATACAGCAGGTTTTTCTTAGTTATCTATTTTATACATACCAGTGTATGCATGTCAAACCCAATCTCCCACTTCATCCCACCACCACCCCCGCCACCACTTTCCCCCCTTGGTGTCCATAAGAACACAGTACTTCTAAATGTAGGCTGTACAATTAAAAATAAGGATAAATCCTAATTATGCAAAAATGGGTTGAACAACTTTAATAAGTAAAACTGGAGAAAGAGATAAAAAGGTAAGTGATTTGTAAATTATAATGTAATTGGTATTGAAATAATTTTAAAAACTCTTAGAATATATGTATTTACTACTTTGGTAAATATATTATGAAAAGAGCTTTTAGTCATATGGTAATGAGATTATGTTAGTACTATTCAGAGAGAGAAAAAAGAGAGAAAGATTTAGAGAGAGAACACCAGTGAGAGATACAGCAGCAAAAGAACAATATTGACTTTAAACAATAATAATTAAATGCTAATCTTAGTATGAAACTAACACTTTTCTTTGACACTGGGCAAAACTGTTAGTGAACATGTTGAGATTTGTACACACCTAAAAGGCAGATAATAATAACACTACAAAGGGGTGCTGCGAGGCTTAATTAATTTCTCCAGAGTACTCTGGACATGAGAAAATGCATATGCAGCATGGGCATTTCATCACTATTACTCCTCCAGGAGTTTCCTTTTGATATTGCCTACGGAGGCTACATGGTAGACTGCCAAGTTACTGAACACCCCGAAGGAGCTACAAATACCTTATTGAACAGTCAAACAAATCAATTAAAAGACAGACCTTTGGAAGAAACCTTAAGTAAATGCATGTTGGCTACTCGGGGATGAAGGAATGGATCAAATAAATTAACATTATAATTTACAGTTTAAGAGAAAATAATGTATGTATATAAGCTAAAAGTCCTGAAAGAATAGGAAGGAGGAAAAGAGGAGACAGACAAGAAAGAAAAAGAAACTATATATATATATATATATATATATATATATATATATAATATATATCTTAAGATGAAGAAAAGAAAAGGAAGTAAAGGGGGTTAATTTTGAGGGGGACAACAGGTAGATGGAGTGGGTATGGGTTAAGGTCATGTTAAATACTAGTAAATTGGCAAAAAAATAATTTAGATGGTCATCAAATTTTAAAGTGTTTGGAAAGCTGTTATCTTCAAAATTAAAAAAAAAGATTTCTGCAGCAGAATTGAAATTGCTATTCAGAAATCAAATGATTTAGTGAGTTATTTGATCAAAGAAATGATAGACCATTAGTTCTTCTAGTCAGGGCTGAATTCACAAGGTTTTTGTGACAATTTATTGAAAATATTTCCATGTAAAACACTTAGAAGGATGTTTAACAAATAGAAAGTGCTCAAAAAACTTTTTAAGAATTACCATTACTCAAATTATAATGAATACACAAGTTAAAGTTGCACTGATTTCTTACTATGTCTGTTTTTCTCTTTGAAATTAAATATTTTATAGTTAAATTATTTTTTTATTTTTTTTACATCTTTATTGGAATATAATTGCTTAACAATGGTGTGTTAGTTTCTGCTTTACAACAAAATTAGTCAGTTATACATATACATATGTTCCCATATCACCTCCCTCTTGCGTCTCCCTCCCACCCTCCCTATCCCACCCCTCCAGGCGGTCACAAAGCACCGAGCTGATCTCCCTGTGCTATGCGGCTGCTTCCCATTAGCTATCTACCTTACGTTTGGTAGTGTATATATGTCCATGCCTCTCTTTTGCTTTGTTACAGCTTACCCTTCCCCCTCCCCATATCCTCAAGTCCATTCTCTAGTAGGTCTGTGTCTTTATTCCTGTCTTACCCCTATGTTCTTCATGACATTTTTTTTTCTTAAATTCCATATATATGTGTCAGCATACAGTATTTGTCTTTCTCTTTCTGACTTACTTCACTCTGTATGACAGACTCTAGGTCCATCCACCTCATTACAAATAGCTCAATTTCATTTCTTTTTATGGCTGAGTAATATTCCATTGTATATATGTGCCACATCTTCTTTACCCATTCATCCGATGATGGACACTTAGGTTGTTTCCATCTCTGGGCTATTGTAAATAGGGCTGCTATGAACATTTTGGTGCATGACACTTTTTGAATTATGGTTTTCTCAGGGTATATGCCCAGTAGTGGGATTGCTGGGTCATATGGTAGTTATATTTCTAGTTTTTTAAGGAACCTCCATACTGTTCTCCATAGTGGCTGTACCAATTCACATTCCCACCAGCAGTGCAAGAGTGTTCCCTTTTCTCCACACCCTCTCCAGCATTTATTGTTTCTAGATTTTTTGATGATGGCCATTCTGACTGGGGTGAGATGATATCTCATTGTAGTTTTGATTTGCATTTCTCTAATGATTAAAGATGTTGAGCAACCTTTCATGTGTTTGTTGGCAGTCTGTATATCTTCTGTGGAGAAATGTCTATTTAGGTCTTCTGCCCATTTTTGGATTGGGTTGTTTGTTTTTTTGCTATTGAGCTGCTTATAAATTTTGGAGATTAATCCTCTGTCAGTTGCTTCATTTGCAAATAGTTTCTCCCATTCTAAAGGTTGTCTTTTGGTCTTGTTTATGGTTTCCTTTGCTGTGCAAAAGCTTTTAGGTTTCATTAAGTCCCATGTGTTTATTTTTGTCTTTATTTCCATTTCTCTAGGAGGTGGGTCAAAAAGGATCTTGCTGTGATTTATGTCATAGAGTGTTCTGCCTATGTTTTCCTCTAAGAGTTTGATAGTGTCTGGCCTTACATTTAGGTCTTTAATCCATTTTGAGCTTATTTTTGTGTATGGTGTTAGGGAGTGATCTAATCTCATACTTTTACATGTCCCTGTCCAGTTTTCCCAGCACCACTTATTGAAAAGACTGTCCTTTCTCCACTGTACATTCCTGGCTCCTTTGTCAAAGATTAGGTGACCATATGTGTGTGGGTTTACCTCTGGGCTTTCTATCCTGTTCCATTGATCTATGTTTCTGTTTTTGTGCCAGTACCACACTGTCTTGATTACTGTAGCTTTGTAGTATAGTCTTAAGTCAGGGAGCCTGATTCCTCCAGCTCCATTTTTCGTTCTCAAGATTGCTTTGGCTATTCGGGGTCTTTTGTGTTTCCATACAAATTGTGATTTTTTTTGTTCTAGTTCTGTGAAAAATGCCAGTGGTAGTTTGATAGGGATTGCATTGAATCTGTAGATTGCTTTGGGTAGTAGAGTCATTTTCACAATGTTATTTCTTCCAATCCAAGAACATGGTATATCTCTCCATCTATTTGTATCATCTTTCATTTCTTTCATCAGTGTCTTATTATTTTCTGCATACAGGTCTTTTGTCTCCTTAGGTAGGTTTATTCCTAGATATTTTATTATTTTTGTTGCAATGGTAAATGGGAGTGTTTTCTTGATTTCACTTTCAGATTTTTCATCATTAGTATATAGGAATGCCAGAGATCACTGTGCATTAAGTTTGTATCCTGCTACTTTACCAAATTCATTGATTAGCTCTAGTAGTTTTCTGGTAGCATCTTTAGGATTCTCTATGTGTAGTATCATGTCATCTGCAAACAGTGACAGCTTTACTTCTTATTTTCCGATTTGGATTCCTTTAATTTCCTTTTCTTCTCTGATTGCTGTGGCTAAAACTTCCACAACTATGTTGAATAAGAATGGTGAGAGTGGGCAAACTTGTCTTGTTCCTGATCTTAGTGGAAATGGTTTCAGTTTTTCACCATTGAGGACGATGTTGGCTGTGGGTTTGTCATATATGGCCTTTATTATGTTGAGGAAAGTTCCCTCTATGCCTACTTTCTGCAGGGTTTGTATCATAAATGGGTGTTGAATTTTGTCAAAAGCTTTCTCTGCATCTATTGAGATGATCATATGGTTTTTCTCCTTCTATTTGTTAATATGGTGTATCACGTTGATTGATTTGCATATATTGAAGAATCCTTGCATTCCTGGAATAAACCCCACTTGATCATGG
Organism: Mesoplodon mirus; assembly: GCF_964341445.2. Lineage (NCBI taxonomy): Eukaryota > Metazoa > Chordata > Mammalia > Artiodactyla > Ziphiidae > Mesoplodon > Mesoplodon mirus. Next base: position 24,788,332 of record NC_138992.1, on the reverse strand, counting down.
TGTATGATCCTTTTAATGTGCTGTTAGATTCTGTTTGCTAGTATTTTGTTGAGGATTTTTGCATCTATGTTCATCAGTGATATTGGCCTGTAGTTTTCTTTGTGACATCCTTTCCTGGTTTTGGTATCAAGGTGATGGTGGCCTCATAGAATGAGTTTGGGAGTGTTCCTCCCTCTGCTATATTTTGGAAGATATAGTTAAATTATTAACTCAGAAGGTTTGATACTTTAAGAACAATCCCAAGTCATGGTTTGAGTGATACTGAATTTTTCTAAATGATTATCAAACTTGGAAGAGATCTTCCTCTCAAAATCAATTTAATATGTGAATATTGTTTGTTCCAGAGGAAGTAGCTAACTATTTTAAAATATGAGTAGCAGAGAATAATTCACTCACCAGATATTTGGCAAACAACTACTTTGTACCAGCCCTTTGTGAGATAATATTCTGGGAATAAAGATTAGAAGTTGATCTAAAGAAGTTTACCATGTAGTGAAGAGAATTCAGATACATAAATATTTTAATAAATTAGAACTGATAAGTGCTAAACAAGAATACATGACAAATGACATGAAATTCCTGAGGATATAGTTATATTTGCACTGATAATTCATAAGAGAAAAAAATTTAATAAATTACTTCCCTGTGTTATATTCATCCCTTTGTACTGTTTACAGCTTCCAAGGAAAAGGCTGTACTGTGAAAGGTCCATGAATTCAGAAGGAAGGAAGAGGTCATTGGACAGTCCTCTTTTTGTGTCTTGTTTTGAAAGTCCCTCTGGTGGTGGCAGAGAACATACATAAATTAAAAAAAAATTGTTTTCTGGGACAAAAGTGTCTAACTCTGAGAGAAATCCTTGAGTAAAAAAATAAAAATAAAAATACTTTCTATTAAAACATCCCAATTACTCTACAAATCTGGCTTGTCCTATTTACAGTTAAATATGAGCTGTATTAGATAATGGTTATTATCTAAGTCTGCTGATAAATAAACACATCTACAGAAAATCCTAGAAAAGTTAGAAAAGTACAATGTGAGTGGAAGAGAAAATTTGGTGTAAATTTGGCTTTTCTTGCCCCCAAGAATCCAGGAAACAAACAACTTGAGTATATTAAATTCCAATGGGACATTCTGATCTTGCTAATAATGAAAAAAATTCTGGATCAGAGTTTCCCATATAAGTGTTAATTAGAAGTATTCTGTATTCATATCTCAGATACCCATTTATCTTAATTTTCACTGACAAATATTTTACAATTTTATGTTCCAGTGTTGTGTGCTAGACTAAATACAAAGATAAATAAAGAGACAATTCTTGCTGACAAGCAGCTTATAGTCCAGGTGGAAGAGAGAACATGTAAACCAATTCTTGTAACCTTCAGGTTGCTAAAAGGTGCTCAGAACTTAAGGTCAGCTTTCTCCTTGAATGAGAGGTCTGGGGCTATTGGGTCAATGTCATTTTAGGAAAATATGTTTCAGGCACAGCCACTCAAATATTGATCACTGTCATACTCTCACTCACCTCGTGGAGAAATCTGCCAAGAATAACATAATACTTTTTGCTGTTTTTATTGATTTATCATCCAGCTTTGACTCCTTGGGCAGGAATTAGTTGTGGGTTAAGATGTGTGACTTTAACACAAATCCTCATCCATGCACTATCAAAATCTAAACTTTTAAATTATATACCTTAAGAAACAAGGTACACAGGAAATTGAGACCATATCTCAATTTTCTATTTTATGTGTGTTCAAGTCCTCTTCTGTTTAAATTATACTTTAGTAGCTAATTCATGTTTGGAAGCCTACCAGCTAGAATAATATTGGCATGTAAGTATACAATATATGTAGAATGGATGAATAAATGGTCTCATTGCTTTTGGATGAGTTAAACGCCAACCCCTTGTCACTGACAGATTTCCCTTAGGCCCTCAACATTTTTCCCCATATTTCTACGGATGTTTTTTACACTGCTAACATAATTAGCTTTCTTCATAAATGTTTTTGTTAAATCCTGGTAACTCTTAGTTAAAACCCCTTCCTGTGTTTTCTAGGTCCATTCACACTCTGACCTATCTGCCTAACAGGCCCACAGCATGGGTTCCTGGCATTCTAGTCACACGCACCTGCGTGCGGCCTCTTGAACACCACATTCTCTGTGCTTCTGTGTCCTTATGAGAACTCCCCTCAGCTTGCAGTATAATTTCTCCATTTCTCTGCTTGGTAAATGTACTCAATGCTTCAGGATTCCACTGGTCTATGAACTCTGTGAAGATCTGCCTATTTGGTGTTCTTTGATTTTCTTCTCTTTGCTGTTCTATAGAGTTATGGTTACCTCTATAATATTGTTAATTCAATGTTGTGTATTTATCTCCCCTGCTGGACTATGAGATAGAAACTGTACTGTCTTACAGTTTATATTTTTAGTGTAGTGCTTGACTACAGTAAACTCTATTGAATAGGCAAATGAATAAATGAATGAGTATATTTTTGTCAGGGAAGAATGGAAGGAAATCCCTGGACCCATGCCAGCAACTAGTTCCCTGACAGAAATTAGAGGTTTTTCATCTAACAGGCTCATAGAAATAGCTGAATCACTTTTGCAAAAATTTACTTTCATATCTTAATTGTTTTCTCTTTAAGATGTTTTGAAAATACTTTAATATTGTTAAATATTTACCTCTTGTGCTCACTTTTAGAAAGGTTAAGGTAAGCATCAGTGGAACTAAAAATCTAGGGGAGAGATAAGACTTGAAGTAAGGCAGAAATAATTAACTGGATGAACCACTGGGCAGCTTTCTGTATCTAGCACAATTTGCTTGAAGGGAAGGCATATGCAAATGTAGATACAAGAAAACACTGCATATAAAAGGGCATATTATTTCTGAAAACTTCTGAGAACTTGACAGGATACCAAATTTAGTAATAGGTGGAGAAGCAAGCATTTAATTAGCACCATTTATGACATACTCCCTCTCTGGAAGATTTTTGGAATTACCTAAACTAGAGCTTCATCTCTTTAAGGCTTTAGTCTTTTGTTAAAAATGCTGAAGCTTTTCAGAGGTAATGTATTGATTACTAATTGGTGTTTGACACTTGAGATGAGATCAGGCGTGTTCAGGGTGCCATGGCCATAGGTAAGTGCTGGACACTTTAAAGTGATCCATAGCTAAAGGCAGATTTTCTTGAAAGGTAAAGGATAGAACTTGGCACAGAAATTTTAAAGGAAAAAGTGCTATGACAAGTTAACATAAGTCCTGGCTTGCCCTGGACAGTTTCAGTTTATGCCTATGGTGTCACTGTTGTTATTAATAGCATCCCATATCATTCTCAGAAGTGCCCTGGTTTGAACAATAAACTATACTGTCACCTCAACAATGAGGCAAAAGAAAAATGGGAGTGATGAGATACATAATAAAGCTGCTGGATGTGCCAAAACCAAATATAGACTTCATAACGAGTGACCCTGATTCCTTAGGACTAATTCCTACTATTCTAAAGGAAGCTTTAGCTGCATATCTCATTTATGCAGTTAAGGAATATGATAACAATGAAGAAAAACCTTTCTTGACTTTTTCCAAGTAGTGAGTTTATGAATCCATTACAATAGCTTATATTTCCGCCCATGCAGATCTTTATTACAGATTAAAACATTTAGTGTCTGAAGTAGATTATTTATTAATGTAAATTATTGTATAAAATCATCTCCTATTCTTAGAACTATGATTGCATTCTGATGATACTTTGATTGATAGCTAGATGAAAAACAGTCTTGATCAGTAATGAACATGTAAGTGTACAGTGATATAACCTGACCTTGGTTTATAAATTGTGGTATCACTGCTGCAGATGAATGTTGGGGGGAGGGGAGATTAGTTCAGGGTTCCATAAAAATATGGAACAATATGGTCCTGGAACAAAAAACAGAAGTATATATCAATGGAACAGGACAGAAAGCCCAGAGATAAACCCACGCACCCATGGTTAACTAATCTATGACAAAGGAGGCGAGGATATACAATGGAGAAAAGACAGTCTTTTCAATAAGTGGTGCTGGGAAAACTGGACAGCTACGTGTAAAAGAATGAAATTAGAACACTCCCTAACACCATACACAAAAATAAACTCAAAATGGACTAGAGATCTAAATGTAAGACCGGACACCATAAAACTCTTAGAGGAAACCATAGGAAGAACACTCTTTGACATAAATCACAGCAAGATCTTTTTTGATCCACCTCCTAGAGTAATGGAAATAAAAACAAAAATAAACAAATGGGACCTAATGAAACTTAAAAGCTTTTGCACAGCAAAGGAAACTTCAAACAAGACGAAAAGACAACTCTCAGAATGGGAGAACATATTTGCAAATGAATCAACAGACAAAGGATTAATCTACAAAATATATAAACAGCTCATGCAGCTCACTATTAAAAAAACACACAACCCAATCTGAAAATGGGCAGAAGACCTAAATAGACATTTCTCCAAATAAGACATACAGATGGCCAAAAAGCACATGAAAAGCTTCTCAACATCACTAATTATTAGAGAAATGCAAATCAAAACTACAGTGAGGTATCACCTCACACCAGTTACAATGGACATCATCAGAAAATCTACAAACAACAAATGCTGGAGAGGGTGTGAGTAAAGGGAACCCTCTTGCACTGTTGGTGGGAATGTAAATTGATACAGCCACTATGGAGAACAGTATGGAGGTTCTTCAAAAAACTAAAAATAGAATTACCATATGACCCAACAATCCCACTACTGGGTATATACCCAGAGAAAACCATAATTCAAAAAGACACATGCACCCCAATGTTCATTGCAGCACTATTTACAATAGCCAGGTCATGGAAGCAACCTAAATGCCCATCAACAGATGAATGGATAAAGAAGATGTGGTAAATATATGCAATGGAATATTACTCAGCCATAAAAAGGAAGAAATTTGTGTCATTTGTAGAGACACAGATGAATCTAGAGACTGTCATACAGAGTGAAGTAAGTCAGAAAGAGAAAAACAAGTATCGTATATTAACGCATATATGTGGAACCTAGAAAAATGGTACAGATGAACCAGTTTGCAGGGCAGAAATTGAGACACAGATGTAGAGAACAAACGCATGGACACCAAGGGTGGAAAGCAGCAGGGGTGGTGGGGGTAGTGGTGTGATGAATTGGGTGATTGGGATTGACATGTATACACGGATGTGTATAAAATGTATGACTAATAAGAACCTGCTGTGCAAAAAATAAATAAAATAAAATTCAAGGGAAAAAAAAGAAATAAGTATATCTGAAAACAAAAGCACACATATCTTAGGATTTAAAAATTTTGCACATAATAAGGTTGCACAGAATTTACTGGCTGTTTTTATAAACAGAATGAGGTATTAGTCAGTCTCTAAAGATGAGTGCAAAGAGGAAAAGCCATACACACACAAAAATACATATATCTGTACTAAGACCTAGAGCACCAACAATTAAGAAAGAAATGTGAAAAAAATGTGTAAAACAGCTATGATTTCACCACTACAAAATTATTAGCCAGGGATGAAATCATTAGCCACTTAACAATCTCTTGGCAATATTAAGTTTTCAACTTTCAGTCTAAATGTCTATGAGCAATACAATCACTTCCTTTACTCCAGTTCGTCTGCATGGTTCTGTGGTAAATATTCAACCATACCTTTTTGAAGGTTTCAGTAGAAATTAACCAAGATACTGCTTGCTATTCTTTGCTGAACGTCTCAATTATACAGCTTCACATACATTTTGCAACCCAAGTCAGAGATGTTACAGAGCATGCAATTTTAAATTAGCAAAGATTTCACTCAAAAAAAAGCATTCAAGTTCACACAATTTAAGTCTACAATAACTTTTAAAATTTAACCTTTAAATATTTATCAGGCAAACTCATTCTTTCCTTGGTAATAAAACTGGTCATGTTAATAAGCCCAAGGGCAGGTAGAGAAAAAAGACCAGGAAGAATTATAATATTTTCTTAAAGAACCTTGCCTAATCAGGGAATTTAATAATTAGCTATTTCTCTACTAACTGAATGCTGCTGAATTTGTCAAAAGCAATTTAAATATATTTAATAGCTATGTCAAGTTAAGTGAAATCATGTACTTGTCAAAATAGTTCACAAAAAATTGGTTCTGCATCAAAGATACTGAAAAAGAGTCAATTAGTTGGGTTTAATGAGAATAGAAAAAGGACAAACTACTGTCCTGAACAGTCCGTGTATGTAGTAACCATATTTCCTCTTTGTTGAGTGGCAGTCCTACAGTGCTTGCTAGATCCATGGAATCTATTTTCAATCTGTACTGTATGTCGATTTGTGGTGGTGTCAAAACCACTAAAGGAAAACATTTTCTCCATATCTTCAAGCATGTCAGCAAACAACCCACCTCCAAAAGAAAACTCCTGGAAATGGTGCCTTAGTCTACTGGAACCATCCTGGCATGTCTGGAAGTGATCTGCAAAACGCTTCGTGGACCGAGTGTTTTGGTTTTGACCAAAAAAAACAAAGTCTTTAAGTAAGTCATCAAAATTGAAGTTAAATGACTGCTCAGAAGGACTTCCACTAGCTCTTTGTCCTTTACCATTAGTAAGAGCACTATGTCCAAGTGTATCATATTCTTTTCATCTATTAGCATCTGAGAGTGTTTCATATGCTTCTTCAATCTCTCTGAATTTTGCTTCAGCATCAGGTCTCTTATTTTTATCAGGATGGCACTTCATGGCCAACTTGTGAAAGGTCTTCTTGATTTGGCACTCTGATGCTGACTTTCGCACACCTAAGATACCAGAGTAACTTTCTGAGGCCAAAATTAATTCGGTTACCATTAAAATGCAGTTTTCAAAGATGAAAACTGACTGGGGAGTATTCATTTCTAATATCCCGACCCCGGCACCCTACGCGCACGTGGAAAACTGTTGTTGCTGCTCAGCCTGGCGTCACTTCCGGCCCCAACCCCTGAAAGGGCAGCGCTGAAGCCCACAAATGTTTTTAATGGCACCTAGAATGATGAATCCTTTCCAGAAGGTTTTCAATTTACTTTCCCCAGATCCATCAGATGAATCACTATCTATGGCAGCTATAGCCTTTTCAAATGTATTTCTTAAATAATAAGACTTGAAAGTCAAAATTACTCCTTGATCCATGGGCTGCAGAATGGATGTTGTGTTAGCAGACATGAAAACTACATTCATCTTGTACACCTCCATCAGAGCTCTTGGATGACCAGGTCCATTGCCAATGAACAGTAGTATTTTTAAAGGAACTGTTTTTTTTGTTTGTTTTTTGTGTTTTTCCTGAGCAGTAGGTCTCAACAGTGGGATGAAGATATTCAGTAAACCATGTTGTAAGCAGATGTGCTATTTTTAGGCTCTGTCGTTCCATTCATAGAGCACACGCTGAGTAGATTTAGCATAATTCTTAAGAGCCCTGGGATTTTCAGAATGGTAAATCAGCACTGGCTTTAAGTCACCAGCTGCATTTACCCCTAACAAGAGAGTCAGCCTGTCCTTTGAAGCTCTGAAGCCAGGCGTTGACTTCTCCACTCTAGCTATGAAAGTCATAAACAGCATCTTCTTCCAATATAAGGCTGTTTTGTCTGTACTGAAATTCTGTTATTTAGTGTAGCCACCTTCACTGATTATCTTAGATAGATCTTCTAAATAACCTGCTGCAGCTTCTGCATCAGCACTTGCTGCGTCACCTTGCACTTTTATGTTACGGAGACGGCTTCTTTCCGTAAACCTCATGAACAGCCTCTGCTAACTTCAAACTTTTCTTCTGCAGCTTCTTTACCTCTCTCAGCCTTCACAGACTTGAAGAAAGTTAGGGCCCTGTTCTGGATTAGGCTTTGGCTTAAGAGAATGTTGTGACTGGTTTGAATTTCTTTCCAGAGCACTAAAACCTGCTCCATTACCAGCAATAAGGCTGTTTCACTTTCCTTATCATTTGGGTATTCACTGGAGTAACACTTTTAACTATCTTCTAGAACCTTTTCTTTGCATTCACAACTTGGCTAACTGGTACAAGAGGCCTAGCTTTTGGCCTGTCGTGGCCTTCTATATGCCTTCTCAGTAAGCTTAATCATTTCTAGCTTTTGATTTAAAATGAGAGACTGTGACTCTTCCTTTCACGTTAACACTTAGAGGTCACTGCAGGGTTATTAGTTGGCCTAATTTCAATATTTTATTCTCAAGGGTCTATAATTTGTATGCATGTACACTTTTTTATTTTCTTTTCCTAAGTCAGTTGCCTAAAAATTTAATCATTTGTTCTCTTACCTTTTAAACTTCTTGTTTTAGCAATTCAGCTTCCATTCTCAACTTACCAGTGAAGTCTATGATAAATGAATAAATCCACAAGTGCATTTCGTACAGCTTTTTAAACATTCTTTCCATAATGCAACTAAAAGCAGTGCTCTTTGAAAATAGTCACGTTTTTGATCATATACATATCAATCAATAATATATAATAATAAGATAATACTTATTTTTTCTCAAGAATTATGCGTGTTTTATATGTATTACCTCATTATCTATGAAACAAATCTTATATGTTACCCAGTCTTAAAGCTGAAAAAAAATTGAGGTTTATGTTGATCTTTTCCAAGATCACACAGCTAGTAGAGTTGAATCAAGAATTAAGATGTGCTATATACAATGGAATATTACTCAGCCATAAAAAGAAATGAAATTGAGTGATCTGTGGTGAGGTGGATGGATCTAGAGTCTGTCATACAGAGTGAAGTAAGTCAGAAAGAGAAAAACAAATACCGTATGCTAACGCATATATATGGAATCTGAAAAAAAAAAAAAGGTACTGATGAACCTAGTGGCAGGGCAGGAATAAAGACGTAGACATAGAGAATGGACTTGAGGACATGGGGTGGGGAGGGGGAAGCTGGGGCGAAGTGAGAGTAGCAACGACTTATATACACTACCAAGTGTAAAATAGTTAGTGGGAAGCAACAGAATAACACAGGGAGATCAGCTCACTGCTTTGTGACAACCTGGAGGGGTGGGATAGGGAGGGTGGGAGGGAGGCTCAAGGGGGGGGGATATGGGGATATATGTATGCATATGGCTGATTCACTTTGTTGTAGAACATAAACTAACACAGTATTGTGAAGCAATTATACTCCAATAAAGATCTATTAAAAATAAAAGAATTTAGGGCCTCCCTGGTGGCGCAGTGGTTGAGAGTCCGCCTGCCGATGCAGGGGATACGGGTTCGTGCCCCGGTCTGGGAGGATCCCATATGCCGCGGAGCGGCTGGGCCCGTGAGCCATGGCCGCTGGGCCTGCGCGTCCGGAGCCTGTGCTCCGCAACGGGGGAGGCCACAGCAGTGAGAGGCCCGCATACCACAAAAAATAAAAATAAAAAAAAAAATAAAAAAAAAAATAAAAATAAAAGAATTTGGATGTGCGGCTTGACTACATAGCCCATGCTTTCAAGCAATACTACTGTCCTTGGTTGGCTACACTGCCCCTTTTAATGTGTTACATATAGTAACTCAATTTTCTGTTCTTTGTAGTAATATTTTATAAATAAATAGGAATTAAATGACAAAACATGTTCAATCTTCTTTGTTAATGGTAAGTATTGCAATTAAAATAAAATATATTAGCTTCATAAGAGAATAGAAAAAGAATGCTGACCTTTTAGGAGGAAAGTATTTCCAACTGTTTACCATTTTAAGGAAAATAATTAAATATTCAATAGGCTGAATGCTATTAGATGGAAGATTGAATATTCCTTTGCAATCTAAATTCTAAGTGTGGCCAGAGGCACTGTGAACAGTTTAAAGAATAAAATCTCTAGCCTGAGTAACTGAAATGTGCTTTTTACAATTCAGGAGAGACAAATACACATCAGAACTGATATGCTTATCAAATATAACATCATTAGGTCATAGTGATGAAGAATGAAGAGAGACAGAAATTTCAGGCTTCTGGATTTTTCTCCTGGAAAAATCCTATTTTCCTGGATTAAATAATATTTTAGGACAATACATAATAAGAAAAAAAATCTGTGGCATATGTAGTCAGATAGTGTTTTAATTTATGGTTTATTAAATTTATATAACTATTTTACAAGCATGTATCTAACTTCCAACTGAAAAGCTGAATAGTAGCTAACTGCAGAGATAAGTTCACTTTCACTGGTATTAAATTAATTTATCTTCTCTTGATTAAATAGACAAGCAGAATTCTAAAAAATTATTTCTCAGTTGTCAGGTCCAAGAACAAATTCTTAGACTAGTTTTATAATTTTATCAGATAAAATTTTGAATGTTAATCCTGGATATCCCCATTCAACTCCACCTTTTTAAAGAAAGGGAAATTAAGATCCAGACTATTGAGTTTGCCAGGAAATTATTCATTCAATGAGTATTTATGGACTACCTATTATAAGTAACTTAGACACTCTTATATGTTACGACACAAATTCCCAGCCCCTGTTGAACATAATTTCTAATGGATGACATCTGGATTAATGGCAGAACTGAGGTAGACTACACTTTACACTCTTTTTACTAAAAAGAAATGGAAAAATTCCTTTGAAATAGCTGGAAGTTTGCTTTGAAAAAAGTTAGAATTTTTAAGTTAATCATTAAGGAAATAATAAATTAACTGAATAGTGTAAAATATTTTGTTAAAATGTACAGGGCTTCATACTGAAACCAAACAGTACATTCTGGATGGGCTTTTGATAAGTCATGATTTTTATTTATCACACAGTTGTTAGCAAAATGTTTAAAATGAATTGTTTTATTATTTATATTTTCAGCAAAATTGCCTTTTTCTTCTAATTTGCAGATAAAAATAACATAAATATGCTACAATAAAGCAACCAGAACAGAATTAAATATATGTTGGAAATTGTGAATTGAAGGGCATATCTGTTTCCACTATCAATTTTTGTAAGATGAATAAATATTAGTTATATTACCATGCCATCTAAACTAAAGAGCAATACAAATATCATGTTGGTTACAGAGGAGGGTATAATATACATTCCTCTTTGAGGCTGATTCTGCAGAAATTTATTGCAAATAAAAAAAGAGATTAAAAAAAATTAACCTCAATCCAAAATCTGTACTAGAAACTGGTGGCCCTCACTCTCCTCCAGTTCTTTTCCCTTGGATAAAGGTCCTAAAGATTTTTGGAAGAAATAGTAAAAATAACAATAATAACAAAAGACTCTTTAGAAGTTAGAATTAGTTTTGGGGACAAAAGAAACACACTAGTATTAATTTTATTCAATAAATAAATATTATTGTAGCACTGTAGCCTACGTGGTAGTGGGACAGCAATATGCCTCAGTAGCTAAAACTGGGGAGACGGGGAGTGAGTATTGAGTGGCTTTATATATGAAGTTTCATGTTGTCTTTGATTCAAACATGAGAATGGATGGTCTATTTGCGACTCTATTAAAAACTCAGTCCTTGCCAAGAATTTTCTTTCTACCAAAAGAAAACTAAAATCTTTCTCTGATAGTCACAGAGAAGTACTATAGAATGTTACACAAAGATTAGAATATACTCAGGGCGGAGGGTTAACTAATAAGTTACTGTTCATCAAAAACAGAAAGGAATGAAAATACCCAGTGATAATTATTCATAAACAATTAACAAGTATATTGAATGAAAAAAACATCCTGACAGTACAATTCATAAATAGGACACTAAAAATGAGCTTTCTGCAAGCACACAAGGAGGTACACAGAGGATGGTCTGTGTTACAAAAACAAAACGAAATCCAGTCATGGCACAAGACAGCCTTATATGACGTTAAAAAGGGAATGTGTAGTTGTTAAGTTTGCCAGAAATCATAATAAAAAGAAAAATAATTACCTTTTGAGTACCTAATTGTTTGATTTTTTTTCAATTCTATAATTTTATTGACTTTCATGTAAGACATGATTCTTGGTGCTGGGAATAACAAATCAAAAAGACTGAAATCCCCCTTTACATATTCACATGGGAGGAGAAAGTTTATACACAAATAAGTGAAACATAATTTCTTGATGGTAATAAGTTCTGTGAAGTAAAACAATGCAGGAAATGAGAGAGCATAGGTGCTTTGTTTATGACAGTAAAATTTTTAACAGTGAGAGTACATGACATATAAGCATATATGCAGGTTGAGAGAAGAGTAAGTATAAATCCTTAAAGTATGTAGATGCTTGGAATATTCATGTAACAACAAAAAGGCCACTGTGGCTGAAATAGAATGATCCAAGGGTAGCGTAGTATGAGATGAGGTAAGAGAGCCAATGACAGGGTTTACATGCTATTGTGTTAAGCAACTTGATTTTTTCTGTTGCAAAAACAAGTTAAAAAAAAAAACAGTTCTATTCACAGAAGACCAGTAAAAGTAGTAGCTCTTATTGTTTAAAAAGAAAAGATTATTCTGATGTTTACTAAAAATATTCTCTTTCTGAAAGCATAAACAAAATTATGCCTGTAACCTGTCTCTCCATTCTTATTTAAAAACTCTAGTTCTCTGGATAAAAATTACTGGCTTGAAATATAAGCCCATCAATTAAGTCTCTTAATCTGTGTATGAGGTGTTAAGATATTCACATGTAATTTTAGTTTTCTTTTCTATTTGCAAATGTTCTTTGGCTTTTATTTTTTAATTATAAAATGTCTATTCAAAATATTATATTTCTCCAAACTAAGTAGTTTCTTTTCTTTTCTTATTTCCAGTCAACAGGAAATCTTGCTTCAAATCACAATCATTTGTAACCTATGGGCAGTAATGATGTGGATCTATATTATCCTGGATAATTATTTTACATTTTCTGTTACTGGCCTTCTGTTACTGGTACCCAAAGTCACAAGTTGGTAACCTTATTTCCTACTTCACTGAGAAATCCAAATCAATCTAAAAGAAAATTTTACAGACTCTCATCATTCTATTTACCCACCTACCATCTCCTATCCTCTTGAGCACTAGATCATCTATGTTTTCTCCTAATCAAGAACATCATTCCAGCTATTCTCCTTTCTCTACTACATCATAATTTTTTTCACTCTCTAGTTCATACCCATCAGGGTTCAAAAATGTTAGTGTTTCTCTGAACTTTAAAATAATACTTCTCTTGATTTTGTTTCCCCCACCAACTACTACTCCATTTCTCTAGTCCTTTTTGCAGTCAGTCTTCTGAAATGAACAGTCAATAATCCATGTCTCCAACTCCTCACCTCTTGCCCTCTCTTAAAACCAATCTAATCAACCTCTTCCCCAACAACTCCATAAAAACTGCTGTTGTAATAAACATCAATGTCTTTCATCTTATAAAATTCAATGATAAATTCTTAGTCCTTCTCTCTTTGCCTATCATACAATATAACCCTACTGGTTATACACGTTTCTCTTTGATATACTTTCTTCATTGGCTTTCAAGGCATTGTTCTCTCTCTCTCTCTCTGTCTTTTTGTTGTTGTTGTTGTTCCCATTAGGAGGATACAAAGAAAAGAAAGAGGGTAGGGTAAGTGAGTGATATTCTAATTATTTTTTTCCCAGAGAGTCAATATATATATATATATATATATATATAATCTAAAAATATATAAAATAATAGAGGTATACATTTATTTATCTAGAATTGTTGAGGTAACAGCACCCAGAAAACTGAAAATAAAAATAGCTTTAAAATGTTCCCTGTGGGGTAAGAAGGAGAGATTAGTACTCTTTTTATCATAAGCTCGTCAGTTCTTGCAACCATGTGTATTTATTCCTTGATTTTTTCCTTGATAAAAATGTTTTAAAATAAGTTTTTAAGTACCATATGTAATTAAAAAAACTAAAAATGTCTATACACTTATTTCAGTTGGAAAATGGAGTGGCTAAGATAGATGAGAAGTAAAGCACATTAATTCCATAGATTTCATTGCTGGTGTCAAAAGTTACTACATAACTCTGATAAATCAACAAGTAGAGGTGTAGGTTTAGGTATAAAGTTATGGTGGTAAGTGGTATTAAAAATAAAATTATTGGGATTCCCTGGTGGCGCAGTGGTTGAGAGTCCGCCTGCCGATGCAGGGGATACGGGTTCGTGCCCCGGTCCGGGAGGATCCCATATGCCGCGGAGCGGCTGGGCCCGTGAGCCATGGCCGCCGAGCCTGCGCGTCCGGAGCCTGTGCTCCGCAACGGGAGAGGCCATAACAGTGAGAGGCCCGCATACCGCAAAAAAAAAAAATAAATAAAAATAAAAAATAAAAAATAAAAAAATAAAATTATTAAATGAAAAACCGGTTACTTTGGGACAAAGGTTTGGAGGTGAATGGGAGCCACAGATTTTGGGTTGGCCAAAAAGTTCGTTCAGGTTTTTTCCCACGTTATGGAAAAACGTGAACGAACTTTTTGGCCAACCCAATATTTTCTTCTGTTTAATTTTATTTTAAAAATATCTTTATTTTTTAATAGAAAAGCATGTATTGCTTTTATAATTAAAATAGTTCAGTTTTGCAAAGAAAGACTAAGTAAAATTTAAAGTAATACATTTATAGGAGAAATGTATCTCTTTTACTATTTCTGGAAAGGATGAACATAATTGTATCCCAGGGCCATGGTTGATACTTAGGCAATGCTGTTAAGTAAAGTTGAATTAAATTGGGAAAAAAAGGCCTCATTATAAACATGTGAAAAAAAGTGGTGTGCAGAAACAGCTCAAGAGCCTCTATGCACCAGGAATTCTTCCTGAATGTCTAACGTCGTTTAAATGATTTTATAAATGACCTGTTAGTGGAAAGAACATTAAGGAAGTATTAGAGGAGATCTATATAGAATGGGAGCAGAGCTAATAAACTGCTGTTAGGAGTTATCGGAGGAAATGCCTATACACGCTTTACGCCTTGTCAACTTATGTAATACCAGCAAAGAGTTTGTTCACCCCCAATACATAAGGAGTTTTAAAGACACTGAGACTTAAGAGTTCCACTCACTATCCCAACTTTCTTTGTGCTTACAAATCATCTAGTTTTTAATTGACTAAATTGCCTTTGTCTGTGGTCCTTATGAAGGAAAAAAAAAGTGAACATAAATTGCCAAAACTTATCTTGAAATATTAAAGTAGTTTGGGGAAGAATGGACCTGTGTGGTTGGAGAAAGGCTGAATAGGAGAAAAGTTTGATGAATAATACAAGGTGCACATGCAGAAAGTACAGCACACTTGATAGAAAGCTGTTGGAAAGTAGGCGAGAGTGATGGGAAGTATACATACTGGTATTTGACAGATTGTATGAGCACTGTGGATTCTTTGCTCACTCGGGATAGACACAGTACAAAGTGGTGGAGGGACCTGATTCAAAAAGAAGAAAATGCTGAATGGAGGTCTAAGTCAGGATGTAATCAACTCTAGTCTTCCTCTATCACAGTGAGAGCTATTATATTAGTGGAGATAAAAGTCACTTTAGATCTCCTTTCAAAATACACAAACCTACAGTTTTATCCAAAAGATGGGGAGAAGCTGAGATTTTGGGGATATGAATTATGTTGAGAAGAGAAGCTTTCGTTTTCCTCAGAGCAGTAATTTCAAGTGTTTGTTAGGAGAAAATATAGTAATTACTGTATCAGACAGAGTTCTAATGGGAAAAGAGAAACTTCTCTGTTATTGAGACAAGAAGGATTAATATAGGAAATCAAAAGTTTACAAAACCAGAGAAGAGCCTGGAGAGTGATAGTCAGGAGAGGGAAGCGGCTTCCAGCATTCAGTAAATCAGAAAGTGCAAGAATCACTGGGAATTGCTGCTGACAATCTCAGCTGTGTGTAACCTCAAAGTAGGCAACTGTCAGGGAGAAGGCCGTGAAACCTCTGGTAAAACTATATATCTGTCATTTGATGAAGCCCCTGAACCCATCTGCCTGCTGAGGGACAGCAGCTTTTGTTTCTTTTTTGCCATAAAGTCTCTTGCGAGTGCCTCCCATTGGAGAACTCAATACTGAACAGGGCAGTCTGCCTTTGAATAGATGAAGACATGTTTACTCTCTCCTCCAAAGGAAAGATGCACTTTCCCAGCAGTTACTGTTAGTTCCCATCACCTAGCTCAGTCACAAAGCCTCTTGACATCTTAAAGCCTACATGACAAGGCTAACCACCACCAACGTGCCTTATATTAAATTGTAGAGAAATAGAAGAAGAAAGAATAAAAATTGGTCTATACATATGCAAATATGTCCATAACAAAGCAAAGGAGAAAATACTGATAGTTATCCCATTTTTTTTTCCTGCAATTGTTCACAAAACCATTTTTGGTGTCTATATTTCTTTCTTCACCATGTGTTTCATATTTTGCCCTCAGCCACCACTTCAGCTGGTCATGATGATATGACCCAAATTTTATTCTTGAAGTGTCTGAGCCATTTATGAACCTGTTGATATCTGCTGTAATTTTTCATTAATTTATTTCTGTGCAAAGTATTCATTGGCATCCTACAAAATCTACTGGCTTCCATACATACTCCTTCTTGATCCCAATGTACACCAGCAACCTGTTTATAATCAGGATCAATCACCACAGCCAATACAGTAAATCCTTTATTTGCCTGTTGATGAGTGGTTTAAGAAGCTCTCAATACAGTCAGGGGACAATCTCTGCCACAAGAAAAACGGAATTGTTGCATCCCCTAGTGAACTTCCTTTGTCCTCTAAGGTAGTAAGACCTCAACTAGCAGAGCTCAGAGCTGTGGAGATTAGAAACACATATTTTGTGGGTGATTTCTTAGGTGTAATAGTGAGGGGTACCACTTCACTTTCAACCCTCAGTGTCCAAGACTGTGTTCTGGCTATGTGAAAAGAGGGGTACAGGTTTTCCTCCACTATCCAAAAACAAAGCATTCCTATGAAACATTCTGTAAGCCATAGAGAGTAAAGCGAAGAAGCAATTATCTTAGGACACATCTTACTAATAGATGCACAAAATATATTGAGATAAAGCATAGATGCAACAGACATAGTTCAAAGCTGTGGCAGCTTGACGCTGAGATGCTGAGTGCAGTTCCCAGGAAAGGAGCTTGGTGGTGTCACTCTCACTGCCCAGGGCGCACATTGCCTCTACAACAGCTAACTGAAAAACAATGCTGAACGCCATTTTCACCTTTCACTTCTTTTCGTAAAAGTGAAAAATCCTCTTCAGGTTTCTTTTGGTTAGTGAAAACAGGTACTAATGTAGATCTTTCATGAAAATGAAGTGGCGTGAAGCAAACGTTTGAAAAGTTGGGGTGGTGGTGGTGGTGGTGGTATGAATTGGGAGATTGGGATTGACATATATACACTAATATGTATAAAATAGATAACTAATAAGAACCTGCTGTATAAAAAATAAATAAATAAAATAAAATAAAAAGAAAAGTGGGGGATACCTGTATAACATATTGGTTACTTGTTCCAAGTCTATACTCAATGCATATTTTAGAACAGCTCATTAAACTTATAAGAGCGTACTCCCAACGGTGTCTGGACCAGCTGCAGACCTTTCTCTTCTCTGTTACCCAAATAAAACCAATGATAACTTAAAATTATCCTTAGGCGTTCCTATTTTAAAGACTGGATTTTTACCCAAAATAATAAATCCAGAAGAGCAAAATTTCACTGGTCATGTGGACAGGGAAACATTTCTCCATTAAGCGACAATATGGGAGCCCTTTCACTAACTGTCTTAATTCTTCATGGAAGAATGCTCTCTAGAAATAGGAAGTCTAAGAAAAATTTCCAAGAACATAATTTATTTTACCATCTGCTTTTCTTATAAAACAATCAGTTAATAACATAATTGCCTCGACATCATGTTCTGAGTTGCACATATGCTACACTGGAATGCAAAATTCATTTTTTTTTTCTGAATTGTGGAAAGGATGCCTTGAAGTTTTTAATTCTATTTTTGATTTTACATTTTGGAAGCATCTTATATTTTGACCCTCACCCAACTTATTTATTTCAAATTTTAAATTGTAGCAAATTTTAGTACACTGAAACAATGAATAATAATGTATCATACTGGTGTACAGAAGGTTTTTTATTGGAGTGTCTCAATGAGTTTTTTTGCTTATTTTTTTTCCCATTAAAGAAAAGATGTTTTACTTGAATTATTAGAGAACGAGAATGACTTGTTACTTCAAGTACCCATGATTCTTGTAGTCTGTCTACCTGTCTGCTGTCTATCTATCTATCTATCTATCTAGCTATCTTGTGGATATATTTGTTTAAGACAAGTTAGGCATAAAGGTCTAAATATACGACTGAAGGAATTAATCAAAATCCCTATTGGTTCTGATTTTCAGGAAGGAGGGCAGAATCAATGAAGTAAACAGCTGTGAGATAAAGGAGGCTTTGCCCATTGTATTAAATGGTACAAATATCACTTGTCTTTGATGACCTATCCTAGATGAAGCTGTCTGCACTACTGAAAGGTTAGTGATAGTTTCATTACAATTAGTTATGATATTACATAAAAATTCTCTACTAGGATCAGAACTCAATTTCAGAATGATAAAGAAAGCCCTAATGACAAATTCATAAAATTTACATTGTATTGAATTATGTACAACTAATATTATGAATTCTATTTGGTTCCTACTAGATGATAAGATCTTTGTTGGCAATGTTTAAAGAGTAACTACTGAACAACAATTACTGTAATAGTATATCCATTCTGTATTTGATTAATATACAGGGTTCTTTATGTTATTCAATTTGAAAACCATAAGTTGATTTTATTTTCAAACTATTATTGTAAAATGTGTTATTTGCTCTTAATAACATTTATGCTATTCACTGTAATTTTCTTAGTCGGAACAAAATTTTGACTGAAAGAAATTCTGTTTTTGAGGAAAATTATGTCTTGTAGTAATAATTATTATTCTGAGAATAATAGCTATTATTTATTTAGTGTTGTATGTGCCAGGCACTTTTCTAAGTACTTTAAATGTGTTCCTTTCAATGGCACTATGAGATAATATTATTAACCATATATTACAGATAATGACATGTAGGCAAAGTTAGTAACTTTATGAAGGTCACACTGCAAATAAGTATTGAGATCCAAATCCAAACCACGCCATCTGATTCCAATATTAAACTCTTAACCACTGCACTCACTGCTATCCCACAAATACCTCCCATCCCTGGCATATGACACTAGTCTATCATCAATTTTGTTAAAAATAATTTGAGAATATGACATGTCCACAAACAACCAATGTAACATGCAGATTCTACATGAAAACTTCCAGGAGTAAAACTTTTCTTCTAGCAGAAGTAGATGAAAGCATAAGTCTGCCTTTTGATCTTCAAGAGCAGTCAGAGGTTGGGAGTAGAATTGCTCACTCTCCTGTTAGAATAGACTAAGATGATCTCAGGCAGATACTTAATTTCAGTTATTTGTTGGGACAAAATGAAATGTCAGGTTTTTTTTTGTTTTTTTTTTTTGTTTTGTTTTTGTTTTTTGCTGTACGCGGGCCTCTCACTGCTGTGGCCTCTCCCGTTGCGGAGCACAGGCTCCGGACACACAGGCTCCGCGGCCATGGCTCGCGGGCCCAGCCGCTCCGCGGCACGTGGGATCCTCCGGGATCGGGGCACGAACCCGTGTCCCCTGCATCGGCAGGCGGACTCTCAACCACTGCGCCACCAGGGAAGCCCGAAATGTCAGTTTTTATTTTCATTTTTATCCTTAGCACTACACCTAAATGTTAGATTATTGATAACTAAAAGGTTTAGTCCATAACTTTTATTAAAAGCTATTATATGTAAATGCAGATCATTCATTAACATAAAGGAATTTAAATATTGCTAATGGAAGTTGAAGCCTATTAAACTAACAGTGAATATTGCATTGTTTTGGGGCCAAACGAGTATTGTATAAATTAAGAAAATAATAATTTATTGTTACATTTTTTCTTGAACTTCAATGAGTTTTTAAAATAATTTGTAACTTAAAGTGTTTTTACATTTCTGTAGTCATATTTCCTCCCAAATCTCCAGCATTAATCTCCAACTTCAGCAGGAATAGTCAGACCAGTGCTGCTCTTTTAGGGGAATGGCTCAGTGGACCCCTGAGAGTCCTAATTTTAATGTGTTTGATTTAAAAGTCTTATGAAGCATTGCTAACAGTATCTGTTAGTGGAAAAAATCTCTCCTTCTTTAAAACCTCAGTACTGAATATTCTCCTTTGTGAAGATGTGATTATTCAAACAAATTTCTCCCCAGAGTCGTGTCATTTTCTAGTACAGGAATTTCCATAAGAAAAAAGTGGAGGGCTGATTAAGAAGTTACCCATGTCTTTTTTTAAAGAAGTAGATGCAATCTCTGTTTCAGTTAACCGTGGGACATCTTCAAATGACCTCGCTGACTCTTCTAATTTATTTACTAACATGGAGCCAACTCAAGATGCACTTACTGGAGGGACCATGCCCTAGTTTCATTTATTTCTCATTAAATGTGCTGCTGAATAGAAATACCTCAATCACCTACAAAAAGGGAG
The DNA here is from genome assembly GCF_964341445.2 of Mesoplodon mirus. Taxonomy (NCBI): domain Eukaryota; kingdom Metazoa; phylum Chordata; class Mammalia; order Artiodactyla; family Ziphiidae; genus Mesoplodon; species Mesoplodon mirus. The sequence continues at coordinate 24,767,815 of NC_138992.1, read as the reverse complement.
ATCGCCAATGGAATTCCTAAATAAACTGATTCTAGTTGAAGTAGACTGCAATGATTAATTTTGATATTATAAATAAATATGTTGTAAAACATATAAACATATAATTTATAAATATATGTAGAATATATGTAAAAAAATAGCTAATTTAATCTTTTCACCCTTTTCTTTTACTGTCTGACTTGGGAATTGAACATTTTGGCTTCAAATAAACTACTGAAATCTGTATTAGAGGTAAGATCTAGAAATATTTTTCGTTATGAATCTTACCTTATTTTATTCAGAGCCAAGTATAAAGTAAGACATTGGTATTTTACAGAATTCTGGCTCCTGTAACTTTGTATCAAAGCTATTTAGGAAGTTGTTAAAAATACTTACAAAAAGATATTTTTTTCTTCTGTGTTTAGATCACATGTTTACAACCACAGTATAGAAATATTTTTGATTATACACTTGTATTGGTAAAACATTTTTGAGCATGCCCTCATATTTGTTTCATTTGTATACAAGTGCTACTGTATTAATACATCATATTCCACGCATGTGTATATGTATGTATCGCACTTGGAAGTTTTCATTAATGAGATTGGCTCTATTGTATCATCAGTGAAACTCTACTTGACTCCAGCCAAATATCCTGAAGGTTAATGTCTTAGTTAACAAGGTGAACTATGCGAACAATAGTGTATTTATAATTATTTACCTTTAATATGATTTTTTGCTTGAAAAGTTATACTGTCAATCCCAAACTTCTGGTTTACCTTCTATTAGCAGTAGAAGTCATTTAATGCAGCTGCTTTGCGTAAGTTACCACCAGATGGCATTTCTGTATCTTTGATTATGCACACATTTCTGAACTAAAAACTACTTTATTAAGTGAGGTTCTTGCTAAGTTTTTTGGGCAAATTATTTTACTTCTCATTCAAATACCTACTATTACCAAACAGCTGTTCTGTCCACGGTACTACGCTAAATGTGCTGAGGGCTACGGAGGTAATGTGTCAACATCTTTAACTGCTTGTAGTTAGAAAATAAATATTCAGTAGAGCTCTTTATCTGACTTTTATTTAATTAAATTGCCAGATTCTTTGTTGTTTTCCATGTTGTTGTAAACATACTGAAAATAAGTAGTAGGCAAATTATAAAAGCTTCAATATGACATTCCAAGAAGTTTACACTTTACTATATATTATTTAAAATTAATTTCCTAAATTGATTTCACATAATATAATCCACACAGATTTATCAAAGTTTTTTGTTTTTGTTAATTGGTTGGTTGGCTTTTGGCTGGTTTGTGTTAGTGAAGCAGAAATTACATGATCAAATTTATGCTTTATAAAGATAAATTTGGAATGAAGAAGGCATATACTAGGGACATAGAGACCAGTTAGAAGACTATAGTGAGTCAAGTAAAAAAAAAAAAAAAAAAAAAAAGAATAAATGGCTTAGATGAGATAAAGGTATATCCCTTTTTCTAAGAGATGGGATCATTTAAACAAGTAATTGAGAAAAAGAATGGATGGGAGGTTGAGAAGAAGATGATTCTGAAGTTTCTGAAGAAGATGATTCTGAAGTAGATGAGTCATCATGGGGGGGTGGAGAATATGAAAATACGGTTTTAGTAAAATGTAAAGACTTTGTTTTGGACATGTTGAGCTTAAAGATTTGTGGTACAACCTGATGAAAATATTAACAATGTGATATGGAGTTCAAGAAAGAGGTGAGGGATATATTTTATAGGGAAAAATCCTATCAAATATATTTAACAGAATCAACAGTAAATTTTTCTCCTTCCTTTGTCCCCACAATATGTTTTATTAATACAACAAATATTACTTGAAATTTAATAGCCTGACCACTTTATCTAAATAACAATGTGTCATCTATCATAACTCTTTGAATCCACATGCCAAAATAATGTATCTGAAAATAAGGACCTTTATTTCTATTTTTAGTCCAGAAAAACTGTATCTATTATATGTTAATTATTTTGATTTAAAATACAATGGGAATTCCCTGGCAGTCCAGTGGTTAGGACCCTGTGCTTCTACTGTTGTGACCACGGGTTCTATCCCTGGTCAGGGAACTAAGATCCTACAAGTTGTGTGGTGTGGCCAAAAAAATAAAAAAATAAAATGGAAATGTTTTCTATTAAATTCAATTTTTATGTAATTTTTAAGTAATTATTTTTAAGTAATTTATTTTTACTTAAATTAAATTTAAGTAAAATTAATTTAAGTAAATTTTAATTTAAGTAAATTAATTTAAGTAAAATTTAATTTAAGTAAATTAAATTTAAGTAAATTTAAGTAAATTTAAGTAATTTATTTTTACTTAAATTATTTTTAAGTAATTTTAAGTAATTATTGAAATTTGTGCAAACAAATTTTGCTTTCAAATGAACAAAAATATAATTTTGGGTATAGAGAATAATCCTGTTTCATGTGGGAACTATATTACTTTCAAAGTGCTACATTAATATACATTGGGCTCTGGACAGGATTATGAAGTATAGATGCTTCTCTGATTTTCCCACACATGAAATTCTTGTGTTTTTTTTATTGTTGTTGTTTTCTTTTTTTTCTTGCTAATGGCCCTATATTTTAGAAAATTGCAACTAAGCCTTTTCCTTCTCATTTAAAGGCAGCTGAAAATATTGAATTTCACTAAAGGTTTAAACTTTTTAATATCTTCAGATATAATTAGTGGTCCAACATAATATCTTATTTTGCTACATGGCTTTAAAAAAGAACCACTTCCAACAGAAGTAACACAAGTGACATTTTAGCAAGTTCTAAGCTATTAAAATGAACTAAGAAATGGGAATTTTAATGGGAAAAACGTCTTTCAGAAATACATTCATGGCTTCCATTGTTATATTTGCTCACTAAGGGAGATTTAAAGAATTTGTTGAATGAATGTAAAGAGAACATTTTCATTTATAAGCAAAAAAATTAAATATGCTGTTCATAATTTTATACAAAATCAATATACAGTTCTTTGAAGGTTTAATAAAAATAGCAAAATTAGAACAAGGCAAAGAAGAAGAAAAGTATCCCAAAAAGTAAGTTTCTGGATCAAGACAAGTTACATTTTTCTAAAAATTCTTGAGCTTGTACTTTGATTAAAAGTAATTTAGCCTAATTTTATCTTACTCTTAAATAAAAGTATATTTCAAATATTTGTTTAAAATTTCAATTTATCATATTTATGCTTAATGATAAATTTGGAGACTGTGTTCAAAACTTTTTCATTTGTTATTCCTCCTATAAAGTAATGGTTAAGTAGCTATAATTAAGAAATTTATGAAACCTTTTGTTTTATCATTAGAAGTGACTTAATATAATTTAGTCTTTATATATTTATTTGTTCTTTGAACAGATAAAATATGATAAGATAAGCACATTAGCCCTGGCCCCTTCTGCCTTTATATCTAAGTCTACACTATGATATTCTATACTATATATATTTACACTCACACACATATAAATGATCATTATCTGAGGTATTAAAATGTGGTGAAGATGATATTTTGTTGTATACTGTTGCACAATGGTGATTCTTCTTAAAAACAAATTGTTAAAGTATGTAACAATGGTAAATAAAAGAATAGCAAAAGACTGGTGAAAACAATTTGTGGAATATAGCCAACTTAATTCTTTTCAGTAATGAGTAGGGAAGCCTGTACTGTTACAATCTTGAACATATTTTTTTAAATATTTTATATGTTCAAAACAATCAATTTAAAATATTTGCTGTTTGCATTAGTATGTTTGAAAGTTACAGTACCTTTACAAAAGAGGTTAGCAAACAAATTTGTGCAGAATAGTTCAGACTCAGGGAAGCATAGTAGCTGTAGTTGGATAAAAGAGAGAGCAGAAGTTCCTGAATAATATGTGAGGGAAGGGCATTCCAGGACAACTATATAAGATGGACAAGGAAAGGAGATCGAAAATAACATGACTTGTTCCAGAAACGAAATATCATTGGTGCGTATAGTGAATGATAGGTAATGGGGGAAGGAAAAGAGCATCACAGGTTTAATCATGGAGAACTTTTAATACCTTGATGAAGATACTGGATTTTACTCAAGAGATAAATGCTAGACAGTAAAGGTGTCATGAAGGAGAATAACTGGGCAAGATTTATATTTCAGATATTTACTCTGAGCAATGAAGGGGATGGCTTGAAGAGGACAGGTAAACCAGAAGGGAAGATGTTTTAAATGTCCAGGCGTGAAAGGGCGAGGTACTGAGACACTGGCTGAAAGAATACTAACAAGGGGATGGATCTGAGAAATAGGTAACAAGCAGCGGCAGGAGGAATTAGTGAAACAGTAGATGCGGGGACTAAGAAAAAGTGAGGGGTTTAGGATGACACTAAGATGAATACGATCATGAAGTGGTTGAATGTATGAGAATAATTTTTTAATCAAGTCTGAGTCAGGACACATTTTTTCTTGGACAATTGAAAAGTGAGCCAATGTGATCCAGTGTGTGGAAGGTGATTACGGTTCCTGGCTTTCCACATGAGCAACAGGCTGCAGTTTCTCAACCTAATTTATAGTGCATATGTCCATTCTCTCTCCTCACTATTTATTTATTCTTCACTCAGTGAGCATTTTCAAAGGGCTTACCATGGCTAAGTACTTACTTGCTGCCTTTTTTATTTCCCCCATGCACCCTGTTCCCAAGTTTCTATTTTAATTTCTCATTGGGAAAACTTTGTTAATTTATGATAGCTCCCCTCTTTGTGTCTGGATCTCTCTCTATTGTCCTTTATTTCTAATCAGACACATCTCCTGGATATATTTTTCAAATGCTCATTAAAAACCAGGAACTGTTACAAGCTTGAACTAGTACCACTAGCTAATAATTTCTGAAGGAAACTAGTGGTCCATCTAGAGTTCTCTATTGCCTCTAAGGCTGAGTGATCTGGACCACAAACTCTTCTCTGAAGTATTCTGTTTATTTTATGCCTATTGTCTAGCCAACTCCATACTACTCTCATTTCCTTTGGCCTTCCCTTTACTAAGTTGTCTATGATGAAAACATTTCTGTAGGATCAGTGATTGTATTGGAGAACAGTTCTCATCTCTATCTATCCTCCAACAGGGAGGAAGGAGTCAGAGACACAGAATTACTTTGTGAGAAAAAAACTTACACACTTTAAACAAAGTAACATAGAAAAATTTAACCTACTTGACTTGAATCTAATCCATGTTACTCCACACTAGGAAAATGAATGGCAATCAAATTTTTCAGAAGAAGAGTACACTTGCAATATATATATACATACTTGGTCAGAAGTTATAAAGGCAGATGAAACATAACACTTGAGGTAAATCCAGGACCAGAAATCAACTTCTTTTTTATGCTTTCCTATGCATTTATTTGTTTTTGTATCTTCTAGGAATTTGAGCTTGGCAAGTTATATGATATATTTTGATGATGAAAAAATATAATATATATTTATAAAATATCGATAGGTTGCTGCTATAAACAAAGATGTCTCAGCAACTCATACCTGAGAAAATTTATTAATGAAGGCTATACCGTCACTTTTTAAAAATCAGCATCTTTACTACTTCATACAGTAAGACAGTAAATGGTAAAAGCAAAGCCCTGAGAAAGCATTTTTGCTGTTCTTCATGGCCCCAGGGGTAGAAAGGCTGACTTTCTTTCATAGTTGGCCACTTTGTTCTGGCCATGGGACAATTTAATGCAAAAGGACAAGCAGCACCAAAGAGACAAAACTTATGTTCTAACTTGAGAGATCAGTCTTTCTAATGGCACAGCAAACTGCAGTCATTAAGAACTCTGGGGCTTCCCTGGTGGTGCAGTGGTTGAGAGTCCGCCTGCCGATGCAGGGGACTCGGGTTCGTGCCCCGGTCCGGGAAGATCCCACATGCCGCGGAACGGCTAGGCCCGTGAGCCATGGCTGCTGAGCCTGCATGTTCGGAGCCTGTGCTCCGCAACAGGAGAGGTCACAACAGTGAGAGGCCCGCGTACCGCAAAATAAAAAATAAATAATAAATAACTCTGGAATTAGAACTGGGGGGTTTAAATTCCAGTTCAACCACTTATTAGATCTGTGATCTTGGGCAAGATAATGAACCTTTAAAATAGCTGCAAAATGTAAATAATGTATTAGCTTTCAAGCCTTTTGTAAAGACTAAGGGAAGTCAGAAATAATAGACAATTAATTAGGGCCTATATCACAGGAATGTACAATAAATGGTAGAGTAATCTTTGATAATTTGCCTGCTATAGAAAACTTTGGGATTCCTGAAATAAAAAATAAAGTAAGAAGATAAAAAATGTGCAGGAAGAATTTTGGAGAAAATCAGAAATTATGAAGCTGTATATGAACAAAGAATGGAAGAGGACAGTATGGAAGCAAATTAAGTTTGCTTAAGCAAAAGACAACATCTTAGAAATGATACTATAATGATTTGACATTGGGCTAACTTGCAAAGGGAGAGTGGTTAATTTCGGCAGCAGAAATGCGTAAAGGCAGTGTGAAACAACATAAAATAATTATGTGGCCATATACAAGTTACTTAATTTCTCTGTGCCTCAGTTTCCTCATCTGTAAAAACTGGTTAGTAACAATACCTAGGCCATTAGGATTGTATGGAGTTTATATTAGAGTTAATATAAGTATAGCACTAGATTCATGCTTCATACCTACTAACTGCATTGTAAGTATGGTTATTATGACTACTGTTATTTTAACATACTGTTTAATTCACCTGACATTTTTCTTTTCTCCATAGTGAGGCTCTGTCAATAAAAGAAGTGGTGCATTTATTTACATTTTGGCACAAACTTATTATCTCTTGGTGGACTTCTCAGACATAGTTTATGGACTAGTATTTTGAGTAGCACTGTACAAGATTATCCACATCAGCATGAGAATTAGCTGAATATCTCCCATGTAAAAACAAAACAATCAAAAACCTCCTTTTGTCCTACATTTCCCTCCATCTGTTATCCTTCTACAGAGTTGTCTGTTATTTATTGCCTCTAATTCCTCTTCTACCAAGCACTCAAAAAGTCATTCCCATCATGCTTTGTCAAGTCACTCATTCTGTCAAATTAGTAGTCATTTTTCAGTCTTCACCTTCCTTGATTTCTCAGTAGCACCTGAGACAGTAGATCATCTGTGGCAACTTCTACTCCAAGTTATTGATTTGTATGTACAACAACCTACTCCATGTGCTTCCTTGAATATCAGTAGGCATTTCAAACTTATTATATGTAAAACAGAATTTTTGATTTTTGTCCCTGAACCTGTTCTTCTCAGTCTTAACTCTTCTCACGGTTACCATTTTTTTCAAATCCACAATGATCTCTCACCTGTACTCTTGCAATAGCCCCTTAACTAATTTCCCTGTTTGTCTTCTTAAGGTGTTTTTTTTTTTTTTTTTTAACACATCAGCCAGAGTGATCCTTAGAAAATATAAAATACATGTTTACTCTTCTGCTCAAAACCCTACAATGACTTCCCAATTCTGGGTATAATTCAAACCCTATTAAGATCTACGTGATCTAAACACAGCTCCCTCCACTTTTGCCAACTATCTCTGTGACATCATCTCCTACCACTGTCCCTTGCAGACATTCTTAAGGCCACAAAGGACATTTTCTGTTCTATGGAAACACTTTAATGTTAGTCACTTTTCAGAGAGGTAAAAGGCAATTACTTTTCAATGTTCAAATTTTTCATCATCAATTTATGGTGCTAAATTTTAAATCTTATGAATCATAAAAATGTTAGAAAAGATATATCTGTGAGCCTTCATCATGCATTCCATGTTTGCAATCTTCACGAGACATAATTTGCTGATAATATGTGTGATGAGTTACACTTTAGAAATTACAATTTTAGATGAAGTTTCATTTAGTCATATGTTTTGGCTGTCTTTTAATGAATCTTCATTTGACTTTTTCAGAGTCAATAAAAGAGTTTTCTGAGAAGTGACATCAGCATCATGGTGGCATAAGACATTCTCTCTTCCCTTCAATCTACAACCAGTAAAACATCCATAACTCAACAAAGGTGTCTCTACCCAACATACCAGAACACTGGAGAATTCCACACATCCATACATCTAAAGATGGGTTGACTGGGACACATAGAGGTGGTGGAACCAGGGGAACAGTGGAGATGGTGCCTGTGATACCAGACGGATGGCCAAGACTGCTGAGCCCTCTAGCCCCAGAGAACCTGGTAGCATCAGGGAAGGCAATGCATACGACTCTGGCCTTCCAGCCACATCCATACCCACGGCCACAGGGAATCAGGCAGCAGCAGCAGTTGGGCCTGCAATCCCAAGCTTTCAGTTGCAGAGGTGCATGTGACACCAGCCCCTCTGCTGGCAGTGGTGGTGCTCACAAGCCCAGCAACCCTGAAGAGGCATCCACAACCCCAGCTCTCCCCCTCTGCCTCCCCTGCAGCAGTGGAGCCAGTGACTCAGGAAAATCACCCCTCCCCCACCGCCCCCATGCAGAAGAGACACCCACTATCCTGCTGCCCCAGGCAGTGATGCTAGCAACACCACCAGCAGCAAGGTACCAATGACCCCAGAGGCAAAACTGTGACAAGGAGCCACAGGGCAACAGTTCTCTGGCAGATGCCCTGGAGGGTGGAAAGTTCAGATTCTCAAATGTAACCAGAGGCAGGACAGGTAGGAGAAACCAAAAACTTATGCTATGGTGCCACCTACTGGAAAACAAAAGAAAAACCTCTAATTATAACCCGGCAAATAAAATCAAGCTGCGGGGAGTGGGGGGGTGGGGGGGAGTTTTATCTAAACAAGCAAGGTGTCCACTACTTCAAATGGGCCGGCAGAAAAACAACTAAACTCATCATGCACCATGAAGAAACATAGTAATGTGGTATCAAAAGAAGAAGATGATTATTCTCCAGAAACCAAAGTCATGAAATATTGCAATCTCACTGAAAGAGAATTCAAAATAGCTGACATGAAGAAACTTAACAAGCTTCAAGAAAACTACGAAAGGCAATCCAATGAGCTCAGAAATAAATTAATGAACAGAATGAATACTTTACCAAAGAGACTGAAACTCTAAAAAAAAAAAACAAACAAATTCTGGAGCTGAAGAACTCAATGCATTAGAAAGCACTGGAAATAGAGCAGACAATACAGAAGACAGAATTAGTGAGCTTGAAGATAGAAATTTAGAAATTATACTGGTAGAAAAGGAGAGAGAATTAAGATCTTAAAAAAAGAATAAATTCTATATGAACTATCTGACTTATTAAGAAGTGCAGCATTAGGATAATGGGTATCCCAGAAGGAGAAGAGAAGGAAAAGGGAGAAGGAGAAAGACAAATACTAAGTGATTTCACTCATATGTAGAATATAAAAATAAAATAAAATAACAAACCAAATAAAAACAGACATATAGATACAGAAAACAAAGTAGTGGTTACCAGAGGGAAAGGGGACTGGGGTGAAGGAAAAATGGGTAAAAAAGATCAACTGTATGGTGATAAATGGAAACTAAACTTTGGCTGGTGAGCACACTGTAGTGTATACAGAAGTCAAAATATAACGTACACACAGAACATATAATGTTATAAACCAACGTTACCTCAACTTAAAAAAAAAAATAAAATAAACTTTTATTTTGGCTAGAATCAGAATCATATAAAAATTGTAAAAATTATGTGATATTTTCTCATAATTAAGGACAAATTATTTAACTAGATAAACTTGTAAAGTGTTTAACATACACATACATATTTACCTATATATAGTTTTGTTTTTATTTACATAAAATTGGCATTTATCAACCTTCCACAGTTAATGATCATCTGACTAAAATAAATATGTAACACTGATGACCTAGAAAGCACTGCATAATATTTTAAACCTATTACTCTCATGTGTAACCAATGACTACAATGAATCAAACTTACATTAGATTTTTACCAGAAGAAAGTTCTACATTGAATATAGTGAAGTGAAACAGTTTTATTAATAATAACAGCACACAAGCACAGTTGTAGTTTTCAAATTATTGTAAATATTACTGAAATACAAGCAGTCTTTCAATTCTCAACATATTTCAGGTACATTAAAAAACAAGAACAACTCCTCACCTCCTTCAAGTAAATGGTATTTCATGTTCATTGGGTGTTGCCTTGCTCACTCATTGTAAAGGTACTGAAAATATTCACCTAATTAGTTCCAAAATATCTATCACTATTTTATTACTCAATTGTTATCTTGACATTCATCATTTAAGGTATCCTATCAATGCCAAAATTATTGATTTGTATTTATTTTTTAGAAGTAACACACTATATTGGGAAAGAAAACTGGAATTCAGGGTAAGGAAACTCAGAATTCAGTCATATCCTACCTGAAACAGCCATTTGACTCTGACCAACTTATTGACTTCTCTAACCTCCTGTTTTGTCATCTGTAAGCTACAGTTTTCAATCTGATGAACTGCAAAATCTGTGTCAATTCTAAATGTCAAGACTATATGATTATGTCTGGGGAACAATGGTGGCTGCCTGCTTCTGAATCTCCCCTTTAATGCTCCTAAAAACTATATAAATAACCAAGGATGAAAATAAAACCATGTATGACCTGTCCCTTCAGAATACTGCACTCCTACTTGTCTATAAATAGAGAAAAAAAAATTCTTACAGAGTTCAACTGCATGACTGTGAACACAGAGTAAAGAAGGTAAGCTTAAGAATATCTGTTAAAAAAAAAAAAGAGTAAAAAGGCACAGAGGACATAAACAAAGCACAGGTGAAATCATCCCCAGAAAGAGCAAGTCAAACATTAAATGTCAAAATACCAAACACAGCACTTGGGCTTAGTTGTTAACAGCACTGATTAAATGAAGGGGATTTAAATTGTGTGGGACTAGAAGTAGCAGTCTCAGAGAGCAATAGAAGTAGCAGTCTCAGAGAGCAATAATCATGAAAGAGACACACATTTAGTGAAAGAATAGTATTCAACAAAAAATGAGGCAAGGAAGGAAAATAATTTTTTAAAAAAGTAAAAAATAAAGGATCCTAAAGAAACAGAGAGAAACAACGTGGCATCCTTCTCTTACCCCCACCAACACCATCAATAAAAGAAACTGTAAAACAGAGGACAGAAGAGAGCATTCTCAAGCCAGGAATACTGTCCATGAAATGAACAGAAATAAGAAAAAACACATCTATACAAAACTACTGTGATAAATCAGAAATGGGAATCAACACATTTTTGATGATAAAATTTTCCTCTGAAAACAATCATGCAGTTTAATAAAATTGTAATACAACACCCCAAACTAAATTAAATATACTCAAATGATGAACTAGGGATATTAAAAACATCCTTGAATCAGATAATAAATAGTAGGACTATAAATGGACATAAGACAGTTTATAATAAAACAAAAGTTGATTTAACTAAGGAAACAGAAGAAAATGATAACATTATACTAGAAGTGAAGATAAATAAACAAGGCACCCAAGAGAGAAAGATTCAAATGAAAATTTTATAAAGGACATTGAATAAAAGCAGGGAATAAAAGAGAATTCAAGAAACGAAATTGAGTTATTTGTAGTGAGATGGATGGACATAGAGTCTGTCATACAGAGTAAAGTAAGTCAGAAAGAGAAAAACAAATACTGTATGCTAACACATATATATGGAATCTTAAAAAAAAAATGGTCATGAAGAACCTAGGGGCAAGATGGGAATAAAGATGCAGACCTACTAGAGAATGGACTTGAGGACATGGGGAGGGGGAAGGGTAAGCTGGGACAAAGTGAGAGAGTGGTAGTGTATATATGGACATATATACACTACCAAATGTAAAATAGATAGCTAGTGGGAAGCAGTTACATAGCACAGGGAGATCAGCTTGGTGCTTTGTGACCAGCTAGAAGAGTGGGATAGGGAGGGTGGGAGGGAGGGAGACGCAAGAGGGAAGACATATGGGGATATATGTATATGTATAATTGATTCACTTTGTTATAAAGCAGAAACTAACACACCATTGTAAAGCAATTATACTCCAATTAAAATGTTAAGAAAAAAAAGAGAGAATTCAAGTGAATGAAAATGAAATACAGAAGTAAAATGGATCAGAAGCAGAAGTAGTTGAAACGAAAGACAGATAAACAGCGTAAGTTAATTTAGTACTCCTGAAGAAGGAAATCAAACAGTGGAACAGAATGTATATTTACATGTATAATCTAAGAAATTTTCCAAATATAAAAGAAGCCTGAAGTCTAGATTTGACCTTTCAAGTCTAGACATACCAGTGCCAGTGAAAGCCGACATGGTTACAGTCACCTCTAGACTGAATCTTTTAAACAAACAAAAAAATTGTAATGAATCTTTTACTTAAAGGAAAAAAAAATCCTTGAGGGCCTCCAGGCAGTAAATTGAAATATCTCACAAAGTCACAAGAATTAGATTGGTATCAGAGTTTTCCAAAACAGCATGCAAAGTAAGGCAACAGTGGACGAGCACTTTCAAGAAAGTTGAGGGAACAGAATGTACTCACAGGATATTATGTCCAACTAAGCTGTCCTTCAAGTTAAAAAAAAACATACATATATATAAATTATACATGTATAGACTGTATATATATATAGTCTTGAACATGAAGAACTGATAGAACATTGTACAAATGTGCCCTTCTAAAGAATGTACTAAGAGCAGAGTTTTGTCTTATCAAGAGATGACTGGAAAAAGTTTGGCAAAGAACTGACTGTGAAAAATTTATTTTTATTTTAGAGCTAAGATTAAAATAAGGGTGAAATAATGGATAGAATAATAACATATTGTATTTTCTGCTGAATACAAATAATAACATATTGTATTTTCTGCAGAATACAACAACAACAAGCAAAAAAAAAAAAAAGAAGAAGAGAGGATTTTGTTTGAGCTTTCAGGAAAGCAGGACATCTTAGAAAGCAGGACACCTTAGACCTCTGGATCTAAGGTGTTGTGAGGCTAGAACAGCTACATTCATCTTGGTACCCTCCTCATCCCCTTGTCCTCTTATTGTAAATGCTCTAAGCACACCTTGTTTCCTAATTTAAATAAAACAGAAGCCATCAGGTATGAAAACCCAAACATCCTTAATTCTTCCCTCTGCTCCATACCGATATATTTATCTGCATTCAAGCCCATCATTAGACATTTACTTCTGATATCTGACAGCATGTCTACTCCTGCTCATGGTGACTCTCCATGATCCTATGTCTTACAGTTTTCTCAGGGGCACTTGTGTGCATTGTTGAGTTTCCAGTTACCTAATTACCACCAAATCTACCAAGAGTTTATAAATGCCTTTCTGGATTGTGGACCTTATTCTATAGCATACTAATGTACATTATAATCACTACATTTTAGCTGATAGTAACTACTTGTTCTTCAAATCTTCCCATGAGAGTCTCCCATACTAAATAACCAGCCTCCCAAATAAAGAGTGAAGATCTTTTTCTTGAGTTCCAGCTGCAATATTAATAGCTCCAATTTGATGCCTCAGGGTGAAATTATACGCAACAAGCTTAAATGTATTTTATTCCCCTACATTTACATCAGATCCTTCTTCCCTGAAACACATTTCCTTAACGTCACAGCTGTTCACCAGTCACTCAAGCAGAAGGCTGGGTGTTATCTTTGATTATCCCCTCTATTTCAACACTACTCTCACAGCATCTGTTTAGATTCCGGGGTCTGCCAATTTTGTCCCAGAAAGGTCTCCAGATTCTACCGTCTTCTTACAAGCTATTTTGTCATTATTTTGGGTTTGGGCTTATCTCTTTTCTGGATGATTGATAGCTTAATTCATGTTTCCCTTTGATTTCTCTTCTATACAATTATCAGAATAATCTTATCCAAATATAAATCATAGAATATTACCCACTACTTAAATACCTTCATAGTCTACCTATAGCCTAAAGGTCATCTCTAGTCTCATCTGCTGGTGCCATTTCCTTCATACCATTATGCTTCAGAAATAATAACCACTTGTAGTTGACCCCTTTCAGCTAGGTGTTTCAGGATTCTTGTACACTTGCCTATGCTCTTTACTCTGTCTAGGATGTGCATACATCTCCAACTTTGCTGACCTGATATTACCTCCTATCTAAAGCCTGCCCTAATACCTTGTCCCTTGTCAAATTATTAACTTTCTCCTCTGTGCTACCATTGTGATTAGTACACGCTTCTATTATTACATTCAGGACAGTGCATTTTTATTTGTTTATGTCTATGTCTACCTCTAATCTGACAAGGTAGGGATTGCCTTAAAAGAAGAGTTCATGCCCACAGCAACTCTCATAATGTAAATCTATAAGCTAGAAGTATTGAACAAATGTTAACTGAATGAATATATGGATGAAGAATACAAATTATAATTTAACGTATCACTAAATAAAGCATTTATAATTTCTAATTCCTTAGCTTTTACTTCTATTCTTAAGAATAATTTATAGGGCTTCCCTGGTGGCGCAGTGGTTGAGAATCCGCCTGCCGATGCAGGGGATACGGGTTCGTGCCCCGGTCCGGGAAGATCCCACATGCCGCGGAGAGGCTGGGCCCGTGAACCGTGGCCACTGAGCTTGCGCGTCCAAAGCCTGTGCTCCGCAATGGGAGAGGCCACAACAGTGAGAGGCCCGCGTATCGCAAAAAAAAAAAAAAAAAAAAAAAAAAAAAAGAATAATTTATAAATTAAAGGTTTTTTTGAAGTAAACTAAAACCATTGTTCTTTTATATTTAATATTGCTATATAAATATGTTTGTGAATAAATTAATATATTTAAATATTCACATAGACTTTTTCATTATAGAACTAGTTAGAGGCAAGCAAAATGCACGGATTATTATTGACAATTGAGTGGACCTCAAAGTCACATGATTATTTAAAAGTTGCACTTAACATACTGAAATTATTTGCATACGTGAAGATTAAATGATAATATATTTCCAACTTCTGGCATGATGTTTGGTGTATAATTGGTGTGCAAGCAATGTTAATGCTGTGCCTTTCCTGACAGTTCCAAGTAAGCCACATATGGAGAGAGTAGATTTGCAGAAGTCAGCTTATCTTTTAGAGAGTAAGAGAGTCCAATTTCCATTTTCCTATTGGCTCCTTATCTAAACTATGGGAGACATAACAGCAGCACTGTGTATGCACAATGACCATACTCTTGTAATTTACATTATCAAAAGGAGTGCACTGGATACAACAAAACAGTGTTCTAACCCATGTGACTGTTCTTTTATCATTATTACATTTTTCTCCTTTATTGACTCATATTTCTTAGTTTTCTTCCCCTATCAATTTTCCCAAATATTGAATACATACACACATGCTTGTGTGCATGAGCGCGCACACACACACACACACACACTACAGCAAATTATTTTTCTTAGGAAAATAGGATCAGCTTTTAAATATAAACTTCAAATTGGCTGAGACATAGGTGATGAGAATTTGAATTTTACGTCTTTCAGAAAGACATAATTTATTTGTTTTCATTTATCTTTGGTATGTTGCTGTCCAAATCCCATCATCTAGGCTAGGTCAGATTTCCAAATCTCATTATAGAAGACATGTTTTGTAGGATGTCTTGCATTCTCCATTTAGTTGGACTTTGATCTCCTATCTTCAGATCAAAAGGTGATGGGAGTATTGCCTTAAAACACATTGTGAGCAACAGATTTGAGGCAGTGTGAGCTTGACCAAAAATCCTGTTATATATTCCTGAATGTTAATAAACATTTAAATTAATTTTAAAATTAGGCTTCATTCCTAGAGCAATGAATATTACATTGTTTCATAATGTTTCCCTCAGAAGCCTTTGTCTGTTAATTCTAAGACAGGGCTATTTGAAAAATAAACTCATGGGTAAGGATTTTTAGCTGATTCACTGGTGTAAAGACTGATGACAGTATAATTTAACTTATTTCAAATCTCATCCTACATTTTTATTGACCTTCCAACTTATTCTGTAAAAGGACCCTAAACATAACTGTGGCTTTGGATCTGATGATTTAGCATGTAAACAGCCTTTGCACATTAGTTGGTATTTTATGTTTCCACTTTAATTTTCTTATTTTAAGCTAAAAAAACCCCCAAAAATCAGAAGGTTATACATCTTTTCTGACCAAATCTGGAGATGTTGTACTGCCCCCCTCCTAAAGAAAAAGATACACAAATGTCATGATCATACAATATCTTTTTAAATATGTGTAAAAATTCAGAAAACTTTCCCAGGCTTTGGTAGGTTCTTTCCTTAAATAGAAGCAAGGTATTTCCCTTCCCACATAATTTCACAGCACACAAACCATAAACAAGAAAAAAAATATGCCTAATGTAAATAGATGTTGGCTGCCAATTTAATTCTTTATTTTATACTCTATTGTACAGTGTATGTATTATTTGAATTTTTATATTTGTATGAGTTATTTCATCCTGTTTAGGGTGTCCATTTAATTACCTAACATAGTTAGATATCTGTATAGTTTCATATGCAGATGGGTGCAAATATTAGTTGTTGATTTATGAACCAGAAAAACTGTCAGCATAGACAACACGGTTATTTCAAAAAGTGTAAATCAAGATATTTATGAAAATATTAATCAAAATATCTCTTGTTCTTCAAAGGAACAGAAGAAACAGATTTTCTTCTATTTGAGGAATTGTTTTGAAAATGCCCCAAACTGATGACTTGATTTCATTATTGAATTAAAAGAGAGAGAGAATATTCCATCTCTTATTACTACAACGGATATATCAAACAGAAATGATAATATTATTATTTTGAGTGTTTTTTTTCAAGTAAATTTGAGTCAACGTTTTTCTCTGAAATAAACTTACTGTAGTATGAGATGTTGTGAAACCTACAATCAATATGGATGACAGTAGAGGGTACTGGCCAGAATATACTGCCTACTGATGCCCTTAGAAAGTTTTTTTTTTTTCTTTTCTTTCCCCCCTAGCCTGGAAAGTAACCATGGAAACTGAATAGTAGACCAAATTAGAAAACAATATTAAACCAATCAGTGGGAAAAACCACCTAAAGATTTCAAATACTCCGGAATTCCCTGGTGGTCCAGTGGGTAGGACTCTGCGCTCCCAATGCAGGGGGTCTGGGTTCAATCGCTGATTGGGGAACTAGATCCCACATACATGCTGCAACTAGGAGTTTACATGACATAACTAAGAGCATGCCACAACTAAGAAGTCTGCATGCTGTAAGGAAGATCCCGCATGCCACAACTAAGACCTGGTGCAGCCTAAATAAACAAATGTTAAGAAAAAAAGATTTCAAATACTTCTATTAATATAAAATACTATCATTTTATAACTACTTCTAGACATCTTTGGGAGTACTATTGGGTTTCATTTTTTTAACTTATTATTTTTTAAATTAAAAAAAATTAGAGAAGTTTTAGGTTGACTGCAAAATTGAGTGGAAAGCATAGAGAGTTCCCATTTACTCCATACCACACATACACAGCCTC
Organism: Mesoplodon mirus; assembly: GCF_964341445.2. Taxonomy (NCBI): domain Eukaryota; kingdom Metazoa; phylum Chordata; class Mammalia; order Artiodactyla; family Ziphiidae; genus Mesoplodon; species Mesoplodon mirus. Next base: position 24,750,285 of record NC_138992.1, on the reverse strand, counting down.
ACTCACTCCACGTACCACATTGATGAACCTACACTGACACATCATCATCTAAAGTCTAGAGTTTATATTAGATTTACTGTTGGTGTTAAACATTCTATGGTTTTTGACAAGTGTGCAAGAACATGTATCTATCACTATAGTATCATACAGAATAGGTTCACTGCCTTAAAAGTCCTCTGTGCTCGGTCTATCCAGGGCACAATTCCTGGCAACTACTGAGCTTTTTACTATCTCCATAGTGTTGTCTTTTCTAGAAAGAGATATAGCTGGAACTATACAGTACATAGCCTTTGCAGATTGGCTTCCTTTATTGAGTAATACACATTTAAGTTTCCTCCATGTCTTTGTATGGCTCAATAGCACATTTTCTTTCAGGGCTGAATAGTATTCCATTGACTGTATGTATCACAGTTTATTTATCCATTCACCTACTGAAGAACATCTTGGTTGCTGTAAGTTTTGATAATTATGAATAAAGCTACTATAAATATACATATGTAGTCTTTGTGTGGATATGTTTTCATTTCATTTTGGTAGATAAATACTAAAGAGTGTGATTGCAGAATCATATATTTAAGAATATGTTTCATTTTGTAAGAAACTGACAACTGTCATCCAAAGTGGTTGTACCACACCGCATTCCCATCAGCAGTGAATGAGAGTTCTTGTTCCACATCCTCATAAGCATTTGGTTTTGTCATTGTTTTAGATTTTGGCCACTCTACTAGGTGTGTAGTGGTACACACCATTTTTAAATGAGTTGTTAATTTACTTATTGTTGAGTTTTAAGAATTATGTTTTTTTAAAATAATAGTCCTTTATCAGATGTGTCTTTTGCAAAATGTTTTTTACCATTCTGTAGCTCATCTTCTCATTCTTTTTATGTTGTCTTTTGCAGAATATATGTTTTTAATTTTAATGAAGTTCAGCTTATCTATTACTTCTTTCATGGGTTGTGCCTTTGATGCTATATCTAAAAAGTCATCACCATACTCAAAGTTATCTAGATTTTCTCCTACATTATCTTCTAGTAGTGATATAGTTTTGCATTTTACATTTAGGTTGACAACCCATTTCGAGTTAATTTTTGTGAAGGGTGTAAGGTCTGTGCCTTCTTTTTTTTATTTTTTATTTTTGCATGTAGGTTTCCAGTTGTTTCCACACCTTTTGTTGAAAAGACCATCTTTGCTCCATTGTACTGCCTGTGCTCCTTAGCACAGATCAGTGAATTTTTTTTCTGGGTTCTCTATTCTGTTTCATTGATCTATTTGTTTATTCCTTCATCATTACCACACTGTGTTGCTTACTGTAACTTTACATAAGTCTTGAAGCCAAGTAATGTCAGTCTTCTCACTTTGTTCTTCTTCAATACTGAGTTGGCTATTCTGTTTTGTTTTCTTTTTTGCCTCTCCATATAAACTTTTGAATCAGTTTGTCAATACCCATAAAATAAATTGCTGAGATTTTGATTGGGATTGTGTTGAATCTATAGAACAAGTTGGGAACAACTGATATCTTGACAATACTGAGTTTTCCTATTCATGAACATAGAATATCTCTTTATTTAGTTCTTCTTTGGCATCTTTTACCAGAGTTTTATAATTTTCATCATATAGGTATTATATATATTTTGTTAGATTTACACCAAAGTATTTCATTTTTGAAGGTGCTATCATAAACGATAATGTATTTTTAACTTCAAATTCTGTTATTGCTAGTTGGGTTCTATTTTAATCACACTAAAATATTCTTCCATGTTTGACTTATTTGAAGACAAACTAAATAAATGGTGTACTTCCCAGAGTATGATAGAAATCTTTTTGAGTAATCCACATGATGTGAAAAAATAAAAACTTTACAAAATGTGGTATTTTATGTAGCTATATAATAGATATATTTTCTGTGTAATAATAATATTATAAATATAAGTCTAATTAAGACTTTAAGTACATTTTCTCATTAATTCTTACAACATTCCATTAAGGTAAAAACTCATTCTTATCATTTTACAGATGAGGAAGCTGAGACTTCAAAAGATTAAAACACTTCTCCAAGGTCTCCAATGAGCAAGCAACAAACCTGAAATATACACTATGTCTGACTCAGAAGTCAACAAACCTAAATTCAACACTATTTTGACTCAAAAGCCCATGCTTTTAACACCTGAATATCATCACACCTTATTATTAAACATGGGAAATGCCCTGATGGCCAACATCCGTTTGGTAAATTTTGCCAAAATATTTCCATTTTTTCTTTCAATAGAAGGTCTTATTATTTTTATAGATGTTCCAACCTTCTTATGTTACTGTTAAAAGTTGACACGAAATGAAGATACCATGGGAGTTATTTAAGTTCGGTAAACATGCATGATATTTACAGTGAGGAACAATATACACAACAGCATTGAAATATATTTTCTTGCCAAAAAATATTTTGCAGGTTTTTGACTACTATGAGCACCTCCATCTCTTTATATATTTTCTTGCTATATCTCTTTTATCTACTGTCATTAAGGTGTGTTTTCTTTTTCCCTTTTCAGAGAGAACTCTTAACTCCAATCCCCACTTCATCCTTAACTTTTCATTTCAGAAGTAACATCCCTTGTCCAGTTCTGTATCATCTTGTTTAGACCACTGTAACAATCAGCATATGTGACTTTATTCCAAACTAAACTGTCTTCTTATTGAGGGCAGAAGATATATAACTGACCAGTGATAACGTGGGAGTTAGGGGCACCTACCCTCCATGCAGTAAAAAAATCCAAGTATAAGTTATAGTTGGTACTTTGTGTAGATAGTTCCTCCATATACGTGGTTCCTCTGTATCTGCGTTTTCATATCTGTGGATTCAACCAACCACAGATTGTGTAGTATCATAGTATTTATTAATGAAAAAATTCCTTGTATAAGTGGACCTGCACTGTTCAAGACCCGTGTTGTCCAAGAGTCAACCATGTATGTATGTATGTGTGTGTCTCCGTGTGTGTGTGTTTATGTATATTCCTGACCTTCCCGAGGATTGTCTTCCTGTTGGGCTTTGTTGTGGTGCTGAGCTTCCTCCTGGGGAGCTATCTGGGGACAATGCTGGCACCAGGCTCGGTCACCTCTGTACCACTCATTAGTCATCTGGTTGGTGGTGGCCAGGTACAGACAAAAGCACAGGTTATATATATATATATATATATATATATATATATATATATATATATGTGTGTGTGTGTGTGTGTGTGTGTGTGTGTGTGTGTGTGTGTATACCTTTTGCCTATATATGTATATGTACTTTTATGTATAAATAGAGAGAGAGAGTTAGCACTTGTTGCAAACTAGATTGTTTAAAAACATTTACTCTTTTCTCCCACTTTTTTGGGCGGAATTCACTTTCCTACCTCTTTAAATCTGGGCTTGCCAATTGACTTGATTTGGCCAATGAATTTTAGCAGACAGGAAGCAAGGAAATCTTTAAACATGTCTGTATGGTTGAATTTTTATCCTATGCACTTCTGTCATTGTCAAGAAAACACCATATCTGGTCTAGGGTACTGGTGTCAGAAGAATGAATGATGCATGAATTCAAACTCAGCCTAGATCAGCACACCGTCAGCCTACGCACAGACTTGTGAAAATAAATAATTGTTGTATAAGCTAATGAGTTTGAGAATGGTTAAGATTACCACTGTGTCCAAGAAATGATATAGTACCACATTCAGAAAACAATTTATTTATATAAACAGGTACCTCTTTGCACATAGTCAGATTGGCACTATTCCAAAATTCTGAATAGTTTTAGTTCTGATAGGTTTAATTAAGATTTCTTTCTCAGTTGAGATAAGCAAAAATAACATTGGGATTTTATTTAATCAAACAAATAACTTTATTCTCTTCTGCCATTAAAGATCAAGTTCTAAAATATAAATACCTCACATATCTCACATCTTACCTTCTGCTTATAACAGATAAGGAAAAACATTTTAGTCTCCAATGATTCTTTTACTTGCGTTGATATTTCACTTTGATTTGAAATATCTTCCCCAGTTAGGGTGGATACAATGAATAACCATGAATATAATATGTATAAAATTAAATTATTACTGGCATTGAGGGAAAAGACACATTAATTTGATTAGAAATTGTGATGATTATAGATTATCTGACAAAGGCCCTGTACAACCTACAAAAGTGTATTTGTCAATCAGCCAACTATATATACCTTGGACCTATGGAGAAATATGAAGTGTGAAGCAATGTAGTGCAGGGGAAAGTGACCCTCTCAGAAGCAATAGCTCATAGTTCCACTTTGGGCTCAGGCACTACCTATAGTGACTGTGAGAAAAATCGATCTTTATGGGACTCAATTTCCTCATCTTGGAGGAAATGAGTATAATTGATTCAATTACCTCAAAAGCCTCTCCCAACTCCAATGTTCTATAATTCCATTATTTAAATAAATACTAGTCCCTGTCCTAAGGGGAAAATTGGAAAAGCTGTCTACCTGGGAGTGGGTGGAATGATCTTTTGCTCCCATGGGGAAAATGAATATCTTTCAGTCTCACAGATTCATATGTGTCTTTTGCAGCAAAGCATGACCTGCTCTTTCTCATCTCTCCAGTCTTATCCAGGACTACACCATAGCTTTTTCTCTTTCCATTTCTGCTACACATCCAGGAATTCTAACAACTCCTCAAATATAACTTGTCATCTATACACACTGGTCATGCTGTCCAGCTTCCAGCCTCAGTAACTCCTACTCAGCTTCAGGTCTCAGTCCATGTTCACTTCCTCAGGAAAGGTTTCCTTGAGGCCTGCATTAGGTGCCTTGTTACAGTCTCCCAAAAGCACATTCTCTCTTTCATTTTTAGCACTCTTTATAATTATTTGTTAACTGTCAGTCTTTGTCCCATTAGACTGAAAGCAGTGACTTAGTCTCTTATTTTTTGCTATGTACCCTATCCTCTTCATGATGCCTAGGCACATAGTTGAAACTCAATGAATATTTTTAAATAGACATTACTTTTAATATTCTACTGCCACTCATTCTCATTCTGGGGGTATAGAAACAAAAAGCTTAGTCCTCACAGCAGACTGTGATAAACAAAGTCAAATTGAATATTTTAGGAGCAGTAGTTTTCTGAAGAAACTTGATGTATTGAATGTAAAAATAGAATAAATCCTTTAAGCCAATAAAAAGCAACAATGAAAATAATAATACTTATTCAAGTAAAGTTTCCATGGGTCATACTTAAAAGCTGTCTTTATTCTGAGGGCAGATTGAAATGTTATCATGAAAATCCCACATATAATACTATGTGTTACTTAGTAGTTTTTCCAAGAAAGAGAAACACTTTTAACAGATTACAAGATTTCTTAAAGAAAATGAAAATGATATGAAGAGAAGAAATATCTCAAAAGACACAATAATGAGAAAATCCAAGGGGGCTCACTGGTTCTGTGTTAGCAGACCACCACCAGATAGAAAGGTGTCACATCTGGAGGAAATTCTGAGAGAGGAGTTTATCTTGAGAACTCACACAAAGCATGTCCCGCTGATAGCATATCAGTTTACTATAAGGAAGGAATATTGAGTGTAATATTCTTGGACTGTATAATAAACATATCAATATTTAATTTACCAAATCTAATAAAAGAATGTTAGAACTCAAAGTAAATGCAGAGACTATTTTGTCCAAGCTCGTTGTTTTAAAGATAAACTTTCCTTTCAGCAAGTATTGAATCAGTGATATATATGGCATACCTTAGAGGAAAATAGTTATTTACACAAATGAACTTAGATTCCAATCTAATCACACAAACACTGAAATATATCTCTGTAACACGGTAATATTATGTTTGTATATTACAAATAATTTAGTTCCTAAAAAACTAAAAAGCTTATTTTCAGTGTAATTAAAAATTATTTTCATTATTTACGGAGTGCATTTTAAGAGTCTGTCAAATCATCATCTAAATATGTTCTTTAGATGACTTTGATCTCATTAAATTGAATTCACTTGAGTTAAAGAACAGGATATGGGGAAATAGGAAATACTTATAAATTAAAAAAATGATATAACTTTGCCTTACATAATTTTATTTCACTAATTTGATTTTATAGCACTGGAAAACTAAGAAATACAATACGTGAGAAGATTTGGGGGATTCATAAATTTCTAACAAAGTCTCTAAATATCTTTATTTATCATTCATTCATCATTAGTTTTCTGCTTTAAAGTATAGTTTTAAAATTAAATATTTAAGAATCAATTGCTAATAACATAGTAACTCTTTAATACTGAAAGCCATTTTGGTTTAGCATTAATCTCAGTGAGCTTTTTTGCAGATTACAGTTTGATATATTTATTGGACCATCCATTTGAATTGTGGTAAGTACTATGGGGGTATAATGATGGATTGTTCAGAATCTTTGTTTCACTGTACTAACTAAAAGGACAAAAACCTACACATACCATTAGCTCTTTTGCCAGATACCATTGTATATCTCCACTATATAAATATCCTTATATGATTAATTCTTTTTTTAACTGACTCGAATCAGAAATATAACAAGGCTTAATCTTGGGATTCTATGAATGGTGATTTTGGAGAAATATCCTAATAAAGAGATGGAAAAAATCACATAAGTGGAACAAAACTTTAAAATCTCATATAACTGGAGAAAAAAAAGAATGTGTTCAGTTTAAATAAAACTCAGTCCCTCACAAGAACAAGTCAGGTTTTCTTAGGCAGGTACCAGCAGGATTAAGAAATAAGTAATTGATTATAACGAATTTTTACTTTGTACCACCTTTCTTAAGACTAAAAATGTTTTAATGAAAAAACAGAAAAATGAATGCAATTTTCAGCACTTCTTTTGTTCCTTGGGTATAAATTTACCTTGCTATAATCTCTATTATATCACTGACACTCTTGTTTGTAATACCTCAACCTACTTAAAATAAAAAAAAAGAAAAACTTGAAATCTGCAAAGTATAACCACTTAAGCACTTCAAAAATAAATTCCGAGAATATACTATTCTCTTCTACTTAAAGCTATTTTAAATGAAACATTGTTCTTGCCCTCTCGTCAAAAACTATCAAAACATTTTCCTCATAATCTTTTTCTTATTTCTCTCAAAATAATAATACCATTAAAAATAAAACAGCTTATATTAGTACTCATTTTGAAACATTACTTGGTAATGTTAGCACAGAAATTTGTTTACAGGTTCATTGGGGTGTAACTGACAAACAATAAACTGACCATATGTAAAAGGTGCAGTTTGATTAATTTTAACATATGTATACACCTATGAATCATTACCATAGCAAAGGTAATGAGCATTCATCTATCTAACACAAAATGTTTCTCTGGCCCCTTGGTAATCAATTCCTCCAATGCCCCAAAAATAATCTGCTTTCTGTTACTACGAGTTTTAGTTAGCATTTTCTAGAATTTTGTATAAATAGAATCATGCAGGATATACTGGTTTTTTTTGGTTTTGGTTTTGGTTTTTTTGCGGTACGCGGGCCTCTCACTGTTGTGGCCTCTCCCGTTGCGGAGCATAGGCTCCGGACGCGCAGGCTCAGTGGTCATGGCTCATGGGCGCAGCCACTCCACGGCATGTGGGATCTTCCCGGACCGGGGCACGAACCCGTGTCCCCTGCATTGGCAGGCGGACTCTCAACCACTGCGCCACCAGGGAAGCCCCGGATTTACTGGGGTTTTTTTGTTTGTTTTGGTTTTTTTTGGTCTGGATCTTTTCACTGAGCTTGATCATTTTTATTTTTATCCATGTTTTGCATATGTTAATAGCTTTTTCCTTTTTTATTGATGAGTAGCACCCTATTCTGTTTATATATTCACCTATGGATAAATATTTAAATTTCTTCTAGTTTGGGGAGATTGTTAAAAATATATATGCTATGTATACTTATACAAGTCTTTGTAGACATTTGCTTTCATTTCCCTTGGGAAAATGTCGAGGAGCAAAATGTCTGGGTCATATGGTAGGCATGTGTTTCAAAAGTTATTATAACATTTTATGTTCCTACCAACAGTGTTTGTGAAGTCTAGTTATTCCACTTCCTTGGCAGGTCAATACTTTTAATCTTCACCATACAGTTGGTATATAGTGGTATCTCCTTGTGGTTTTAATTTGCATTGCCTTTATGATGATGATGTTGAACATTTTTTCCAAATGCTTTTGAGCCATCTGTATCTCTTTTTTGGTCAAGTGGATGGCCAGTTCTTTTACCGATTTTAAATTGGATTATTTTCTTTATCCTATTATTGAGTTATTAAAATTCATTATATACTCTGTATACAAGTTCTCTATTGGGATGCTCAAGATCAGTATGGTCAGGTTCTGGTGAGGACCCTCTTCCTGTCTCACAGGCAAGCACCTTCCCTCTGTTTACTCACATGGCCTTTTCTCATTGTGAGTACTTGAGGAGAGAGAGCAGGCTCTCTGGTGTCTCTTCTTATAGGGCACTAATCCATCATGTAGGTTCCCCCTCATGACCTCATTTAAGTCTAATTACCTCCCTAATGCTCCACCTCCAAATACCATCACATTAAGGGTTAGGGCTTCAACATATGAATTTTGCGGGGTGGACACAAACATTTAGTCCATAGCATATAATATGTTTTTGGTCTGCTAGCTAAGAAAACTTTCCTTAAGCCAAGCTAACTATGCTTTTCTGCTAGTTTTTTTTTTTTCCCAAAAGTTTTGTAGCTTTAGCTCTTATATTTAGGTCTATAATCCATTTCAAGTTAACTTCTGTGTATTGTGTGAGTAAAGGGAAGGTTGAGGGGTTTTTTTGTTTGTTTGTTTTTGGGTTTTTTTTTTTGCTTTTTTTGGCATGTGGGTATACAATTGTTTCAGTATTACTCATAAAAAAAAAAAAGAATATCCTTTCCCCATTGAATTCTTTAGCACCTTTTTTGAAAATCAACTGACTGTATATATGTGGGTCAATTTCTGAAGTATTCATAACAGAAATCTTAAGAAAGAGAAAATAATCAAAAACAATTTACATATTTTTACCATTATCCTGCAACATGATTTCAGTGATAACTAAACAAGATTATGTCTCAGTGTCATAATTACCCATGTAGGAACCAAGGAACTGATGCTATTTTCAAAACATCTCAATCAATCTCCTGATATGATTTGAGAATTTAAAAAAAAAAAAAAACACCTGGGACCAAAACTTAATTCATAAATAATGGCAGTAAGGCATGGGTCCTAAGATTAATAAAGAATGTTGCCCATTGTGGATGTACACTATTAGTAGAAGGTGATTACAGAACTCTAATATTTCTATGTTTCCTTTCCTGAAAAAAAATAAAGAATGTATTGAATATTACTTTCTCAAATATAACTGTTCCTTTCTATGAGTACACATTGTCCCTGGGACCCATCCATGGTGTTTTTCCACCCTAAAAGAAAAAAAAAATAAAATAAAGAAAGAAATATATCTGATTCTGCAAGCATTGAACTGTAATATAGATCTTCCCTTTTTTTTCTATGTTGAAAGAATTAAATAACAAAGAGATGGCAAGTGTGTTAATCAGGGCTTAATTAGCTATAAGTGACATAAACTGAACTCACCATGGCTTAAATGAGGAAAAGTTTATAGCCTTATACAGTTGGAAAACCAAGGTCTAGTATTCCCTTCAGGCACTTAGGAGTTTCAATTTTTTCTAAAATACTGTTTTTCATTTTTTCCATCTGCTGGTTCTGCTGCTAACAGAAGTTCACCACCAGTAGGCACCAAGTTAAATGACCCTTAATATACCACTTCAAAAAAGAGATTTTCTTTCACCTGGAATCTGTATCAATTGCCCCAGATCCTAAACTGTTAACCATATCAAAAGGAATTCTGATTAGTTCAGCCCAAACCTATAGAGCCATACAGAAGTGGAAGAGATAAAGTTCATCAAGCCTAAAGTAGTTCAGCTCTTAGAAGAAAGTGGAAAGACTGCTGGGCAAGCAAAAAAGCAGATGCTGGCAAACAGAGTGAGAAAAAATATTTACTCTTTTGAATTAATTTATGTCATAAATAATTTGGATAAGATATCTTTACTAATTTTTTTAAGAAAAGTTTTTTAAAAAATAAACTATGTATGAAATGTCAATATATTTGAAAACTATTATCTAGATCCTAGAAAAATTTCTAACAAAATATAAATAATCAAAATTAATCCAGGAAAAGATATGAAGAGACTTATAGCCATAGAAAAAAATTAAATTTCCTAAATATTTACCTTTGAGTAAAAATGACCAGGTGGTTTTACAGCTAAGTTCTCTCTTACTCTCAAAGACAAAATGTACAATAAAACACAAGTTTAATTTACAGGAGATCCACTTTTAATGCTATCTCATGCAAAATCTATAGATGATAAGAAAAAGATATCTTTAGATCAAATCTGGAAAGTTTTTTTAGCAGGTGTTCCTTTTAGAACCAACAGACTACTTAACAGAGAGCATGGTAATTATGAAAATTATTTTTAGTAGGCGAAGCTGTAAAGCTATCTGCACATCAAAATTTGAAACTTCTCAAAATGAACCCTACTTCAACTTTGAGCTCAGGTTTTATATTATGGAGGATGCAAAAACATGATTTTCACAGTAGGAAAATGAAACTTTTGAGGACATACTTTACCCTGTATTACATCATATTATATAGGTCAACTCATTTGTTCAGCTTTATTAAACAATCATTAATTACCTATGATGATATAGCAGGGGGTTGCTAATGGAAATATAAAGATGAATAGGATGCATTTCATCTGGTTATGTAGTATATATGATACAGCGTTTATAAAACAGAGTATCTTTTCTTTTGTAATGGGGGGAGTTAAGGAAGGCTTCACAGAAGAAGAAATATTTGAACATTGTCTCACGGCATGAGTGATGTGATACTGAGTTAGAAATAGAATATGGATCCAGATAGAATTTATTGAGTGTAAGGAGAAGTGTGAAACAACTTGCTGGGTTCAGAGAATTATGGATTGTTTTATAAAATTGGATTGTAGGGAGAAAAAAGGTAGAAGATAAGATCTGTGGAGCTTCTGGACTTCATCTTTAGGCAATAAAAAGTCTGGAAACATTTTAAGCTGTGAGCTTTAATAACTGCGTTCTTTGCTGAAGCATTGTCGTTAATGATTAATACAGTTTCTAAGGTTTAAATCACTTCAGACTTTCTAACAGTTTAAGTTTCTTAGGGTGAAGAAAATAATAAAACCAAGAGGAATATAAGTTACAGGGGAAAAGTAAGGAAAAAGAAAACAATCAAGACATAGATACTTGCAACAGAAGCTGAGCATTCTTTAAACTTTGTAACTTTGTTTTATTTACTGGGGATAGATGTGGATTTTAAATGGAGGAAGAATATATTTAAATCATAATCAGGATAACCTTTTTATTTTTTTAAACTGATATTTATACAGATTTCCTGAACTATTCAAATTAATATAGTACCAAATTTAGTCTCAAGTTAAAAACAGAATGCATGTGTCCTGTCTCCCTGACAACATCATGCATTCATTTCCCCGTGCCAGGATACAAAGGCATGGCAAGCCGATGTTTGAAAAAATAAAGTCTGTTTAAAAATTATTATTATGCAAGTAATAGAATTCTGTCTACTTAATAATCCATTGTTTAATTGATAAGATAGAGAATAATGACTTTTACAATAGAAAAATAAATTCAAGCAGCATAACTTTGTGATGGTCTCTTTCACATTTTTATCTTTTAAAGCATAGAATTTAACTTAATAACATATACATATTTTCAGTCAGAATTTCAAAATTGCATTTCTAATATGTACATTGTGTGTATACCTGTATATCCACTGTCTCTATTTGACTTTTAAAAAGTTAATCGTGGGCTTCCCTGGTGGTGCAGTGGTTGAGAATCTGCCTGCCAATGCAGGGGACACGGGTTCGAGCCCTGGTCTGGGAAGATCCCACATGCCACGGAGCAACTAGGCCCATGAGCCACAACTACTGAGCCTGCATGTCTGGAGCCTGTGCTCCACAACAAGAGAGGCCGCAATAGTGAGAGGCCCGTGCACCATGATGAAGAGTGGACCCCGCTTGCCACAACTAGAGAAAGTCCTCACATAGAAACAAAGACCCAACACAGCCAAAAATAATAAATAAATAAATTAATAAAAAAAATAGTTAATTGTGTGTCAAAGATATGATTTCACAATGTTTGCATCTATCTCTTATAAATGGAACTAAAACAAAAGATTATGTTACACACATGTAATTCATCATTAATCTGCAAAACTATCAATATTGGGATGGGCAGTAGCAATTTAACACTTTTGTGATCTGTAATTTACATAGGAGTTGATAATCTGAACACTGATACCATGTATTTGATCTGAGAGATACACTGACGAATTACAAAATAAAAATAAAAATAGTAATAATTGGTTCCCTGGATTCTTTAAGAAATTAAGTCTTTACTTTGTATTTAAGTATTTAATAATTAGTAGATTTTTTGCCAGTCAATTTGTGTAAAGTTTATAAAATCACATTGTCTATTCTGGGAAAGGCTAGGAGTCCAGAGCGTCTACAGCACAGGCATTGTATAGTGGACTGAAGGAGAGATTAGGTATGCAAAATATACACATTTTAAAGGGAAAAAAAAAGCAATTTTATTTAAAGAAAAGTGAAATCAACATGTATAGTTAATTTAAAGAGGCAAGTATTTTGTTGAAATACATTCTTATATGCTGGGAAACTTTTATTTTATAGATACAATTAAACCTAAATTTAAAAGTATTCTCTGGTTTTATTAAGATAACATATTTCCCAAAGTAGCAATTTATCATTACCTTTGTAGTTAACCTTGAAGCCAATAGATCCGACACTTTCATCTGTTTGAAGGTGCAGCCACATTTGGCTACTCATGCTTACTATCAAGTCTGGCACAAAGCTTCCAGTCAGCCTAAAAATAGATGGACAGAGAAGGGAGAAATGGATTATTAAAATACCCTCTGTATGCAAATTATGAGACAGATGTGTTTCTCAATACTTTCTTGGCTAGAAGCAAACAACTGTCAGATAAACTTATAAGACTGTGTTGTTATAACAGAACAAACAACATAATTTAGTGATCAAGGTTTATTATAAACAAGTACTATTTTATGTGTTTAACTAGGTTAGATCTTTCATATCCCTGAGGCAAGATACTAAATTTTATTTTTTTTAATTTATTTATTTTTAAAATTTTATTGCAGTCTAGTTGATTTACAATGTTGTGTTAGTTTCTGCTGTACAGCAAAGTGAGGCAGTTATACATATATACATATCCACTCTTTTTTAGATTCCTTTCCCATATAGGTCATTACAGAGTACTGAGTAGAGTTCCCTGTGCTATACAGTAGGTCCTTGTTAGTTATCTTTTTTATATATAGTAGTGTGTATATGTCAATTCCAATCTCCCAATTTATCCCTCCCCCGTCCTCACCCCCCATAACCATAAACTGTTTTCTACATCTGTGACTCTATTTCTGTTTTGTAAATAAGTTCATTTGTACCATTTTTTTTTACATTCCACATCTAAACGACATCATACGATATTTGTCTTTCTCTGTCTGACTTACTTCATTCAGTATGACAATCTCTATGTCCACCCATGTTGCTGCAAATGACATGATCTCATTCTTTTTTTTTTTAAAGCTGACTAGTAATCTATTGCATACGTGTACCACATCTTCTTATCCGCTCCTGTGTGAATGGACATTTAGATTGCTACCATGTCCTGGCTACTGTAAATATTACTGCAACGAACACTGGGGTGTGTGTATCTTTTTGAATTATGGTTTTCTCCAGATATATGCCCAGGAGTGGGATTTCTGGATCATATGGTAGTTCTAGTTTTAGTTTTTTAAGGAACCTCCATATTGTTCTCCATAATGACTGTACTAATGTACATTCCCACCAATGGTGCAAGAGGGTTCCCTTTTCTCCACACTGTCTCTCACATTTATTGTTTGTTGATTTTTTGATGATGACCATTCTGACCGGTGTGAGGTGGTACCTCATGGTACTTTTGATTTGTATTTCTCTAATAATTAGTGATGTTGAGCATCTCTTCATGTGCCTGTTGGTACAGGGACATTTTGTCTGCAGTAGCTTCACGCATTTAGGAGAAGGGACGACAGGGTTAGGAACTGGAGCCTCTTTCTGCTCTAGAAAGTTCTGCACCTATTTCATATTCCTTGTCATTTCTAGATGTCTGTCTGCTTATCTTTTTATTCTTTGATACTTCCTACGTTTCCTTGTTCTTTTTTTTTCATTTCCACAATTTCCAAAAAGGTATTTGCCCTCTTATTTTTTTTAACATCTTTATTGAGTGCAGTTGCTTTACAATGGTGTGTTAGTTTCTGCTTTATAACAAAGTGAATCAGCTATACATATACATATATCCCCATATCTCCTCCCTCTTGCATCTCCCTCCCACCCTCCCTATCCCACCCCTCTAAGTGGTCACAAAGCACTGAGCTGATCTCCCTGTGCTATGTGGCTGCTTCCCACTAGCTATGTATTTTACATCTGGTAGTGTATCTATGTCCATACCACTCTCTCACTTTGTCCCAGCTTACCTTTCCCCCTCCCCATGTCCTCAAGTCCATTCTCTATGTCTGCATCTTTATTCCTGTCCTGCCCCTAGGTTCTTCAGGACCATTTTTTTTTTAAGATTCTATATATATGTGTTAGCATACTGTATTTGATTTTATCTTTCTAACTTCACTCTGTATGACAGGATCTAGGTCCTTCCACCTCACTACAAATCAGTTTTGTTTCTTTTTAATGGCTGAATAATATTCCATTGTATATGTGCCACATCTTCTTTATCCATTCATCTGTCGATGGACACTTAGGTTGTTTCCATGTCTTGGCTATTGTAAATAGAGATGCAATGAATATTGTGGTATATGACTCTTTTTGAATTATGGTTTTCTCAGGGTATATGTCTAGTAGTGGGATTGCTGGGCATTATGGTAGTTCTATTTTTAGTTTTTTAAGGAACCTCCATACTGTTCTCCATAGTGGCTGTATCAATTTACATTCCCACCAACAGTGCCAAGATACTAAATTTCAGATCATTGAAAATCTTATACTTCCTTTTAAACTGAAAAGAAAAAAAGAATCTATAAAAATCTTTAACTTGTTTTTTTAACACCAGGAATGTACTTTTTGACATTCAAGTTTCACAGAACTTTGTTCTAAAGAAACATTGTGAAAAACATTTAAGCACTGTGCAAAACAATAAAATGGCAAGGAGTATAATATAAACCTTCACAATACTGATGTCAGGCTAGTCATGTCATGTATGTTGTATTGGGAATAATTTTATTTTAAAGAATATTCTGCTAATGCATCACTGAATCTATGTATTAATAATCTCATTCAGCAATGCTCAATTTTATAACCCTAACAGGGGAAATTACTTAATGTTTCCTCTGTCATCAATAATGTTTTAGTCACATATTTGAACCGAAGCCAAGGGTCATATAAAGCTGGAAAGCAAATGGGTAAATAAGACCTTGAGCGGAGAAGTCTGTCAAGAATACAAAGAGAAGAAAAAAAAATGGATTCACTACTGAGTGAAATATCCATAATGATTAGGACTTCTAAATTACATACTAAAAAAATAGGTTTTTAAAAGAAGAAATTCTTAAGTGTTTACCCACTTTATTGCTAAAACCGTGAAGATTTCTGAAAAATTGCATGAGGAGAGAAGGTATAAAGTTTCCCTTCCTAAGAGAGGAGTGTCCTCGATGGAGGCTATACTATAATTAGACCAGCAGAGGGCAACATGGAGGACTTGTATCCTTGAAGCCACCATGGCAGCAAAATGTCCTGCTCACTGGTCAGCCACCAAAACTATAGAACATGATCAGCAGACTGCATTAGCAATACAGCTATGCCAGCAGTGCCCAGTATTACAGAATTTATGGGAATCCATCACAAATGAACCCAGTTAAATATTATGATTCAATTATGGGATTGTGCATAATATTAAGGAATAGTGTGAGATATAAAGATACTATAAGATATTATGGAATTTTAGACTATATTCACTTTCTTCCTGCCAAAGCAAATTTAAAATTATTAGAATGTAAAAGATACGAACACATACATCCTCCTTTGTAACATATGTGTATATCTGTAGGTATTCATATACATATACATACGCATTATCGTTTGAAAACTTTGTGGCATGTGAACTTTCAATTTTCAAATTGATGAGTTCAAAAGAACTAGTCTTTTGAGCTATGGTAAAGAGACAGGTTTATGGGCAAGAGTGAGGACTTAAGCTCAGAGACATGAAAGAAAGTAAAGTAAATCCATTATAAAATGGGCATGAGAGCTTAAAACTATAGGATGTGCATCAGCTATACCATATCAAATATGTCAACAATCTATCTCATAGTGAATATTAAAAGACACCTTTTTATGAGATTAAATTGTTCCTCTTTATTATACCCTCCTATATCCATCTCAATCCTGAACTCTTTTACCAGTCCAAAACCTCTAGCACATATAAGTTTGTCAGTATTTCATAAAGAACAGCTAACATATATAGACTAATCGTTCCACTGCCAATTTGTTCTATTGGCCATGATTCTACCTAGTTCCCACCCCATTGGTGGTGTAAGGGTAAATATAAATCTAAAAAAAAAAAGGATTAAACATTTCCCCAATATCAGAAGGTAAAGAAAAATTCCCCTTTCTCTCTAGCATTTCTCTTATGAAACTTGAAATTATAAATGATAATGTTTGTTACAGATGTATGTAAATCTTTTAAGCTAAATAAGCCTCTTGTCATTTTTTGCACTACATGAATGACTTTCTTGCAGGCCTTAGTGTTACCTCTTTGAAATGTGAACATCAAGGAAAATGTCACCCTGTCTCCCTGTTTCTGTGGGAGTTTAAGCCTAGGCATATAGCTTCATGATGTTAATTTCCTGCTTTTCATAAAGATAGGAGAAGTTCTATTTTCCCTTTTGATAAGGTCAATTAACATGTATTTAAATGGATTGTATCTGCCTGATATATAAAGGGTAAGATTTAGTTCTCTTTGCAATCTCTTTAGCAGATTGCCTATGATGTCCATCACAGTCTAGGTGAATGCTTATTCAATATTAAAACTGTTTCATTCTTTCTACATTTTGTGGAGAGGCTTGACTGGGTTGGCAGGAGATGTTATTGTTAATTATATTTCTCCAACAATTTGGTGATGAGGATGGGATGCAAATGGCAGTTCCAAAATTAAGTGGACCAGATGAAGTTCATACGGCCACATAACAGTAGTTTAAGAGACCCTAAATTATAAAAAGTCTCCCTCCTAGTGCTCTGCTCTTTTGGAATACTAGCTAGATGAACCACCCTCTGCAAATTTAAGATTTTTCTATTGAGTAAGCATGGGTAAATTGGGCTCTAAAATCCCTGCAGGATCATGATTAGCTTTGATGATGGAAAAATATGGGAAGACAGGAACGTTGCCTGCAGTTCTTAAACAACTACTATCTCTGTCACATTTGGAATACTTATGAGAATACAGTCTTTCAAGATTTATGAGGGATTTAGGAGGTCCACATTATAAGCAAATTAATTGCTGGTATTTACTGGATGGACATCATTCTAAGAGTAAAGTTAAAAATGATTTGGAAAGCCAGAAGGAAAGACTGAGGAAAATGGACAAGGAAATTTGAGAATTAAAGGTACTTTCTTGTCCACAGAGCCCTCTTCTTTCTTTCTTTGCTGTTTCTGCTCGCTCTTCTCCCCCTACATCTCTTTATTCTTCTTGCTTCAAACAAACTCCTGGGAAGAGGGAAGTGATGATCTAAAAGATCATCACTTCCCTTTATCAGTACACTTCCCCACAAAGAAGGCTGATGGCATGACTTTTTTAGCTGGTACTGAATCACCAGCCCTGTTTGAGAACACAGGCTTGTAATCCTCATATCCTAGCTCTGAGTCTACTCTTTGTCCTAGCATAGAGTCTACCTCCAGGAGTCTCCTATCATCCATACACTATGGATATAGGAAAGCAGAAATTATGAGTCTCTTATCATCCATACACTATAGATCTAGGAAACCAGAAATTATGAGTCTCTTATCATCCATACACCATGGATCTAGGAAAGCAGAAACTATAAGTCTCTTATCATCCATACACTATGGATCTAGGAAAGCAGAAACTATAAGGAGATATATTTAGGGACGAGTTGAGAACTTGAATAAAATACTCTGTACCTATATGAAAGTGACAGGATGTAGAGTAGTTTCACTAGTCACTTGGAAAAAAAAAAAGAAAAAAAAGTACTAGGTTGATAAATATACCAGCACAAGAAAGAAGCCAAATAGTCATATAATTCTACTTTTTTTTTTGGTCACAATATGTGGAAAACCAGCTCTTCTTATCTGATCATCAGTGAAGCTAATGCCATTGAGAAGCTACCCAGCCTATTCACGTGAAAGCTTCGCTTCCTCTTTTCCAGAAGTTTGCAGAAGTACTACACAGTGTGTTTTTACTTTACAGACCCACGTTTGGGGATGTGCACAAGCTACCGTGGGGGATTCTGCAACCAGCAGACTTTGCTCCTTTGACAGAGCAAGCACACTGGGGACCAGAAGATGACCCATCCCATCAAGGAGTAGCAGCTATCTACCACCCTCCACAACTGTGGAAGAACCAGGGGCTTGGGTGACCCATTAGAAGAGACTGCTCACAGTCTTTCCTCTAAAGATGAGCTGGGAGAAACTGCAGTGTTGTATCCACAAAACAGATGAGTCCCCATTATTTCCTATCTAAAATTTCTATCTGTTGAAATTTTCTCAAAATTTACTGGCCTGGATCCAAGGGCCGATAAAAATTGTCCCCTGGTCCTATCCTTTGCCTTTGCTCTCTTGCTGGTTATCCTAACTCAAATTAGGAGAAAGGGAGAAGGTTGGTAAGGACAGATTACTACTCAAATCTTAGCAGCAACTACTCAGTTGGGGAACAATCTAGAAAAAATATGAAGAAGAAAAGAAGTTATAAACTGCTGCGTTAACTGTTCAGTTAATACTGTTTACTAAAGAAAATAAACTTTACTCTGGCCAATCTGTGAAGGCAGCAAAGAAGAGAAAACCATATGTTATTATTCCAAGAAACTGGGACAGTGGAAAAGAGATTGAAGAAAAGAGACTCCAGAAGATGCAGAAATTGAAGAAACAAAGGAATGAAGAAAGCCCAGAAAGCTAGAGAATAATTGTCAAATGGTTTACAATTGACAGATTGAGGGAATCTCAGCAGAAGGGACTGATGAAATTTATGTCTGAATAAATTTCCCTCAGGCTAACATATCCTTGATTTTTCTGGATACAGAAAAATCTGTAGATACAGGCGCTACTTATTCTGAAAATGTCCCAGAAATCCCTCACTTTCCATCTGGTGACAGACCAATTCAGGTTGTTGGTATGTTAAATCAGCTTCATATGTGTTATTTTCGTCTGTGGTCCCCACATTAATAGATCTCCTGACTGAGGAACATGTTTTCTTACTTTCTCCTGATTCTCCTGTAAACCTATTGGGGAGAGATCTCCTGTGCAAATTAAAACTACCATATTGTATACTCCATATGGAGTGTCTGTTTAATATCCTTGGAAAAAACTGTCTTATTTGGTTATGGTGTGCCTTCTGAAAGAAAAGGAATGTAGCAGCAAGTGACAGTGTCACACCATGCTGGAAAAGTACCCTGAGAAGAAATAAAGCAATGCATCACTTTGGGCCTTGGGATAATAATACTGGTTTAAAAAGCATACGGCATGACCATGTGTCAATCAGTAGCCTTTGCTGAGAGTTCAACTAGAAGAAATAAAACCAGTTATAAAAAGAATTAGAAAAACAAAGGATAATTATAAAAGGACATTCACCCTATAATATTAATACTGCCAAACTTCCAGCAAAGGAAGATAAATTTGATAAATATGGTTGACCTTAATATAACATCTTAAAGAAGTAAGTAAATCCATTGTTCTATTAATACCTACAGTTCCTAATACTATATTATAACTTTGGTACCACCCTCTACAAAGTTTTTCTCCAATTTTTCTATGCTCTGCTTTTTTTCCCCCATTCCTCTAATCTAAACAGGTCTATATTCTTGTTTGTTTTTACTTATGAAGGGAGTCCAGTATTTATGGCAAAGGATTCCTCAAGAGTTTCAGTACTCTTCTACTATTTCTTTAGCCATTTACAGAAAACTTATGGGAAACTTCCACCAGAAGGATCTATAAGCATTCAATATATAGATGGTTGGCTGGTAGCATCAAAAACTAAAGAGCAATGCAAAACTGATACTTTGGCTTTGTTACAATTTCCCCCTTCACAAGGACATAAGACCTCATTGGGTAAATTGCAATATTGCCAAACTAGGGATATTTAGGGCATATATTGATGGTGAGGGCTCACAAGTGTTACAACACAGGGTCAGCCCATTTTGCAGATAAAATGCCATATTACAAAAAACAACTTAGACCATTTTGGGGACTGATAGGATATTGTGAATACTGGATTCTAGCTTCTGCAGAGAAGGAAAACCTTTAATGGAGCAACTGTGTGAAAATTGTTCAGAACCTCTGATTTACTCTGTAGAATCTAAAGAGGCTTTTGAACTAAAATTGGCTATCGTCTCAGCTTTGGGGATCTGTAATTTTGAAAAGCCCTTCTTGTTTTATCATTAAAGTAAAAGTGAAACTTCTGGAATTTAACTCAAAAGTTGGGATGAGACCATACATTAATAGCATGTTTCTCAGTTCTTCTGGAGGCCGTGGCACTGTGGATACTGGGCTGTTGTAACAGCAGCAGACACATCTTTAAAAAGGCTTAAGTCCTTACCTCTGGTCATTTGACTTATGTGCATGCCTTACTGTTGTGACAGGTATTAGTACATAAGATCCAGAATTTGTAGGCATGGCATCAGACTAGTTATGAATAAGCACTATTATTCAATCCTAACACTGTATTTGGGAGATGGAATCTCCTAAATCCCATTCATTTTTTACCAGATTCTGATCAAATAGATGATCATGATTGTACAATGGTAAAAGAAGACAACACTAGGCCCTGGCATGTTTTAACTGATATTATTGCTCATAATCTCTTTTAATAATGTTACCCAATGGGTCATGTACTCAAGATAAAAGTGACCAACTTAAGGCTTCGTATGCTATGGTGACTTGTTATGAAATTTTGGAAGCTTATATTTTGCCTAGAGTTGGCACATGCAGCCTAATCAATAACAGTAACAGGAATTCCAATTCTTGATATATGTACATATGCGCACATACATACACACACAGACACACATAATTTTATATATATATATATATATATATATATATATATATATATATATATATATATATATATATATATATATATGATGTGTTTGTGTCTGTCATGCAAAGGAGCTAATCTGGAAAATTAGAGGATTCTCTAGTTTGAGGGGAAGTAAAATATCTCATGAAAAATTGATAGCTGATTTTTTAGAGGCTGTACAGCTGCTGCTCAGATCACTAATCCATTATAGAGCTCACTCAGGGCAGAATAAAAACTTCTAAAGGCAATGATTTTGCTGACAGCTGTAAAAGCCACTGTTAAAATGTGGCAGATTTCAAAGTTAGAAGCCTCACATTTAACACAACAAGCAATTTTTATTAACTTCCAAATATATGCTTCAAAAAAGGAAATGTACAAATGGATTCAAAAGGGGGTTAAAAGAAATTTGACTGAACTATGGGAATTATCAAACAAAATCATTTCTATAGAACAGTCCTTATTTGCTTGGTTAGTAATGTTGTGTTACCAACATAATTAAGTAAAAGAGAGATTTTTAAAGGCATTAGATTCTTAGCATATTTACATAAAAGGTGAAGTTATTCAAAACATATTTAAGAGATGAGCAACCTGTCAGCAGAACTATTTACAGGTCACGCCCAAGGTATGGTATAGGCAGTTTTCCCAATCAAATTTACCAGAAACTTACTGTCATTTGGATTTCATAGAATTAATGCCTGAGGAAAGTAAGAAATTTTGTCTAGTTATGGTGTATATGATGTTTGGATGGTCTGAAGTCTTTCCTTCTTCAGATGCCAATACTCAGGCAGTGGTAAAATCTCTCTTAATAAAAGTATTTTCTACATTTTGGATACTAGAGCATAATGAACCAAAGAGAGGATGTCATCTTATTCCCACTGCCATCCAGTAATTATGTAAATGTTTACAAACTCCCAGAAGATGAATCAAACCCATCTGCTAAGATTCTGCAATATACTAGATTAAAATGGCTAGAACTTTACTTCTAGCCTTGTTGAAAATTAGAGCAACCCTTGCAGGTAAGCATCATATTTTTCCCTTTGAACTTATATTTGGTAGACCTATGAATTTGGGCCAGAGATCATGTCCTGTGCCCGATTTAAGTGAATCCTCCCATAATCATGTTCAGTACTTCAAAGGGCCTCTTTCTTCCCTAGAAGCCCTGAGACATAAAGTTATAAGGACCTTGAAGGACCCACTGGAAGAAGTATGCCACCTTTAGTGACTAGAATATTCTGCTTACGTCAAAGTCTTCTAGAGAAAAGATAGGCTGTTCTTGTGCTGGAGGAACCCTTTCAAGGGCTGCTAATCACTGATATGGCTATCGAAGTGAAAGGAAAACACAGGTGGATCCATGTTTGTCAAGTGTAGCCAGAATCTCAGATGGAATGGACAGTGGTTCCTACAAAGAACTGGAAACTTAAATTTTCTAGAACAACTGATAATGGCACTGAACTTAACTGAAAGAAGGTATTCTAGCAAGCTACGATTCTCATGAATTACCCTGCTGTCCTATTCACGGTAGTATTATTTCAAATATTTTAAGAATCACATTTCATTAAAAAACAAACATGTTATTTGTTACACTATTTTACTTTCTGAACCCCCATTAATATTTCCCACAATCACTACTTCCAAACAGCTCTAAATAGTACTCCCAATGACCAAGACAGCCTTAACATTACCCTTGGCTTAACTAAATTTTAGAGAGGTATCATCCTGACTATAGGCTCCAGCCTTCACTTTTCTTAAGAGAATTTACTTTAGAAAACTTGCAATTGTAAATCCTTTTTCTGCCCTTTGAGGTATAAATCTTCTACAACCAGGAATGTCTCTCTCAAGGACCTAGAAGCCATCTATCTGAAATAAAATCATCAAAGGAGATAGCATTCCTGTTTTCCTGACTCTGTGAGAGCGAAGAGCCCAACTTTGCTAAGTAACTTCTAGCAAACACAGATGGGATATTAATACTGACTAATCTCCCACCTAAAGTTTTCCAGTACTTTACTACTAGATCACCCCAGCATTTAAACACCATCCCACCTTGTCCAGAAGAGTTGAGTTCAATTTGTCTTCCCTATAACAGTAGTCTTGGCTCTTATTAGTCCTTGCCCCTATTGCAATAGTCTTGAATAAAGTCCTCCCTGACTGTTTAACTGGCCTGACATAATTTCTCTCTTATACCAGTATAGACATGATCTGGTCTTACAAATCCAACAATCCAATTATTGGCAGAGTAAAACTGAGGCCATCTTACCAAATTTTTTATAATATCAAAGTAAAAGTAACTGAAATACATCCAGATACTCAGTATCTAAATTTGACACACACACACACATACACACACACACAGAGTTGTGTTTACTAGTTTGATTGCAAGGAAGATGCAGCAGGAAAACTATCATATAAGAGACACAGAAATCTGGCATTCATAGTTTAAGATTGCAGTAGACAGGTGTAACGTCTCTTGGTTAACTTTGAGATACAAGTTCCTTCCAGTCCAGGTCTAGATAAATAAACAAAAGTGGATATTTATTCAAACACATGGAGGCTAAATGATACACTACTAAACAACCAATGGATCATTAAAGAAATCAAAGAGGAAATCGAAAAATACCTAGAGACAAATGAAAATGAAAACATGACAATCCAAAACCTATGGGACCCAGCAAAAGCAGTTCTAACAGGGAAGTTTATACTGATGCAAGCTTACTTCAGGACATAAGAAAAATCTCAAATAAACAACCCAACCTTACACCTAAAGCAACTAGAGAAACACAAACAAACAAAACCCAAAGTTAGTAGAAAGGAAGAAATTATAAAGATCAGAGCAGAAATAAATGAATTAGAGACTAAGAAAACAATAGAAAAGATCAATGAAATTAAAAACATTAAAAGATGGTTCTTTGAAAAGATAAACAAAATTGAAAAACCTTTAGCCAGACTCACCAAGCAAAAAGAGAAGGCCTAAATCAATAAAATCAGAAATGAAAGAGGAGAAGTTACAACTGACACCACAGAAATACAAAAGATCATAAGAGACTACCACAAGCAACTATATGCCAATAAAATGGACAACCTAGAAGAAATGGATAAATTCTGAGAAAGGTACAATCTCCCAAGACTGAACCAGGAAGAAGTAGAAAATATGAACACACCAATTACCAGTATTGAAATTGAATCAGTAATTAAAAAAACTCCCAACAGGGCTTCCCTGGTGGTGCAGTGGTTGAGAATCTGCCTGCCAATGCAGGGGACACGGATTCGAGCCCTGGTCTGGGAGGATCCCACGTGCCACGGAGCAACTAGGCCCGTGAGCCACAACTGCTGAGCCTGCGCGTCTGGAGCCTGTGCTCCGCAACGAGAGAGGCCGCGGTAGTGAGAGGCCCGCGCACCATGATGAGGAGTGGTCCCTGCTTGCCACAGCTAGGGGAAGGCCTCGCACAGAAACAAAGACCCAACACAGCAAAAATAAATTAATTAATAAACTCCTACCCCCCCCCCCCAAAAAAAAAAAACAAACTCCCAACAAATAAAAGGTGAAGGCTAGATGGCTTCACAGGCAAATTCTACCAAACACTTAGAGAAGAGTTAACACCTATCCTCCTGAAAATTTGTATAGAAACACAAAAGACCCCATATAGCCAAAGCAATATTGAGAAAGATGAACAGAGCTGGAAGAATCAGGCTCCCTGACTTCAGACTGTACTACAAAGCTACAGTCATCAAAACAGTATGGTACTTGCACAAAAACAGACACATCGATCAGTGGAACACAATAGAAAGCCTGAAAATAAACCCATGCACTTATGGTCAATTAATCTACAACAAAGGAGGCAAGAATATAGAATGGAGAAATGACAGTCTCTTCAACAAGTGGTGCTGGGAAAACTGAACAGCTACATGTAAAAGAATGAAATTAGAAGATTCTCTAACATCATATATAAAAATAAACTCAAAGTGGTTTAAAGACCTTAATGTAAGACTGGATACTATAAAACTTCTAGAGGAAAACATAGGCAGAACACTGTTTGACACAAATCATAGTACTATTCTTTTGTATACATCTCCTAGAGTAATGGAAATAAAAACAAAAATTAAAAAAATGGGATCAAATTAAACTTAAAAGCTTTTGCACAACAAAGGAAACCATAAACAAGACAAAAAGACAACCCTCAGACTGGGAGAAAATATTTGCAAATGGAGCGACCAAAAAGGGACTAATCTCCAAAATATACAAACAGCTCATATAGCTCAATATCAAAAGACAAACCAACAACCCAATCAAAAAATGGGCATAAGACCTTAATAGACATTTCTCCAAAAAAGACATACAGATGGCTAACAGGAACATGAAAAAATGCTCAATATTGCTAATTATTAGAGAAATGGAAGCCAAAACTGCAATGAGGTATCACATCACACTGGTCAGCATGGCCATCATGAAAAAGTCTACAAATAATAAATGCTGGAGAGGGTGTGGAGAAAAAGGAACCCTCCTATACTGTTGGTGGGAATGTAAATTGGTGCAGCCACTGTGGAGAAAAACATGGAGTTTCCTTAAAAAACTAAAAATAGAGCTACCATATGATCCAGCAATCCCACTCCTTGACATATATCTGGAGAAAACTATAGAAAAAATACATGCACCCCAACAACATTCATAGCAGCACTGTCTACACAGCCAAGACATGGAAGCAACCTAAGTGTCCATCGACAGATGAAAAGATAAAGAAGATACGGTGTGTGTGTATATATATATATATATATATAATGGAATATTACTCAGCCATAAAAAAGAATGAAATAACGTCACTTGCGGCAACATGGATGGACCTAGAGATTATCATATTGAGTGAAGTAAGTCAGACAAAGACAAATTTCTTATGATATCACATATATGTGGAATAAAAAAATGATACAAATGAATTTATTTACAAGAGAGAAATAGAAAAAAACTAAGGTTACCAAAGGGGAAAGGGGGTGGGAAGGGATAAATTAGGAGTTTGGATTAAAATATACACACTACTGTATATGAAATAGGTAACCAACAAGGACCTACTATCTAGCACAGGGGACTATATACTCAACATCTTATAATAACCTATAATGGAAAAGAGTATAAAAAAGAATATATATATATATATATATGTATATATATATATACACATATATATATACATATATATGTTTAAAAAGTGGATGTTTATTAATCATGTAGATTTATTTGATTGTTATAATAATACAATTATTGATTTGGACTCAGGCAAAAAATGGCCCACAGGCTGGGTTTGTCCTCAAGACTTACAACACTTAGAGTCATGTATACTAAACACTGAAACTTCAGTATGTGCCTTCAATAGGTGCATAATAATACTAGATAATGGTTCTGAGTATTTTTATGTTTCCTGTCTAGAAAAAAATATTTTAAAAGATGAATAATTACTGAAGGGCCCAGATCATCTCATAAATATAATGTTACTTATGTGATTGATGAGAACTAGGAGAAATTTATTGGGCCTGTGAAGGAAAACACTTAGTTAAAATTTTAGATTCAGGCTCCAGAATGAAGCTACTTGACAGGACTGAATTAGGTAATACTTCATATGAAACTACAAAATGATACTCATATTGTTAATCATTTGAAAGTATAAGCAATATAGACATCACAACAGTTTGTAAAATTAATGTATGATGAAAGAAAAATTTTGACCATTGCTAATCAAAAATCTGCTTTAACCATTCACCACTGGTAGTAATAAACATAAAGGCTAATATTGCACTGAATTTTTAAATTCATCTTATTGTAACCCTGACAATTGCTTTGCTTTGTATTTTACTGTGGACTTGCTGTATATTTAGATGATTGCAAATTGCCAAGATAAAGCAGAAACAGCAATAGAGATAATTAGAAAGTTGTAGCTTTATTATAAAATAGTCACAAAAAGAAAAAATATAAGTACAAACACAAATCTAAAAAAAATTCAAAATTTCCCTAATAACAAAAGGGAAAAATAACTCCTCCCCTCCCACCTCTCTTTAGCATTTCTTTTAGAAAACTTGCAATTACAAATGATTGCTTTCTCTGCTTCTTTCAGATGTATGTAAATGTTTTAAAAGCTAAATAAACCTCTTACCAGTTTTGCACCCCAAGAATGTCTCTCTTGGAGGCCATGGGAGTCATCTCTTTGAAATGTGAACATGAAGATGGATGGTGCCCTGTCACCCTGTTTCTGTGAGTGGTAAAGCCTAGGTGCTTGGATTCAGGATGTAACTTCCTTCTTGTCATAAAGAAGACAAGGATAGTGCATTCAGGTTACTATTAAAAAAAAAAGAAAAAAAAAGGTAGGAGAGACCGGATGGTTTATAAACAACATAATGCACTATCCTTCTTCTTTTGATACGGACAATTAACATGTGAAATGATTATATCTACTTGACTATAAAAATGGGTTAGATTTTTTTTTTCTCTTTTTGCAGTCTCTTTAGCAGATTGCCTATCATGTGCATCATGGTCTGATTTAATCCATTTTCAATAGTAAAACTAATGAATTATTTTCTTTATTTTCTGGGAAGGATTCACTGGGTTGGTAGGTGACTTTATATCAATATTTGTATTTTTTCAACAATGGGTATGTCACTTAAAACTCTGCTCTTTGCATCCAGTGTCAACGGCTAATTAATCTCGATATACTTTCAAAGACCTTGGATTAGACTCAAACTGCTTAAGACAACTTTATATTCAACCCTCATCCCTGACAATAAGGGGTGCTTCTGGGCCACAGAGGAGGGAGTCCTATACCATTCTCAAAAAACTCTGAAAAGAGTCTTCAAATAGTTTTAACATGTTTTTAATACATCTTTTTGAACCAACTATCTGTAAACTTAAATTAAAAACTTCTTTAATATGTGTTTATTTACAAGCTGAGTAACCTCAGCATGCATAGTACATTCTAATCTTAGTTAGTCCCTTCATGCTAGAATAAAAGATTAAAATCCCTAAATAAATGCACTCAGAAATATTCCTCAAGCTCTCAAGTACAATATAAAATAAAAGAGAAGATCTATTAAATTTCAATTACGCTCAATGCCTGATTTTCCTTATAATCACTCTAGGCATTATGGGTGTATCCATTAGAAATAACAACTATAGTCCTACATTCGAAAATATTTTTTGTATTGTACAAGTATGTAACTTTTGCCTTTTATATAAATTCATTTAATATTCTTTCTTCTAATACAGTGCTATCAAGGATAATGTACACCTTCATTTCTGGATACATGAAATTAACTAAGGATGGTGATGATGGCTGCAAAAATTAGATTTAAAAGAACCCTGAAATATCACCAATAGGGTGCATCAAAAAGTGTTATCACCAAGAGGGCAGACAGCAAAAGGAAGAAGAACTACAATCCTGCAGCCTGCGGAAGGAAAACCACATTCACAGAAAAATAGACATGATGAAAAGGCAGAGGGCTATGTAACAGATGAAGAAACAAGATAAAACCCCAGAAAAACAACTAAGTGAAACAGACGTAGGCAATCTTCCAGAAAGAGAAATCAGAATAATAATAGTGAAGATGATACAGGACCTCAGACAAAGAATGGAGGCAAAGAACAAGAAGATGCAAGAAATATATAACAAAGATCTAGAAGCATTAAAAAACAAACAAAGAGAGATGAACAATACAATAAATGAAATTAAAAATACACTAGAAGGAATCAATAGCAGAATAACTGAGGCAGAAGAACAGATAAATGACCTAGAAGACAGAATGGTGGAATTCACTGATGGGGAATAGAATTTAAAAAATCGAATAAAAAGAAATGAAGACAGCCTAAGAGACCTCTGGGACAACATTAAATGCAAAAACATTTGCATTATAGGGGTTCCAGAAGGAGAAGAGAGAGAGAAAGGACCGGAGAAAATACTTGAAGAGATTAGAGTTGAAAACTTCCCTAACATGGGAAAGGAAATAGCCACCCAAGTCAAGGAAGTGCAGAGAGTCCCATACAGGATAAACCCAAGGAGAAACACGCCGAAACACATATTAATCAAATAACCAAAAATTAATGACAAAGAAAAATTATTGAAAGCAGCAAAGGAAAAATGAAAAATAACATACAAGGGAAATCCCATAAGGTAAACAGCTGATTTCTCAGCAGAAACTCTACAAGCCAGACTGCAGTGGCATGATATAGTTAAAGTGATGAAAGGGAAGAAACTACAACCAAGATGACTCTACCTGGCAAGGATCTCATTCAGATTCGATGGAGAAATCAAAAGCTTTACAGAGAAGCAAAAGCTAAGAGAATTCAGCACCACCAAACCAGCTCTACGACAAATGCTAAAGGAACTTCTCTAAGTGGGAAAAACAAGAGAAGAAAAGGAACTACAAAAACAAAATGAAAACAATTAAGAAAATGGTAACAGGAAAATACACATCAATAATTACCTAAAACGTGAAGAGATTAAATGCTCCAACCAAAAGAAACAGGCTTGCTGAATGGATACAAAAACAAAACCCATATATATGTTGCCTAAAAGAGACCTACTTCAGACCTAGGGACACATTCAGACTGAAAGTGAAGGGATGGAAAAAGATATTCCATGCAAAGGGAAATCAAAAGAAAGCTGGAGTAGCAATACTCATATCAGATAAAATAGACCTTAAAATAAAGAATGTTACAAGAGACAAGGAAGGACACTACATGACGATCAAGGGATCAATCCAAGAAGAAGATATAACAATTATAAATATACATGCACCCAACATAGGAGCACCTCAATACATAAGGCAACTGCTAACAGCTATAAAAGAGGAAATCAACAGTAACACAATAATAGTGGGGGACTTTAACACCACACTTACACCAATAGAAAGATCATCCAAACAGAAAATTAATAAGGAAACACAAGGTTTAAATAGACCACATAGATTCAATTGATATTTATAGGACATTCCATCCAAAAACAGCAGATTATACTTTCTTCTCAAGTGCGCATGGAACATTCTCCAGGATAGATAATATCTTGGGTCATAAATCAAGCCTCAGTAAATTTAAGACAATTGAAATCATAACAAGCATCTTTTCTGACCACAACGCTATGAGATTAGAAATCAATTACAGGGAAAAAAACGTAAAAAACACAAACACATGGAGGCTAAACAATACGTTACTAAATAACCAAGAGATCATTGAAGAAATCAAAGAGGAAATCAAAAAATACCTAGAGGCAAATGACAATGAAAACACGATGATCCAAAACCTATGGGATGCAGCAAAAGCAGTTCTAAGAGGGAAGTTGATAGCTATACAAGCCTACCTCATAAACAAGAAAAACCTCAAAAAAAAAAAAATCTAATGTTACACCTAAAGGAACTAGAGAAAGAAGAACATACAAAACCCAAAGTTAGCAGAAGGAAGGAAATCATCAAGATCAGAGCAGAGGTAAATGAAATTGAAACAAAAAAACAATACCAAAGACCAATAAAATTAAAAGCTGGTTCTTCGAGAAGATAAACAAAATTGATAAACCATTAGCCACACTGATCAAGAAAAAGAGGGAGAGGACTCAAATCAATAAAATTATAAATGAAAAAGGAGAAATTACAACAGACACCACAGAAATACAAAGCATCGTAAGAGATTACTACAAGCAACTGTATGCCAATAAAATGCACAACCTGGAAGAAATGGACAAATTCTTAGAAAGATATAGCCTTCCAAGACTGAACCAGGAAGAAATAGAAAATATGCACAGACCAATCACAAGTAATGAAATTGAACCTGTGATTAAAAATCTTCCAACACACAAAGTCCAGGACCAGAGAGCTTCACAGGTGAATTCTATCAAACATTTAGAGAAGAGATAACACCCATGCTTCTCAGACTCTTCCAAAAAATTGCAGAGGAAGGAAAACTCCCTAACTCATTCTATGAGGCCACCATCAGCCTGATACCAAAACCAGAAAAAGATACGACAACAAAAGAAAATTACAGACCAATATCACTGATGAATATGGATGCAAAAATCCTCAACAAAATACTAGCAAACAGAATCTAACAACACATTAAAAGGATCATACACCATGATCAAGTGGGATTTATCCCAGGGATGCAAGGATTCTTCAATATACACAAATCAATCGATACACCATATTAACAAATTGAAGAAGAAAAACAATATGATCATCTAAATAGATGCAGAAAAAGTTTTTGACAAAATTCAACACTGATTTATGATAAAAACTCTCCAGAAAGTAGGCATAGAGGGAACACACCTCAACATAATAAAGGCCATATATGACAAACCCACAACAAACATCATTCTCAATGGTGAAAAACTGGAAGCATTTCCTCTAAGATCAGGAACAAGACAAGGATGTCCACTCTCACTACTATTATTCAACATAGTTTTGGAAGTCCTTGCCACGGCAATCAGAGAAGAAAAAGAAATAAAAGGAATACAAATTGGAGAAGAAGAAGTAAAACTGTCTCTGTTTGCAGATAACATGATACTATACATAGAGAATCCTAAAGATGCCACCAAAAAACTACTAAAGCTAATCAATGAATTTGGTAATGTTGCAGGATACTAAATTAATGCACAGAAATGTCTTGCATTCCTATACACTAATGATGAAAAATCTGAAAGAGAAATTAAGGAAACACTCCTATTTACCACTGCAACAAAAAGAATAAAATACCTAGGAATAAACCTACCTAGGGAGACAAAAGACCTGCATGAAGAAAACTATAAGACACTGATGAAAGAAATTAAAGAGGACACCAACAGATGGAGAGATATACCATGTTCTTGGATTGGAAGAATCAATATTGTGAAAATGACTATAGTCCCCAAAGCAATCTACTGATTCAATCCAGTCCCTGTCAAATTACCAATGGCATTTCTTTTTTTTTTTTTTTTACAGAACTAGATCAAAAAATCTTAAAATTTGTATGGAGACATAGCCAAAGCAGTCTAGAGGGAAAAAAGTGGAGCTGGGGGAATCAGACTCCCTGACTTCAGACTATACTACAAAGCTACAGTAATCAAGACAATATGGTACTGGCACAAAAACAGAAATATAGATCAATGGAACAGGACAGAAAGCCCAGAGATAAACCCATTCACCTATGGTGAACTAATTTATGACAAAGGAGGCAAGGATATACAATGGAGAAAAGACAGTCTCTTCAATAAGTGGTGCTGGGAAAACAGGACAGTTACATGTAAAAGAATGAAATTAGAACACTCCCTAACACCATACACAAAAATAAACTCAAAATGGATTAGAGACCTAAATGTAAGACCAGCCACTATAAAACTCTTAGAGGGAAACATAGGAAGAACACTCTTTCACATAAACCACAGCAAGATATTTTTTGATCCATCTCCTCGAGTAATGGAAATAAAAACAAAACTAAACAAATGGGACCTAATGAAACTTAAAAAGCTTCTGCACAGCAAAGGAAACCATAAACAAGACGAAAAGACAACATTCAGAATGGGAGAAAATATTTGCAAATGAATCAACGGACAAAGGATTAATCTCCAAAATATATAAACAGCTCATGCAGCTCAATATTAAAAAAACAAACAACTTAATCTAAAAATTGGAAGAAGACCTAAGTAGACATTTCTCCAAGGAAGACATACAGATGGCCAAGAGGTACATGAAAAGCTGCTCAACGTCACTAATTGTTAGAGAAATGCAAATCAAAATTACAATGAGGTATCACCTCACACCAATTAGAATGGGTATCATCAGAAAATCTACAAACAATAAACGCTGGAGAGGGTGTGGAGAAAAGGGAGCCCTCTTGCACTGTTGGTGGGAATGTAAATTGATACAGCCACTATGGAGAACAGTATGGAGGTTCCTTAAAAAACTAAAAATAGAATTACCATATGACCCAGCAATCCCACGACTGGGCATATACCCCGAGAAAACCATAATTCAAAAAGACACATGCACCCCAATGTTCATTGCAGCACTATTTACAATAGCCAGGTCATAGAAGCAAACTAAATGCCCATCGACAGACAAATGGATAAAGAAGGTGTGGTTCATATATACAATGGAATATTACTCAGCCATAAAAAGGAATGAAATTGTGTCATTTGTTGAGACGTGGATGAATCTAGAGACTGTCATACAGAGTGAAGTAAGTCAGAAAGAGAAAAACAAATATCATATATTAACACATATATGTGGAACCTAGAAAATGGTACAGATGAACCGGTTTGCAGAGCAGAAATTTTGACACAGAAGTGGAGAACAAACGTATGGACATGAAGGGGGGAATGCGGCGGGGGTGGGTGATGGTGGTGTGATGAATTGGGAGTTTGGGATTGACATGTATACACTGATATGTATAAAATGGATGACTAATAAGAACCTGCTGTATAAAAAAATAAATAAAATTAAATTTTAAAAAATGTGTTATCACCTCACTCACACCTGTTAGGATGGCTATTCACAAAAAGGTAAGAAATAACAAATGCTGGTGGGGATGTGGAGAAAAAGGAACCCTTGTACATTGTTGGTGGGAACGTAAACCGTTACAGCCTCTACGAAACAGTATGGAGGTTCCTCAAGAAATTTAATACAGAAATACCCTAAGATTCAGCAATCCCACTTCCTGCTAGAGATATCCAAAGGAAATGAAACCATTATCTCAAAGAGTTATCTATAATCCCGTCTTCACTGCAGCATTACTCACAATAACAGGGCTATGGAAACAACCTAAGCATCTGTCAGTAGATGAATAGATCAAGAAAATTTATGTGCGCACACACGCACACACACACATATACCTTTCAGCCTTAAAAAGGAAATAAATCCTGTCTGTCATTTGCAACAACACGGGTGAAACTGGAGGGCATTATGATAAGTGACACTAAGTCATATAGAGAAAGACAAATACTGCATGGAATCACATATGTGGAACCTAAAAAAATTAAAAAGAGAGTCTTAATTCATAGAAAAAAAGAGAGTTGTCAGGTATTGGGGAGTAGGAGTAATAGGCAGAGGTTGGTATAAGTGTATATACTTTCAGTTATAAGATGTATAAAATCAGAAAGTCTAATGCGTAACATAAGTATAGTTGGTAACACTGAACTCTAACTGAAATTTGCTAGAAGAAGTAGAACTTAAATGTTCTCATCAGAAAAAAAAAAAAGGTAAATATGTGAGGTGATAGATGTGTTAATTAACTTGATGGGGGGGATCTTTTCACAAAGTATACATATATCCACGTTGTATAATTTAAAATGCCTTACATTTTTATTCATCAATTATACCTCAGTAAGTCTGAAACAAAATTTTAAAAGCAAATAAAATAGAAAAGAAAGTGGATCAAAATACTAGACGAACAACATACAGTTTTAAAAACAAAAATACATGAAGTACTGTGGTATGATGGGACTACATAAATGTTAATTCAATTAGGTAACTGAGTAGTGAATAACTGTGGTTTTTACTTCATTTATGGTCTTGGACTTCAGAAGTTTTAATTTATTGGTTAGTTCTAAAGTATAATGTGTGTGAGAGTGTTTGGAACAGTTCTTATTACAGATGCAAAAAGATGTCTATTTCAACACTTGGTTTTAGAAGAATTTTAATGTCAAGACCTCAGCACATACATCTTTGTACTCATCTGTGGATACTTCAGTCAAATATTGGATTGGCCAAAAAGTTTGTTCGGGTTTTCCATAATTGCTTACAAAAAAGCCAAAAGAACTTTTTGGCCTACCCAATATTTAGCACTCTAACAAAGTGCTGTGCTTTTGTGGGAAGAACTCTAATGTATTTATTTACATAATCTTTCCATATTTTGTCCTAATTTCTTTCCTACAACCACTTTCAAAATGCCTACCATATAACAAATATTCCTGATAAAAAGAGAAAAATACCAACTGAAAGCTTCTTTAGTTTAGACAATTTGATCCAATTGAATCCAATGCCAAAAAAAAAAAAATACCACACGAAAAACCCAAAACAAAACCATAGTAATTGCTTAAACTGCAGTAAGACCATCAGTGTTTTCACAAAACAAAGTAAAACAGTCAACTGTTTTTTTTTTTTAGTAAAATCATCCATGTTCTCCCAGTCGAAATTGTAACTATCATCACAATGAAGAAATAATGAAGAACCATAAAAATAAACTATCCCTTATATTTAACATTTTTGTTGCTAGTAATCAAATATCACAGAGGTTATTTCATACTGCAGCCTAAAATAATTCTGAAATTCCAAGAGCATTTATTTATTATTGCCCAGTAGCAAGTCATTTGAATGACTATGCATCAAATTTTGTCCACATGATGAGATAATTGCTACTGTCAGTTTGATTGTTTTTCTTGCATGTGGTATTAGTAAGTGCTGTTGAAACTCTGGTGCTAGAGGCTAAATGTCCCCCTGCTGCCAAAACATACATGTTGAAACCTAATCTCCAATGTTAGGGTATTTGAAGGTGAGGACTATGATAGGTGATTAGGTCATGAAGGCAGAGCCCTCATGAATGTGATAGTGCCCTTATAAAAGAGGCCCCAGAAAGATCCCTGCCCCCATCTGCTACATGAGGACACAGTAAAAAGATGGCCATCTATGAACTGGAAAGCGGGTTGTTAGCAGACACCGAATCTGCTGGCACCATGATCTCTGAATTCCAGCCTCCAGAACTGTGAGGAATACATTTATGTTGTTTATAAAACACCCAGTCTATCCTTTTTTCTTTTTTTTTTTTTTTTAATAGTAGCCTGAATGCACTGACACCACATAGACCTGCATAGCTCTCTACTGCTCGTGGTATGTCCTTGCCAATGTCTGCAAAGATACTCCATCTGCTGATATGTTTCAGTAGATGTGTCTTGATGCAGAGCAATTTTTCTGCTCCCATTATAATTCATGCCACACCTAATGATGTTAACACAGGCTCTGTGTTAGGTCTTTTGGGGAATCCAAGATGAGTAGTAAACAATCTCTGCAATCAAGGAACCTAAAATGATTGTGAGTGTGTATGAGTGTGTGTGTGGGTGTATGTGTGAGTGTAATGGAGGAGGGCAAGGAGGAGTGCAAGGCAGAAATAAGAGCAGTAAGAAGATATCGGATTGGACAAAAAGTTCCTTTGGTTTTTAAGTAAAAATAAAAGACACATTTTTCATTTTCACCAAGAAATTTATTGAACAATGCATTCATCATTTTGTTCCACTACCTTCTGCCATTTTTCAGGCAATTTCATAATTCTATCTTCCCAAAACATTTTTTTTCTTTTTGAGCAAAGAACTGTTCCAGGTGCCTTTTACAGTCTTCCAGGGAATTGAAATTTTTTCCATTAACAGAATTTTGTAAAGACTGAAATATCAATAAATGTAAATCTGAAGGGGCAATGTCTGGTGAATACAGCAAATGAATCAGAACTTCCCAGTCAATCTGTAACAGTTTTTGCCTGGTGATCAAAGAAACATGCAGTCTTGCATTATCCTGATGGAAGATTATGCGTTTTCTGTTGACTAATTCCAGATGCTTTTCGTCAAGTGCTGCTTTCAGTTGGTCTAACTGGTAACAGTACTTGTTGGAATTAATTGTTTCGTTTTCCGGGAGGAGCTCATAATAGAGGACTCCCTTCCAATCACACCATATACACAACATCACCTTCTTTGGATGAAGACCGGTATTTTGGTGTGGTTGGTGGTGGTTCATTTCGCTTGCCCCGCAATCTCTCCCATTCCACATTATTGTACAGTAACCACTTTTCATTGCCCATCACAATTCGTTTCAAAAACATAAGGTTTTCATTACATTTAAGTAGAGAATAAGAGAATCGCATGCAGAAATATGGTCAAGAAGGTTTTTTTCTCTTAACTTATGTGGAACCCAAACATCAAAGCGATGAACATAACCAAGCTGGTGCAAATGATTTTCAACACTTGATTTGGATACTTTGAGTAGGTCAGCTATTTGGATATTTTGAGTATACCATCTCCTGTGTGGTATAATGTTGACTGTTCTCAATTAATGTCTCGATTTGATCACTATCATCTTCAATTGGTCTACCTAACCGTGGAGCATTGTCCAGCGAGAAATCTCCAAAAAGAAACTTCGCAAACCACTTTTGACACATTCGATCAGTCATAGCTCCTGCTACATACACTGCACAAATCTTTTTTTGCATTTCAGTTGTGTTTTTACTTTTCTTGAAATAATAAAGCATGATATGCCAAAAATGTTGCTTTTTTTCTTCCATCTTAAATATTAAAATAGCTATACAATTTTCCAATTTTGATAAGTTTTTTTTTTTTAATGCATACTGATATGACAGCTGTGACAAACAATCTAACAAAATTGTTTCGAATGAAGTTAAAGACAACTAAGTGCTACTAGAGCCATCTTAGGGAAATAAACGAACGAAGGTTTTGGCCAACTCAATATTTTTTTTTATTTTGTTTTTGATAACTTTCATTTAAAGGGTGAAAGATTATTCTGAATGGTCAATTTTTCTAAGTCCTTTTTATACTGTGGCCATCAATCTCTAATAATATTGCCTTGTTGCTATATTTAGTATATTCCCTTCTTTCATTAGCCCATGGGGTCGGTTGGTATTTAGATTTTCATTATTAACAGGGGAAGGTACAAGAGCAAATTTGGGAAGGTGTAAGCCCCTGGTTGTAGGAGAGTTTGCTGAAGGTAAATATCACATATAGTGGTCTGATACCAAGGCGGCATTTTGAAAGACTAAACTGTTGAAAAATTTTATAAAATAGTATATCTTCAACAAAGTAGCTCGTTAAAACACATGCACCAATGAGCTGAGAGCAATAACTATAATATATGAACATAAAAAACAGCTACCTTTTCTATAAATCTAGTATGAATATTTATTAAATATTAAAATAAAGAAAATATTTATTTAAAATAAATTAACACAAAGTAGAGATTGTGTGTGTTTGTGTGCACGCATGTGTATTTAAAATAAAAAGAAGAAATATAGATCAATGGAACAGGATAGAAAGCCCAGAGATAAACCCACGCACATATGGTCACCTTATTTTTGATAAAGGAGGCAACAATATACAATGGAGAAAAGACAGTCTCTTCAATAAGTGGTACTGGGAAAACTGGACAGCTACATGTAAAAGAAGGAAATTAGAACACTCCCTAACACCATACACAAAAATAAACTCAAAATGGATTAAAGACCTAAATGTAAGGCCAGACACTATAAACTCTTAGAGGAAAACATAGGCAGAACACTATATGACATAAATCTCAGCAAGATCCTTTTTGACCCACCTCCTAGAGAAATGTTTTGTTTTTATAAACAAAAATAACAAAAATAAACAAATGGGACAAATGGGACCCAATGAAACTTAAAAGCTTTTGCATACCAAAGGAAATCATAAACAAGATGAAAAGACAACCCTCAAAATGGGAGAAAATATTGCAAATGAAGGAACTGACAAAGGAATAATCTCCAAAATTTACAAGCAGCTTATGCAGCTCAATACCAAAAAAACAAACAACCCAATCCAAACATGTGCAGAAGACCAAAATAGACATTTCTCCAAAGAAGATATACAGATTGCCAACAAATACATGAAAGAAGGCTCAACATCACT
Organism: Mesoplodon mirus; assembly: GCF_964341445.2. NCBI lineage: Eukaryota > Metazoa > Chordata > Mammalia > Artiodactyla > Ziphiidae > Mesoplodon > Mesoplodon mirus. Next base: position 24,711,264 of record NC_138992.1, on the reverse strand, counting down.
AATCATTAGAGAAATGAATATCAAAACTCCAATGAGGTATCACCTCACACCAGTCAGAATGGCCATCATCAAAAAATCTACAAACCATACATGCTGGAGAGGATGTGGGGAAAAGGGAACCCTCTTGCACTGTTGGTGGGAATGTAAATTGATACAGCCACTATGGAGAACAGTATGGAGGTTCCTCAAGAAACTATGAATAGAACTACCATACGACCCAGCAATCCCACTACTGGGCATAGACCCTGACAAAACCATAATTCAAAGAGTCATGTACCACAATGTTCATTGCATCTCTATTTACAATAGCCAGGACATGGAAGCAACCTAAGTGTCCATCAACAGATGAATGAAGAAGATGTGTCACATATATACAATGGAATATTATTCAGCCATTAAAAGTAACGAAATTGAATTATTTGTAGTGAGGTGGATAGACTTAGAGCCTGTCATACAGAGTGAAGTTAGAAAGAGAAAATCAAATACTGTACGCTAACACATATATATGGAATCTTAAAAAAAAATATTGCTCTGAAGAACCTGGGGGGACAGGAATAAAGATGCAGATGTAGAGAATGGACTTGAGGACACAGGGTGGGGGAAGGGTAAGCTGGGACGAAGTGAGGGAGTGGCATGGATTTATATATACTACAAATGTAAAATAGATAGCTAGTGGGAAGAAGCCTCACCGCACAGGGAGATCAGCTTGCACAGCACAGGGAGATCAGCTCGGTGTTTTGTGACCACCTAGAGGGGTGGGATAGGAAGGGTGGGAGGGAGATGCAAGAGGGAGGAGATATGGGGATATATGTATATGTATAGCTGAAACACTTTGTTATAAAGCAGAAACTAACACACTATTGTAAAGCAATTATACTCCAATAAAGGTGTTAAAAAATAATAAATAAAATAAAATAAAAAGAAGAGTTCCCAGGGAAGAGTGTTGTTAGCCCATTCTAACATATATCTGAGAATGAGATTTTACATTATAAAATTTTTCAGGACAAATCAGAATTTGATAGTGATAGGATAGAACCATGTTTGGATATCTAAGACATTTTTTTTCACCTTCTGTAAGATGTTTGTTCAAATACAATGTCATCCAATATCAATGTATACTCATAAAATTTCCAGGAGCATCTTGGAAAAGAAGAGTTTTCTATTTTTTATTTTGCAAGTGTTCACTTAATTATTCTTTATAGTGTTACTGAGACTCCATTAATGGAACAGCAAAGTGTGTGAGAGAAAAGGTAGGAAAAGGAAAGAGAATCACATTTCTCATAGAATGCATTTTGAACTATCTCAGTTTGAGGCCATACAGATGAGAAGGGTGGACATGTAATCAACAATTCCTCCCTTCTTTATGCAGATGAAATGAGGGTTGGAAGTGTACTCAATGCCTGTAATTGTACTGTCATCATTGTTAGTTCTCTCAAATTTATTACATCCATTTTTACCATCAGGTGAATTTATACATAAGTGTGAAAATAGCATATGTAAAACAATCTGTGAAAAAGTTAAACTTCTTTTAACAGTCTTTAAAAGATATTAACATGATTGTTCAAATCAATTATCTTAATTATTATCAACTGGTCATGTTTATATTCTGATCTCTATTGACACTTGTCACTATACCACCATGAAGCTGCCATGAATGAAAAATGCTACTTCAAATTGGAGAAAAAAAAAAATGCCCTTCAAGTAAGTCCAGTGGAGAGAAAATTAACAAGCATGAGAGTGAGAAAGAAAAGGCCACAAATAAGCAATACAGTACGATACAGCAAATGGATGAAGCAACAAATCTTTGAATTGTAAATTTAAGTTTGCAGCTTAAATTCACATAATTTTAGGAATTTTCATCTGATAAAATTATATGGAGTACTTAGTACTGCATATGATGTCCAATTACAGTGTATTCTCTGTTACTTAATAAATTTATTGCTTATAACTCTCATGAGTATTTCTTTGGAACCAAAATTTCAAGGTAAAGAGATACGGCACACTGAGATTATTTATAAGTTATTGAATTGAAAAACTGATATACTTTGTACTTAAGGGGAAGAAATTACAAGAATTATTTTTAAAAACTTTTCATAATTAATTCATTTTTGGAGGACTATTTTAGCTGTTGAACATGTTATGACTATATGGACTACATTTTTTTATTGAATAGAGTATGACAATTGATTTTAACTTTTAGAACCTAAATGTTAAAGGAAAATTGGAAGCAAAAACACCATTTACTTCCAATGCTTAATTCAATCCTATGACCTAATTAGAATAGGCTGGAATGTTCCTTATCTGGTTAAATATCTTAAAAAATGAGGTAGTCTGTGTTTATTAAACTAATCAGAACTTATAAACTTAAATATATAGGCTGAATTCATCCTCTTATAAAATACTTCCAAATATGAGATTACACGGCTCTCTGTTAAATGAACATATTTTCCGTGTTTTACTATGTTTCTGACTTTCGGCTATTTAATATTTTTAAATAAATTTATTGAAAAGATAGTTTCAGTGCCAAAAGTTAGTCTCTAGCACATGGATCACACTTAAGAAAAAAGCAAAAAGGAATATGTAGATGAGTAAACAGTGTGCCAAATAAAATGTCTAAATGGAGACTAATTTTACCCATTAGAAGAACATTATTTAAAATAAATTCCCTTCAACTGTTTTGTTTTGTTTTGTTTTGTTTTGTTTTTTTGTAAATTCTAGACCATTAACCATGCCATATGCAATACTGTTTTTAAACTTGGGCAAGATAGGCCCCTTCCCTGATCCCTTCGTCTGACCATTCTGTAGCCCACCTCTTGCCCAGGGATGTGCCTGCTCACTTCCCCTATGAGATCCTAGACTAATTTCCAGCCCACAGTGTGGTAAGAACTGAAATTGGGAGCAAATCTTTCAAACTTCTAGAGTAATTTGAAATAGTAATTCTGGTGAATTTCCTAGTAAAAAAACTTGCAATGTATTTATATTTGCTTTTATTTCATTTTCCTAGAAATTTTTTTCACTTTGTAAAAGTATCATTTCAAGACGAATTAAAAATAAAAACAAATCTTCTATTTTATAGTTTGTTTATCAACTACTGTTCTACAACTCATTGGTACCTGGTACCCTGGAATTTCCTGCTACCTGAACCTTCATAGGCCTCTTTCCCAGGTCCACATTCCCAGGGTCAGAACACATGACCCATATGTGCACTCTTAGACCCAGTGGGCAGTGTTTGCAGGGAGGTGTGGCAGCTTGAATGTGTAGGCTGGGAAGTCTACATGCATCGTGAAGGATGGAGCTGAGTTTCGGAATAGAGGGTGGCCAGGTGCAGGCTGGGGCTGGGACCACTTTCCTATACCTTCCTGTCCCAACAAGAAAATCACACAAGTCCCAGAATTCTAAATTTAAACTTGTCCTTCTAAGTTGTTATGAAAGTGTATTTGTCAAGGTAGGAGGATGGAACATATTGTATTTAACCATATGTAGCTTAATTTATAACTTTTAATACTTATACATTTGATATGTGAGATTCTATCTGCATTCTTACTCTAAGCCTTGTAAATGTCTAGATGAGTGGGCCTGCTGTTGAGAAAGTTAAACTTATTAAAAAATATGTTTCAGGTACACTCAAATTTATATCAGCTTTTTGGTAGATACAAATCCAGTAGGTTCTCTTATCACAGACTCTTAGAGTTCAGAGGAACCTTTGACCTAACTTCAAGTTTGTAAAATCTCTGTTAGCTAGTCAGACAGCTTTTATTTGAACACCTCTAGGAGGTGGGTGCTACCTAAGTTCTGTTGTAGTCACCCTTACTCAAGAAAAAGAAAGTTATATTTTCAGAAATGTGTAATTGTGTTCTGAGGAAGAAAAGCATGTTTAAGAAACACATTTCTGGTTACAGACAAACAAATATAAAAAAATTCACAGATTTTTCAAAATTAATACAACTTCTCAGAGTGAAGGAATTATAACAAGTAATGAAATAGAACTACTGTGCAAACTAAGGACAATATGATGACAGGAATGTGAGAAAAGGAAAAATGTAATGTTTTTTTCTTTGTTTATTCTACCAGCAGCAGAAGCTTAGTCTGTAAAATACAGCTATTTCCATTTGACCATTCAGGTCATAAGACCTCTTCTTATTAACGTATTTGTTCTTTATCTGGTCTTATGTCGCCTACCTAACTTTGGGATCATCCTCAAAAAAAAAAATCAATTGTGAACCTATTTCTTTCATTTAATAATCCAATACTTCTCATGTCATCTGCTACTTGATCCAATTCATACAACACAGGATTTTAAAAATCACTTAAAAATTTATTCACCCTGTCTTCCAAAATAAAAGGAAATAGAGACATTATCTGCACTTGATAAGAATTTTGAAAAGCACAGAAAATCCACTAATAAAAATTTTACTAGATCTTTTTGAAGCAACTGAGGTCAAAATTCTTAAAAGAAGAAGGTGTGCAGAAAGTGAAGGACTGTGGCATGTTTACAAAGAGGTTCTTGTGATTAGCGAAGAGTTCATTTTTTTAGAAAGTGTATGGCTAGTAAAATATAAAGGGGTTTTCCTCTTAGTACTTAAAATTATATAGTAAATATCATTGCCCTAATTCTTCTTACTTTGAGTTTTGCAAAAACATAATATATATACAATTATGATGTCTGCATCTAAAAATATGTGTGTGTGTGTGTGTGCGCACACACACTCGTGCGCTCATCTCATAGTCTTCTGGTTATTTAAACATAATGTATTATCTTTCTTACTCTCTCTTAGCCCTCCCACACTCTCATTAAGGGACCAATTTAGATCCAATGATTGAACAGTCTAAAAAGTAACGGTCACAGACTACAGCTTTAATTTTTATTTCCACTGGAGGTGAAGTACTCAATGTGAACTTTGAATATGATAGTATAGGGAAATCCATTTGGAAACTTGGTATCTTTTGAAAATAATAATTAACAACCATTCTGTGTTATTAATACAATAACTTATTCTATGAAGAAAATATCAACAGGTATATCAGAATTCATTATTGTCTACATAATTTTTTTAACATTAGAATAGATTAAATTATATGGTTCAAACATAATATTTTTTTCTTTTAGCATGTGGGATTGTACAGATTACTGCTTAATCCCAATAAATGTACTCTTTTATGCTTACCATTTCTAACGGTTGGGTATTTAAGATAATAATTTTGATATTTTCCTTCTGTGTCTTATTAGATTACTGTAAATTTGTATGTTTATAACTTTTCTGCTTGTAGTTTTGTGATATTAATTATCTCACAAATTCTTTAAGGCAGTGGCTAAAGGAGTATACAGCATCTATGATCTGGGATATTAGTTGTACAAGATGAAATCTATTATTTCAGTAGATTCTGAAATACTAAGTTTTATTTAGTGGTAGATATAGTAGAAAAGATGTTTAAGAAATATTCTTCAGTCAACTGACTAGCTATCCTGCCTTTCCCTGTCCATGCTTTGAAGAATCTAAACCTGAAATCTAGTCCTCTATCTTAAGCAGAAAAAAGGAAACTATGTCCCATCACATACATGTTTTACAGTTTCATTTTTGAAGTACATATAATGTGATCTATCAAACAAACATGTAGAAAGATAGGTCTCAGAATGTGTGAGCATCACTTACAAAATTTGCTATATTATAATTAATGCCCAAGAAACTTCAACTTTTCTAAAGTGCCAGATAAAGGAACAAATACATGTATTATTTGGGAAATAATAAATAATAAATTTCAGGAATAAACCAAATTTTGTGTTGTATCATGTGTCACATGCCTATAGGCCCAGGCAGGCAATGCAAGGGTTCTTAGATGTTCAAGTGAAAAATGATACAAGGTTGAAGGGCCATGAGAACCTATAGGCTCTCTAAAGAGGGCAGAGAAGAGAGTTCCAGCAAATTTTGCCATGTGATAATCCATTCCTAGTGTTGCCAGTCTGTCGAAAGAAACAACAAATTCAGGTTTTTATATGTAATTTTCAATTATTTAAAACACTGTATAGTTGACCCTTGAAGAACATGGGTTTAAACTGCACAGGTCCACTTATACATGGATTTTTTTTCCAATAAATACTACAGTACTACATAATCCATGGTTGGTTGAACCCATGTATGTGGAACTATGGATGTGGAGGGCTGACTGTGGGATTTGGGCATGTGCAGATTGTGATATATGTGGCAGTTCCTGGAAACAATACCCCGTGGATACCAAGGGATGACTGCACTTCCCAAACAACAACTAAAAACATACTTACTGATCATATTAGTTCTGTGGCTGTCAATTTCTAATACAATATTACAGTATAATGAAATCCAAACTATCAGGTACAAAACCACAAAGAAATCTAGGAGGAACTACATATTATTTCTGAAAGATATTAGTCTAATGTGGTGAAATGTCTAGGAGGAACTTTATATTATTTCTGAAAGATATTAGTCTAACGTGATGAAATGTCTAGCAGGTACATCACCCTGATAAAAATGCTGAGTATTTTAGGGGGGTGGAGTTACAAATAATTTGAGTAACATAAACAAATATGCAGAACATGTAAAATAATGGCCCTTTGTCCATCATTATCTTAGCAAGCACAAAGTAGAACTGTAGTAGGCTCAGAGATAAACAACAAAATTGTGGTTGATCAATGATATCCATGTAGTAGGTGGAGGACAGAAGTTGAAGCTGAGGTCAAGAATGCATAAAGATAAGTAAGAAAAGAAGGGATTTTTTTTTTGTTTTTTTGTTTTTTTTCTGAAAAGATAACAACTAAGATGGAATAGTATTGGGTCTACAATGTACACATAAGGTAAATCTTTGGTGTTATTACAGGATTCTGGAATAACAGTACTATTAGAACTTCTTGTAAAATTAAAAAGAAAAGGAAAGGAAAGAGGAGGAGAGGCTTGGAGGCCAGTAGGGATTACAACTGCAGCCCCTCAGGACTGTATATATTTGCAAACTTTAAAAGCTTCTGCCTGAGGGTCTGGCATCCAATCAGCCTGAAACTAGGTGATCACTGAATTCCTTTCTTTGGAACACTGACAAGTCTTGGCACATGCTGAACAGCAGGGGTAAATCAGGAATAAATAAGGCAGTATATACAACCAAAAAGGTTTAAGAGACAACAAAGAGCTAGGGGAGGGTTGAATGAGAAGGATCATCACCTAAACAAAGTCACTACTTCAAGACTGATAGAGGTAGCAGTTTTGCCTAATATATAGAAACAGACACAGAGAATTAGGCAAAATGAGGAGACAAAATATGTTCCAAACAAAAGAAAAAACAAAACATCAGAAAAAAAAAACCCTTAATGATATGAAGATAAGTAATTTACCTGGTAAAGAATTCAAAATGATGGTCATAAAAGTGCTCACTGAACTCAGGAGAAGAATGGATGAACACAGTCAGAACTTCAACAAAGAGTTAAAAAATATATAAGAAAGAATCATTCACAGCTAAAGAATGAAATAACATGAGTAACATAAATTAAATGAAAAATACACTAAAGGGAATCAATAGCAGATAAGATGACACAGAAGAATGATTAGCAATCTGGAAGACAGGGTAATGGAAATCACCCAATCAGAACAAAAGGGGAAAAAATTAAATATGGATAGCTTAAGGACCTCTGGGACAACATCAAGCACAAGAATATTTGCTTTATAGGGATCCCAGAAGTAGAAGAAAGGGAGAATGGGGAACAAATGTATCTGAAGAAATACTGGCTGAAAACTTCCCTATCCTAGAAAGGAAACAGACATCCAGATCCAGGAGCACAGAAAGTCCCAAACAAGATGACTCCAAAGAGACCTACAAAGAGACACATTATAGGTAAAATGTCAAAAATTAAAGAGAGAGTACTAAAAGCAGTAAGAGGAAACCAACTAGTTAATATAATGGAAGCAATTTTTTCAGCAGAAACTTTGCAGACCAGAATGGAGCAGCATGATATATTCAAAGTGCTGAAACAAAATAAAACAAACAAACAAACAAAAATTTACAACCAAGAATACTGTATCCAGCAAGGTTATCGTTCAGAATTGAAAGTGAGATAAAGAGTTTCCCAAACAAGCAAAATCTAAAGGAGTTCACCACCACTAAACTGGCCCTGCAAGAAATGTTAAAGGGACTTCTATAAGCTGAAATGAAATGGCACTAATTAATAAGAAAACACATGAAACTAAAATTCTCACTGGAAAAGGCAAATATATAGTAATGGTAGTGGATCAATCACTTATAAAACCTGTGTGAAGGTTAAATGATGAAGTTCCAAAAAAAAAAAAAACTATATAATAATTAGAGAAGACACAAAATAAAAAGATGTAAAACATGATGTAAAAGACATAAAATGTAGAGGCAGGGAATAAAAATGTAGTATTTGTAGAATGCATTTGAACTTAAGTGACTATCAACATAAAATAAACTTTTCCATATATAAATAGTTATATATGAACCTTATGGTAACCACAAACCAAAAACCTATAATAGATACAGAGAAAGTAGAGACAAAAAAAATCCAAACATGACACTAAAGAAAATCATTAAACAATCATTAAAAAAACAAAAAAACAAAAAAACAAAAAAACCCAAGACCCATCTATATGCTGCTTATAAGAGACTCACTTCAGATCTAAACACACACAGACCAAAAGTGAAGGAATGAAGAAAGATATTTCATGCAAATAAAAACAAAAAGAAAGCTGGGATAGCAGTACTTACATCGGATAAAATATACTTTAAAGACTGTAACAAAAGACAAAGAAGAGCATCACATAATGATAAAGGGATCAATCCAACAAGAGGATATAGCATTTGTAAATATCTATGCACCCAACATAGGACCACCTAAATATATAAAGCAAACATTAATAGACATAATGGGAGGGGTCCAGAAATCTACTTTTTTTTTTTTTTTTTTTTTTTTTTTTTTTTTCTGTACGCGGGCCTCTCACTGTTGTGGCCTCTCCCGTTGCGGAGCACAGGCTCCGGACGCACAGGCTCAGCGGCCATGGCTCACGGGCCCAGCCGCTCCGCGGCATATGGGATCCTCCCAGACCGGGGCACGAACCCGTATCCCCTGCATCGGCAGGCGGACTCTCAACCACTGCGCCACCAGGGAGGCCCCAGAAATCTACATTTTAAAAAGTGCACCAGGTAATTGTGATGTAAAAGACCCCATTTTTGAGAAACACCTCACTGATAAAGCCTGTATTGCAAATCAACAGTTATGAAAGAAATACTGAAAGAAAGCATATCATAACCTTTTGAGGTTCATCACAGAAAAAAAATATACTTGCCCTGGACATTTCTTCTTGCCACTATCAGAAGTAGATTATTGGAATGGATAGCCAAGGATTTGGCAGTAAGTTCCTAACATTTCCCTTTTCTCAATTTATGTTCATTCTTTTTGTTCACATTAAGAACCTTTTTAGTATATTAGCTCAACTCTGAGAGCTGTTCATTGCTAACTACTTCATGTCAAACCACTGATAAACTCTCAACTACAGATCTTGATGACCAGGTCTTTATTATTGTTTCTGGGATCAATTTCATGTTTGTTTTTTTCCAGTCTATTCTAAAACTCTGTGAGGGCAAAGGTATTTTCCAAAATAAGGTCAATCAGCCACTCTGCAATTTCACCCTAGGCCTCTTTTGCCAATGAGCTCCTTTCTGGAAATGGACTCTAAGTAACTGTGTTTGGATCAAGTACCTTAAGCACCACTGAAGAAGGACTAATAAATATACTATATGCAAGTTGATGATCATAACTAAGGTACTATGCTTCTTCTGTTGGTGATAGTAGGAAGAATCAATGAAAGAAAAGAAAAAGTAAAATTTCATACAATTTTATAAAGACCTAATAGGTTAAGTCAAGAAAGAAACATTGAGGGGCTTCCCTGGTGGTGCAGTGGTTGAGACTCCGCCTGCTGATGCAGGGGACACGGGTTCGTGCCCCGTTCCGGGAAGATCCCACATGCTGCGGAGCAGCTGGGCCCGTGAGCCATGGCTGCTGAACCTGTGCTCCGCAATGGGAGAGGCCACAACAGTGAGAGGCCCGTGTACCGCAAAAAAAAAAAAAAAAAAAAAAGAAAGAAAGAAACATTGACAACTTACACTTGGAGCACTGTCCTTGGGTCTCCAACTTCGCTCCCATCACCAATTGTCAAGGTGTCATAGCCAATTTCCAGATCGAATTCTTCAAAATTTATCTGGATAACCTAGCAATAAACAGAAACAAACATCTCAAATATATTTCATTATATAATAAAAGCAAACAAAAGAGCAATGGGAGAAAAACATTTAAAATGCACTGTGGACATACTATATATCTATAGATCTATAGCTATCTGTATAAGAATTTCAAACTATGGCAGGAGATCATGTGAGACTATTCCTATCAATCATTACAATTATAACATAATTTTTATTTACTCTATTGTATCTTCTGTAATAATTTTTCAATGAAATGGCATGGCTTCTGTTTATAGGACACTCTTATTTGAGGAATTTGAATGCAAATCTAATTTAAGAAGGCTTTATAAAAAAGTATATGTACCTGAAGAGTGGTTACATTTGCATATATTTTTACAAGCTAGCACAGAAAAACAGAGTATACTATTTCCATGAAATAGTAAAGCTTAAAAAATGTTAGAGCTAAATTTGAATCTAGATCACTAAATTTAAAGGCATCAGATTTATTTATTTATTGAGCAGTACGCGGGCCTCTCACTGTTGTGGCCTCTTCCCTTGCGGAGCACGGGCTCCGGACGCACAGGCTCAGCGGCCATGGCTCACGGGCCTAGCCGCTCCGCGGCATGTGGGATCTTCCCGGACTGGGGCACAAACCTGTGTCCCCTGCATCGGCAGGCAGACTCTCAACCACTGCGCCACCAGGGAAGCCCCTATCAGCACCATTTTTTAAACAGCATTTGCATACTTTGTGGCTGTGTCATGTTTTGATAATTCTCATAATATTTCAAACTTTTTCATTATTATTACATTTTTTATGGTGATCTCTGCTCAGTGACTTTTGACGTTTCTTTGTAATAGTTTTGGGGAGCCATAATCCACACCCACATAAGACTGCACACTTAAATGATAAATGTTGTGTGTGTTCTAAGTGCTCCACTGACAGGCTGTTCCCCCATCTTTCTCTATCTCTTTGGGCCTCCCTATTCCCTAAGACACAATAATATTGAAATTAGGTCAACTAATGACCCTACAGTGGCTGCTAAGTGTTCAAGAGTAAAGAGGAGTCCCACCTCCCGCACTTTAAATCAAAAGCTAGAAATGATTAAGCTTAGTGAGAAATGCATGCATTTCAAAAGTCGAGACAGGCCAAAAGGTAGGCGTGTTGCATCAGTTGCAAGTTGTAAATGCAAAGAAACTGTTCTTGAAGGAAATTAAAAGTGCTACTCTAGTGAACATATGAATAAGAAAGTGAAATAGCCTTACTGATGATATGGAGAAAGTTTTAGTGGTCTAGAAGGAAGTTCAAACAAGTCACAACATTCTCTTAAGCAAAAGCCTAATTTAGAGTAAGGCCCTAACTTTACTTAAATCTATGAAGGCTCAGAGAGCTGAGTAAGCTGCAAAGAAAAGTTTGAAGCTAGCAGAGATTGGTTCATGAGGTTTAAGGAAAAAAGCCATCTCCATAACATAAAAGTACAAGGTGAACAGCAGAAGCTGCAGCAAGTTATCCAGAAGATCTTGCTAAGGAAATTAATGAATGTGGCTACACTAATCAACAGATTTTCAGTGTAGACAAAACAGCCTATATTGGAAGAAGACACCATCTACGACTTTCACAGCTAGAGAAAAGTCAATGCTTGACTTCAAATCTTCAAAAGACAGGCTGACTCTCTTGTTAAGGGTATATGTAGCTGACTTGAAGCCAGTGCTGAGTTACTGTTCTGAAAACCTTAGGAATCTTAAGAATTATGCTAAATCTACTCTGCCTGTGCTCTATAAATGGAACAATAAAGCCTGGAAATAGCACATCTGTTTATAACACAATTTATGGAATATTTTCAGCCCACTGTTGAGACCTACTGCTCAGGAAAGAAAAAGATTCCTTTAAAAATATGATTGTTTATTGACAATGCACCTGGTCACTCAAGAGCCCTGATGAACCTGTAAAACAAGATTAATGTTGTCATGTCTGCTAAACAACATCCATTCTGCAGCCTATGGATCAAGGAGTAATTCTGACTTTCAAGTCTTATTATTTAATTAACACATTTTGTAAGACTGTATCTGCCACAGATGGTGGTTCCTCTGATGGATCTGGGCAAAGTAAATTAAAACCTTTCTGTAAAGGATTCATGATTCTAGATGCCATTAAGAACATTTGTGATTCATGGGAAGAGCAAAATATCAACATTAATAGAAGTTTGGAAGAAGGTGATTCCAACCCTCAAGGAGGACTTTGAGGGGTTCAAAACGTCAGTGGAGGAAGTCACCGCAGCTGTGATGAAAACAGCAAGAGAATTATAATTAGAAGTGGAGCCTGAAGATGGGACTGAATTGCTGCAATTTCATGGTAAAACTTTTAACAGATGAGGAGTTATTTCTTGTGGATGAGCAAAGAATGTGATGGAATCTCCTCTTGGTGAAGATGCTGTGAAGATTGTTGAAATGACAGCAAAGGATTTAGAATATTATATAAACTTATTTGATAAAGGAGTGGTAGCATTTGAGAGAACTGACTACAATTTTGAAAGTTCAACTGTAGATAAAATGCTATCAAAGCACAGTGCCTGCTACAGAGAAATCACTGGTGAAAGGGAAGAGTTAATCAATGTGGCAAACTTCATTAATGTTTTATTTTAAGAAATTGCTACAGGGACTCCCCTGGTGGTGCAGTGGTTAGGAATCTGCCTGCCAATGCAGGGGACACGAGTTCGATCCCTGGTCTGGGAGGATCCCGCATGCTGCGGAGCAACTAAGCCCGTGTGCCACAACTACTGAGCCTACCCTCTGGAGCCCATGAGCCACAGCTGCTGAGCCTGTGTGCTACAGCTACTGAAGCCTGCACACCTGGAGCCTGTGCTCTGCAACAGGAGAGGCCACCACAATGAGAAGCCTGCAGTGAAGAGTAGTGAAGAGTAGCCCCCGCTCGCCACAACTACAGAAAGCCCGTGTGCAGCAACGAAGATGCAATGCAACCAAAAATAAACAAATAAAATTGATTCTTAAAAAAAAAAAAAGAAATTGCTACAGCCACCCCAACCATCAGCACCACCACCCTGATCATTCATCAGCCATCAATATCAAGGAACGACTGTCCACCAGCTAAATGATTATGACTCACTGCAGGCTCAGATTATGGTTAGCATTTTTAAAATAGTCTTAATAGTTTTTAGTGTACAGATCTTTCACCTCCTTGGTTAAATTTATTCCTTAGTATTTTATTATTATTTTTTAAATTTATTGAAGTACAGTTGATTTACAATGTAGTGTTAACTTCTTCTGTACAGCAAAGTGACTCAGTTATACATATACATATTCTTTTTCATATTCTGTTCCATTATGGTTTATCACAGGATATTGAATATAGTTCCCTGTGCTATACAGTAGGACTTTGTTTATCCATCCTATATATACTAGTTTCTATCTGTTAATCTCAAACTCTCAATCCTTCCCTCCCCCACCTCCCATAAAGTATTTTTTAATTAAGATCTGTACACTGTTTTATTTAGGCACAATGTTGTTGCACACTTAATAGACTACAGTATACTGAAACATAACTATTATATATACTACAAAACAAAAAAATTGTGAGACTCACTTTATTGTGGTATTCGTTTTATTGTGGTGGTCTAGAACTGAACACACAATATCTCCAAGATATGCCTGTATTCTTTCCCCATTGAATGTTTTTGGCACCTTTGTCAAAAATTAATTGCTCATAGATGGGTGGGTTTAGTTCTGTGCTCTCTTAGCTTTTGTTTATCTGGGAATATCTTGAATTATCTTTCATCCTTGAAGGAGAGTTTTGACAGATATAGAATTCTTGGTTGACAGTTTTGTTTTCAATGTTTAAAGATATTGTCTCACTTGCTTCTCAGCTTCTTTTTCTTTTTTGAAATCAGCTGTTAGTATTTTTTTAGGATTTGTTGTACTTGAAGAGTCACTTTTCACCTGCTGCTTTCAACATTCTCTTTGTTTTTACCTTTCAATCATTTGACTATAATATGTTTCGGTATGGATCACTTTAAGCTTATCTTACATAGAGTTTGTTGAGCTTCCTGGATGGGTAGAATCATGTCTCTCTCAAATTTGTGATCTTTTTGGTCATTATCTTCAAATATTCTTTCTGTACCATTATTTCTATCTTCTCCTCCTGAGAGTCATATAATACATTTGTTGGTCCATTTGCTCATATTCCACAGGTCCCTAGGCTCCTTTCACTTTTTTCACCTTTTTTCTTTCTTTTTTTTTCTGTTCTTCAGACTGAATAATTTCAATTGTCCTATCTTCAAGCTTACTAATTCTTTCTTCAGCTGATCAAACCTGCTCTCAAAAACCTCTAGGTTTATAAAATTTCAGTTATTATGGTTTAAAGCTCCAGAATTTCTATTTGGTTCCTTTTTTATAATTTCTATCTCTTTATTGATATTCTCATTTTATTCATATATCATTTTCATCATTCCCTTTAATTTTGTCCATGCTGTTTGAGCATAATTAATACAGTTGTTTTAAATCTTTGTCTAATAAGTTCAATGACTCAATGTCTTCAGGGATATTTTCTGTCAATTTATTTTGTCCCTTTCAATGACCACATTCTCCTGTTTCTTTGCATACTTTGTGATCTCATTGTTGTTTCTGAAAACTAGCCATTTGAATGTTACAATGTGGTAATTCTGGAAATCAGAGTCTCTCCCTTCCCCAGGGTTTGCTGTTCTTGATTTTGATGACTTGTGTCCATCCAATGTTTTAACTGGAATTTCTTTAAATTCAAGGAGCTAAAAAAATATCCATTTCAGCATGTTTGGGCTGCTATAACAAAATACCATAAACTGGGTGGCATATAAACAATAGAAATTTATTTATCACAGTTCTCGAGGCTGGGAAGTCCAAGATCAAGGCATGGTTGATTCAGTGTATGGTGAGAGAAAGTATCCTGGTTCACAGATGGCCATCTTTTTGTTGTAACCTAACACCAGCAGAAGGGTCTAGGGAGCCCTTTGGGGTCTCTCTTATAAGAACACTAATCCTACTCATGAGGTCTCCACCCTCAGGACCTCCTGAAGGCCACACCTCCTAATACCATCACATTGAGCATTAGGATTATGAATTCTGAAGGGACAGAAGCATTCAGATCATAGCAAGACCTCTCCCAGTCTTTGAGGACTGGCTCAGTGATGGGATATTCTTTAATATCTATCCAGACCATTTACAATTTTGTCTTAGCCTTCACTTGCTGCTTGCACTAAGCCTATAGATCAGATAGTGGTGAAAGCTTAGGGTCTTCTCAGGTCTTCCTGAGCATGTGTCTTGCCATGGGCATGCATGTGACTTTCTAAATTACACCATATACTGGAGGGCTTTTGCATGTCCTAATTTCCTGAAGAAACTGTTTCTTATTTCTAGTAACTCACTCATGGTGGCTTGTTTTCCTATGTGTTTAGTTATATTTAACAATAAACCCATTTTTATTACAGCTTCAGCTGTGAGAATCTTGAAGGTCTTAAACTGGGTATAATTTCATTCATTTTCTGCTAACTGGATCCAAGGGTTACTACCAAGCTGGTGCCAGTTTAACATCTTGTGAGGCTTTTAGCTAAATACTAAAGTTTCAAGTTCAGCTTCTTCACCTGTTGATCCAAAGAGACTGGGCCTCAGTCTTAGCCTCCTAATTCCAGAGAGTAATTGCCATTTGCCACAAGGAAAACCAAGCTTTCTTTACATTTCATCTCCAAGCTTTCTTTCCATTTCATCTCCTACTTTCATTTCAGTTCATTCTTCTTTTAATTATATATGCATAACTGTACTTGTGTTGGTATGGTACGCATGCATAGTCTTATAGATTTTCTTTATTGTGAACCAACAATGCACTGAAAAATGTGTTTCTTGTATTTCAGTGGGAGGGCCTTTCAGAGTACTTCATCTATCATCCTTTCAAAAGAGAAATGACATGATCCACTTTACCCCAAGCCATTTCACAATAGAGCCATGAGTGCATTGCATTTAAAATTAGGGAACGTCGCCTATTAAATGGCTTTAAAAGTATAATAGGCTAGTAGATACAAACTAGGAATTTAATAAGTGACTGCTTGATTGCTATTTCTATGCCAAACCCTTGATAGTCATTATTGTTTAGTCATGTCTCAAAAAATTTGGATACCCATTTAATGATAGATTTTATTTTGCCTGAATTGTAACTGAGGTTCATGCGTGTATATATGCAACAATGAGAACTCTACTTCATTTTAAATTAAGTGATGAATTAATTACTAACTAATCCATACACTTTCAGATAAGCACTTAACCACTGAGCTGTCACTGAAATTTTAGACACTTATAATTCTTGAACAGTTTCAATGACACTGAATCACTGAGAAGCTAAAATAGTCTGATTGAATTTGTAGAACACATTCATTTTAATTTGATTCTTGTATGCTTAGTTTAAACGTCATTACTGGACTGGTTCTTTAGAAGTAAAATCTATGCATAAAAAGAATAAAAACTACTTTGGCCTCAGCTGGAGACATTAACATAAGTAAAGCATTACAGTAAAATTCAAAAATGGTACACTGAGATATTTCCAAAAGTAAAAAAAAAATAAAAACAGTAGAATGTATAAAAGTAATTTGTAAAAACAAAACCAAAACAACAAAACATTTTTTTTCACACAAAAATGTAATAAGTAACATCAGGAGTGTGATGTGAAATTTTCTTTTTCTGGATTCTCCTGTAACATGGAGGAGAAAATAGCCACTTTCCATCCCTTTATCTTTGTATAACATGAAAATGAAATGAAAAGGTAATTAAAAAATAAGTTCTCATCAGTGTAATATAACTACTTTCTCTACATATATAGTTGGCAGTAGGGCTGAAACATTTAGTAGGTAAATAGGAAGAATATAATGCATATTAGAAGAGAAAGGAACGTCATACATCTTACCTTTCATATTTGTTCCTAATCATTTGTGGGTGGGAAAAAAACCTGCATTTAGGTCATAGGACTGTTGAAGAAAAAGCTGTGATAATAAAATATGCCCCTAAATATAAAATAATTTATAATTGTCTTGATTTTTTAACCAAATAAGCCATACTCTTGGCTTCCACTTGTAAAGTGCCGATTCCAAATTACTATATGATGTTGCTAATTGAGGCTTATGTTAAAAAATTTAAGCTACTAATGTAATCAATTAACAGTATTCTCATGCATATTAACATTGGCTTTCCAGAAGTGAGAAATCTGTAAATAATATTAAATATTAAGTGGTTAGTAGATCCATTTCCCATAAGGCTTAAGACATGGGTTTTCACAAGGTATTTTGATAGAACTGGTATAGAATCTATGTTTCATAATTGTCATTCTCTCCATCATTCACAGAGGGTTTAAAACCATGACTTCTCCATCATTATGTTTTATGAAGTCATGTGGAATCCCCGTTTATACGCTTTGTATCTTTTACCCATGAAATTTTTTTAAATTGGCAAATATTTATATTGTGTGAGTCCTGGTCTCAGTGCCACACATGCACTGCTTCATTTTAACCCTAAAACTATAGGTAGCTTCCATTTATATATTAGTTTGGCCACTCAGAAGCTGAATATCCTCATGTTTGCAAAATTAGGAGACTTGGTAGGAAGGATAGTATACTTCCCAGCATGGTTAGATGTTATCTTCCTCATCATTAACTGCAACCAGAGTTCAGGCATGAAACCTAAGCTCCCCAAACCATGGATTCTGGCAGAGGGTGGCAAAAGCAGCAGAAACATCCAGTTTTAGAAGCAATAGTAGTTGTAATATGTAATGGCACTGATGTCCTAGAGCAGCATTATCCAATAGAAAAAAATCTTCCCACAAGTCAGAACCAGAAGCCATATCAGACTATGACAAAGTAAAGTTCTAGTGAGGTAAAATGGGTTCTGCTACATTCCAGGCTGATCAAGGAACTCATCCCCCTTCCATCGAAGGTAGTCTTCACCAGTCTTCTTAACCAGCAGGATATATTCTTCTATGAACCAATGACTGACCTCTGAAGTTTCAACTATGACGGATATCACATTTATTTGGGATGTGATGATAACTGTCTATTGGCTATAGGCCTCTAGATAATGAGGAACTAAATCTGGATATAATGGAGAAGCCAGCACAATACTTGGAGATACTAGAGTTGCATGTAACTGGTTAAGATTTTTGGTTTTCTCTATTAATGAAGACAGCATTTTTTCATGTAAACATTTTTCAAAGTGAACGTAGGGAAAGAACTATGCATTTGGATGAACATTTGATAACAAAACGGGTGGACTGTGGCAGAAACTATTGATTGCTTATCCAAAGGCCATCTTACTTGTTCACTCCAGACTTTTCTCTTCCGAACAGGACATTGATTTTGTTCAGCTATGTATCTTTCTATGTGCATTCTTATGCTTTAGGGACTGTTGATCCCATACCAAGTTCCATGGAATGGCTCCGAATGAGTCTATGCCAATATTAGCAGTTCCACTTCATTTGTCACGGATAAGATTAGATCTTACTATGTCACTTAATTTTGGTCAGTCAGTGGAAGGTGAGGAGCAATCTTCTGGGGGTCGGGTGCTTTCAGGAAAATACTTCTTCATGCTCAAATGAAACACAAAGAATCAGTCTGCTTTGGAGGTGACTGGATCTGGATGTACTGACTAGAGCTACTGCAACCATCTTGCAATATGTAGTTTAAGGACAAAGCTAACACATGGAGATGCCCAGAGCCAAGAGATGGATGTTTTTACTGTATGTCTGAGTCTTGCATACCTCTGGATAGTATGCTGTGCTAAATAATGCATTTCCTTATTATTTAAACCATCTTTCCCATACGTAAACTGAAAACATTCTAGTGGATACATCAGTATATTCAATTCTAAGTTTTAAAAAATGCTTTGCCCAGTAATTTGTCTGTGTTTATTTGGCTGAAAGTGATGGGACTAAATTCAATCTCAGGCTTCCCTGATGTGGCAATCCAAGTGCTCAAACTTCACACTATTCTGCATTTGCATAGTAAACGTCTGCAACTTAGGAAATACCTTCTGTCTGCCAAATACCTGATATATAATAGCATAACTTCTAAGTAAGTTCTTTGAAGTTGCACATATGCCTCATGTTTTAAATAGTGATGGCAAGGGAAGATAATTTCTGAAATCTGACAAGTAACAAATATTATGTCAATTCCTTGGGGGAAAATACAGAAATCATGGATTGGTATAAGTGATTTTATCTTCCATGATAAAGTCTGTATTTTTTTGCTGCAAAATAAATCTGGAAGCTGATGAAATTTCTTAGTATTTCTCCAGTCAGTTTCCTGTATTGGCCAATTTGCACCAATATAATTAGTATTGGAATTAAATGAAGCTTTGATGATATTTAACTAAACAAATTAATGATGCTTTAATATTAATACCAAGCTAATCACATTAGTGAGACAAGATAATATAAGGGTACAGGCAAAGATATGGTTTAAGTCTCTCTCTGTCATGGAATGTTATATTATTTGGGGGAAGTTTCATAACTATAAAAGAGTATTTATAATTCATAATTCCTAAGGTTGGAGTAGGTATTACATTAAACAAAGTTTGTAAAACAGAACATACTGTGCTTGATATACAGTAGGCCTTCAATAAATGGCAGTTATTATTAGCTAATCATAAAATAAACGTTGACATCTGTTCACAATGGATCTTGAGGATGAAGTTCTATTTCTGGCAACCCCACTGTGATTTAAGGAGGAGAGTTTCTTCCCCCAAATCTATGCTGCTAGAAATTTATCTTTTCTGGAAGAAAATAATATTTTCTCCATTAAGCTCATTTCAGAATGACTATAATTCACTCTGTTATTAACAAGTATATTTCTTAGCAGGTGAGGAAATCCATAATGCATAAATACAAAATATACAAAGTGTAAGCTTTGCATACAAAGCTTAAAGTATGTAATGCTATATTACACAATCAATTTGACATATAATTAAAGAACTTCCTTATTCATACATGTCTGAGACCTTAGCGATCACAGTCCAGTTTGGAGATAAGACATAAACAAGATAAATACAATACCCTGTGTTAAGTGCTTTGGGATAAGGACACACAGGGTTAACATGGGCAGAGATGAGAGCTGCCCAATCCAATTAAAGAGTAAAATGGAAAGATTTCCCCCAAGAGAGAATCCCCAGGCAGTGCAAAGGAAGGTAAAGATGGGAACTGGGGAAGAACATTGTAGAAAAGAGCAAAAAAATGGCACAGTAGAAAGAAATATTCTTTTTGTTTCTGTAATATCAACTGTGAAACAGGAAGTGATTAAAAGGAAGGCTAAAAATGGAGGTAGGAGCTATATCATGTTAAGGACTTTGAACTTTATCTTATAAATGAGGAGCAGCAAATAATGAGTTTTGAGTGGTGTGTTGACAGGGTTTTATTTGCTTTTCATATGCTCACTTTGGCAGCAGGAACAATCTGTATTTGAAGTGGAGTAGGGCAGAGTTACAGAGATCGAGGGACTAAACTTGAGCTGTAAAAGTAGGGATGGAGAAGAGTGGACTCAATCTAGATTTTGTACACCCGCCAAAAAAAATGATTGTAGTTATTTTTCCCTTTTTCTCTTTTCATACATATAGAAGCACCAGTCAAAAGCTCACTCAAAAATCTATGCCTCATAGGACTATTTTATTAAATTTTATTGGGTATAGTCTAATCCAGACAAAGCAGAATATTCAACCCATTTGTCCAAAAAATCACGTATTTCAGAATAATCCTAAAATTTTACAGTTTTGTGATATGTATTGTGTGTGATATATATTACATGTGTACATGGAAAATTAATGTTCAATAACTGTTTAATCAGTAATCATCCTAATTTGCCTATTTTTGTAAAAAGGAAAATTTACATGAAATTTGTGAAACAAATACTGTAAGATAAAAAAGGTTTAAATATAACACATATAAACCCAACATTTATTTATTTGAAAGTAATCTCATTTTAGAGGAAGAAATTAATCTCTCATATTTTAGAAGGATTATACACTATAATATTTATAGTTTATGACAGAAGATGTATTCCAAGACTCTCGGACTAGACCATTCAAAAATGAGGAGTGCCAGCCTAGGGAATTCTCTAGGTTCATCCACTTTGCTGCCAGAATCAGGTTAATAGTTTCAATTCTTACAAAGGCTCATATTTTAGAGACAGGAGGGGAATCTGGAGACACAGAAAGATACTGATGGAATGATAAAAAGCTTTCAGCTTTGTTTATTTTTCTATGCCTTTTGTATTTGTGCACTGCTCTTTCCCTTTAGGGGGTTGCTGATATGTAACAATGACATTAAATATGGCACTACAAATGTTTCACTGAAGGGAAGAAACTACACAAAATGAAAAATGCATCAAATATTAAATCTATAACAAAACTGTACAAAACCAATGGTTCTTTCTGTCATTTATTCATGTTTTGCTACTGGAGGATATAATTTAAATTTCATAATACATATAAATGATCAACTTGAAGTTACAAATTTTGAAGAAAAGGCTTGCAGATACTGTTGCTGGTTTTAGGAGGATATTCACTACAAATGTGTACATGTTAGGTTGTACATATTGAAACAAATTTTAAACAAATATGAGTACGTCTCATTAAAGTGAATTTGGTAAGAAGTACAATTTTGCTGGGTTTTGTCACTCATTAATAATGACGTCAGTCTGATCCAGAATACCTATCTCTCCATTTATTCATCTATACTATTTTTATGTAGAGAACTCCGGACTTGAAACTTTATTAAAAAATGAGATTAGTTTAAAATGACTAAACATACAACATGGTAGTGAGATACTATACATTTTTGTATATAATGAACCATACAGTGGATTCTAATTCCCATCCTCAGTTTTTTTTTTTTTTTTTTGTGGTACGCGGGCCTCTCACTGTTGTGGCCGCTCCCGTTGTGGAGCACAGGCTCCAGACGCACAGGCTCAGCGGCCATGGCTCACGGGCCCAGCCGCTCCGCGGCATGTGGGATCTTCCCGGACTGGGGCACAAACCCATGGCCCCTGCATCGGCAGGCAGACTCTCAACCACTGTGCCACCAGGGAAGCCCCTCAGTTTATTTTTATTGTTTTTCTTTGATACCAAAGAGGAAGGATGCAAGATATTAGCTTCTCAATTCATGCTCTTTGTTGTTAACTTTATTTTTTGTTCATATAATTTCTTCAAGTGTTAATGAATCTTTATCAGTTAATATTTATGGAAGACCTTGTTTACTTCCAAAATTATCTTCTTGAGTAAGCAATTTAGGTAGAAGCCCAAGAAGTTAGGGTATAAGAGGAATTATTTGCCACTGAACTCACTGTTTGCCAGTTATCCAGGAAGAAAGATTGCTGTTCCATGAATGAATATTCTTCGGGGTGAGTGGTTGGGAAAAAAGTAGGGAGAGATATTTATACTATTTGCTGTTTTGTGAACTGCACTTCAATTAATAAGCCTCTTTTGAAAACTGTGGATGTTGAAGACGCGGAGATCACCTTCCTCCCCACGGATACACCAGAAATACAGCTACACGTGGAACAACTCCTACAGAACACCTACTGAACGCTGGCAGAAGACCCCAGACCTCCCAAAAGGCAAGAAACTCCCCACATACATGGGTAGGGCAAAGTGGAGAGATTCCCGCACAGAGGAGTGGTGCCGAGCGGCACTCACCAGCCCGAGAGGCTTGTCTGCTCGCCCGCCAGGGCGGGTGGTGCTGGAAGCTGAGGTTCGGGCTTCAGTCAGAGCGCAGGGAGAGGACTGGGGCTGGCGGCGAGAACTCAGCCTGAAGGGGGCTAATGTGCCACAGCTAGCCGGGAGGGAGTCCGGGAAAACTCTGGAGCTGCCGAAGAGGCAAGAGACTTTTTCTTCCCTCTTGGTTTCCTGGTGCGCGAGGAGAGGGGATTAAGAGCACTGCTTAAAGGGGCTCCACAGACGGGTGCGAGTTGCGGCTGAAAGCGCGGAGCCCAGAGACGGGCGTGGGACGCTGGGGCTGCTGCTGCCGCCGCCAAGAAGCCTGTGTGCGAGCGCAGGTCACTGTCCACACCGCCCTTCCGGGAGCCTGTGCAGCCCGCCACTGCCGGTGTCCCGGGATCCAGGGGCGGCTTCCCTGGGAGAACGCACGGCGCGCCTTGGGCTGGTGCAATGTCACGCCGACCTCTGCCGCTGCAGGCTCGCCCCGCACTCCATGCCCCTCCCTCCCGCCCGCCCTGAGTGAGCCAGAGTCCCCGAAGAGGCTGCTCCTTTAACCCTGTCCTGTCTGAGTGAAGAACAGATGCCCTCCGCGACCTACACGCAGAGGCGGGGCCAAATCCAAAGCTGAGACATAGGAGCTGTGAGAACAAAGAAGAGAAAGGGAAACCTCTCCCAGCAGCCTCAGAAGCAGCGGACTAAAGCTCCACAATCAACTTGATGTACCCTGCATCTGTGGAATACATGAATAGACAACAAATCATCCCAAATTGAGGAGCCCGGAGTCAGTGCTGTGCCTCTGAGGTGGGAGAGCCAACTTCAGGACACTGGTCCACAAGAGGCCTCCCAGCTCCACATAATATCAAACGGCGAAAATCTTCCAGAGATCTCCATCTCAACACCAGCACCCAGCTTCACTCAACGACCAGCAAGCTACAGTGCTGGACACCCTATGCCAAGCAACTAGCAAGACAGGAACACAACGCCACCCATTAACAGAGAGGTGGCCTAAAATCATAAAAAGTCCGCAGACACCCCAAAACACACCACCAGACGTGGACCTGCCCACCAGAAAGACAAGATCCAGCCTCATCCACCAGAACACAGGCACTAGTCCCCTCCACCAGGAAGCCAACACAACCCATTAAACCAACCTTAGCCACTGGGGACAGACACCAAAAACAACGGGAACTATGAACCTGCAGCCTGCAAAAAGGAGACCCCAAACACAGTAACATAAGCAAAATGAGAAGACAGAAAACCACACAGCAGGAGAAGGAGCAAGATAAAAACCCACCAGACCTAACAAATGAAGAGGTAATAGGCAGTCTACCTGAAAAAGAATTCAGAATAATGATGGTAAAGATGATCCAAGATTCGATTTCCAAGATCCAAAATCTTGGAAATAGAATAGACAAAATGCAAGAAACAGTTAACAAGGACCTAGAAGAACTAAAGATGAATCAAGCATCGATTAAAAACACAATACATGAAATAAAAAATACTCTAGATGGGATCAATAGCAGAATAACTGAGGCAGAAGAACGAATAAGTGAGGTGGAAGATAAAATAGTGGAAATAACTGCTGCAGAGCAAAATAAAGAAAAAAGAATGAAAAGAACAGAAGACAGTCTCAGAGACCTCTGGGACAACATTAAACACACCAACATTCGATTTATAGGGGTTCCAGAAGAAGAAGAGAAAAAGAAAGGGACTGAGAAAATATTTGAAGAGATTATAGTTGAAAACTTCCCTAATATGGGAAAGGAAATAGTTAATCAAGTCCAGGAGGCACAGAGAGTCCCATACAGAATAAATCCAAGGAGAAATATGCCAAGACACATATTAATCAAACTGTCAAAAATTAAACACAAAGAAATCATATTAAAAGCAGCAAGGCAAAAACAACAAATAACACGCAAGGGAATCCCTATCAGGATAACAGCTGATCTCTCAGCAGAAACTCTACAAGCCAGAAGGGAGTGGCAGGACATAATTAAAGTGATGAAAGAGAAAAACCTGCAACCAAGATTACTCTACCCAGCAAGGATCTCATTCAGATTTGATGGAGAAATTAAAAGGTTTACAGACAAGCAAAAGCTGAGAGAGTTCAGCACCACCAAACCAGCTTTACAACAAATGCTAAAGGAACTTCTCTAGGCAAGAAACACAACAGAAGGAAAAGACCTACAATAATGAACCCAGAACAATTAAGAAAATGGGAATAGGAACATACATATCGATAATTACCTTAAATGTAAATGGACTAAATGCTCCCACCAAAAGACACAGCTTGGCGGAATGGATACAAAAACAAGACCCATATATATGCTGTCTACAAGAGACCCACTTCAGACCTAGAGACACATACAGACTGAAAGTAAGGGGATGGAAAAAGATATTCCATGCAAATGGGAACCAAAAGAAAGCTGGAGTAGCAATTCTCATATCAGACAAAATAGACTTTAAAATAAAGACTACTAGAAGAGACAAAGAAGGACACTACCTAATGATCAAGGGATCGATCCAAGAAGAAGATATAACAATTGTAAATATTTATGCACCCAACATAGGAGCACCTCAATACATAAGGCAAATACTAACAGCCATAAAAGGAGAAATCGACAGTAACACAATCATAGTAGGGGACTTTAACACCCCACTTTCACCAATGGACAGATCATCCAAAATGAAAATAAATAAGGAAACACAAGCTTTAAATGATACATTAAACAAGATGGACTTAATTGATATTTATAGGACATTCCATCCAAAAACAACAGAATACACATTTTTCTCAAGTGCTCATGGAACATTCTCCAGGATAGATCATATCTTGGGTCACAAATCAAACATTGGTAAATTTAAGAAAATTGAAATTGTATCAAGTATCTTTTCCGACCACAATGCTATGAGACTAGATATCAATTACAGGAAAAGAGCTGTAAAAAATACAAACACATGGAGGCTAAACAATACACTACTTAATAACGAAGTGATCACTGAAGAAATCAAAGAGGAAATAAAAAAATACCTAGAAACAAATGACAATGGAGACACGACGACCCAAAACCTATGGGATGCAGCAAAAGCAGTTCTAAGAGGGAAGTTTATAGCAATACAATCCCACCTTAAGAAACAGGAAACATCTCGAATAAACAACCTAACCTTGCACCTAAAGCAATTAGAGAAAGAAGAACAAAAACATCCCAAAGTTAGCAGAAGGAAAGAAATCATAAAAATCAGATCAGAAATAAATGAAAAAGAAATGAAGGAAACGATAGCAAAGATCAATAAAACTAAAAGCTGGTTCTTTGAGAAGATAAACAAAATTGATAAACCATTAGCCAGACTCATCAAGAAAAGAGGGAGAAGACTCAAATCAATAGAATTAGAAATGAAAAAGGAGAAGTAACAACGGACACTGAGAAATACAAAAGATCATGAGAGATTACTATAAGCAACTCTATGCCAATAAAATGGACAACCTGGAAGAAATGGACAAATTCTTAGAAATGCACAACCTGCCAAGACTGAATCAGGAAGAAATAGAAAGTATGAACAGACCAATCACAAGCATTGAAATTGAAACTGTGATAAAAAATCTTCCAACAAACAAAAGCCCAGGACCAGATGGCTTCACAGGCGAATTCTATCAAGCATTTAGAGAAGAGCTAACACCTATCCTTCTCAAACTCTTCCAAAATATAGCAGAGGGAGGAACACTCCCAAACTCATTCTACGAGGCCACCATTACCTTGATACCAAAACCACACAAGGATGTCACAAAGAAAGAAAACTACAGGCCAATATCACTGATGAACATAGATGCAAAAATCCTCAACAAAATACTAGCAAACAGAAGCCAACAGCACATTAAAAGGATCATACACCATGATCAAGTGGGGTTTATTCCAGGAATGCAAGGATTCTTCAATATACACAAATCAATCAACGTGATACACCATATTAACAAATTGAAGGAGAAATACCATATGATCATCTCAATAGATGCAGAGAAAGCTTTCGACAAAATTCAACATCCACTTATGATAAAAACCCTGCAGAAAGTAGGCATAGAGGGAACTTTCCTCAACATAATAAAGGCCATATATGACAAACCCACAGCCAGCATCGTCCTCAATGGTGAAAAACTGAAACCATTTCCACTAAGATCAGGAACAAGACAAGGTTGCCCACTCTCACCACTCTTATTCAACATAGTTTTGGAAGTTTTAGCCACAGCAATCAGAGAAGAAAAGGAAATAAAAAGAATCCAAATCGGAAAAGAAGAAGTAAAGCTGTCACTGTTTGCAGATGACATGATACTATACATAGAGAATCCTAAAGATGCTACCAGAAAACTACTAGAGCTAATCAATGAATTTGGTAAAGTTGCGGGATACAAAATTAATGCACAGAAATCACTGGCATTCCTATATACTAATGATGAAAAATCTGAAACTGAAATCAAGGAAACACTCCCATTTACCATTGCAACAAAAAGAATAAAATATCTAGGAATAGGGCCTCCCTCGTGGCGCAGTGGTTGAGAGTCCGCCTGCCGATGCAGGGGATACGGGTTCGTGCCCCGGTCTGGGAGGATCCCATATGCCGCAGAGCGGCTGGGCCCGTGAGCCACGGCCGCTGGGCCTGCGCATCCGGAGCCTGTGCTCCGCAACGGGAGAGGCCACAACAGTGAGAGGCCCGCATACCGCAAAAAGAAAAAAAAAAATATCTAGGAATAAACCTACCTAAGGAGACAAAAGACCTGTATGCAGAAAATTATAAGACACTGATGAAAGAAATTAAAGATGATACAAATAGATGTAGAGATGTACCATGTTCTTGGATTGGAAGAATCAACATTGTGAAAATGACTCTACTACCCAAAGCAATCTACAGATTCAATGCAATCCCTATCAAACTACCACTGGCATTTTTCACAGAACTAGAACAAAAAATTTCACAATTTGTATGGAAACACAAAAGACCCTGAATAGCCATAGCAATCTTGAGAACGAAAAATGGAGCTGGAGGAATCAGGCTCCCAGACTTCAGACTATACTACAAAGCTACAGTAATCAAGACAGTATGGTACTGGCACAAAAACAGAAATATAGATCAATGGAACAGGATAGAAAGCCCAGAGATAAACCCACGGATATATGGTCACCTTGTCTTTGATAAAGGAGGCAGGAATGTACAGTGGAGAAAGGACAGTCTCTTCAATAAGTGGTGCTGGGAAAACTGGACAGGTACATGTAAAAGTATGAGATTAGATCACTCCCTAACACCATACACAAAAATAAGCTCAAAATGGATTAAAGACCTAAATGTAAGGCCAGACACTATCAAACTCTTAGAGGAAAACATAGGCAGAACACTCTATGACATAAATCACAGCAAGATCCTTTTTGACCCACCTCCTAGAGAAATGGAAATAAAGACAAAAATAAACACATGGGACCTAATGAAACTTAAAAGCTTTTGCACAGCAAAGGAAACCATAAACAAGACCAAAAGACAACCCTCAGAATGGGAGAAAATATTTTCAAATGAAGCAACTGACAAAGGATTAATCTCCAAAATTTATAAGCAGCTCATGCAGCTCAATAACAAAAAAACAAACAACCCAATCCAAAAATGGGCAGAAGACCTAAATAGACATTTCTCCACAGAAGATATACAGACTGCCAACAAACACATGAAAGGATGCTCAACATCTTTACTCATTAGAGAAATGCAAATCAAAACTACAATGAGATATCATCTCACACCAGTCAGAATGGCCATCATCAAAAAATCTAGAAACAATAAATGCTGGAGAGGGTGTGGAGAAAAGGGAACACTCTTGCACTGCTGGTGGGAATGTGAATTGGTACAGCCACTATGGAGAACGGTATGGAGGTTCCTTAAAAAACTACAAATAGAACTACCATATGACCCAGCAATCCCACTACTGGGCATATACCCTGAGAAAACCATAACTCAAAAAGAGACATGTACCAAAGTGTTCATAGCAGCCCTATTTACGATAGCCTGGAGATGGAAACAACCTAAGTGTCCATCATCGGATGAATGGGTAAAGAAGATGTGGCACATATATACAATGGAATATTACTCAGCCATAAAAAGAAATGAAATTGAGCTATTTGTAATGAGATGGATGGACCTAGAGTCTGTCATACAGAGTGAAGTAAGTCAGAAAGAGAAAGACAAATACTGTATGCTGACACATATATATGGAATTTAAGAAAAAAAATGTCATGAAGAACATAGGGGTAAGACAGGAATAAAGACACAGACCTACTAGAGAATGGACTTGAGGATATGGGGAGGGGGAAGGGTAAGCTGTGACAAAGTGAAAGAGCGGCATGGACATATATACACTACCAAACGTAAGGTAGATAGCTAGTGGGAAGCAGCCACATAGCACAGGGAGATCAGCTCGGTGCTTTGTGACCGCCTGGAGGGGTGGGATAGGGAGGGTGGGAGGGAGACGCAAAAGGGAGGGGATATGGGAACATATGTATATGTATAACTGATTAAATTTGTTATAAAGCAAAAAAAAATCAGGTTATTGAAAAATATTAATAAACTGTTTACAAGGGCTTACTAGGTAAAAAAAAAAAAAGAAAATTGTGGATGTTATGCTGAAACACAAATCAGATAAATCTTCTTCCTAAGAACTTTTAATTTGTTTAATTCATTCTATAAATTTGTATTTGGAGCCTACTCTTTACCAGGTGCTATTCTACTGCTGGGGATATAGACAAACTTTCCTCCCTTCTTGGGGAAGTATACAAAAGATAGAGAAGCAGCGTATAATATAATACCATACAATATGAGATCTTCAAATACTGATGTGTTACAAGATGCTATAAAAAAATAAAGCAAGGAGATAGAGATGGAGGTGGTCAGTGATTCAGGGGAGAGAAAGTGACACTTAAGAGATATGTAAATGAAGTAAGAGATATCATGCTTCTCATTACATTTTTGGATGGATCGCAGAGGGCCCTGTATGATCCGAGCTTTAATCAGCTCTATAGCCTCCATTTCTTACATTCTTCTCCTTACCCACAATGCCACAGGACCGCTGTCATCTTTTTAGTTTCTAGAAGACACCAGGCTCTGGCTTCCCTGGTGGCACAGTGGTTGAGAGTCCTCCTGCCAATGCAGGGGACGTGGGTTCGTGCCCCAGTCTGGGAAGATCCCACATGCCACAGAGCAGCTGGGCCCGTGAGCCATGGCTGCTGAGCCTGCATGTCCGGAGCCTGTGCTCCGCAAGGGGAGAGGCCACAACAGTGAGAGGCCCGCGTACCGCCAAAAAAAAAAAAAAAATCTTCTTGAATGTATTGTGAATTGTTTTGGGCCCTTAACATGTGAACTCTCCTGGAGAATGTTCCATGTGCACTTGACAAGAATTTGTATTCTGCTGATTTTGGATGGACTGTTCTATATCCCTATTAAGGACTTAATTTGGTGTAAGGTGTTGTTTAGGTCTATTGTTTCCTTATTGATTGTCTGCCAGGATGATCTATACATTGATGTAACTGGGGTGCTCAAGTCCCTTACTATTACTGTATTGCTTTCAATTTCTCCTTTTAAGTCTGTTAATATTTGTTTTATATATCTTGGTGTTATGTTAGGTACATATACATTTATAAATGCTATATCTTCTTGGTGGACTGGCTCTGTTATCATTATGTAATGCCCCTGTCTTTTATTATAGTCTTTATTTTAAAGTCTACTTTTTCTGATATGAGTATCATATTAGCTTTCTTTTCATTTCCATTTGCATGGAATATCTTTTTCCATCCCTTCACCTTTAGTTTGTGTGTGTTCTCACTCCTGAAGTGAGTCACTTGTAAGTAGCATTCAGATGGGTCCTTTTTGTTTTTAAATCCATTTTTCTCCCTAGGTCTTTTCATTGGAAAATGTCATCCATTTACATTTAAAGTAATTATTGATAGGTATGTACTTATTGCCACTTTGGTAATTGTTTTCTGGTTTCTGTAGTTTTTCTCTGTTCTTTTCTTCCTCTCTCTTTTCCTTGGGTTTTGGTTGTTTTCTTTAGTATTATTTTTAAATTTCTGTTCATTTTTTTGTGTACTTACTTTATGTTTTTTCCTTGTGATTATCATGAGGCTCACATACTACATTCTAATTAAACAGCAGTCTGTCTTAAGTTGTTAGGAACTTAAATTTGAACACATTCCAACGCTGTATATCTTCACTTCCCCAAGTGTTTTATACTTTTGATGACACACTTTACATCTTTTTATGTATCCCTTAACTATTGTAATTTTAGTTAATTTTACTACTTTTGTCTTTTAATCCTCATGCTTGCTTTATAAGTAATTGATATACTACCTTTGTTATATATTTACCTTTTGCAGTGGAGTTTTACTTTGTTTTCTTATTATTTAATTACTGACATTTATTTTCAGCCTAAAGAAGGTCCTTTAACATTTCTCTCAGGGCCAGTTTAGTGGTGGTGAAGTTCTTTAGCTTATGCTTCCCTGGGAAACTCTTAATCTCTCTTTCAATTCTGAATGATAACCTTCCTGGGTATGTTACTGCAGAATTCTTGGTTGGTTGTTTTTTCCTTTCAGCACTTTAAATATGCCATGCCACTGCTTTTGGCCTGTAAGATTTCTGCTGAAAAAAACAAAACAAAACAAAACAAAAAACTGCTGATAGCCTTATGGGGTTTCCCTTATGTGTAACAGGTTGTTTTTCTCTTGCTGCTTTTAGTATTCTCCTTTGTCCTTGACTTTTACCATTTTTAATTATAATGTGTCTTGTTATGTGTCTCTCTGGGTCCATCTAATTTAGAATTCTCTGCTTTCTGGACTTTGATGTCTGTTTCCTCTCCAGATTATGAAAATTTTCAGCCATTATTTCTTCAATAATTTTCCTCATTTTTTCTTTTTCTTCCTTCTGGGACCACTATAACACAAATGTTATTCCTGTTGATCTTGTCCCACAGGTTTCTTAAGATGTATTCAGTTTTTTAAATTCTTTATTCATTTTGCTGCTCTGTCTGGGTGAGTTCCATTGGCTTGTCTTCCAGCTTGCTTATTCATTCTTCTACCTCATCCAACTTGTTTTTGAACCCCTATAGTGTATTTTTCAGTTCAGTTATAACTTCTGTTTGGTATTTCCTCATATTTTCTGTCTCTTTGTTGAAGTTCTCACTGTGTCTGTCCATTCTTCTCCTGTGTTCAGTGAGAATATTTATGACTATTACTTTGAACTCTGTATAAAGTAGATTGTTTAACTCTGCTTTATTTTGTTTTCTGAGGCATTGTCTTGTTCTTTCACTTGTAACATAGTCCTCTGTCTCCTCATTTTGCCTAATTCTCTGTATTTGTCTCTATGTATTAGGTAAATCAGCTACCTCTCCCAGTCTTGGAGGAGTGACTTTATGTAGGAGATGTTCTGTAGGGCTCAGAAGTGCCAGGCACTCAAGGGGTATCTCCTATGTGGACTGCATGCATCCTCCTGCTGTGGAGGGGCTTCAGCTGCTGCTGCAGTGTGCTGGTGGGCAGGGCTGGCCTCTATCATGGCTGACTGCAGGGCCTGGTCATGGTAGCTGCTGGACGCTGGGCAGAGTCACATCCCAGCTGGTTCTGTGGCTTGGCCAAGGCACAGGAGTAGGTGGAGATCTTTGTGGGGAACATCCACTGGCAGTAACAGGTTAGATGGAGATATCCTAAATGGTGCTTTCCAGAGATGGTATTAGCAAGGTACCCTGATATTTCAAAAATGGCTCCCATCAGTGTCTTAGTCCCCAGAGAGCATCTCAACTGGTTCCTGCCTCTCCAGCAGACACTTTAAGATCAGTAAGGGAGTCCCCTTTACCTTTGGCCTTTTCAAGTGATTTAAATCACTTTTCAATCTGGTCATTTTGTGCTGGTTTTCAGGTTGACTGAGTCTGCATGTGACCCCTTTAAGAGCGAGTTTTCCATTCACTGTAGTTCTACAGTTTTCCTGGATGTATTACCCATTGGTTTTCAAAGCCATGTGTTTTAGGGGCTCATCTTTCCTGTGAAGGATCTAAGGGTTGGGGTGCTTGACATGAAGTTCAAATCTCTTGCTTCTCAAGGAAAATATCCATACCTTGTGATCCTTCCAGACTGTGAATCACTGTGGCCGGGGTGTATCTTTTTTCCTTGGCATGACTGTATCTCTGTTTCTCCTAACTGTCCCTTTACCCTTTGTGGCTGTCCTTTCACCCTTTGTTGTGGAGATTCTGTTGTGTTTTCAGGCCCCTTTCAGAGGGAATTATCCCATATGTAGTTGTATATTTGTTGTATCTGTGGGAAGAGTTGAGTTCAGGATCTTCCAATACCACCATCTTGAACCCTCCCCAATGATTGCTTTTAAATTATCAAACATAAAGAAAAACATGAGCAATGATTTTTGAAGAAAATCATAGATATTGAGGGGTTAAGTATCTTGGTTAATTTGGGTTTATACCAACTAAGAGAGGTCTGTGCCTGTGGTTTATGCCAGTAACTATCTTCCCAAAAGAGTTCTGACATGGTAATCTATGTAAACAAATCTTCCAACAGTATTTGTCAAAATATATGGTTATAACCTGTAGTGCATCATAAAATTGATTTAGTGAGGCATGACCAGTATTTTAAAAATAGATTACAGCAAGTTAGAATCAAAAAGAGAGAACTGCATTCATGTAGTAAGGGGAAATTATTTTGTAGCATTGTATGTATGTATGTGTGTGTCTGTGTGTGTGTTTGTGTGTGTGTGTGTGTGTGTGAGTGAACTGGGCCACAATGTAAAATATAATCGTGGGAGATGGTTGAAAATGTTTGGATTTTTACAGGGTATCTTAAAATGCATATAAACTAACAGATCAAAAATTAATGTCCTCAATCAGCTATTTGATAAAAATAGCAAAGAAAGTAATTATGTCTTCCTTAGAAAATAAATTCGATTTTTTTAGGGAGAGAAAGAATAGATAAAAGTTTGGTAGTTTGGTTAAGAAAAGCAAGGAGAATGTGATGACCTCTGTGAAACTTCAGGTAATTCAATAATGAAAATGAGTTAAGCTTAGCAAAGTAAACATCTTATAGAGCAGGAGATAATTACCACATTTTGCTGACAATTATAGGTAACTGCTATGACACAAAAAAGATTTCTATCTCAATACAAGATTAATACAATATACTTCTCCTACACTTTACAATGAATTTGCTTCATGCTTATCTTAGTATAAGATACTTATGTCTTAGTGTGAGATACGTCATTGTAAATAACACACATCTTATAAAGTACAGACTTTTGCTACCTATGTGATCTTGGACACGTTATTTATCTTCTTTATTAAATGCAGACATAAAATTATTTATCTATTAAGGGAAGTCTTAAAATTAAATAATTCATGAAAAGTGCGGCGAATGGTACCCGGCATGTTGCTAAATGTTCAATAAATGTGAGTTTATTTTTTCTCAAGTAGTTCATGATTTTTTTTCCTTAACAACCCATAATTTGCACAGAGAAGGTATTCAATAAATAAACATTTGCTGAATTGAGTAAGTAAATTCGGGTTGGGTGAGTAAAATGATTTCCTTTGGGTTGGGTAAGTAAAATGGGTTGGTTAAGTAAAATGATTTCCTTTATGAAGGTGAAGAGTTAGATTTAGTAATTTTGGGGCTGGGTAAGTAAAATGATTTCCTTTATGAAGGTGAAGAGTTAGATTTAGTAATTTTCCCAAGGTTTATACAGATAGTTTAGGGGAGTGTAGGCTTCTGACCTAGTTCTTATGAGTCGTAAATCAGGGCTCTCCTATAAGGCAAGTGTAATTGACCACTGAGTTGATTTTTAAAACAACCCTGCTACTCTTATGATTGTTTTATGAACATAAAACCCCAAACAGTCTGGAAAATAGTATACTTTGTATCTAATGATGAGTTAATGTTTTTTAAGTACTTATTAACTCTGCTAAGTACTCTGTATGCATTACTTCACTTACTTCTCATAACTTTGAAATACATGCTCTTATTACATATATTTTATAGATAAAGAAACTGAATTTCAGAGAGGTTAAATAGCTTGATCAAAGTTGTTAGTTGGTAAAGTCTAAATCAGTATTTGAACTACAAATCTGACCCAGTTTTATGGACTCTACCACCAACCTTTCCTTAATCTAACTCAGATAAGATATCATATATTCTGAGAGGAATTCTGACTCTTCCTATTTAGGTCCTCACTATACATTCTTGTAAGGAGAAGCAGGATAGAGAGAACAGAAACAGAAAACTTGCTAATTTTTCAGCTGCTCTTTCGTTCATTCAGCATTATAATTTTGTTTGAAGTACCGTGGCATATACATATTTAGATGTATTATTAATTTTTAGTCAAATAGAAAGATAACCCAACCTTTAGAAGTACCCATAATATGAATCCTCTATTAGTGGAGAGCACATTAATAACCTTTTATAATAAAGAAAAGCTATGTGATCTGTGGCAATAGACAAACATTGAAAGGAAAGGCAGCTATGTATAAAAACATGATATACCTGAATGATATGTCAAGCAGAAAGATATGAAGTGAAAAGCCATTATTTATGGCCTATTTAAAAAAAAAAGTATACTTACAACCTTCAAAAGCATGTCTCAGAAAACATTAATTTATAATTTTAATGTGTTGTCATTTATATGTTAGTTGGGGTAGAACTGCAGTATTTAACATTTTTTCCGTATTTCTCATATAAGGTTATGTTTTGTATAATGGATAAGTAGGAAATATTTCAGAAATCATACGTTAGGTATGAATTTTTCTTCACTGCACTCCCTCATGATGTCTTTGTCTTTATGGTTGTGCTTTTTCATCAGACATGGTTTTCATTTACCTTATTGGTGTTCACCGCTGTGATGACCCAGACACATTGTGCATTGCTGTCATACTGGAATGGAAAGTTGGGAGACGTAAAGGTTCCACTTGGTCCTTGAAGATTAGAGCCACATGTCTTCACTAAAAGAGAAATTGCATTTTAAAAGGCGAACGTGCCACATGCAAAATCATAGCAATAAAATAACTTGCAAATAGACTTTAAATTCAAAATTTCACAATAATAACCACATTGAAATATATATTATGACATTCTAATGTGACATCGAAATGAGAGTGTTTTTTACACTCTGAAGTTCACAAGCTCATATTTTAAACATTAATCGAAAACTAGTTATGAATAAAAGTGTGAAGCATGATAAATTGTCCTCTGACTGTAAATAGGTTAGTTTAATTAGTGAGAGGTTATATTTATTCAATATTGTGTTAACAAAATTCTACAAAGAGGAAGAAGCAAATCTTTGGATTGATTAGCAATTTAAATAGTGTTTTCCTTTCTATTTATTAAGAATACTAGGACTCATAATAGCATAATAGCATAAAACTCATAATTGAAACATCAATATTAAAACTACTTTTTCTGTTCTTATAACAGTGAATTGGGCCATTCAGATTACAAAAAGAGCTACACTGAAGTAATTTTAAGAAATTCCCACAAAAGTCATGTTATAATATTTCCCCAGTTTTCTAGCCCTTCTCTCTTCTAATTATCAAAAGAGTTTCTGACCACACTGTATATGACTTGACTTCCTTCTTGAGCACCACAAAAGTTTCTTGGTGGCATTACTTTTGATATGCATTTTTTTTGCCCCATTCCATTAAAATCCTGCCTAAGTCATTTTTTCCAATCCATCAATAATAATTCATTGTATTTTTAAGTCATGTACAGTTTAATATAGATTTTCATATGCACATAAAACTTTACATATAATCACTTTAAAGATCAGTTTATGGAGGTCTCAAAAGTTTGTTTGACTTGTCCAAGATCACTCAGCTAGTAAATAGCATAGTCAAGATTCGAGCTCAGGTCTTCCAACTTCAAGTCATATCTTTTTATCATGAAATGTGTGTCTCTCTAGTATGTTAGTGTTTTTTAGCTAGTTTTTTTTTCTCCTTTAGCTCATATTTTAGCATGAATATATTCTAGACAACTTTGTGGTGATTTATTGGTTACTTTTAATTTTCTCTTGTTTGTGTCTGACTTCTATATTTTAAACAATAAAACTGTTATTTTATAATAAGGAAAAATTAACGAACGGTATTTTTCTTCCTTCAGCATCAATTACCAACCTTCCCTTTTTCATTTACTACCCCACTTCTTGTAAGTCTTCCATGTTCATTACTCCATTTTCTTCTCTCCTGTTCACTTTTTTTTTTTTAATTTCCAATTTCCATAGTATAAATACCTTGGCTGATTTTAGGCTACCAAAGCTTTGTCAAGGCCTCACAAAATTTCTGAATATTTAACATTTGGTTTCTTTTTTACAGCTTTATTGAGATATAGTTGGCATATAACATTGTGTAAGTTTAAGGTGAACAACATGATGATTTAATTAACACCTCCATCACCTCACATAATCACCACTTGTGCATGTGTGTGTGTAGTGAGAAATGTTTAAGATCTACTCTCTTAGCAACCTTCAAGTATGTGGTACAGCATTATTAATTATATTCACCATACTGTACATTATATCTTCAGAAGTTATTCATCTTATAACTGGAAATTTGTTCCCTTTAACCTAGCACCTCCAGACTCACTTTTGAGAATTACTATTCTGTTTCTATGAGTTTGTCTTTTTTAGATTCCACATATAAGTGAGATCATTATATTGCAACTTCTCATAAGTCTTCCATGTTCACTACTCCATTTTTTTCTCCCCCATTCACTTTTGAAAGTATTTCAGCCTAAGTTCTCTTGTTTCAGTGTTGAAATTGCTGTCACAATGCCAAAAATGATCTCCTAAATCTAATAGTATCTCTTCATTTTTTTCTACATACTTAATCTCTCAGCAATAATGGAAAGTACTGATCAACTTTGAAATTCTCAGTTGTCCCTTACATAGTCCTGAATCTCTTGATTCTAGGCCTATTTGCTTTGAATAGTTATGCTCCATACCCTGTGTTCTGGTTCTATTTTTTTCCCATCTGACCCTTAAGTAGCATAATATTAAATTTATTTCACAGTCTATTTTCTCTTTGTTCAATGCTCTCTCTGAATAGTTATTCCAATTCAATTTTATGGCAACAATGATCATTTGTGTTGACAGCTCTCAAATCTACATCACTAATTTTGTCATCTCTCTTGATTTCTAGAGTAAATTTTTTCTCTGTCTACTGGACATTCCATGAAATATTTTAAAGTGTTTAATGAAAACTTTAACTAACCCCTCCCACCTCCTTCGCATGCATACATATGCACTCCTCAAGACCTATGTATTCCACTTCTGAAACATCTTATTATCCATCTTTTTCTTCTCTTCCCAATACCCAGTGTTTCATAATCATCTTTTTCCTAGACTAGATATAGCTACTTAACTCCTTTCCTATACTCCATTTTCACTCTCTGTTCCATCCTCCTTAGTGCTACTACTCTTACCTTTCTAAATACAAATTTGATTATTTCACTTAATTGCATAAAAACTTGATCTGTTTCCTATAGGATAAATTACCAACTGCCTAAAATAGAATACAAAATCATTCCTGTAAGGATATAGGTTTATTTTCCAATACAACTTCCTGCCATCTTATACTGTCATACACTCAACTTCTGCCAGAAAAATTTTTTTTTTCTTTGAATATATATACCTTTTATAGTTTTCCACTTTTTCCATGCTGTTCTCCCAGGCTAAGATGTTATTCCTTCTTACATTTGCCTGAGGAAAATCTATTCATTTAAACAAAGTTAAACCAATGTGCCACTTCTTTCTATAGGAAGTGTTCCCAATTCTTCCACTCAGGGTTCTGTAATGGATTGTAGTCCTCACAGCACATCATTTGAACGGCATATCCATAAAGGTGTTTAAGTGCTAGTGATGTGATAAAGAATGCAGCATAAAATATTTACAAACTTTATAGCAATAAGAATTTTAGAACAATCATATGATTGGTTTGAAGTTAGTAGAAACATCTTTCTAATTGGACATACTACTTCGAGTGGCTCTTACTACTTGGTAATTCTCTGGCATGCTTTGTGTTCTAAAATGTGCAAACACTTACAGTCCTTTGTGGACAGGCCTTGTTTATCATCTCTGTTCATTAACTCTTAGTGCATTGGCCTTCATGATGTAGAAATGTTTACTGAAAAAACAAATATCCAAGTTCTTTGGCACAGATCTTAAATGGACTGTAAAATATGTGCTCTCTACATGCTGATAAAGAACGCTTAAAAATATGTTTCAGACTGGGAAGTTGTCTTTTTTGAAAATGACTTTCTTTTCACATAAAAATAAAGAAAAAAGCACTCATAAAATGACAAGTAAGAATCACCCATAAATATGCTGGTCTTCCTGACTGCTTCTGTCCAAACCAAAGAGTAACCACTTAACAAGTAAGGTTGTATTTCTGTAAATATTTTCATTTTGTAGGTGTACATGTTTTTATAAAATTCTTGGCTTTTTGTGTGTTTGAGTGTTTTAAGAAACTGAGCTAATTCTATACATATTCCTCTGAAACTTATTTTCCCCTCATGTATCATGAATACTGTTCTAGGTCAGCATATGTAGATTTATTTAATAGATTTCACAGTCACAACAGTAGCTGATGTATGTATTACAAATTTTTGACAGCCATAAACTATGAGAATAGCACATGGTAATTAGGGGTTTCCTTAATCCTGGGTTGGGGAATGAGAAGACCAGCCATTTGAGCAGATTTGCAACAGCTGACCCATAGCAACCAACATACAATATAACTGAAAGGAAAAATTATCTTGTAAGCCACTAAGATTTTGTGGTTGCTTGTTATACAGCACATGCTAGTGAAAGTATGTTTTAATTTTTTCAGCTATAAAATATAATCCAGGAATGGAGATCTTGGTACCTATATCTTTATACTTGTGCTAATACGTGTTCTTTATATCTGTGCTATCATGGCAGAATGAATTCTTCAAAGGCTTACTTAGCTACGATATGTGAGGATTTAAAAGTCGGATAAATATGTGTAAATTACTCCACACTTTTTTTCAGTATACTCTCAAAAATGGTATAAAGAAGAATAGGTCTCCACATTCTCACCAAAATAATAGTGTTATCTATTTGTGTTTTTGTCGTTACATTAAATATGTTAATAACATTTTGATTTCCAATTCTCTACATTATTAGTATGGTTCGGCAGAAGTTTTTACTGCTATTTCTATTTCTTTTGCTCTGATTTTTCTGTTCATGTACACTTTTTCTAGTTTCAATTGTCCTTTTCTCATAGTTTTACAGAAGTTTCCTACATATTATCAGTATTAACCATTTTTTATGCATGTTGTCATTATTTTCCCAGTCTTTTATTTTTTAATTTGTAAACTTTGCTTTTAGTTAATTTTCTCTGAAAACTTTTTTAGAAGTACATGTAAATCTATCAGTATTTTCCTCTAGGGTAGCTGTGTTTTATGTCTTGGTTAGGAAAGGTTTCTTCAAATCTAGGTTTTCAAAAGTTGAAAAGGTTGAAAACACCATCTAATGTTTAATTCTCATACTTTCAAATTTTATGTTATAGTTAAACTTTTCACTTATCTAGAAATTAATTTTGTATGGTGTGAAGTAGGGTAGATAATTATACTTTCCAATATATGGATATCTGTTTTCCCAGTAGCATTTATAGTAAACTCTGTTTTATTCCTCACCGATTTAAAATGCCATATGTATTTTGTTATGTTATGCTCCACCCCCACTTTCTCTCAGAAATCCATACATGGATCTGAACTGGTATTTTGTGTACTGATTCACTTATCTATGATTATTTCTCTGAAATACCATACTGTTTAATCCCTTTTAATATAGACATTGCAAATCTCGTCATTGTTCAATTTCATTATTTTCTTTGTTATTCTTGAATATCTACTTTTCCATGAACTTTTGGCATGTCAGTTTGTGAAGTTTAAAAAAGATTGGTAGTCTTATTGAATTATATTGAACTCATACATCATTTTGATACAAATTTTCTTCAATGTAGCATTAATAACACAAAGGAGAAAGATAAATGTGATTACAGTAGATGCTTATTAAATGTTTGATAAATAAAGCAAAAATTCCTGATTTAAGTTTTAGAAACACAGAAATAGTAGAAAAAGGAGAAAACTTTCTAAATGTAACAATAAATGTATGAAATTAAAAGAAGTATTAGACTATATAATAAAATGTGAAAACTTTTGCCATTAAAGATTAGAACAAAACATGGATGCTCAAAATCTGTGACAGCATTCAACATTATCTCAGAAGTTCTAGGTAATGCAATAAATAGGAAAAATTTGGAAAGGATTACAAAATAAAAAGGTATCATTTTTTTACTTACAATATGCAATCTGCCTACCTAAACTCAAGAGTTAATAATTTGTCTACAATTTATACTATGTTGATTGGCAATTCAAATGGAAAGATCCAATTCACACAAGCAACAAAGTAAATATGTAATTTTGAAAAACATATTTGGCAAGAATGGTACAAGACTTCTATAAAGAGAACCATAAAAAAAGTCTGAAGGAAATGAAATAAAACCTGTGTAAGTGAAAAGACAGGTTGTGTTCTGGATGGGAAGGCTTGTTGTCACAAAGATGTTAACATCCTGATTTCAGCAGTTTAAAATGAATTGATACAAATTAGCTAATTTTTAATATAGTCTATATATCTATGATTATTTTAACTCTTAGTGCCTCTAACATAGTTATTTTACAATATTCTGTATGTTTTATTCATGTTCCACCTATATTTTTAAAAAGGTAGAGAGGAATAGCTAATTTATCCTTTTCTAGTCTTGTTTTCAAAGTAAAATGAGCCTATATATAAGGAGACACTGTGAGCTACTGTTAAGAGGATTATGCCCTTTCAAGTAAATGATGTAAGTATAGTAGCAGAAAACAAACAAACAAAAATTCATCCTTAACCTCTCTATCAATATACCACAGTCCTATTTTTTCCTCAGGTCAAGCACATAGAGTTAACTATGCTTTGAGAAACACCTAAGAAAATATGGTTTGGTTCAACTGTAACCTCCAGGCATTTAGATTTATGCTGGATATAATGTTTGAACTACTCAAGTAAGAGAAGCAAAAATTTTATTTTTTGGTTGAATAAGAAAGATACAATTCTCAGGTTAAATATCCTTTTTGCATGGAATATACCAGCTGGGTCTGGTCTATAGTGTTCTCTGGGTCTACTGAACCCTGAAGTATCTCCTTCACTCTCTCCTTCCAGAATCTTCATGAATTTTTAATAATATTGAGGGACTATTGTGATCCTGTTCCAACATATTCTCAAGATTTGAAAATTCCTTAAAGCTCCTTCCACTCACTTACTTGCAATTCCTTAAACACAGTGATAATGTTTCCACTTTAAGACGTTAGTACTTGCTTTTTTTCTCACTTTGCATAGGTTTCTCCTCAAACAGTTCTTAATAAATAGTCTATTCTGACTAATCTATATGACTAACCTATCTAAACTTTAGATTTTTAAGTATCATCTTCATACACTACATACACTGAGATATACATATTTACACACAGTATATACACATGCATACATATGTACACACACATATATATACCATTGTTTACTGTCTCTTTTCCTTATTAGAATGACAGCTACATGAGAGCAAGGACTAGGTTTTGCTCACCATGGTGTCTGCAGTGCCTAGAACAGAGTGTGGTCCATAGTAGATACTCATTAAATACAGGAATGAATGAATGAGACCATGATTAAAATAATGAGAGTCACAACAAAGATTTGATTTTGTTTCTGGTTTCTATCTTTCTTCCCCCCACCTCCTTTGCATGTAGTGGCAATTTAGGCCACCACCCTTTTGTGGATATTGTCATCCAACTAGGGTTCACTAACAGCTCTGTGAACAATTAATCTCTATTGTCTCCTGCCCTAAGGCTGTGTCTTAGGTATGTTGGAAGATTTCTAGCAAGTAACAATTCTTTGTTATGAGGGGCACGATAGCCTATGTCTTTAATGGAGTCATTA
The DNA here is from genome assembly GCF_964341445.2 of Mesoplodon mirus. Classification (NCBI taxonomy): domain Eukaryota; kingdom Metazoa; phylum Chordata; class Mammalia; order Artiodactyla; family Ziphiidae; genus Mesoplodon; species Mesoplodon mirus. The sequence goes on along the minus strand of NC_138992.1, from coordinate 24,668,277 downwards.
GGAGGAAGTCCAAATAGCTTTGTAGTTTGTGTATCTTTACTATCCCTGCATCTTCAACTTACTTTGTGTTCACACTTGAGCAAATCCAAACGATCTGAATCTCATTCTTTTACCTGTAAACTTAGACAGTTACACTATATCACTCATTCTCTCTGACAGGCATACAATGACTTTACACTATATTATGCAGTTATCTCTGTGCTCTTAATGGTTTCTCCCAATAGGTGCAATGAGATTAGTAGAGCCTGGAAGTTATTTTGTTGTCCAATCTCAGACACATTGCTTTATTGTTATTAAAACGGTTTGATGATGTATGAAACATGGAAAATTATGGATTTTTAGTAAAAAAAATCAATTTGAAATCTTATGTATTTGTAACATTTCCCTTTTCTTTCACCTGTGAATTAACATTGTGATCTTACCCTAGCAGAAGTATTTCCATTTCTATCTTTCAATATCCACAGTGATCACTTGTTATTCAGGGATGAGACTCATAGTATTAGATCATTTCTGAGAATAACTTGATACTGGCCACAGAATAAACTATATTTCTTATGCTACACAAGAGGTGACAGACAAAGCAGGTGACATTAATTTTAACTTAGTAGAGTTTCTATTGCTCCTAGAAACTCTAACTTGTAACTTGGAAAATTAGACGTTCTAATAAGGTATGACAATCAATGTATATAACAATGAATAAGTATGAATAGCCCAAACTTTGTGAGCTTCACCAAATCAGAATGGCTTAGACTATGGGAGATGTACCAACAAAAACTTATTTGTGTTAGGGTTTCTGATAGGGCCCTGCTAGGTATGACAATAAATATTGCTAGGGAAAAACATAAAATAACTAAACCTGAGTAAGTGTTGGTAATTAATGATGGACAACTTCTAGTAGTCAATGGGATTTGAACATGGAGAGACATGGTATGGTTACCTCTCAGACATGAAAGGGAGCTATCCCTGATCTCATAGAGGTAAACTACGGCAAGCATTACTCACAATTTCTTTCTAATCTGTCTTTGCCCAAACACCACCAGTGGTAACTGAACTTTAACCTTACTATCTATACTTTGCAACAAGGTTGATAGCATGTGTTTTTATTATGACATTTGATTAAAGCAGAAAGTGGGGTTTTTGATGGATTGATTTTAATTATTTATTTTCTCTCCAAAAGACTGTCTCCTGGGACTAAGACCCAGGAGAGGAAAAAGAGAGTGGTGATAGTATGTCCAGTCATTTAATAATAACTTAAAAAATGTAAATTTATTTTGGATTCCAAGATAGTGGAGTAAGCAAATTATATGTTATAAATAAGAAATATTCGATGGTGGTTATTTGAGGGAATCAGACTTATTATAGTTTTGTAAACTTCAGTAAGAATCTAGCACCTAAAGCTTTATATGTCTATGATATAAACTGATATTAAGCTTATATTATAAGCTGATATAAACATAAAATTTAAACTGATATTATAGCAATGCATTATTAATGCCACAAAGCAAACTTGATATTTTTATTATTTACTGATCAAATATGTTCCAGATCTAGAAACAAATATGATCTAACAGTTAAGAACTTTTGTTCAGTGAATGTAATCATAAAATTGTTCACTGAAAATAAAAATTAACTTTCACATTTCAATGTAATTTTTCTGATAAATTCTACATACTAATTTTAGATGATATATTTTAATTTATTTGTGGAAGTTAAATGCTGTACAATACTTATTCTGCAAATTCATGTATTCCAAAAACATTAAATGAGTGCATTATTCTGTTTGACACACTGTGCTATACACTGAAAGGTAAAGAAGACAGTCAAGGTCTCCGCCCTCATGGAGTTTACAGTGTAGAAGAGAAGAGAAATACTAAACTAGTAGATAAATTTGGATTTAAGAGATGCTATGGAAGTAATAGATCAAGAAAGGCTATGGAAGTAGATAACAGATCAGGAAAGACTACTCATATGAAGTGACATAGAAAAATAATTGTTTTATTTCTATGTTTTGCCCCCCCCTTATCTAGTAATTTGGGAGTCTTTCTCCTATGGCTTTTATAGATTCCTTATAAAGAACAAACATTATAAAAAAAATTGAGGGTGAACTTGTACAACAATAACACAGTATTCATTTCCATGTAATACTTTTTGAGACATCTTTTAAAATTAATATGTGATCATTACTATTAGAGATGGTTGAATGGAAATGCTTTAGGGACATTCTAAGAAAAAAAAAAAAAAACACCCCATGTTGGCAGATGTATATGCATTGAATATAAAATAATCTACTGATAAAAAATGACTGAGAAAATAAAATGGCACAAGAAATTTAAAAATTTCTAAGACAAGTTATAGGAGATGCAAAAGCTATGTTAGTTCAAACAGAAAATAAATATATTTAAAGTTGTGAAAAATATTTTATAAATTAAAGTAAAAATTTTAATGAAGTTATTAGCAACCTAATGAAGAAAAAATGCTTTGAAAATGAAAAGGTTTGGGTAATTAATTTTTAACTGGGATTAGAAAAGATTTGCTGTAAACAATGAATACAGCTTGGTAGAAATTTATTTTTAAAGTGGACAAAGGAAAACAGGACAGATGAGAAGAATACCAACCACCAGAACTAGTGTCTGCTTTCTTAATGGACATAAATAGGAATTGTGGGGTTTTCACACAGAAAATAAACTGCATTAAATAAGGTACAGATATATGACTTAAGTGTCAAAATTTTACTCTTTCTGCATGATATTTGGCATATGTCTTTTTTTTTTTTTTCTTTTTTTTTTTGCTGTATGCGGGCCTCTCACTGTTGTGGCCTCTCCCGTTGCGGAGCACAGGCTCCGGACACGCAGGCCCAGCGGCCATGGCTCACGGGCCCAGCCGCTCCGCGGCATATGGGATCCTCCCAGACCGGGGCACGAACCCGTATCCCCTGCATCGGCAGGCGGACTCTCAACCACTGCGCCACCAGGGAGGCCCTGGCATATGTCTTGAAGGACTACGTTCAAAAACAGTTTATCTTTCTCTTGCATTTTTTTTTTTCTGGGGAGGAAACTGCTAATAGTTTGGAAAGTTTCACATAGAGTTATTTTCATTATGAAGTGAAATTCTACATTGGAGTTTCCTCTATAACAATCTTAAACCCAGGAAAGTAGATTTAAGTAATGCCTTGAAATATGGTTATAATGCTTTCAATATGTCATAATTTCATTTTGTTCTTATTTTACTTGTTAATAATTATTTAATATAGTACATAATTTCAACTACCTGAAAAAATGTTGAATTATTAAACTAAGACCTGTTATTAAACTTCAGACAAACAGGTATAGAAACAGTTCTTCAAATCAATTAGAATTCTCATATTGTTAACTGTTGGTCATGAAACACACACACACACACACACTCATACATACACACACGAATCTGAAAGTGAATGATAAAACCTATTTAAATCAGTGTCTGGAACTATCAGAAAGTAGTTCAGTTTAATAACATTTAATTGGACATCTTAGTCTCTATGTCTTCATGAGAAGCTGATAAAATGTCAGAAGTAGAGTAACAATTAGGACTAATCTTCAAATACATCTTAGTGTCATCTGCATAAGAATGAAAGTCTAATCCATGTCTTCGCTGAAAGGACGCATATAAATGTGGAATAATGAAATGAACCCAAAGCAGGGAACTGGAAAACAGAGGACATGCTATGAAAGGGACAGAATTCAAATTAGCAAGGGGCAGACTGCATAGGATCAGATAAACTTGATTAAAACCCAGCAAATGTAATTCCTATTAAAAATGAGAAATAAACATATAGATTTCCAATGCAGAAAAAGTAAGCAAATTTTTTTTCTTTTCCTAGTTCTTAGTTGTGAGTAATTTAATCTAGTCATGAAGGTCATGTTTACATATAATACAGCCTCTCCTTGTGCTTTGTTTCACTGAAACATCCCATTGGTATTAGGATGAGAGCACATATAGCATCAAGTCAGTAATAGAAATGATTTACATGAATTAATGTTTTATCATGTTTTATGATGAAAATAAAAGAAAATCAAACTTAATCTAGGTTTGTTAGTAAGAGAAACAAATTAGGTGGTAGGATAGAATGAGATGAATTATCACGCACAACATACATAGAAACTATAGTGTTCTTAAGGCCATCTGGTGGCAGACGAGGGTGGAAAAGAAATGGGAAGTAGAAGAGTAAGGAATAAGATGATGTGAGTAGGAGGATGGTGTGTAGTGAAGAAGTCAGAGGAAAAAACACTTCAGGAACTGGTTGGAAAAAGAATTTAACAGATAAGTGTATGCAATATTGAATTTCAAGTTGTTTGCCTACTTGTGATGTAGACTGCCCTCCTTTTCCTAAATTATCCAGAAGATTAATCAAGCAAGTATTCACCTAGTTATCACCTGCATATTTAAAAATTGTTTTTGTTTGTTTAGATAAAATTGGGGACAATGTCTACTTGAATTTATGTAGAACAGAAATAATCCAGAAATCAAAAATTTAAAGACAAAATTAACCATTAGACATTAAGTTTCCAGTTATGAGCAAGAAATTCACTAAAATCTTTTAGAAGAGTTTAGACCTCCTTTATTTTTTTTAATTTTTATTTTATATTGGAGTATCATTGATTAACAATGTTGTGTTAGTTTCAGGTGTACAGCAAAGTGATTCAGTTATATATATAAAAGTATGTATTATTTTTCAAATTCTTTTCCCATTTAGTTTATTACAGAATATTGAGCAGCATTTCCTGTGCTATATAGTAGGTCCTTGTTGGTTATCTATTTTAAATATAGCAGTGTGTACGTGTCAATCCCAAACTCCCAACTATCACTCCCCAACCCTTCCCCTGGTAACCATAAGTTCGTTCCCTCAGTCTGTGAGTCTGTTTCTGTTTTGTATATAAGTTCATTTGTATAATATTTTTTAGATTCCACATATAAGTGATGTCATATGATATTTGTCTTTCTCTGCCTGACTTACTTCACTCAGTATGATAATCTCCAGGTCCATCCATGTTGCTGCAAATGGCATCATTTCATTCTTTTTAATGGCTGAGTAATATTCCATTGTATATATATACCACATCTTCTTTATCCATTCATCAGCCTATGGACATTTAGGCTGCTTCCATGTCTTGCTATTGTAAACAGTGTTATGATGAACATTGGGGTGCATGTATTCTTTCAAACCACGTTTTTCTCTGGATATATACCCAGGAATGGGATTGCAGGATCATATGGTAGCTCTATTTTTAGTTTGCTAAGGAACCTCCATACTGTTCTCCATAGTGGCTGTACCAATTCACATTCCCACCAACAGTGTAAGAGGGTTCCCTGTTCTGTGCACCCTCTCCAGCATTTATTGTTTGTAGACTTTTTGATGATGGCCGTTCTGACTGGTGTGAGGTGATATCTCATTGTAGTTTTGATTTGCATTTCTCTAATAATTAGTGACATTAAGCATCTTTTCATATGCCTCTTGGCTGTCTGTATGTCTTCTTTGGAGAAACGTTTAGACCTCCTTTGAAATCAGAGTTAAGACTATCTGATCTACATCTAAAAAGGCAGGGAGCTTCATTTGGTGATTTGTAATTTTAAAATGCACCATGCTCTAAGTTACTTCCATAGCTTTTCACATGTTATTTTCTTCATCTCAAATATTCTTTTTTAGCTCTTAACCTGCTAGCTAAAATTCATTCTCCCATATCCTTATTTATATTAGAGTTTTAACACTCTATCTTTTTGTTTACCTACAAGCAATTATGTTCCTTTATGTCAGCAACTATTTCTTTTATCTCTAAGTGACATAAAGTTGGTTTAGTGTATAACACATAGTAAATGCTCAAAACACTTTTATGAAATTTTAATTGATGAATAATTAAACAAAGTAAAATATACCTAAATATAAGAAATAAAAAAGGCCAAAATTTACAATTTAAACACTTCAATTAAACTGCAAGAAAAAGAGGCAATTCATCAAAGAAATGTCTCAGGGAAATTGGATACCACTTGTAATTTTTGACAATCTTTCAACCTAGTGAAAGGTCAAATAAATATTTGATGATGATTTGTTATAATTATTTTATTAGGATATTTATTCAACACAAAACATTGACTTAGAATGTTTCCATGCAGAAATGAATAAGATAGGATCCTTTTTTTAATGGATTTGAAGTCTTAAGGAGGAGTTAGATACAAAGAGGTTATTTTAATAATGTGTAATAAGTGCTAGATAAAGGTAAGCAGGTGTTATAGGAGCATAAAAAGTGGACATTTTTGCAACCTGGGAGTTTAAAGAAGGCATCCTTGAGAAAATGTCAGAGTTGAATCTTGAAAAGTTACGACACAGGAACTTAGAACAGAAATTCAGGATAGGCTTCCAGGCTGAGGGAAAAGGGGCACTAAGTAACATATTGTGTATAAGAAAACTATGTAATTCACAGAAAATCTAAGATTGTTTGGAGCTTGGGAGATTCTTTAGATGGAGACGGAGAGGTAAATGTCTATTCAAGGAAGGCCATAGATGATAGTCTATGGCAGTTGCTGGATTATTCATATTTGGTCAAAACTAAAGGGATAGTTTGCAGGTGTAGAACATCAATTTACTTAACTGTGTCTATATTTTTAGTGTGATCAGTCCAGGTGCCACATGCAGAATAAATTTAAGAAAGTAAAAACTAGATACCTGGAGACAAGAATGAAAAAATCAAGTCATGTACTAGTTTCCCCCATATACTTAAGTTTTTTGTTGTTGTTTTGTTTTGTTTTTTTATATTGCTCTATTTAGTTTTAATGAAGGGTCACAACATATTTATTTATTCACTCATTAATTTACTCAGTCATTCACACAACAAATACTATTTATAAAAGAACTATGAATCACTCAACAGGATGAGAATTGGTGATCATATAGTCATAAACCAGGTCCTGCCTCCCCACACACCTCACATTATCAGGATAGAGACAAACATGAAACGTCAACTATAAGATTAACTAAATAATCTTTAAAAATGCTACAAAGGAGAAGTACAGGGTGCCCTTGAGAGTATATATTTGGGAGACTTACTACAGCAAGAGGAGTCAGATCATGAAGCGCTTTCCCTTAAAAGACTCATTAATACAAAATGGCTTAAGGCATGGCAAAGAAGGACAAAACATGTAAAAAAAAATCTGGATTATATAGCATAGTTTTAAAAAAATTAAATAATTTATTTCTTCCAAATATATCCTACAACCAAACCAAGTTCTAATATTTTCTTTGAATCCTAAGAATATGCTTTTATGAATTGTTAGGAGTTACTGTGGCTAGATTTTAGCTCTTTGTGATGTTGCTAAGCAATTTTTAAAGGAGCAGGACTTCCCTGGTGGCTCAGTGGTTAAGAATCTGCCTCCCAATGCAGGGCACGCTGTTTTGAGCCCTGGTCCGGGAAGATCCCACATGCTGCAGAGCAACTAAGCCCATGCGCCACAACTACTGAAGCCCGTGTGCCTAGAGCCCATGCTCTACAACAAGAGAAGCCACTGCAATGAGAAGCCTGCACGCCACAATGAAGAGTAGCCCTCCGTTCTCCACAATTAGAGAAAGCCTAAGCAGCAAGGAAGACCCAACACAGCCAAAAAATAAATTTAAAAAAACCTTCTTTTTAAACCACTTTGTTTTAGTCTTACTATCTTTTGCCTCTCATTCTTTTTATTCATACCAATAGGCTTAACAAATCCCTGGTTGTATGAAAACCATGTAACAGGCAACCATTTCCCAAAATAATGGGGTTTCATGAGAAGCTTTTTACTGCTCAACAAAAAGTAGAATATTCCTCTAAAGTGGTATCCAAGATCTTTATAAAGGAAGTAAAAAAAAAAAAAAAAAAAGAGAGAGAGAGAGAGAGAGAAAGGACTAGGAGACTACTGGGAATTGAGTCAGTGAATCCCAGGATATGAGAAACAATGATATACAGGAGACTATATTTCTCTATGCAAAAGACTTATATTTTTTAAATTATTATTAATTATTTCAAGGAACAAAATATAAGATTCTATAGAACGTCAACTGCCAAGATCACTTGTGTTTACACAACTCATTCCTATTCTTAGGAAATTGGCAGGTAGGATGGCATTATTATATTAATCCAAGCCAAAGTTCTAAAATTATATTTAGAAATATTTTATATATATATAAAGTACAGAAGCCTTGGCATAAAGCTACCATTAGAAAAAAAAAAGAGGACCGATAAATTGGTCCTAAATTATGTAGACATTGGATAGAAAAGGAAATTAATCTATCCTTTGTCTGCTATACTGAAACAAGTTGGATGAAACTTTAAAATTTTGAGCCCCAGAAACAGGTTAAAGGTCTCATAAGTGGAACTCTAGGAAATAATTTCTACAGCCTGATGTGTTGACAGGTGAATTAGCTTAATTAAATCTCTCAAAAAATTTAAATTAGTAAAAATACAAAAAGCCTATACTTATTTCATTTCGAGGAGTGAAATATAAATGTCAAAATTAGATATCACATGCTCAAAGGCATGTAGTTGATCACCTGGTAACTGGGTTGGGGATGGTGTATAAAAAGAAGGGTGTATGTAGCCATCTGGAAAGCAATGACCTTAATAAAGGAGGAGACCTCTACTGAAAAATGTTTAGACACATCTGAACTTGGGCCAAGATTGCTAGTTCTAACTTTTCAAGGGAAGTTTATGTGAAATCTTCATTTTTTCAAATGTTGTCAAATTCTTTAAAATATATCGACATATAATAGCCAAAAAAACCCATAAGCTATTTCTGCACCCCGATTTATAATGACTGAGCCACATATTAATTTTTATACAAAAGTAAAACAGATTTCAATGAAACAGTTTGAAAACATAATTGCAAACTATTTCAATTAAAAGATTGCAACAAACTTTTAATGGTTGTAATTGAAAAACGTTATTTAAAAACTGCTTTCACAATGAAAATCCCTTATCAATTTATTTATTTTATTCTCCTCTTCAATGTCATTTATTATAAATACAATTTTTATTTTGGAATAATTTTAGATTCACAGAAGAGATGTAGAAATCATACAGAAACTCCCCATGTACATTTTACCTAGTTCCTTCTAATGTTAATATATTGCATAACCATAACTTATTTATCAAAACTAAGAAAGTATCATTGGTATATTATGATTAACTAAACTCCAGACTTTTTTGCATTTCATCATTTTTTTTTTTAACTAATGTTCTTTTTTTGTTCCAGGATCTAATCCAAGATACCACATTACATTTAATTATGTCTCTTTAGTCTCTTCCTTCAATGTCATTTTAAATTAATATTTTGCCAACTTGCCACCAATGTGTGTGTATGCGTATGTGTAAGAGAGAGAGAGACAGAGAGACAGAGGGAAAGAGAGAGACAGGGAGGGAGGGAAAGAGAAAGAAATGGAGCACACGTACTTAGTACAGAAGGTCAATACCCCCACATATAACCAACCTTAGAATAAATTTGAGGATTAATTTCTTAGCTGGCAAATCTTGGGGACTCGGAACAAGGTGAAGTTGATAAGGTAATAACATGCCACAGAAGTCCATGCACTGCAGTATAAGCATCTTTCTAGCCAAAACTGTTAAAGATTCCTTTCCAAGGTTATAGTTAGAAACCTAAAAATAAAAAAAAATTGCTACAAGGTATTGTAACCCAGACACACAAAAAAAATTAGTGTTCTAGAGCAGCCTCTACATTATTGACATTTTGGATTAGATAATCATTTATTTTTTTGCAGGGGCTGTCCTGGCATTGCACTATGTTTAGCAGTATCCCTGTTTTCTACCCACTAGATGCCATTAGCATTCATCCCAAACTTGTGATAGTCAAAAATTGTCCTCTGGGGGCTTCCCTGGTGGCGCAGTGGCTGAGAATCTGCCTGCCAATGCAAGGTACATGGGTTCGAGCCCTGGTCTGGGAAGATCCCACATGCCGTGGAGCAACTAGGCCCGTGAGCCACAACTACTGAGCCTGCGTGTCTGGAGCCTGTGCTCCGCAACAAGAGAGGCCGCGACAGTGAGAGGCCTGCGCACCGTGATGAAGAGTGGCCCCCACTCGCCGCAACTAGAGAAAGCCCTCGCACAGAAACGAAGACCCAACACAGCCAAAAATAAAAATAAATAAATAATTAAGACCACATATTAAAAAATAAATAAATAATAAAATCTTAAAAAAAAAAATTGTCCTCTGGGATGTTGCCAAATGTACCCTGGGTGGCAAAATTTTGCTCTCTTCCATTAAAAGCCACTGACTTAGAGAGATATCTTTTGTTCTACCTAATCTCTTTGATTTTTTTCTCATTCCTTTGCTTCTTTTTATTCTATACTTACCAATGAATTTTGGTGAAAGAGAAGTATGGAAATAAAGCATAAACTTCAGCTTCCATTACAGTGGGAAGCTACCATAGTAAAAATAGAGTGTTTGGACACTCAAGAAATAAATAAAAATCTTGTTAACTCAAATCAAATTATATGTTCTTCTTTCTGGGTCTTTCCCCTATCATTTATCTAATCCCTACTCTTACTTTAGGATTTAAGTTGGCAATCTTCTGGGAAGATTTCCCTGATAGCTCTAATCCCACTCCACCCTGAACAGAGTGCTCCTCTCATTTTCCAATTTTTTAAAAGATCTCTATAAGGTAATTTATTACAAATTATTATCTTACTCTCTTCTACTGCCTTGTTTCCCCTCAGTATACTGTAAGCTCCTGAGGACGATTATCACAGTATTTCTGATTGTACCTGTAGGCAGTTAATAAGTGTTTACTAAATGAATGACACATTCAGGCAACAGAGTCTTGACTGAGACACCAAACTAAGGGATTTGGTATGCCAAGGAGCAGAATGAGGGTTACTGGAGATAAACAAAAGAAGCCTCATGAAAAAAAACCTGAGGCACAATATATCTGGAGCTGTCTATATGTGTATATTTTATATATTTACTTTGAGGAAGTAACATTAACCACAAAATGGGATATGATGAAATACTTAAGGTAATGATATAAGCTTTTCCCTTGGCAAAGTTGATAAGCGCTTGAAATATCTGTTTCTTACTTGCTAAGGCTCCTCCTGATCTCATGTTATCTAGTGGGCATGAGATTAAACACTCTCTATCTGAATCCAAATGCTAAATTCCTAAAAACCGTACAAAAATTTGCTATATAACCACAATTAATGACAGTAGGGCTGGTTTTTGTTGCTAATGTTTTATTGTGTTGCCTTCCTCTCAATAGATTTCATAGTCTCAATATCTCTTTGGTTGTATAGTTTATTTGCATTCTCAATGTTCATGAATACATAATTAGAGGAAATAATTTCTTACTTGTAAGCATATTGGTAATGTAAAGCTCAGTATCTACTCAACATCTTAGGAGGGGAGAGTCACATTATGTCTGGAATGTTAACCTAGAAAGAATGTCAGTGATGAACTATTTAATCTAAGTGAATATTTATAGGTGAATAGCTTATGATGCTAAAATAAATCTTAAAGAATTTTAGAGGGATTTCTACTTTTTACATTCATTAAATTCTAACCTGTCTATACCAACCAATCAGAAAGGCAAAACTACTATATATTACAAATATCAAGGTTCTGTTTTATTTTTCCTTCTGATGTAGATTTAGAATAAACATTGAGTACAAATTTTCAGTTATAAGATGAATAAGCTCTGAGGATCTAATGTACAGCCTGATGACTATAGTTAATACTATACAGTAGTATTGTACACTTGAAAGTTGCTGAGAAGAGGTGCGGCCAAGATGGCTGAGTAGGAAGACCCTTAGCTTACCTCCTTCCTCAGGAACACCAAAATTACAACTATTTACAGAGCAACTATTGATGACAACGACCTGCAGGCTAGCAGAAAAGATTTTCCACAACTAACAACATAAAGTAGGAACTATGAGAGACAGGTAGGAAGGGTGGGCACGTGGTATAGTCAAGATCTACAACACTAGGTATGCAACCCAGAAATGGGAAGATAACTGCAACTGCAAAGGTTCTTCCCAAGTAGTGAAGGGTCCAAGCCCCATCTTAGGCTCTCCAGCCTGGGGTCCTTCAGTTGGAAGATGAAATCCCAGAATGTTTGGCTTTGAAAGCTAGTGGGGCTTGTATAAAGGAGAGCCAGAGGGCTGTAGGAAACAGAGACTCTGCACTTGAAGGGTATGTACAAAATCTCACTCTCTGAGTCCAAGCACAAAGACAGTCATTTGAAAGGAGCCTGGGTCAGACCCACTTGCTAATCTTGGAGAACATCCTGGAGAAGGAAAGTGGGACTCGCCACAGGGACATAAAAACTGATGGCTGACATTTTGGGGAGTTCATTCTATCACAAGAGTACTGGTGCTGGTGAATACCATTTGGAACTCTTCCCTCTAGCCTATTAGCACCAGCACCAGCCTTAGGAGCCCCTAGACCCCACATCAAGCCACACTTAGACCCAGCCCCACCCACCAGAAGGCCAGCACCAGCCCTGGCTCCCCCAGTCCCTGTAACTAGCCACATCAAGACTCTGCCCACCCACCAGCTTGATGGCACCAGTCCCAGGACCCCTCAGGCTACACAACCAGCAGCACCAGGATTCAGCCCCACCCACCAGTGGGCCAGCAGTCAGGGGCCAGTTCTGCCTACCAGCATGTCCACATTAGTCAGCTCTGCCATAACAGAAGGGCTCATGCAGCTCACATAAAGGGAACCCGTAAGCATATAGCTCTAGTGACCACAGGGAAGTGTGCTTCTGGGCCCCACAGAATATCTCCTACATAAGGCCACTTCTCCAAGACTGGGAAACACAACTGATCTACCTAATACACAGAAATAAATGCAGAGAATTAGGAAACATGAGGAGACAGAGGAATAAGTTCCAAATGAAGGAGCAAGACAATAATTCAGAAAAAAAAGAACTAAAGGAAGAGGAGATAAGCAATTTACCTGATAGTTCAAGGAAATGATCATAAAAATACTCACCAAACTCAAGAGAAGAATGGATGGACACAATGAGAAGTTTAACAGAGTTAGAAAATATAAAGAAGAACCAAACAGAGCTGAAGAATACACTAACCAAAAAAAAAAAAAGAACTAGAAGGAATCAACAGTAGATTAGATAATACAGATGAACAGATCAGTGAACTGGAATACAGAGTAGTAAAAATCACCCAAGTCGAATAGAAAAAAGAATTTGAAAAATGAGGGTAGTTTAAGAGACCTCTGTGACAACATCAAACAGAATAACACTTGCATTATAGGGGTCTCAGGAGGAGAAAAGAGAGAAGAAGGTGCAAAGACCATATTTGAAGAAATAATAGATGGAAACTTCACTGATCTGGGAAAAGAAACAGACATCCACGTCAACATCCATTACATAATGAGAGTCCCAAACAAGATGAACCCAAAGAAATCTACACCAGAACACATTATAACTAAAATGGCAAAAATTAAAGATAAAGAGAGAATCTTAAAAGCATCAAGAGAAGAGCTACTAATTAGATATAAGAGAACTCCCATAAGACAAAAGCTGACTCTTCAGCAGAAATTTGCAGGCCAAAGGAAATGGCACAGTATATTCAAAGTGATAAAGGGAAAAAACCTACAACCAAGAATACTCTACCTGGCAAGGCTATCATTCAGATTTGAAAGAGAGATAAAGTGTTTTATAGACAAGTAAAAGCTAAAAGAGTTCAGCACCACTAAACTGGCCTTACAAGAAATGTTAGAGTCTTCTTTAAAGGAAAATAAGAAGACCATAACTAGACATATAAAAATTACAAAAGGAAAATATCTCATTGGTAAAGGCAAATATACAGTAATGGTAGAAGATCAACCACTTATAAAGCTAATAGGACGGTTAAAAGACAAAAGTAGTAATACCATCTATATCCATAATAAGCAGTTAAGGGACACACAAAACAAAAAGATGTTAAAAATATGATGTCAAAAACATTAAACATGGGGTAGGGGGAGGAGGAGTGAAAATGTAGGATGGTTAGAATGCATTAAAACCTAAAAGATCATCAACTTAAAATAATCATATATATATGGTTATATATGAACCTCATGGTAACCACAAACCAAAAACCTATAATAGGTAAGCAAACAAACAAAGTGAGAGAAAGTGCAGAGAGCAAAAGAAAAAGAAAGGAACAAAAAAAGAACTACAAAAACAACCCAAGACCCATTAACAAAATAACAACAAGCATACATCAATCAATAATTACTTTAAATGTAAAAGGACTAAAT